>NC_139813.1:19656781-20256781 GCF_963457635.1 Microchirus variegatus
GTTTGAAGCCGGTCGGAGAGTAAAGTGGAAGAGGAAGACGGCAAATGGACACGGAGAGCGGATCGATGAAAGATTTGAAGAGGGAGGGATGTGGCGAGAGACAATAGGAGAGACAGGGACACAGAGAGTCATGCAGTTAGAGGAAGTCCCCTAATAAAAGGTTTCCTGTCTCGCTGAGCGTCCCGAGTCCCTGATGGCTTTTCACCGAGGCCTGCTTGACACCAATTAAACCTACTCTGGGACCGAATGCCGTCCTCACCCCCCCCCCCCCCCCCACAGCAGACAGTGAGGCACATGATGGCTGAAGTCTGAGAGGACTTCCTATGTAAGAATACAATATGGACACACATGCAGAACACAACACATGTTGTTATTTAATGAATTGGCCGCCCTCCATTACAGTTGATATATTTAGACATAAATGCACATAATTCATAACGTTCAAAGTCACACTGGGCTTTTTTTTTTTTTTATCTTTTTTTTTTATTTTCCCCCCAGACAAAGAATACTGTATAGAATATTATGATATGATGAGTTTACACATAAGGAAAACAGCAGCTCCGCTCTAAGCCTCTGGGTGAGCATTATCCATGAAACACCTCAAGGCAAGTGTTTAACCAAATGACTTACTGAGTGTCAACTTCTACAGTTTGTCCCCCCCCCCCCCCGTAGCCCACGGACACTTATATATAACCCTTAATGATTTAAGATGTATGAAGATGAACCATTACGAGTACTACAGAGAAGGAGGCTTCCTCAGAGCGGGGTTTACTAGTCCGTCTCACTTTTGCTGTTGTTAGAGTGAGTTGGAATTTGCCTGTAGGCTAAACATTTAAATCTTCTTCTTTTTGCTGATTACACTGCAGATTAACAAACACTCCTGTTGCAGCCCAGCACACACGGAGGGGGGGAACAAAGGAAGAAACATAAAACCAGAGATGGAAGTAAGGTAATAAGGCGGCACATCAAAGAATTTGAATTTCACAAAAAATATAAAAATAAGGAAGGAACTAATAAGGAAGGAACTGCAAAAGGATGAGGTTGTTCGCTTTTTTGAAATAAATGGGGTCAGAAAATGGGGTCAGCATGGACTGACGTTTTCCATTTGTGTGTGGCCCCTTAAGATCCTGGAGGATCTGGAATGATGCGGCTCGGGATAAAGGATTGGGATGGTAGATTACAGAAAACAGGGTAGGTCGAGGTGGAGGATCATGGGTGGGTGTGTTGTTTGGGTGGTGGGGGGGGGGGGGGGGGGGGGCTACAGACAAATTGTAAATTGGGCCCAAAGCCCGGCAACAACATGCCACGCTTCAGGCTTCATCCAGCTCTCGCTTCAAAGAACCCCTGAAATCTCTCCAGAGTCACTCAGACAAATTATAGTAATAAACAACCAAGTAACCCCCTCCCGGGATGAGATGGGGGGCGGGCTAAGGATCTTGTTGCCCTGGTAACTGAACCCTGACCAGGCTGCCCAGCCGCTGACCGCCTGTTTCCAAACTTTTTGTTTGTTTGTTTGTTTGTTTGTTTGTTTACTCCGAGACACCAGAGACCACTGCGGCATGGAGGTTTATCTTCACAGAGCTCTGGCTAAAAAGAGCTTGGAAGAAAAAATAAAAAGGACCTCCAATTACACGTGATTTAGTCCATCCTGGGGTATTATGGGGTTGGTGTGTTTGATTGGGGAGAGATAAGGTGGACCTCTAATGACCGGGTCGAGCGGTCTGCGGGAAAGCTGGGCGTGCTTTGTTCGATTGTCTCCTTACTGTAAATGGCGAGAGCGTCACGGCGTAATTGCGTCCTTTTTTTTTTTTCTCCAGTTTTTCGCCATCAAATCCAGCACAGGCGCGGCGGGCGGCACTCGATAACGACACGTCGGGTATGCGCGGGTCTCACCTCGAGCGATTGGCAGGTATTTGTCAAGAACGTTTGTTTGAGATGCGTCAGAAGATTCTTATCGAGAGCTTTTATTTTCACATGGTCTGGTCTGGTCGGAAGTTAAAACTCATGTCACGTGTGATCTTTCTCCTCCTCCTACTCCTACTCACTAACTCACTATCTCTTCATCTATTCTAATCACTTCTCCGCATCATGCCCAAAGGGCCAGTAAAAAAACATAGAATGCATTCAAAGAAACGCTCCAGTCGTGCACAGGTGACGCCTCCAAGGCCAACGGCGCTCACAGAAGGTGTGGAATGTGACAAGGCGGTAACTCACAGCCCTCTACTGTAGCTCACATGGAACTGCTAACCGATGGAGAAAAACCGATGAGGGGCTGTTTGCGAGGAGTGGGGGTGGGGGGTGGGGGGGGGGTTGCGATCAATCACGACTCTTCTTCTTTTATCTGGTTTAGCTAAGGGGAAAGCCAGATAAACACTCTGTGGTGCCCCGTTCCTCCAAGGTCAATCCCTGTGTGACACCAAAGCCTCGCTGGAGATCCACCAGACGTCGAGGTGAGAGAGGAGAAACGCAGACGGTCGACGCGGGACCAAATATAAATGTTTAAGTTCAGGGAGCCAGGGCCAGAAAGGAGTGCACCTCCCAGAGCCTCGCTCGGCCCAGATCAATCACGACTGATATCAGACAGTCACGGGAGGAATGTCAACAGCGATCACCTCTAACCCCACGTGTGAAGGCATTACAGTGGTGAGCCGTGACCCCTCGGTTCTCCTCGCAGCGACCTCCGGGCAGCCCTGCTCTAATGGAGATTTTATGGATGGTGTTTCACTTTATAGAGACGGTGATTGTGCAGCTCTGGGAGCCAGATGTGTTACATGGACAGAGGAGGCCAATTACTTGAAATGAAAAGGCTCCAAGATGGCCCCCCCAAACCCCCCCTCATACCCCCCCCCCCCCCCATGTCCATGCACTGATATGTCAATTAAACTCCACTCAAAGAAGAAAACATTCATATTTAGCTAATGTTTTAAACTAAAGCTCGTATGTGCTGTTAGTTTTAGGCAAATAAAAGACTATTTAAGGCTTAGGAGAAGTTGGAGCTTTATTTGGCAGCGATTCGTTATCTTTTTCAAACATTAACCCAAGGCTTTTGAGTCATATCAGTGAAAAGTCAACAGAATAAAATAGAATACGACTTTATTTGTTCCCCCCCCCAAGGGGTAAATTCACTGTGTTTCGGCAGTGGAATAGAAGAATTAGTAATGACATCTTAGGGAGTCATTATTTGGCAAGAGGGTGTTTTATTATGTACAGTATTATGTGTCACACATTCTTAGCTTTGTAATTTGCATGTACATTTCCCGGTTACTCTTGCCAAGGGTGTCTGTGTTTGCGCATCGTAACTGAAAAAGTTAAATAGTAGTAATTTTTCGTAGCAGTAGTGTATTCTATTTTTGGCAAAGGTTTGTGTTCCATTGTTGACTCATATGTAACCTGGGTTACATCACATTCATTGAAAGAATAGTACAAAAGTGTCCTTTATTCCCACCCACGGGCTGAATTCAACAGGTTTAGGTACCGTTTGTAGAACTCCCATAATCTTCCTCTGTGTTGTTACATAAAAGTATTCACTCTTTAACGGAAGTTTCCTTTCTACATAAGGTTTACGTTGTTGTTGTTGTGTGTTTTGTACCCCCCCCCCCCCCCACTCCCGGAGATAATGAGGGCAGTTCTCTTGTTTGCTGCTACGGGGGGAGGAAACCCCGCGATAACTGTTGAAGGCAACAATGATGGTGGTTGTGATAATGACGAGGAACAATGACAGCTGTCTTCGCGACAGTGCTGATAATGGCAACAGCTGTGAAGGCAGCGCTGATAACAGGCGAACTGGACAGACCGACCCGCATCCTGATCTCGCGACTTCATCACTGCTCCTTTTCGATCAGATAGGAGTTTTTTTTGTTTTGTTTTGTTTTGTTTAACCCACATACTCTTCGGTGTGGAGAGGTATGTGGTGCAGAGATACCGGCGAAGGAGGAGGTGGAGGAATTACAAACTGTGTGTGACAAGAAAACAAGTTCCCCTTATTTACATATTCACGTGTCTGTGTTCTTGGATGAATGAACTGAATAGCTCGTAAAAATGTTTTACAACAGCTTTAACTGTCAAATTGTTATTTGATTTTCAGCAAAGCTGTCGTATAAAATACGAGCTGATTGCAACAAATGTGTGATGTGATCAGCGTCATTAAAACTGAGTGGTTACAGAGAGAAAGCTGGTCCTTCTGCAGCTTTATGACTTCCTTTTTATGATTCATATCATTATCATGACATAAACCCATTGTTTTTCTTCAGATTATTATCGTATCTGTGGCTTTCCACATTTGTCAGTTTTGATGGGATTCCCATGCATAAAAACTCTGGAGACTTGGCATGGAGGTCAAATGTGGCGAAAATGCGATATTGGCATAATGTCGCTCTATAGTGACAAAACTAAGTAGCACCGAATTTCACAAAACTTGGTGGAAACATGCGATAGCCCAAGACGGACAAAAAAGTCAATTGGGACCATGGCCTCAACTCAACAGGAAGTCGGCCATTGAATTGAATTGAATTTGGCGTGATTGGCATGATATCACTCTATAGTGCCCCTGAAGGTGAAATGTGGATGGAGCAAGCCAAAACTAAATTGCACCGAATTTCACAAAACTTGTTGGAAACGTGCAATAGCCCAAGACGAACAAAAAAGTAAATTGGGACCATGGCCTTCACTCAACAGGAAGTCGGCTATTTTTGAATTTGGCGTCCATCTTGAAGCTTCGTAAATGAACGAAGTTGTCCTCGCGCATTTATCGTACCAACGTTTTTATTTTAAAGCGACAATTTGTACTAGACCCATCAAAGGAAAACAGTTTTCATACGGTTTTGTGGATTCAAAAGGGCAACTGTCTGAAACTTGGCGACTGGGAGACATGGCATGGAGGTCAAATGTAGCGAAAATGCCATATTGGCATGATATCGCTCTATAGTGCCCCTGAAGGTGAAATGTGGATGGAGCAAGCCAAAACGCAGTTGCACCAAATTTCACAAAACTTGTTGGAAAAGTGCGATAACCCAAGACGAACAAAAAAGTAAATTGCCACCATGGCCTCAACTCAACAGGAAGTCGGCTATTTTTGAATTTGGCGTCCATCGTGGAGCTTCGTAAATGAACGAAGTCGTGAGCGCGCGTTTATCGTACCAACATTTTTTTTTTTTAAAGACCCATCAAAGGTTAACAGTTTTCATACGGTTTTGTGGATTCAAAAGGGCAACTGTCTGAAACTTGCCGACTGTTTGGCGACCGTTCTCCACGAAACAGGAAGTGCCCTATAATTCCGCCGTGCATTGACCGATTGCCTCGAAACATCATACGTGACACAAGAGACCGACCCTGAACACGTATAAGTTATTATTTTTATCTCTTTTAACTCTGAGTACCACATACAGTCCTAATTATTATTTATTTATTTGTACTTATTTAACCAAGGACCACATTAATCTACATTACAATACAAGGCTGGCTTTTTCATATATAAATCTCTCTTTTTGGGGGGTAAAAGACAAAAAAAAAAGAAGACATGCTCTAAGAGTGGGGGGGGGGGTAAGAGGGGGCAGAAAAAAAGTGTGAGACAATGAAAGGAATGACGGAGTCAGACAGCCATAGTGCACAGAGAGGGAGAGAGAGAGAGAGAAAGAGATAAAAAGGACAAGAAAGAGAGGCCGAGAAAGAGAAGAGAGATCAAGTGTCAAGTCCACTGTGGTCCATTTTGCCCGCAGACAGCTGCAGCCACAACTGACAAATCCAGAGAGGCCCCTTTCTCTATAGGCACCGGGAAAGCACCGGGAATTATCCAGCGTCTCAGCTCTCTGCTCCTTAGGGAACCTCTCTCTCTCTCTCTCTCTCTCACCCTCTTTCTCTAGTTAGCAGGGAAGAGGAGGAGGAGGAGGAGGAGGAGGAGGAGAGGGTCACGGCCAGGTCCACTTCCAGTGTCTCCACATATACCCCCCCACCCTCACTGTTCTGGAGTGGGGCAAATCCTATAGATCCAGGGGGCACAAAACTCTACTGCTTCCCCCCCCTCCTCCTTTTTCCATACATCCTCTCGTAATGATTTGTGTGCATGTGTGTGTGTGTGTGTGTGTGTGTGCGTTAAAAAGGGGGGGTGGGGTTGGGGGTATATGGTAGGAGAGCTGGGGGCAAGTGTGAACGGCTGTGATGTATTGTCAGCCCGGGCATGATAATATACCCATGTCATTAGGGCTGGACATTGCTAACATGTGTCTGTGCATGCATGTGTGTGTGTATGTGTGTGTGTGTGTGTGTTCAGGTAGAGGTTTTAAAACAAGCTAAGTCACAGTTCAAAGGAGGCCACAGCTTGCTGGCAAAAAAAAAAAGTCTGACGCCCGCTGTGCCTGTAAAGATCGCAGAATAAAACGAGTAAAGTCAAAACGAATGAGCGTGAAAAAAAACACAGGCAGCGGATAAAGGATAAATATGTGTGTGTGTGTGTGTGTTGTGCGGGGGGTGGAGGTGGGGGTGGTGGTGCAGTAGCTGGAAGGGTGAGAAAGGTAGAAGGAGGTTTTGATGTTTGCAGCAGGGGAGCTCATCGTAACGTATCTATTGAAGTGCAGGCCTCTGTGTTTGATACAGTACATCTGTACCCCATTTCCCTCTTCTCTTCCCCCAGCTGTGCACTTTCACGTGTACAGGAACAATGAGACCCCAGACCATAAATTCTCTCACTCCCTCTCTGCCTTCTTTGCATCTATCTCCCTTAGTGTCCATGTTTCTCTCCCCACACCCAAACAAGCCTCTTTCTCCCCGATTCCCCCTCTCCCCGCTCTCCATTTTCGACTACCTCAGGTTGCAGACTAGGCCGCGGCTTCTCGTCGCCATAAAAACCCTGAATTAATTGATTTCCTCTCAGTTCCGACGTGACCTATACTCCCCCCGCCTCATCTTTCGCCTCACCCACCCCCCCCCCCCTCGCTCTTAGTGCACCCCTCAAACCGAACATCCCTCCTCCGCGATTGCCACCCTCGTAAGAACGTAAAGAGAGTGGGAAGTATCAGTTTGGCCCCCCCCCCCCCCCACGTCAGGTCCACTGGGGTCTGGGTGCGCGGTAAATGAAATATGGTAGCTGTCGCATTAGGAAATCCATTGAAGTTAATGAGGGCCGGTGTTCTCTGCAGAGCCACATCTGCAGCTGGTTAGGCGCCAACAACACCCCCCCCCAATCCAGACACTACTACGGGGACTGTGGAGTGCAACACGAGAGTAGGGGGGTTTTGATACCAGTGGGGAAATTGGACCTGGGGTATTGAGTGGTACTGGCCAGCAGTTGGCTGGGGAGAGCTGCGATGGAAGCTGAATGGCTCCGAGGTTGCGACCTTCGCGTAATTCATAATGGTGGCTGGACGGAGCATCGAGTAATGGATACGGCACTGTTATCAGGGCTATCAGCTGGCTAAGCTGTAGTAAAAACCACAGAAAACCAGCCACTCCACACCCACATGCTATTACAACATGTGGTATTGACCCATCAACTGAGATTCTCTCAGCGCGTATGATATTTCAGTAAGCATGTTTATTAGCTCTGTTTTTGGCTTCATTCAAGGTCAAACAATCGCTAACCAACTTTTTTAAAGATTTGGTAAAAGTTTGTGTTTATACTATACTAACTATAATGTGACTTTTTTGTCAAATTTTGAACGACATACCAAAGTATGACTTTTTTGTTAAATTTTGGACGACATACTAAAGTGTGACTTTTTTTGTCAAATTTTGACAACATACTAAAGTATGACTTTTTGTCACATATTGGACGACATACTAAAGTATGACTTTTTTGTCAAATTCTGACAACATACTAAAGTACGACTTTTTTTGTCAAATTTTGGACGACATACTACACTGCACTGATGTTTCATTGCTGCTTTCTTTCAATACTGTAGAAATATTCGCCTCTTGCGCAATATGGAAGAGTCAATTCAATTCAATCCACTTTTATTTGTACAGTGCCAAATCGCAAACCCAACAATTCACACAATGGGCAAACACTACAGGCATCAGTGGAGACAAAAAAAACTCCCTTTTAACAGGAAGAAATCTGAGAGACCATGCCTCGATAGGTTGGGGTGAAAGGAAACATGGGGGACAGAGGTGAGGAGGAGGGGGGGAGAAAGGACAAGAGGGAGGTGAGGTAGAGACAGAAGAAAGAGACCAGTAGGAGCAGAAACACAACAGTTGTATCAAGTTATAAGCAGCAGCGAGATACTGATATCTACTTTAATTATAGCATAATAATAATGCTGCTAAAAGTAATACTAATACCCTCTCAACTGGATCTGGATCCGGTGGCCTGTATGATGAGGACACAGAGAGAGAGAGAGAGAGAGAGGAGACAGGAAGGAAAGACACAAACTCAGGGAGAGAGAGAAAACACAAGGTTGATGGCATTATAATGAAGTCATATTCATCAGTGTTTCCTCATCAGTGGACAAATTCCTCCTCTCGCCTGCCGTTTCCGCTACTTTTTTCCTGCACAGCAATACGTGGAATTAGAAAAGGGGGCATTCCAGTCATGTGACTTCTACACGTCCTCTTCAGGTTTATAATAAAGATATCTATAGATATAAAGATATAAAAGGACTATAGTTTGTTGCAATTATGACATTTTTTATTTTAAAGGAGCCATATGTAAGAATGTGGCCAAAAACAGTTACTACATTCAAATTCAAAATACCGAGGTCTTTTAGGTTTCGTTTTCTGACGTAACTGGCAACCCGTGGTTGCCTGGCAGCTGAGACTCTACTGACTGCAATGATTGGTAGACGGCGGTAGGTGGCGCCACATGCCAAAAACATGATTTCAAAACATAAATTGTGATTTGCAGTCTGCAAAAAAAAACATTTTTATGCAAATATTTTGTCTGTACTGTTGTTGTTGGTGAGTTCAGTTTGTTATATGAACATTATTACTGAGTCTCTGTGACATATTAGGAGGATTTTATGGCCAGTTGCTTTAGATTTATTACATAATGCACCTTTAACTACAAAAAAGAAAACTGCAGTTTTTTCCCTTTAACAAAGAGAAGAAAAAACACTGGCCACACAAAAATAAAACTTTGTAGATCTATTGGAGTTTACTTCCTTTATTTGTGGAAAATTGATCAAATAAAAAGTGACCCACTTTGAAATGAATAAAACAGTGCGTAGTATGTGGACGACAGGACTCCGAATGTGCACTTCCTCCATGCGCACATGACTTCGCTTTAAGTTAAGGATGTTTTTTAAATATCGCATTTGAAGAAGTCATTGGATGTGACGTCCATATTATTTAGCAGCATTTCTCGCCTTGATTTCAAAATAAGAGGTGTCCATTTCGGGCGTTGTGGGAGTAATCACGCCGTGTCACGTCAAGAAAACAGGTCAGACAGAAACAGTCAGTGGGGTTATTTCGAGGATTTATCGCGGCGAACAACAGCCGCCTCGGATCATCAGGTGTGTGTGTGTGTGTGTGTGTGTGTGTGTGTTCTGGAGAGTGATAGAGACAACCAAACAATGAAGACAAGACAAGTAAACCTGTCCCGCGACAGAGCCGCCCGACCCACTGCACCGACAGTAGGCAAAGGAGCTTAAAGAGCAGAGGTTTGTCAACGTCCGACAGACACGACGGGGTCAAAAGTTTAATGACAGTGTGTGTGTGTGTGTGTGTGTGTGTGTGAAACAAGGCGAATGGCCAGTGTATTGGGGATGGAGACAAACGATTGCAAGCTGCCTCCAAAGGCCGGTCACAGCTCTTTGCAATCAGCCCCCGAGAGTGCTGGGACTAATGGGTCAGATTAGGGTTCTGAATCATCCGTCGAGACGTGGTTTCAAAGAGTCTCGAGCAGGCCCACATGGAGTTGTTTTTATTGTCGGGCTGTTTTTTTTTTATAATCTGCTTGATCTTGCGCATGGTAGCAGAATGGTTAAAATAATGTTTGGGAAGCTGTCACGTCCTCCAAAGTAGTTGAATTGAACAAAACAACCAGCAAATACAATCCAGTAATACTGTGATTATGGTGTATGAAGGACAGAGAATAGTATATTTTTAGTCCCTTTAATTTAATAGATTGTTTTATAATGTGTTGTCCAACAGATTTTGATCAATCTCTGTATTTAGAAATAAGGGTTCCAAAAACGGTCCTTCTACAAGGGCTGAGGTTCTACCTGGAACCGTTTGCTTCTAGAGTTCTTGGTAACACTAATGGTTCCAGTAAGAACCATTTTGATCCAGAGAACCCTTTAAAACCCCTTTCCTGAATAAAGGGTTTTAAAAGGGTTCTTGGTGGAACCCTCCAAAAGGGTTCCAAAACGGTCCTTCTACAAGGGCTGAGGTTCTACCTGGAACCGTTTGCTTCTAGGGTTCTTGGTAACAATGATGGTTTCAGTAAGAACCATTTTGATCCAGAGAACCCTTTAAAACCCCTTTCCTGAATAAAGGGTTTTAAAGGGGTTCTTGGTGGAACCCTCCATTAAGGGTTCCAAAATGGTCCTTCTACAGGGGCTGAGGTTCTACCTGGAACAGTTTGCTTCTAGGGTTCTTGGTACCACTAATGGTTTCAGTTAGAACCATTTTGATCCAGAGAACCCTTTAAAACCCCATTCCTGAATAAAGGGTTTCTTGGTGGAACCCTCTAAATGGGTTCCAAAACAGTCCTTCTACAAGGGCTGAGGTTCTACCTGGAACCGTTTGCTTCTAGGGTTCTTGGTAACACTAATGGTTCCAGTAAGAACCATTTTGATCCAGAGAACCCTTTAAAACCCCTTTCCTGAATAAAGGGTTTTAAAGGGGTT
This sequence comes from Microchirus variegatus, assembly GCF_963457635.1. NCBI lineage: Eukaryota > Metazoa > Chordata > Actinopteri > Pleuronectiformes > Soleidae > Microchirus > Microchirus variegatus. Next base: position 19,667,560 of record NC_139813.1, read on the forward strand.
CTTGGTGGAACCCTCTAAAAGGGTTCCAGGTGGAACAACTACAACTCATCAATCGACCATTTGTGCTCAGTGTGAGGACCTGTAGATAAATAAAGTCCAAAGTATAAAAGTACATCGAGACAAAGAAAAATTCTTTTTCAAGGGTTCATGGTAACACTAATGTTTCCATTAAGAACCCTTTTAATCCAGAGAACCCTTTAAAACCAGTCACTCTTAATTTTTATAGATTGTTTTATAATGTGTTGTCCAATAGATTATGGTCAATCTCTGTATTTACGTCATTCAGCTGTACGCATGTCAGGTCTAAAGGGTAAAGATTACACATTTAATGTCACTTAAAGTCACTTAAAGAAGCTAAATGTGCGCAATAAATATTCATGGGCGTGGGTGTGCCAATCCACGGGAGAGTAAATGTGAAGAAATGGTCACTTAACCTTTGTCCAATCACAAAATAAACCGGCCACGGCAGGGGGTCAGAGCACCCACTGGGGTTGCCCTGGTCATTTGTCACCTACAGTTCAGCGCGGGGATCATCTTCACCGCGTCATCCATCTTCACCGCGCAACCGTGTGTGTGTGTTTGTGTGTGTGTGCGTTCCGTGCCATTTGTCAATAGTTCAGAGTGCATCTTCGCTCATTCGTCTTGGGCGAGTGTCTTAAGTGTGCATTCTTCGTGTCCATCTCGGGTCATTAGTGGCCAGCGGTTGTATAATGGATGAATGGGGTGGGTTTCTATCAGGACAAAATGTGAAGGGCTCTCTCATCTCGTCTTAAACAGATAAGACAACTTCGCGCGGGTTGCGTTGGATCGGGCCCTTTTGTCGTTTGAATGGAGAACAGGAGCGCGGTGACGACACGGGCTCACAATAAAACACACAACTTTAAAACTTAACTTCATTTCAAAGCCACTTATTCGGTTTTTAGGGCATGTTTGACCCGTATATAAGTCACGTAAAGGTTTAACACGTTTATTTCCACTTGCCCGTACGTAAGTCCGGCTTAAGTTTCTCCCAGATCGACAACACGTGAAAATATTCCTTTGATGTCTGAAGTTGTAGATGACGTTTTATGACTTTAACAGTTACATAACGGTCAAAACAAACCCTTTTCACAGCTACACACATACTTTCTAGCACATATCTAAGTATCCATCTGTCTATCAGAGCTATCTATTGTCCACTGTGACCTTTATCTGATAACATCAAAGGTCCACTATAGCGCATTCCTTTCCCCCTTAAGAGTAACTACTTAGGCGTGCTTAAGGCCAACGGTTAAAGGGCCCATTCACCTAAAAAAAATTTTTTTTTTTTTTACTAATTTCCAGAGATAAATGTGTTATTTCTTCATCAGACAGTGGATCTGAGATGCATGTCTCGTTCAACAACAGAGCAAGTTGGGATTGAAAAAAGTCACTTCCTATAAAGAAAATAAAAGCCCTACACTGCTTATCACTGTGTGTCTGTGTTTTATGAGTAAAAGATCAGAAAAAGGTCAAATTTGGTTGAATTTATCACACAGCAACACAGTAGCATCATAATGATGTTAAATGTATTTTTCAATGGGTGAAACTGCCCTTTAACATGGAATCCTTCATTCATCATTTAAACTAAATCTTAACTAAATTCACTGAATATTTACTCTACACTCTTAGAAATAAGGGTTCCAAAACGTTCCTTCTACAAGGGCTGAGGTTCTACCTGCTTCTGAAAAACCCTTTCCCCAAGACAGGGTTATTGGTAACTGTATAAAATATATAAAAAGCACAAAATCCTGGGCTAAATCCACTAAATTTAATGTACGGTACACTCTTAGAAATAAAAGTGCTGAGTAGAACCATATAAGGTTCTTCGGCTTGTCCTCATAGGAGAACCCTTTTATAAAGGTTCCACCAAGAACCCTTTTAAAATCCTTTATTCAGGAAAGGGGTTTTAAAGGGTTCTCTGGATCAAAACGGTTCTTACTGGAACCATTAGTGTTACCAAATACCCTTGAAAAACCATTTCTTCGGGAAAGGGTTTTTCAGAAGCAAATGGTTCCAGGTAGAACCTCAGCCCTTGTAGAAGAACCCTTTTGGAACCCTTATTTCTAAGAGTGTGAGGTACAAGCAAGATTTTCGAAAACCACGCAACTGATTTGTCAGCTGGATGTTTTTTGTTAAGTGACATCTTTTGTTTTTTAGTGTGTCAACGATACATAAGATGTGGTCTTTCTTTCATGAGGGGAAACCAGCGCCTGTAATGACTTAAAGAGGCAAGAGAGAACATTTGTGCCGCATGCAGTTCCTGTTTTGTCCTGCTGTAAAGACACAGCAGTAACAGTGGACGCCTGTGCTGTGTCATAATACGCATAATAAGAACGTTATTCTCTTCATTGTTTCGTGTCATAAATGAAATCATCTTGTGAAAAAAAACCCTGTCAATTTCAGATTTAACCCAATCAAGCACTTAAGTTTAAGTCATTACGGAGACGATGAGTAAAATCACCGGGTTCCTTGAAGGGAGAGTTTGTTTTCACTTTAACTTCACTTTAAGATGATTATTCATGACATGAAAATCTCCAAACATGTCCGCACAGGAGCTTTAAGTCGACCTCGACTGTTTACGCGCCGCGACACCGGAGTCCAGGCACCGTTTACCAGTTAGCTGCGTTAGCTGCATTAGCTCCTTTAGCACCGTTAGCACGCCTACAGTCGAACTGGAGTACAAATAACCAGCGTACCTGCGTATGTGTGCCTCTGTTTTTAAAGTTTAGTGTTACTTTAGAGCACGTGTCAAACTGTCAAACTCAATGTCATTTTATGTGGCCTGCGAGTGATTAATTGGTGTTAAAATAGGTGTATGCTGCTTTAAGGCATGCATTGACCATAAACTACATTTACCACAATGCATGGCAATTGTGTTATAGAGAGAGTGAAATAAGTAATAAATACAGAAAGTTATTGAGCAATATGTTACAGAGTAGTTACCTTTATTTTACATTATATTTACATTACATTTAGTTCCATTTATTCTGTATGACAGTTACATCTGACCCTTTGAGGGTAACCATTATGCTGATGTGGCCCTCAGTGAAACCCCTGCTTTAGAGACTCATTTTAACAATCCGGAGTCACGTAAACATGACGTCACGTGCGTTTTTTTCCGCACAGTCGTCATGTCGTGAAACGCATCATGCGTTTACGTGCGCTAACGTTTATGCCGCTAACTGCTGCTATCGCGTTAACGCGCCCAGCACTAGTAATAAAAAAACGTGCATAATCATCTGATAGCATTTTATTTTTATCAGGAGCTGGGTCAGCTCATGGATGTATAATATGAACTGGATAGAGCACCGCCCCCCTCTGCCTTGAAGACAATTTTTACATGGTGGCCACTGTGGGTACTGCAACGGAAATCCCCATAAAAGCCCAAAAAGCAATTTTCCAATTGACCGCAATAGTAAAAGAGACACCCTGTAAAAGTGTCCACAGGACACCTCGAGACATGGACACGGGCTTTTATAGATCTTGATATGGTAGTGACACTACTGCGCATGCTCTATGGGCCCCATAACCTGGAAATAAACTCGGAAGTCAAAATACTTTTTTGGCATATGCGCTGGGTGAGCAGCTTCATAGGAATGAACGGAAGCAAAGGGGCGGTGCTCTATGCAGTTCATATAATACATCCACGGGTCAGCTCTACAAAGGCCGCCATTTTGGATCACCATGTTTTCACGGTAGCCCACAATGGACAAACTAAGCATCCTTTCGAGTTTTGCTGCAATATTTTGGAAAGGAACGCTGAGGTGAAAGATCATTTCACCTCAAGATTTTTTACACACTGCTGTACCTTTAAAGTCGAGCCATTTGGCCGGGGAATCACGTAAAAAAAAAAAAAAGAAAAAAGAAGAAGAAGTCGAGCAAATGAGAAGAATGTGGGTCTAATTGCCAAATCAGCTGCTGTTTGATATGGAAAAAAAAAAAAAGTGAAATGAAAGGAACGTGGTGAGATGAAGCTTTGCAGCGCCTGAGAATCCGGCGAATGTGAGTTTGGCTTCAGATCAAGGTGAATCTGGTATGAGTGAGGGAATAAGCTATATATATGTGTGTGTGTGTGTGTGTGTGTGTGTGTGTGTGTGTGTGTGTGTGTGTGTGTGTGTGTGTGTGTGTGTGTGTGTGTGTGTGTGTGTGTGTGTGTGTGTGTGTGTAACCCTCATTAGTAAACCCCAGCCCAGCATTCACAGTATGAACACACCGCCCCTCCTCTCACTTGCAGCCTCTCGACTAAATGAGGTTAATAAACTCAAGCGTTTACTACCATCACCGACACATCCCTCCTCCTCCTCCTCCTCCTCCAGCTCTCCCTGCCTGTACCTCCACCTCTCCAGCACTCCTCCACCTCCACCTCCTCCTAAAGCCTCCCTCCCTCTTTCATCTAAGCTGAAATGCTTTCTTCCTCTTTTCTTTTTTTTTTTGTTGTCATTGTTGCGGGGCGAAAGCTCTGGGATTTCCTCCCTCTATTTCCCAGGACAGAGCTGCAATTACAGCTCAAGAGAGAAGAAGACCAGCTGTGCAGGAGTGGGGGGGGGGGGGGGGGGAACTGGGAGGCTTGCACATCAGGGAGGAGGCAAAGAAGAGGGCGCCCCTCAGAGGCCAGGGAGTGCAACTGCCACTATTTCTTTCCTCACTTCAAAGCAGGAGAGACGGACGGGGGTCACCGTGTTCTAACAGGAATAACAACCCCATCATAACGAATAATGTGCTGTGTTGTGACCTGGCTCACACACACACTGGCTGTGGCACAAACAAGTGGTGGTGATACCGAGGAAATGTGAAGAATGCATCAAACAGCCTTGGGTGCGCTTATCTGGCAGCAGCATGAGCACAGGGACATCCTGATAGAAGAAAGTACTCAGAAATATGATTGAAGAGAGCCTTAAACAGCTGTGGCAGGATGTGCATTTTAAGTCGTGGGCTATTTAGCAGCGCTGTTACACCTGCACGCTACGTTCATAGCACCGAGGTCAATCTGCACATCCTGGAATGACAGGTGACGAGGACTTTGCAGTCTTTAGGACACTGTCCAGACCGTAGACATTTCACTCATAGCCTCATTATTATACGATTGATTTTTGTATTTCCAGCTTGTTCACCACTTTGGTCAAATGAGGTTTTAAAGAAGTATATAAATAACTTGTATAACAATGTTTATGTTTTGAAATCATGGTTTGGCATGTGGCGCCACCTACCGCTGTCTACCAATCATTGCAGTCAGTAGAGTCTCAGCTGCCGAGCAACCACGGGTTGCCAGTTACGTCAGAAAAACGAAACCTAAAAGACCTCGGTATTTTGAATTTGAATGTAGTAACCGTTTTTGGCCACATTCTTACATATGGCACCTTTAACTATGCACAAATTGTTCTCCCCATGTCTGCGTGGGTTTTCTCCGGGTTTTCTAGTTTTAGATTTGGAGGTTTAGGTAAATTAGACACTCTATATTGACCATAACTGTGAGTGTGGATGGTTTGTTTGTCTCTATGTGTCCCTGTGATGGACTCGTGACCTGTCCAGGGTGTACCCCACCTTTCGCCCTACTCAAATAACTGTTCCAAATGGGTTCTTCTGCAAGGGTTGAGGTTCTACCTGGAACCATTTGCAAGGGTTCTTGGTAACACTAATGGTTCCAGTAAGAACCATTTTTGATCCAGAGAACCCTTTAAAACCCATTTCCTGAATAAAGGGTTTTAAAAGGGTTCTTACCTGGAGCCAAATAGGGTTCTCCTATGAGGACAAACCTCATATGGTTCTACTTAGCACTTTTACGTCTAAGAGTGTATGTCAGCTGAGATTAGGACTATGAATACTAGGTGGAAGGCTTTCTTCGGTGCTTTAGTTTGTGGCATTTTCATGCCAAGAAAGCGGGACGTGACATCAGACTTTTCCCACGCCTCAGGTGAGCCTGCAGAGCTTTCAGAAAGGACGACGACACTGCTGTAGGTCCGTATTACGACTGGTTCTCTTTCAACATATTTGTTTCAGAGAACTGGAGTTCATTCGTTAACTAAAAGGTAGAATAGAATAGCCGTTAGCTTTTAACACAAGATCCAAACAACGCTTTACTTAGAAACAAAGAGAGTCATGAGGAGCTGATAGCTGATTAATAATTTTTATATGAAAGCATTTGATAGTGGTTCGAATGTAAAGGACCTTCGTTTACATTTGAAAGTTACCTGGCTTACCTGTTTATACAGAATTTTTAATTCATTCATTCTTTAATGTTCTGCCAGTTGACTGGATTAGCTTCACACAACAGGGTTGAGAACTATTTCCACCTCAGGTCTGATCAAAGTGTTCCTCTCTGATCATTATGACAAAGTGGGCTGCGATATATCAAAGCCCAAGCTGTTAAAAACCTTGTGTTTTTATAACCTCATTTGTTGGAGCGATACTGTATAAGCAATGATGTCAATTTGCCACACTGTCATTTATCTAGTCCATTCTGTCCATCAGTTGTTCCTGAAACAGATGCAGATGAGGGAGGATTTATTAAAGATTTGTTTCCACCTGTAGATTAATACATATTTTTATTTAATATCACTTTTTAACACTTTGAAAAAAGCACTTGTGTGTAACTTTTGCTGGATTTCATTGTTGACGATGTTATTATTTTTGCCTCTGTTTGGTCTCCGTGAACGAAAATCATGTATGATATGTATTTGTTTGCTGCGTCCGTCAAGCAATACTATCAGACCTGACTGAGGGAGCGCTTGTGTGTGTGCACCGGCAGTGCAGGGGTGGGTGGAGCAAGAAATGTTCTCAAAATATTTTTGAGTTGCTTTACTAGCACCATGTTGCCGTTGCCTGCGTCGGTCTTGACTTTGGGCGCATTCACACCGATAGTTCGATTGCTTTGGTCTGCACCAGTCAGAAAACTGTTACAATGTAGCAACATATGCATGGAGGGAAATCTGTGGAAATCCGGGGTTATCCCGTATCATACCCATAATGCATTAAACTAGACCGTTTCGTCCCATTTGGTTTTGTTGCTTTCACACCAGAGGAACCGTAACCAAAGTAGGGCGGATAGAGCGGTCCCGCGACCACCCCTTCAGGCAGGTCTTGGACCGGTCGATTTGGTGCGCACGAAAGTACCGAGATTACACATTGGACAATTGATTTGAACTTGTTTGTATTTAAAAGTGGCACGCTGCAGTTTTAAAAGGTCAAAACCAAAGTTGCTACAAGCCCGGCACATTCACTGATGTCACTGTTAACAGTTTAATGGACGCTTTTATCTGTGCATTTTCCGGTATGCTTGGCCTCCAGTGGAAATGAACCCTTGAACCCTGTCTTGGCAGCGCTGCCAGATCCGCTCCACACAGGATCACGTTATTAAAAAAAACAACAAAAAAAAAACGACTGCGCGCGCTCCGTGGACTCGCTCGACTTCAGGCATCAGCTGCTCGCGATGTCATGTTTCTCTCCCCCCCAACAACAGCTGTCGCACTGTCAGGTTCATCTGCGCGAGTGTGTAACAAAGAGAGAGTGATGGCAGCAGGAGTCCCTGTATGTCGGGCAGGGCCCACGGGACAGTCGGGAGAAGAGCAGACGGTCGTGTTGTTTCACTGGAAACATATGGTGAAACTCAAGTGTGTAATTTACCTAGGACTACGGGTGGCCCCGGGTGGCGCGCGCGCACACACACACATACACAGTGACAGGGTGTAATTTACCTGGGGCCTATGGGTGGCCCAGTATCCCGTTGCACTTGTCACACACACACACACACACACACACACACCGAGACATCTCAAACTCTTTGCCAGAGACACGGAGAGTGAAACGAATTCTTTTTCCCAGGCCTTAAGGCAGCAGAGTAAGAAATCACACCTTGACAGAGATATTAGAGACCAACTCTATGTTCGGTGGGGTTTAGTGTGGAAAAAAAAAAAGAAAAAAATATCTCTACCTGTGGGAGTTGCCGCTCATCCTGTATCACATCCTCTCCGATTCATCAACCCTGGCTCTTTTTCAAAGCCACTTCTTAGAGAGAGAGTTGAAGGTCATGGGAGCACCAGCGAAGGGGAAGAAGAAGACAGATGAGAGGAGTATGTCCCTCCCTTGCATTCCTGCACTGACCTTCATATTCGTATTGTTGCAGTGGAACTATCATCCTCGCCCACCATGCTTTGACAGGTTATGGAGGTGGTGGTTGAACCTGAAAACGCCCCCAACACCCTGATTCCACGGCATATCCAGGTTTTCACGCGAAGGATTGACAGACAACGGCGTCCCAGACCGTTTTACAGTTGGCACTATTTGAGGTGTCTGTCTGTCTGTCAGTGAGGCGCTGATATGATAGTCTGTCGGCACATGTGTTGATGTGTTGATGTGCGTGTGTGTGGTGTTTGATCTCCTTTCCCCCAGCCAGGAGGCTTTCACTTCACAACTCCAGGTGTGGAGAAGTCAACCTAAGGGCAACGGTGAGGGGGGGGAAGGGGAGTCTGCACATACAGTCGAGAGATCACAATGTGAAGTACTTGACACACAGAAAGAAAGAGAGTGAGTGAGGAAGTATCCGTGCAGCAGTGACTCAACGTGAGTAACTCTGTGGGTTTGAAGCCCCCGGTTTACCAAACGCGGTGGCGTCACACCGTGCCGGGAATGCTTCTGAGGATTTGTTGTTCGACGGCGTGCCGTGCCGTGCCGTAGGGTAAACATTTTGGGTCGCCGCCTCCGCATGTGAACGTCAATCCGCACCCGAAAAACTGAAGTACTGAGAGTGAAAAATGAGAAGGTGAAAGGGCCAGCTGGTTCAGTGGGTAAAGCGTAATGACAACGTGCGAGCAGGACGGGCCTCTCGGTCTACTGTACACAGAAGCAGATGGAGGGTGGTTTTTTCTTTGCTGCAGGTCAAAGTCTGACTGGCCAGAGAGTAAAATAAGTGATATAAGTTGTCCTGTTCTACACGTATGGACAATTTCAGATATCAAATGTGGCCGTGAACTGCTGCTCTCTTTTCACTCCGTGCCCTTAAACGTCGTCACGAGTAATCACTTTCTTTATTCCGCCCTATCTCCGCACACAGGGAATCTGTGTGGTCCATAATGAGCACAGTAAACATCTGCTACTCCTGTATTAGAGGCCATTTTCTCTGCGTCTCATCCTGTAATATGGAGAAATTAGAGTGCAGGGGACTCATTCTGTGTGTTTATACACACACACACACACACACGAGGAGCGCAGACACAACATAAGGAATCCAAGTGTTTTTATACGACCTAACTGACGCTCTAACATACCATCTCAACACCACAATTTTCCATCCACAACAGCAAAACACTACCGGGTGTCCTTGGTTTTTTTGTTTCTCCTCAAAGTGCAGGATACAGGGGACTGTTTTATAACAGATTTACTGATTAATTAAAAATAAATTTAAAAAAAGGATCTTCATTAACTTACACCCAGAAGCTCTTTAAACCTGGCACATGTACGCGATTGATCTTTTTTTTTTTTCAAGTTTTAAACCATAAACCACCGTTAACCTGTTTGTGGTAACGGGCCTCTCATCATTTGCTCAGCTGAAACAATTCTGTATATATTATTTACCAGGAATTTCCCCTCAAAATACTGTGTACACACACACACACACACATGAAAGGCTGTTATGCAACTGCTGATGGATGCCTCTTATGTAGACAAGTGGCACCACCTAGTGTTGACTACCAGCTAAGCAGACAAAAAAACACAGACCAGTCGAAAAGAAACGTGTCATTCTTTTTTTGTTTTACATTTATTTTGTTACTGAAACCACTTAATATCTGCTAAATAACACCCGTCACATATGAAAGGGCTCATTGTACAGAATATAACAGTTTCCAAGGAAAAATTATCATTTATGCATCTTAACTGTCATTACCTTATTTTAAGAGTGAGACTTTTGGACCGTTGACTTCCTGCAGCACTGCACAATGTCATCATGATGTTGTTTTTTCGCTTACTTTGGATATTTTAGTCGTAGCCCCAGTTCCCATGATGTCTCCTCCTTATATACACGTGTGGCTGTGATGCGAGTAAACTTCCAGCAGTCTGCCACATCCATGAGAAACTCATGTTACAGTCTTTTCCCCATTCTCACGAACAACCTTTGACTTTCAGGAGCCTCTTTCCTCATTTTATCATCCCGCTCTGGACCTCCGTGAAGATCTGCTTCTCCAGCGCGGACGTGTCGTACTCCTTCAACATGTCGTACTCCCGCCAGGGTTCTGCCCATTTCTGGGCCCCCTCCATCTGCCGCGGCGTCAGGCACTTGTCGAAGCGGATGCCCTGGATGTTGAACCTGGGTCGCTCCCAGCGTTTCAGCCAGGGCTTGGGGCGCATCCTTACTTTAATCTGGTAAACGGACAGAGACGTCGACTCATTTTCACTTCTCAACATGCCGTCGTTTCATTACATCTCGTGCACATTTTAGTTCTTGAAGCCTTCGTCTCACCTTGTTGACAGGCACCGCTCCACTCGCGGACGAAGGCACAGGCTTCATATCCGGGTCCACAGTGCTGTACTCGGGCAAAGCGTCTCTCAGATACATGAGGTTGTCATCCAGCCTTTTTTCCAGCTTGAGCACCTCGACACTTTGGACGAGGGGACTATAGAGCTCATAGCACATCTCCACACCTGCACCACACACAGATATACAACATAAAAACACAACATGTGGATTGGAAAAGTAACGGTGCAAACACGTATTCATTATTACTCAATTTCAGTCATTTCAATATGCCACTTTTACCTATATCCAAATAACTTAAACAATTCTTATACATTTGTTTGTTGTGTTACTTTTGTAACAAAAAATGCAACGAAATATCTGCAATATATATATATATATATATATATATATATATAAAAGACTTAAACAGCAACTGCACAAACCTTACCTTGATTATTAATGATGTTCCTCAGGATAAACGTGGCTCCCAGCCCCTTTCCACCCCTCTGGACACAGATACCGACAAAGCGGTTTGTTTTTCCACTGGCGTTAGGGTCGGACATGTTCACCGCCAGGATACTCCCTTGAAACAAACAAAAATAACATCAATTCTAATATAAAGTGTATCTATTTGCATCTATCTGTAAAGCAAGTTGCGTCTCTCTGTCTGTGACAGGCATATCTCGCTGACCGTTAGATAAATTGCCCTAAGACTTTGGATATGGGTTGAGCATAACCCGATAATGTGCATCCTTGATTTTGAAATTTTTTGGAGGAATTTTAATTTTCACTGATTTATCATGCTGCACCAGGCAGGCGGCTGCTCATCAGCAAAAAAAAAAAGCATCTCGGAATGACTTAAAATTGACCATCATAATAGTCGGCATCGCCCTGAACAAGGATGCATTGAAAATATTTGCAAACCTCTTAAAGAATAATTTTAATGAATTTTTGAAATGCAGGAAATGATCCGTTCGCCTTGATGCACTTTGACAGAGAGCTGAGTTTCTTCTCAAAAACAAAAAGTATCTCGGAATGACTTGAAATTTACCTTCATAATAGTTGGCATCGCACTGAACAAAGATCCGTTGAAAATATTTGCAAACCTCTGCAGGAATAATTTTAATGATTTTTTGAAATTCAGGAAATGATCCATTTGCCCTGATGCACTTTGATGACTGAGCTGACTTTAACCTCAAAAACAAAAAGTATCTCGGATTGACTTGAAATTTACCATCATAATAGTCGGCATCGCCCTGAACAAGGATGCATTGAAAATATTTGCAAACCTCTTAAGGAATAATTTAAATGAATTTTTGAAATTCAGGAAATGATCCATTTGCCCTGATGCACTTTGACAGTGAACTGACTTTTTTTTTTTTTTTTTTTTTTAATGGGATACAGCAGCAGAAAATCACTCCTGCCAACTTATGTGGTGCCGTGTGTACGTAATAAAGTGGACAGTGAGTGTATTTTCTTACCTACGTAGAATTCCGGGATGTTGAGCACTTTCCTTCTTTGGACCATGTCTTTCCTCTCCAGGTAAAACTTGAAGGGGTCTGTTCTCTGTCGTGGTGGGATGAACTCTGGACTCAGAAACCTGTCAGAGACAGAAAAGAGACAACAAGTTTGTAAGCTTGACTTTACATAGAATGTTTGATATTATGATAAATTAACGCCATACTTTCTCATAATTATAGTTTTGGTTTTATCTATGATGACGGGCTTGGGTGGAGGCGTGAATTTGGTTGGCTCGCTGTCCTTCTCCGGAGCAGGACGACACACAGACGTGGACAGAAACCCTGAAAATAACAAAACATACATTAAACACACGCACATCACTCATATGTGTTAAATTACGTACACAGATACACTGGTTTTGGTCAATGTGTGTATAGAAGGACGGGTTACGCTGTTAGCTTCCTAGCTCGTGTAGCATAAACTGTACGTTGACGCTCTTGTCGCAACGTGCCGGTGAATTATAACGTTTAACAATAAGAGATGAGTGCGCTTTCATTTTACTTACGTTCATTTTGGAGCTGCAGGTTCCGTAATAACCGCAGGGAAAGTATACATTTGTCTAACCTACTAGTGCAGGCAGCCATGTCTGACCTTCTGTTGTCACATGGGGAACATGGACGGAAGCCGGTGTAGGGCAAACGTCACTGAAATGCGCTTTGTCAGACTCTGCAATGAAGCAAGTTGACCACAAGATGGCGGAAGCGTTCCGTGGTTAACACATCCGTCACTTTGTATTGAAGTTCTTTTTTTTTTTAATTTAGGTCTGTTTGGCAACACAATATTGTGATTTCATGTCAAATAATTGTTTATGATATTTATAAATTCATTTTGCATCATTCATGATTTTATTGAAAATAAATAAACACACTTTATTCTGAAATGTGTTTTAGTATTTTTCCCCAATGGATATCGGTCATGTTTTCCTTCTAGTATTTGAAATATTTGAAATTTTACATGAAGTTCGGTGTTCATTTCAAGGTACCAAGCGGAAGGAAATAAATCCAGTCCGTGCGGTCAGTGTCCGGGTTTTGCCGCTGATTTGCGGACATGGACACCTGCTTCCGGAAACAGAGGATACGCGGCGAGCGTGAGAAGCAAACCGGCGAATTTGGACTTTTTCTTTGACAACGTAAAACTTGGACGATAAATGATGCCCCGTCGTCAGAAAACCTCCTCTACTGCTGCTCCCTCATCTGCACCGGCACGAGTAAGTCGTGAATTAAGTCCACATAACACGGCATTTGAATATTCGCGCTAATGGTGAACGGATGTGAGAGTTTCCGGGGGGCGGATATTATGGTTACACCTGATGGAAAAACCGAAGGTTCCTACAGAGGAGTTCCTGCTAACATTCTGGGAACATAAATGGTGTCTTTTTCAAACTGAATAAAAATAGTTTACATGTACAAATATAAGTAGTCATCATAGATAAGTCACATAGGGTAATAAATAATGATATTCATTATTAAATGTACATTTGATACATTATTATTTTTCATTCAGAATCACTAATAACAATTAAATCAATGTCTTACTTTTATCATGTCCAAATGTAGTTTTCCAGTTGAGCCTAATTGAGTCTATTCAATCACAAAATATCAGTGTAAAGGATTCAGGTTCATTGATTCTTTTTTATATATATATTTATATAACAGATAAAAGCATAATTTAGGTGTTCTTTGTCATTTTGATGCAGCAAATGAGAAGAAATTATGTGTAACTTGTTGTTGTGCACATAAACTTGTTACTGGCTCAAAAACACTGGTGCACGACTCTTCACTTAAACACACAGCGCCCTCTAATGGACAGAGGAAATTACCTGTTGTGTCTTTGGCTGTAACTTCAGTGGACTCTTGTCAGTCTTTGCCAGATGACATCCGTTTGAAGCCTACAGGCCTTGATGATGTCATCTGATCACTTTGTTAGCAACACATCACTGTTCTATTTATTAGGAACATCACACTGACACTAATCACTTTCACCAGGGTTTTAATTTTATTTATTTATTTTAAAGTCCTGCAACTGATGACATGGACACAGTAACAGGTGCGATCAAGATTTTGAGGCAAGAGCTTCAAGTCATTGTTATTATTGTTATACAATAATAAAGCAGCTGTGTCAGCAATGTTGTTAAAGGTCATACTAATACAAAGAACATACTAAAAATAATATATAATTTACAATTGATTGTTAAAGCTTGTGTTGCACCAAACCAGTGGTCTGCTAACTGTTGCTCTATTTTCTTTTTTTCCTTTCAAAGTTTACTGCTCTTATTTTGCTCTTATTTATTGAGATCAAGGCAATAACTAAAGGTGTGTTTTAACTTTTATCTATGTCAAATCTGATATTGAAAACGAGCCACGTAATTATACCAGGCAGGTTTTCTCAAGCACGGACGACATAAAGCCAATTATTGTGTTATCTATTATCTATTATTTGAATATCTATTTCAAAGTGGGTAACTTTAAATGTTCCATACAATAAAATGGAAAGACTAGATCTACACAATTCTGTGTTTTATTCTTGGATGGGTATAAGCAGCAATAGAATGTAAACGGTGTTATTTTTGTACTTCTTAAATGTTTATAAATGCAATAAACCAGAGGCAAAAATGAACTGTTTAGTGAGTAGATGTTAAAATTAGGTCTTGACACTCTACAATGATGTTGCAATTAGTAATGTTTAGGACGAAGTGTTTGTTTTGATTCAAACAAATCATATTTATCAGGCAAAATTAATCTGTAAATAAAAATAAAAAAAACAGACAAAAAAATTCAAATAGAGAAACTAGTCATTAAAACTATAGGCACTCTTATATGTGTGATTAAATGTTGAATTTGATATTGTGATTAAATATAACCTAAAAAAAAATATACTCGTTTTGCGAGTTGAGAGCCCTGCAATAAACTAGTTCTTTCATAGCATATCTGTATATGTGTATATATATATGTATATTTATATATATATGTATATGCACGTATATATGTATATAAAGCAACCTTTATATGTCATTATTTTAATTTTATGGCTCCAGGGTGCTTTTATTTGCGTGGTTATGGAGGCAAAAATGGCTCCTTTCATAGTAAAAGTTGCACTAAACAAATGTTACATTGTAACAACTGTTGGTTTTTGAGAGCACACAGTGGAGGAGGGAGGGAGGCGTCGGTCCTCAGGTGCTGCTGCTGCTGCTGCTGCTGCTGCCTCCACTGTCTGCTCTGCACAACACGCAGTTACAAATGCAGTGTGTGTGTAAGTGAGAGAGAGAGAGGGGGGGAGCTGAGCTGATCTGAGCGCAGTGAGTCTCAGTCTCGCAGCGGTGTGGTGGTGGGAGGATGAGGGGAGACTACAGAGGTATGATGGGACCGCACATCTCCCGCATGCGACGCAGAAGCTGAACCCCCCCCAAATGCCGCTTCTTCTTCTTTATGTTGTTGTTGGACTTTCGAATGCTACGGAGGAACTCACAAACTCTGAGAGGCTTCAAGGATGTTCTTCTCAGATGGGACTCTGTCAGCCGTCAGTAGTGCGCTCCTGTTGGGAATAACGTGCCTCAGTGTGCTCTGCGATCTCACCAAAGGCTCTTCAGATTACACAGGTTGGTCACAACAGTTCGTAGTTTTTTGGACAGAAACGCAGCGTGGACGCGTCTCCATGCGCTTTAAATGCGTCTTTTTGGGTGATTTGAGGGACTATACGCGTCCTCGGGAGTGATGAATAAACGTCTTTACGCATGTGTTTTTAAACTCCTGCAGAGTAAAGGAGCTGTGATTTCAGCCTCTCAGGACAACAAGCCCGTGCCTCTGGCGTGCCGCAGCACGCACACGCGAATGTTTGCGCCACAAAAGCGACTAGAACACAACTTTTTTTTTTAACCTAACCCCCGCACTTGCGCGTATCTTTTTTTTTTTTCTTTTGCCGAGTTTAACACCGTTTTTGCAGGATGGCACACACAGGCCACTTACAAAGCAACAGGTTGCCATTTCACCAGAGAGCCATCCTGCTATTGTGAGTCCCAGCAAAGCTCATGCAACACACTTTCCCCACTACTGATGCCTTGCGAGATAAATGGAAGGATGTAGTTAATGTGTTACTCCATATAGGAAATTATATTATAGACGCTGGAATGCATGGATGCCAGTTATTTTTGGGTTGCCAATATCTGCTCTCCCTTTTTTTTTTCTGTCAAGTTACTAAAAATAAAACGAGTTATTCTGTTTTATAATAGCTCCACTGAGCATGTGCTGGGTTTAGAGCCCTGCAGGTTTTTGTTTACTGTGCCATAAAACAGGAAGGGAGCTTTGTGTCAGTGTTAATTGGCCTCTAATGGGTCTAATGGTTGAAAACAGGCAGACTAACACTGTGGGGGAAAGGTGCTAAGGAGCAGATGTATGTTAAACATGCCCTCTGTATGACTGCCGTGTTGCCTAATGAGCTGCTAAAAAGTACAGTGCTGTTAACAGGGTTGCGTGTCTGTCATTTCCATGCATGTGTGTGAGTGTGAGCTTGGGTTCTTGGTCAGGGCCATAAGTGACACATAATTAAGCAAAGAGGGGGAGATTTTAAAGATGTCTGAATCCAGGTTTTTGTTGCTTGGCTTTAGCCGTAGTTCATCTTAGACATTTGTGCAAATATTATGTCATATCGGACGAAAAATAATGAGTTTAAATCACAGCGTTGGATCAAAGTCGCTTACACCTTAATGTAGTCTTATCAAACCTTTTCTGTCTGTCACTTGTAAGCATTCAGATGAATATGAAACAAAATGTGAATTTAAAGGTGCCATATGTAAGAATGTGGCCAAAAACGGTTACTACATTCGAATTCAAAATACCGAGATTCTTTTAGGGTTCGTTTTCTAACCTAACTGGCAACCCGTGGTTGCTCTGCAGAGACTCTACTAACTGCAGTGATTGGTAGACGGCGGTAGGTGGCGCCACATGCCAAAAACACGATTTCAAAACATAAACATGATTTGCAGTCTGCAAAATATATTTTTTAATGCAAATATTTTGTCTGTACTGTTGTTGTTGGTGAGTTCAGTTTGTTATATGAACATTATTCCTGAGTCTCTTTATGACATATTAGGAGAATTTTATGTCCAGTTGCTTTAGATTTATTACATAATGCACCTTTAAATATTGTTTTACAAATGAATTTGAAGAGTTCCACCCCCAAATACTTATTTTTCTGCTAGTTTTTGCAATTTGTGATTATTAGTGTTATTGAGCATTACCACATGACACCATATAAACATAAATAACACTGTATCCTATTGCAGATATTGAACATGTTGATTTCCGTAGAAGACGGAGCGTTTAATGTTCTTATTTAGATTCATCGTCCTTCCCTGGTGGCCATAATAGTAAAAAAAAAAAAAAGTATAGGCTGTCACTGTTTTCGTGGCAGAATCAGCCCGATAAAGAGTTTGTTTGCTCGCCACTGTGCAGCGTCCTTGAGTGAAAGGGGACGGAAGCTTGAGAGAATGAGAGACGGAACTTGTCTTAAGAATACCAGAAAGAAAGAAAGTAAGAAAGACAATGACATCTTTCAGGTCTCCTCACATTCTTGACCAGCTGGAGGACTCCCTGGAGACCGGGAGGAGCCCAGTTTTTGACTGACAGGTGGTGCCAGAAGTGACAGAAGTGGTCGGGGTTTTAGATCAAACATCTGTCAAGTCAACATGGTCCAATTAGTCTCATGTGAGAATCCAGTAAAAGTGGATTTTTTTGTTTAATTTCATCGCGTTGCTATTTTTAGTCGATCTGTGTCACATCTCTCTCGCGTTTTTTTTTTTTTTGTTGTTGACAACATCGACTACAAAGGTTCCGTTTTGGGTTTCAGCGTCGGCGTCTTTCAGCCCCCCGTTCAAATGCTCAAATGGAAACAAACTCTGCTGCGGGGTAATTTAATTCCGTCTCTCTCCCTGTTATCATCGTCTATTATACAGCTGCCTTAACGGCTAATTAGAGGTGTGGAGTGAGCGTCACAACACTCGCGAGCCCCCTGGGCTCCTTCACGTCATAAGTTATTGATAAGTACTTGTTGATTTTTCATTCGTATGGAACTCATTATGTGATTGTTGTCAGAAAAATAGTGTTTCTTGAGCAACGAGAGCAATAATTTTTATTATTATCAGCTTTTCGTTTCATTTTCTCAATTTACAAAATACCATGTGTCAGATCCCGCCACAGATAGTGACTGAGTCTCACAGGTTTGTTATTGCTTTATGTCTTGTTTACTGGATGCTCTTATCAGATTATGCCGAGATTATCATTTAGGTTAATGTGTAGTTGCGAAGAAGAAGAAGAGGGAAAAAAAAGGGGAAGTGGTAAATTCTGTGTCTATGGTTCAGACGCAGTTCATTAGCTGAAATCTAGACTGTTTCTTTTAACTAACATTGAAGAAACGCCGCCCAGTTCATCAGCTGTTACCCGGCGTCCACGGGGGGAAGCCTCATTTATTCTATCCCTCTGTCATAAAACCCTGTGGGCGAAAAAACCTTATTTAACCCCAGTGAATGGGGATGTGAGGCTGTTGAGGGGCTAAGGGGTCAACTGAGGTCAACCCCTACTAACTGTGAGTGTGTGGTTACGGGGGGGGGCGTCATCCATCTCGGTCTTTGTTCGCCGCTGTCGGAGCTCATGAACACACGTCGGGTCGCAATCGGCAAGGGAAAGTTCGACAGCTTTGAGGTCATGGTTTTGTTTTTTTGATTCGGTTCAAAATGGAGTTTTTGAAGCCCATGGTGTTTGAACGAAATGTGCATTTATACCGTAGGTGGAGTCAATGAGGTTCATGAACTGATAAATCGCTTATTAAGTTAATGATTATTATAGTAAATGGAGAAGGAACAATTAACGGGAAAATAATCATATTTAATCTAAAGCTGCAGTACGTCATTTTGTTCATTTTCGTTTACGTTATTCTGCCTTTGTTTGCGCTTTGTGAACAGAAATGATATCACACTATTTTGATCCTGCGCTCTTCATATGTCAAGCAAAACTATCAGGCCTGACTGAAGAAAGATGAGATTACCCCCTGAAATGTGTATTTCCTCTTCAGTGTTTTCCTCGTAACCCAGCCTTTTTGCAGCCATTTTGCTTTAGTTACTTCCTGTGTGCAGCGCTGGAATGTTGCAGAGTGTATTTGTAACCGACAGAGGCTTAATTAGCATTCTGTCAACGTAGCCGACAATAGCTTGAATCAAAGGGACGCTATTCTGTTTTATATGTAAATTTCTCTCTGAGACAGATCAGCTGGTTGCTTCATTATGGCGAGAGCTGCATGACACTGCGGGCCTGACGCAAACACAGACAGACAAATCCGCCTTTTTTTTTGTTGCTATTAGCCTATGCGCAAGTCCTGGATTATAGGCTACCCCCCCTAACTGCCAACCCCCACACTCAACCACATCTTATCACTGAGCGCTACTTGAGGCCCCTGAAAATCTTAATCGGCTCTGATTTTGTGAGTGGCCCTGGACGAGGCGTAGCAGCAGCAGCACACACTGAACCCCATGCACCCTTCTCCAGGTCCCTTCCCTTCCCCCCAGCACTCATCAGGCCCTCTACCTCTTTCCTCACCACTGCCTCTGCTCCTCCCCAGGGCTTGCCCGATCACTGTTTCTGTGTCTGCGTTAGCGCCAGGTGAGCTCTGTCTAAACAAATCCTGCTTCCCCGCTTGTTTTGTCTACTGCGGTGTCGGCAGGCAAGCAAGGCGGACAAGCGGCGGCCTGGTATATAATGCTGCTTTTCTCTTCAAGTGAATGGAGAAAGGAAGGAGTGGGTGGTGGGTGTTTCTCTTCAAAGAATAGTTTCTGCGAATGATTGTCTGATAAAGAACTGTTCAGTGTCAAGAAAGGACGGAGATTAAAACGACAGTTTTGATTTAAATTCTTCATTTCTTCATTTTAATCCACCTGTATGCTGAGAGATGAGAGATGAATGAAAAATCTGCTTATCCAGATCAAATCCTTTCAAATTCCTCCACTGTCTAAATAAGAGGTGTCAAACTGGTCGCTCGTGGGCCACATGCCCCCCCCCCCCCCACTTGATATCAAGTTATAATAAAAACATGGCGACCCGCGACCTCACCGTCTTTTAAACCCGGCTTGTGCAGCCAAGGCACAGCTGCCAGCAGGGTGCTATAGAATAAAGACGGCATAAAATGCTAAAAATGCTTTGCTAACATTTGTCAACATTGGATTAAATTTAGTGCTGGGCGCTAGGTTAACGCACGTTAAACGCGGTTCCATGACGACTGGCCGGAAAAAGACGCGTGACGTCATGCTTGCGTGCCGCGACACCTGAGTCCAGGCACCGTTTACCAGTTAGCTCCGTTAGCTGCATTAGCGCCGTTAGCGCGCCTACAGTCGAACTGGAGCGGTCTGTTTATTAAACGAAAAAGAGCAGCGCTACAAATAACCAGCGTACCTGTGTACTGCTTATGTGTGCCTCTGTTTTTAAAGTTTAGCGTTACTTTAGAGACTCATTTTAACAATCGGGAGTCACGTAAACATGACGTAAACACGTTGACGCCATGAACGCTCCCAGCGGTAATGAAATTACATATGCAAGATTGTTTGGCCTTTTGTTGATTATTATTTATGTCGTTTTTGATATTATAGATTTATTTTGCATCATATATGTGTTTTTATTGTGACGTAAATATCATTCAATATCCAAACAAGCACTTTTACTTTGAAATTCTGTCAAATATCAGCACAAATATCTTAATTTGCGATATCATGATGGAGTATTGTGTTTTAATTTCAAGTTCTTGCTACTGAACAGTTAGTCCGGCCCCCTCTTGACCAACCTAGAAGCTCATTGGCTCCCGGTTTTCAATACAATCACAATTTAAAACACAATTAAAGATGCAGACATAAACTGGGAGGCGGATGTGAACGAGGACTGTAAATCAGCCAAACAGAAAGCCCATTAAACCCAGGGGGCACGCGCTTCATGTTACAGACAAAATAGTGTAAACCCGGGCAAAGAATTTATTGCCGACACTTGAAGCGGCCGCCCGAGCTGCGTGTGTTCTCTGACGCGCCGCGTTGATGCCGTTCATATAGAGGAGTATAAAAAGTCACTAACAAGACTTTAGGGAAAGGAAGACGGAGGGGGAAATATGAACGCGAGACGACTAAAAGAGCCTTTGGGGGCAGACGGCTCGTACGTGTAATGTAGATGACTTCTGAATGTGCGTGCCTCTGTATGTATTTATGGCGCTGTGTATGTGTGTGTGTGAGAGAGTGTGTGTAATTTAAGGTGGAAGTCAGGCTTGGCACGACTCGATAGCGTTGAAAGACATATGACCTGCTGTGTCAGTCTCTCCACCTAGATACAATAATTTGTTCATAAACAAACACACATATAAAGCAGTGACAGGCGTTGTGTTGGCGTTGAGAGACGTAATGTTCGCAACAGGAAACGACACTCGCTTCATGGCACCGTCTTAGGAAATGAAGCGATCCCCGCATTAAAAACTACAACAAACATGGACGCCTTTAAGTAAACATGTTGGGAAAAAGTCAGTTGTGTTGTTGCTTTTCATAAGAAAGCATCCCTTTTTACCTCAGATGGAAAGTCCCAAAATAAAAAGACAAAGCATTGGAGGCGACGCGTCGACGTGATTAATGTGAACAGAGCAGACGCGCTCTTATTAAAGGCGAGAGTTTTGTGTCAACCGAGTCAAGTCCTGGCATATATTATTATATTGACACACGCACACCAGACAAAAATCACTTTTTGTCCCGTTGCCAAAATATGTGTGGAGAGAGGCAACACATCCTGACTGAGGTAATGCTTATTAAATGGTTTAGATGCTGTCGGGGCAATGCTCCACTGAGTGAAGCCATGGAATGTCAGTGGTGTTATTGAAAAAGGTTGCAGCCAGGTTTTGTTGCCCAACGCGTTTTGTTATCTATCAATAAAAAGAATTCTGCCCCAATTTGTTAAGTTCACCACGGTGAATTTGATCTTTAATTTTTGTTGTTTGGTTTGGTTTGAACCTTGGAGAGTAACCAATGTTGCTTTTGTCCTACTTCTTCAGTGTGTGAGTGAAACACATTGCCGTGTCAACTCCACACTGATGTTTTTCTGGGGGGGATTTAAACCATGGTTACACCTGGAGTTTTTGAGCCTCTAAAACCCTGCTTTTGTTTTGAAAAGTCAGGGACTGAGTTTCAGGGCGCTTTCACACCAGAGCCTTTTGGTCCGCTTCAAACGGCCTAGAGTTTTTGGGCAGGTGTGAAAGCTCATCCGAACACTGGTGTGGACCAAAGTAAACCCTGGTGCGGTGCAAACGGACTATCCGGTGAACCAAAGAGAGGACGTGTGGATAGCTCGCTGCCTCGCCTGCTGCTTCTTGTGAAAAACCAATTAGGTTTGAACACCCAAGTGTTGCGCCATTGTTTGTTTTTTGTGGTGAAGATGCCGGCCAAATGGATTGGATTACCGCTTTTCGGTCCTGGCCAATCAATGAGTTGGGTTGTCTTCTTCCTCATGCTTCTTTTCCTTCTTCCCAGTCGGTGCCAAACACGCAGCTTTTTTAACATTGTGATGTTGTCCTGGCAGTTTTGGTCCGCCTACAAAAGTGTGAAAGTGAACCGAACCGAATGAAGGTGTGAAATTCCCCGCCCATTCGAACCAGGTCCTCCTGATTATCCTGGTGTGAATGCAGCCTAAAACACTTAATATAACGTAGATGCTCAAATTTGCCTGCTGTATCTAAAAAGCCTCACAACCCTTCTCAGAAACGTCTTGACCTAGAGAAGGAAAATGAGGTTCTGCATTGGAGATGAAGTTAAAAGGATAAAGAGAAGGAAGTTGAAGGCAGATCGCTGTGTGGAGAGTTTTCTCTTGAACAAGGAAGCTGTTGCGTTTTAGCCAAGTTTTAAACCTCTTTCACTTCTGTGGAAATTTAACGTATGTAATGTTTTTTATAGTTTGTGCAGCTCTTTGTTTGTGTGTGTTGTGGAGACTATGGTCATGCTTTGAATTGGAATTACAGCACCTGTTTTAAATGCTATTGGTCGCTGTTGTACATATTTTTAGTGACTTCAGAGCCCTGGGTGTATCGCAAACCTGGAAATTATGATGTCTTGTTTTGTCCTCAAACCAAAATGATTGAGTTGTAATGATTTCTTTGTTATATGAAGCAAAGAAACTAGAAAATATTCACATTTTAGAAGCTGAAAAACCTAAATGCTTGTTTTAATTATTGAAAAAAAACCACTCAAACTGACCAATCCATGATCAAAATAGTTAAATCTAATAATCATTGCAGCCTTAGTAAGGAGTTTAAGTGAATCCAAAAGTTATTTAAGTTATTTAAATTATTGATGATTCCAGTGATATGAGCAAACCTAGTGTGTGTGGTGTGTGAATGGTGTCTCAGCACTATTCTGGAAGTAAGCGTAAGAGACTTAAATGAGGTTGCCGAGGAGGAGACTCTATATCAAAACTGTAATTGAAGTGAGAGTAGGTGTCGCTTTTTCAAACAGTGTCTGTCTCGCTCCTGATTTTGGGGTGAAACACTCAAATTAAACCCAGACTGCGTTTTTTAAATTGTTAACACAGCGCTGAGAAGGAGGGTTTAACTACCAGCTAAGATGGGTGGATGTCTTAATCAAATCTTATAATCAGCAGAAAACTGCTCAAGCACTCAGCCTTTAATGCCATAATCATTATTTTTCCCCTGTGCTGTAATTCTGCCAATCCCTAAAACCACCCAAATCGTCCATTTAGACGTTGAGCTGGATGGATTTATAGTAAAAACTGTTATTGGGGTGGGAAGAAGGGGCCTAATTCTTGCCCACTTGTCTGCAAAAGACATATATGTAGACATTGCAGGTGTGTGTTTGCACTTGCCCTCTCTTGCATGAAGGAGTTGTAAAAAAAAAAAAAAAAAAAAACTCTCCAAAGAAAACATGGATGAAATGCTAATAAGATTCTTCAGTGACATCCCGGCGGTGTTGCTTCACGCAGCTGTGAGCGATTTCGCCTCGTTTCTGCCGTCTCTGTTTTGGCAACAATAAGTGCAATTTATTAAGCAGCAGCGTTCTCACCTGTCATGTTTAAACTCCTTCAGTAATGAGAGCGTTTATTTCGGAGCGTTCAGCGAGGATCAGATAAGTGCTGACGCCCGCGCGCCGCCGCCGCAGGTATGGCGGCGGCGGCGCGCGGGCGTCCATCGCCGCGCTGAAACTGTAGATAAACACACAGACAGGTTATGTCCACACACACACAACGTAACACAAATGTACATATACACCAAAACTCCTCTGCTCTTGCATCTTGAAGAATGTCAGCCACGCTTTGATGCCACTCCTCCTCCCTCCTGTCTCATTTTCTCCCTCTCTTCCTGGGTGCTGATTTATGTCTGGTTTAGGAGTCGACATGTCCGCCTTCCCTGCCCACCCCCTCCCCTCCTTTCTTGTTTCTCCATCCCTCAATCATCTACTCTATCTAGAAGGAAAGAAAGAACATTTTCTTTGAAAGCTATTAGTTTTTATTGGTTTGATTAAATGACCAGAGGAAAAGAAAGAAAGAGAGAGAGAAAGAAATGGAGGTAGAGAGGTGGGGCGTCAGAGGGCCAGTCTGAACAAGGAGGCATTGTGCAGCCCCCCAACTGTGACGGAGTGACAGTCTGCATTACAGCACGCTACAGCAGCCTGCTCCCCTAAGCACTGCTAATCTGTCGCTTTACTGGCCCCTCTAGTTGTTCAGGTAAAGGAACAAGAGAGAGCGCGAGGGTAGAGGGGTGGATTTTCCCTTTGTTTTTTCCCCATGCACACATACCGAAATGTTTCTTATCAGCTCCTTTCAAGAAAACATAGTGTCAACAGTAAAGGCCACATTATACTTCTCCGACTGCGTAATGCGTTATCCGTCTGCGTCACCACGTAGACCACTCGAGCCTTTATACTTCTGCGTCGTGGTGACGGATAGGCGCTGCAATTTCCCGCCCGATCAGTAGGGGTCGCTGCGCAAGGTTGTTGTGCTTTTGGCTACAGTGAGCAATGGCGTCCGAGTGAGAAAGACTGTTGTTGTTGAAACAGCGGCCGTTTGTCACTTTTCTGTGTCCCGGAACGCAGTTTTAAGATAATTTGAGGCGAGAAATTGGCCATTTAGAGTCTAAACATGTGCTGTGTGTGTGTTAAGATATGACGTATTTATAGTTTGGCAGCGACGAAGTCGTCGGTTTTCAGCTCCGCCCTTTGTGGACGCTCGGTGCTCACTGTGAGCCGGCACAGAGCAGCTTCGCTCGGCCTGTCCTGAGGACCAATCACAGCTCTTGCCGTCCCCGTTGTCCCTTGATGGAGTGACGGACACTTAAAAAATATTCCGTGCACCCGAAGACGACGCAGAGGCTTTTCGACAGGTTCTGCGTCGACGCAGAGGACTCTGCGTAGCCTACGCAGAGCACTTTACGCACGATACGCAGAGGACTCTGCGTAGCCTACGCAGAGCACTTTACGCACGATACGCAGAGGACTCTGCGTAGCCTACGCAGAGCACTTTACGCACGATACGCAGAGGACTCTGCGTAGCCTACGCAGAGCACTTTACGCACGAGTATAAATTGGGCTTAAGTCTTTTTGCAGCTGGATATATAAATACACTGTATCTGCGGAGATAAATAATGATAATACGTGCATTTGTATGTATGATTAAATAGCCACATTGTATCCTTTATTCCTCCAGAAGGATACGAGTTGCCTTTAGAACAACTTCTGAAGATATGGAATTAGATATTTGCAAAGAAATATGGATGTAATCATTCAAAAATATTGTATTTTATTGTTTGCGCGTATTTCTTTCCGCCATCGTCTTTTGTTCAGGGACGGACAGCCTTAGGAAGCTGCCTGCTGATTGGCTACTGAGTTTTGGAGCGATCGCTCAATAGACCGGAAGTCGTCCCAGGTTTGGAGTTGATGTCCGTCTGGAACTCGTTCCCCAAGTTTCCCCCCCGTCGACAACCGACAAAATAATTGTAAATATCTAACGGGGAACCAGTTCTGGACCTAAAGGCCCGCCCACAAAAGCTGCTTCTTAAAAAGTGTTGTTTGATTCGGCTTACATAACTAATAACATTATTTGAAACAAAGTTGGATCATATTTATACCAAATGCACCTTTAACTGTGTTCTCCTCTCCTTAGAGACCATATATTGTTTTATTATCGTGAATTACGCTGTTTTTAAAGATAAATTCAGCTCACATCGACATGACTGTGTGTGGCTATAAGGAAAATCAGAACTCAAATTAAGCCATATTTCAGTTGCATTTTGAGTGAATTTGAATGAAATAGCCATATAATACAGCGTCATAGTGAACAACACATAGCTGACTTCATTGTGCAGATGCGTTCTTCCCGCGTTGACCCCCGGTGCAACGAAAACAAACTCTGTGAGAACTCTCTGAGTGACAAGGGCAAGGTAAGCCCTCACATTTAGGCCAGGTCATTCCTGCACTCCTCTCTCTCTCGCTCAGTGTTTGTTGTAAATGGAAGGGGATCTCCCTGCTTTAAGTCCCTTTGGACATGCTGCAGATGGCTTTCTACTCCCTCAGCTCCTCAGGAGTTGTTCTACTGCTTGTTTTCACAGAGCAACAACCCCCCCAAGATAAGCTTGTTAATTCCCCCCCAAAAAGCTTTTCAGTGCCCACCCACTCCAAGCATTATTCTTAATTCTTTCACCTTTATAGATCGGTCGAGTCTTGTTAAGTTTGCACTTATGTCCTTATGAAGTGGTCCCTGCTACCTTTACTCAAACCAAGCTAGCATGACAACAAATCATTATATTTTCTGGCTGCACAGGGCGAGAGGAAGTCACAGACTGGATCATGTTCCTTAAAACTCATGTTTGACTCTGTGGTGGACATGACAAGACAGAGAAACACCGGTAGTACAGTGACCCAGACGGCCATAATTGTATTATGGTATCTTAAGCCCAGTTTGCACCAAACGGCATAGTTTGGTTCATTTTGATATATAGTGTCAGTCATTGAGCAGAGCACCAAAATACCATGTTTTTGGCACCTTTCTGCAGCTGGAAACACTGCAGGTTGTTGATTTGTGGACAGAGGAACCACCAGTGAAGCGCCTCTGGTTAAGATTCCGCCTTGCAGCCTTCTCTCAAACAAACTCTTGTCTTTCCTCTCGTGATAAACGGCCACGTTCCTCGAAGACGGAAACCTGGACGCCCTCCGCTGCCGCTCTTTGTTTGCGTTTGCATTATTTTCCTTTGTTGTGATTTATCGTTCGAGCCACATTACATTACGTTATCCAGCGTTAGCCCCGATGGGACGCAGCTGCGCAAATAGCGACATAAATTTATGTGTCCGGGCCCACACATCCCCGCTGGTGGAAACACAAGCCAGATCGGGGTGTGCGATTCCAAACCGCACTGCGGTGACTTGAATTGCACTTTTATCGCTCGGTGGAAACTAGGTTTAGCGAAGATTTAAGGTTCGTGTACGACGAGGTCAGGAGTTTTCAAACGTAGAACCCAACAAAGTGCATCGGCTTTTCTTCCAACTTTGATTCTACCACCATTTATTTATCAATGATCAGTTTCTGTGACATGTTACTGTATGAACTACACTTACACTAAACCTAACCCTACCCCTACCCCTACCCTACCCTACCCTAACCCTAACAGCAGAGGATCACCAGAGAAAGGAAATCATTCCTCTGATGACCTCTCTTTAAAAAGCTCACTCCTCTAAGCCTTAGGGCTACCACTGCCACACCCAGCAATCACTTTAGTCCAGTTTGCTGTTGTGAGAATGAGTGAAGAAGGACACATCTGTCCTTCACTTAGTGACGTTAAAGCCCACACACTGATCCATCTGTGTGGTGTCTGCGTTCAGTGATGGGGCAGTCTGGTTTCCTCCCAGCTCTTCCGAGTCGTAAAAGTGACCATTAAAATGATAGATACCTCCTCCTCTGGATCTTTCTCTACTTCTCTGTGTGTCTTGAACACTTTCTCTGTGGCGGGTGCCCTGTGGGCGTCTGGACATGGAAGCAAACAGCAGGGAGGGTGTTCCCGGAACCTCACTGCTGTCAGTCTTTCAACCCTCACCCCCCCCCCCCCCCAATCCACCACCACCACCAGTCTGTCCAACACCCCGGCAATGATAAGAAGCACACAAGACACATGTTTAGAAACTCAGAGTAAAAGCGTCCTCGCCCCCGGAGGTCGCCAGAAAAGGCACGTGCTAACAGAGGTCATGGGAGGGGTGTGAGTAGGACCAGTGTTTGGTTTGCGGGGGGGGGACTCCCTGGGGGAGACTTAGCGGCCACTGTCCAACCATGAGGCCATTTTCAAGCTGGCAGATGTTCCTTACCAATGTCACCCCCTCAGGATGAGCTTAGACACCAGACCCACAGGTTGATTTTCCTCAAAGTAAGTGTTACCAAACTGCAATAACCTGAAATATAAACCGCTTCTAAGCTGCTGGCCGTGGATTTTTATCCTTGTTTTTGTGCGTTTGCGAGAAGAGCTGTTGTTGTGTTGGTGTCGGCCTCCAGAGCATGAATTCCTCCGCCCCTGCCTGATACGCGTCTTTCATCGATTGTGACATCACTCTGTGTTGTGTTTGTGTGGCAGATAAAACTGCACAGTGTTGGCGCAAAGATCTAAGCAAACACTGTGTTATCTTTTTTGTCTAGAATTCAACACCATTCATTATATCCATTATTTATCAGTGTGAATTCTTTCATTTTGAAGTTGTGCAGGATCAGTTTTTTGCTGTCTGGTGCGGGGGGGTCTACTGGGTTACCATAATGTCAGGGTGTGGAAATCTGAGATGTTGGATAAGCATGTAGCATTAGCAACCTACCATGCTGGAGAAGGAAGTTTGTGTCCAAGCCACTGTGGCTGAAAGGCTTGGGGGGAACTTTTGATTTGCAACATAACTTCATTATTCATTGTTTTATGGCGCCATTGAAATAATGCCAGTTCTAACTTAAATGGCCGTCCGTCCATCCATCCATCGCTTTATCCTCCACATTACAGTAGGGTCATGGGGGCACTCGTGCCAATCCAAGCTGGCATAGGGTGAAAAGTAGTGTAGACCCCAGAGAGGTCGCCAGTCCATCACAGGACCACATAGAGACAAATAACCATCCACTCTCACATCCACTCGGTCCAATTTGTGTAATCCCCAAATCCGCATGTTTTTGGACTGTGCAAACTTGTGCTAGGCAAGAGCGCTAACCACTACACCAGCCGTGTGGCTCTAACTTAAATGCAGTCAATTAAAAAAAGAAAACTACATCAAGGATTCTTAAATATCTATTTTCTAACATAATGGAGCAGTCAAATTGCAGCATTTGTGAATTTGCTAACTTGCATTGTTTCATTTGACAATTTCTATAACCTACTAACCACAGACCTGACATTTGATATTGCTGTTTTTCTCTTAGCCATAACCATGTCCTTGTTCAGTTTGTTTTGTGTCTTTACAATGGAAAAGATTTAAAGGCTCGTTTGGCCTCCACTTCATGACGACTGTTCCTTTTAATTTATCACTCGTTTATCGATTCGTAATAGTGCTATCCTTCCAGAAATGCCATCGTCACACCCTTATGACCCTCATTTCCCCTCCTGTTGGTTTTATTGTTGGGTTTTAAGCGCCTGGACTATAACTTTTTAAGAGCCGGTGCCACTGCTGCGATGGGGCACATACGTCAGGGTTTGTGTGAACAAATAAATAAGCTGGAGGCCAAGGCTGGACGACGAAGAAGAAGAAGAAGTTTGTTGTTCACGTTGAGCCCATTGGAAGTTTTTGTGCCCGTGCTGTGCCACCGCTGGGTCATGTGTGAGTTTATTTGAACTTGCATCGATAAGCCATCAGACGGGGGGAGGAAAGCGGAGTGTTTGTGTTTGTGTCTCCGCTTTTAATGGCTTCAGCTGCTCTCTGTCTGCCGGCGGGGGAGGAAGGGGGAGTTTAAACGGAATCAAGAAGAGCATCACCCAAGGATGTTGATGCACACTGTGAGTAAAAAAAAGCTCACGTGGTGATTCAGAAAGAAATCCTCCTTTCTTCTTTGCTGAGCCGTAAGCTGTCAGTCACTCTGTTTGCTCTGTGATCCGCTTCCTCCGGCTGTTTTCCCCCCCCACCCATCTCTTTCACACTTTTCCCCGTTTTATAAGCTGTTGTTTGATCAGTCTTGAGGGAAGTCTTGATACCACAATGTGGAACACATGCTGGGTTCACCCCCCCGCCGTGGTGGAGAGGTGGGGAAATGTAAAGTCAGAAGAGTTAAAACCCAACGCTGGGGTTAAATCCAGTGGACCGAACCTCATGAGAGTAAGCCCCTTCAGCTGACACGCCCACCCATTCAGTTACTGTGTGTACAGTATGTTAACATGTGAAGCAGCCTTCACTGACTGCTGTCAATACAAACGTCCCCCGATTCTCACACATACTGAACTAGTAAGGTCATTTTGAACAATTATTATTGAGTAAACATTAGGGCTGCCACCATTAGTCGACTAGTCACGATTAAAATCGTCGACTACAAAGTTAGCGGTTAGCTGCTAACATTAGCGTAAACAGAGCGCTAACTTGTGGCCCTGCGATGGACCGGCGAACTGTCCAGGGTGTACCCCGCCTATCGCCCAATGTCAGCTGAGATAGGCACAGCACCCCCCGCGACCCTACAGTGGACGATAAAGCGGTAGATAATGGAAACCGCTAACATACTACTTACTCATATTGATAGCTGTAAACGTTAACGTTAGCGATGATGATTTGATTCATTAGCCCTAGCACACATATTTAATGTGCTTTAAGTAACGTTATAACAGCAGCCGATCCGTTTACTCAGCTGTTTGCACTTTATGTTTGTTGCTACAAGCATATTTCATTTAAGGTTTAAAGAACTATCATCTTAATTGTCTTTGTTTTTAGTTAGCATATAGCTTAAACACTTCGACCTGAAAGCTAATGATTGTTATGTAAGAGCAGCTGCATGCGGGTGCAATAAACTGTATGTTATTACATTCAATTTACATATGAAAAAAATAATAGTTGGTGATTAGTCGACTATCAAAATAATCGTTTGTGGCAGTCCTAATAAAACATTGTCGGTACAGGTCTAAAACGTAGAGTAATACCTAAGTTTATCACCAGGATCAGAACCGGGCGATGTCTTGATCAGATTCTTGTTGACGTTGACCAAACAAGCCAGAATTCTGAATTCTCTCGTTTAACAATAACTAAAAGGATAATTATTTATATAGGAGCTCATTGTGTTTCTTTTTTTAATGTATGGTTTGATTGAGAAAAACGTGTTTTTAGGGACTTAAGTGTCTATTCCAAAAGGCTAAGTCGCTGCATAAGTCATTGCACGAAATGTTTCGGTGCATGGCGTGCTCTGCAGCACTTTAGTGCACCACCCAGTTCGAGTGATAATCCTTCTCTGACCTATGGTAAATTGAACTGCTTATAGGCTTTTACAAAATATCTCTATGCCCTTTTTCTGTCCTGTAGTGCGATTAAGAATAAAGTAGCCTAATCCAAAACGTGACTTTAGTGGCAAAGGCTATAGCGTCTTATAAGCAGAGGAATGCAGTGTATTTTAGGAATGTGGTGTTTTTTCGCCGTTATGCTGTGAATACAGTTCTTCGTGTCCTTCGTGGCATCTCTGTGAACTCTTTTTCTTTATCGTCACGCGTTTAACGTGCCATTTAATACGACCTGTCCCATTCAGCCTCTGCATATCATGCAAAGCTCCAGTCTGAGGAGGTGAATGCAGAGCCTTTGACCGCATGTGATTTAGAGGCGGCGGTCGTTTTATCGTTTGTCATGCCGTGCTCCAGGCCCTCGTGCCGCCTCTGCGGTTTCGGAAGAGAACTAATTACAACGGGGCGTAAAGCCACCGCACTCTGGCCTTTGGAACCTCTGCTGCCACATCCTGTACGTGGTGGCTTTGCTTATGAAAGATCTCTCTCCTCTGAAACCAGTATTCCTGCACGTTTTTCCCCGCGTCCTTCACTGAAAACCAAGCTTCTTTTTAGCAATTTGAATGAACACGCTCATCGGCGTGTCTCGCTTTTCCGTGCCGTCTCCTCCTCGTCTCCGCCAGCTTCCTCTAGATTGCGGCCACAGCGCGGCCTGCGTCTTTGGAGGGAAACCTCCGCTCTTCCCCAGTAATCACTAGTTAAAGGGGAATTCCTTCCACAGCGGCGGGGCCTCCTCCGCCACATCTCATCGCATTTGATGGTTTTGATGGCTATAATTAGCCTTAAAATAACACCAATAAAAAGCCATGAAGCTGTAAATGCCTAAATACCTAATGTACCAAGATGAAACGCAACGCTGTCTTTGATTTTTGCGTCTTTCAAGGACCTCTTGGTTATCATTGGTAGAAGTGTCTTTATCTTTATTATGCATTTATGATCTGTTCAAAGACATTGCAGTTTATACAGCCTCTCGACTAGTCCTGAACTAAAGCATAGACATTTACTTTGCCTAAGAGCTCTGCTATAATCGTCTAATATTCTTGCAATATTATACATTCCTGCCTCAAGGCTTGACGAACAATAATAAAAATGAGTTAAAGGCTTAAAGCAGCTGAATAATAATCTACATTAAGCCCCGCAGTATTGTAACACTTCAGTCATACTTTGGAGCCACGGTGTAGTGTTCAATCTCCAGCCAATGAGAGCAGGCGGCATCTTTCAAAAGCAGGGAAAGCCCTGAGCGTGAATATCAGACAGGGTATCCACCTGAACTGCCTCTGGAGTCAAACCGCCCTTTCTCTCTCTCTCCGTCGTCTACTCCCACCTGCTCTCAGCTCTTGTCAGAAATACCCGTCGCACTCATTCTCAGAAGACACTGAACACCTCGGCTTAGTCCAACCATGAGCCTGAGTTAGCTCGAGCTTTCCCTCTCTCCGTCTGACCTGAAAGGAGAGACGGGTGAGGTTGCAGTGGAGGCTCTCAAGCTGGAGAACTAACCTTCATAAGTCCCTTGGTATTCAAAAACAAACAAAGAATTCCTATAAATTGGCACTTGGTATGTGACCAAGGAAGTCCGTCTGTAAGTGGCGTCTATCTGTGTCGTGTTGACACAACGCAGAGGCACCGTCACTAACCCCGTGACCCTCTCTATCGCTGGGTCAGACCCCGGGGGTCATCACGTGACCACCAATGAGGAGCTAATTACCACAAGTGCGTCTGATTTTGAGCGTCACGATAGGCCGATTGCAGCTAAAGCGTGGACATTCTCGAGTTGCACCATATGACAATAATTCACATGATGCATTCAGGTGCAGGTGTTGCTTCCCAATGCTGCTTGTGCAGAGATTGAATGGGCCTCGCAGGCCTTTCATTAGGAGTGTCGGGTTTGTACACGAACGGCATCACGACCACGGCCTCCCGCCTTTTTTAATGACCAAATAAACAAACCTGTAGACATAATAGTGCGGTGCCTTTTGTCGAGGGGGAAAGGGCACAGAGCTAGTTAAGGAAGGAGTCTGGCCCCACATGAAAAGAAACGGGGCGGAGAAGAGACGCCTGGGTGTTCTTCCAGCATTGTTCGACCATTGTTCGTCCTTCTGCCTCTGAGGGACACCTGTCATTGGCTAGGCGGTTTACACAGGTGCCCCCTAACCCTGCCTGATTCGCTGGCCTTGAAAGGAGACTTCAGTCAACAGGTAGGCTGAATGGAACAATAGTGACAATCCTGAAGAAGAAGAAGAAGAAGAAGAAGGCAAGAGAGAGAGAGTGGGAAGTGGGTGGGATGGCGAAAAGAAGAGAAATGGATTCTTTCGAAAGCACCTGAGGGTTTGTGTGAGATAATCTATTTACCTTTTACACACAGTCTCACTTTGTTGGGCGGAGGAAGGCGTATCGGTGTGTTTGTGGTGCTCAAACTCTTGCTCAAGGATCCCTCTTCCTCCTCCTCCTCCATCAGAAACTCCTCCCCTAATTGGCCCGTGTGCGAATTCAGACATCTATCTCCTCGGTCTGTTTCGGGCCTCCTTCATAACCTCAGCCAGTCGCCATGGTTACGCCACTGTACCGAGGCTCGGTTAACTGCAGGGCTGCACAAGCTCGCGGTCTCTCATGGCGATGGCGCTTGGCCAAGAACCAGCCCTAATAATGCGATACTGTTGCAGTAACGCCACACACACACACACACACACACACACACACCGGCAAGGACGTGCTCTCACCGCGTTGTTGTTTATGTTGACGTTTTGTATGGGTGCGTGTTGGTGTGTGGTCCGACTGTCAGGGGGGGGGAATGCCAGCTCCCCCCCCCCCCCCCCCTCACCTCACCCTGTGTGGAATGTGGCAAGCAGAGCAGACCTGTGTGTGAGTGAAAGAGTGATACTGTGACTTTTGGAGAGGGAGATATTAAGGCCACGCAATGAAAACAAAGAAATGAATTGGAAAAATCTTGTCAGACAGCCTTCTGTAAGTCTTGATGTCATGTTCAATCGAGTCGTACACACATAGTATACAATAATATTGTAATAGGAAATAGCTTGATAGCACACAGCTTTATTCTCCTTACAACAGGGGTCTCAAACTCAGAAGACCTGGGGGCCAATGTACAAATGCACAAAATGAATGTATTAATATCAAAAACAGACATTTATTTTAAATTACATAAATAATAGTGTGCACAACTGTAATTAAAATTCATATCAGGAGCCGTTTCGGGACCCCTGCCATTTGTGGCTCGGGCCCTAACAAGTGTATTTATATATGCAATTGAATGTTGTATATGATACATTTAATAATGGGATAATTATGACCAAATGTCGTATTATTACTGTTATAATAAACATTGCTAGCAAACATATATTCTATCACCTCGCTGGCAGCTTGTGATAGCCTGTGTTTAAAAGGTATAGGACGTCGTGGGCCATGTTTTCATTATAACATGATATTAAGTGGGGGGGCCGCATGTAATCCATTGGGGGGCTGCATGTGGCCCCCGGGCCGCCAGTTTGAGACCCCTGCCTTTAGAATAAGTTCACGCTGAATATTGGTGGTCCATGACTCTCTTTAGAGCCTGGGCTTTCATGGAAGCATTTTTAGTATATTTAGTGTTGGCATCTTTTGTATTTTTTACATATAATCCAGTGATTTTGACGTACTATATGACCGATACCAATACAGCTAGCTGCTGTGGTTGGTTTATTGTCAACATTCCCAATAATTTGGCACATGGCATGCGAAAAATCCTTAAATAAAGTTAAAATAGGACTGCATGTACACCTGTTTTCTACTAGGCCACTGGCGGTAGTTTAATAACCATCTCTATTTAGACAGAGGGTCGACCTTTTTTTTAGAGAACTGGGAATGCCTCTTGTTTCTCTTCCTCATTTTTAAAGTGTGGCCATGGCGATAAGGCCACAGTGTGTGTGTGTGTGTGCTAATGTGTGAGTTAGAGGTCACTTTGGTGCTATTTCCTCTCGCCTAACAAACACTGACCAAATAAAGGTAATTGAATCACAGTGTGTCCACTCTGTGAGCGTGTGTGAGCGCGAGCTCGTGTTGACTCTTCGTAAACGTGTTTATTGAGCACTTAGCTGGGAAACACCCGCGCTGGATTTGGCGGGTAGACTATAGCCGAGAAGTAACTTTGGACGACGAACCTTAATTCCGGGTATTAACTTGAACAATTTCAGCAAATTCTTGAAAGGGGAGACGCTCCGTACTTAAGCGATTGTTTGTCCTCTCTCCGCTGCAGCCAGCCCATAAATGCACCAGATAGAGTCGCATTATATGACAGTAGCCACTGGGATCAGCGCTCTCTCCTTTATCTACGTTCCCCTTCTCACATAGGCTGGAATGTTAATGGCGGCTTTGTGATGGGTTCAGCTCTCATGAGTGACTGACAGGCCCGACTGGCAGCTCTCAAAGACCTCTTAATGGGGAAAGTCGTCGGTGTTTTTTCGAAAGAATGAGAGCGTTTATGTCATTTCCGAGCAGCCTCTAAAGGTTAAATGGAAGTTCGCGTGGTGCTTGTTCCATTAAATGGTTTTTTAAAGGTTTCTCTTCATGCACGCTTTTTGTGTTGTTGTGGAAGTAAACATGCAAAAGGTAGAAGGACAGACACTGGACAATTTGTCCCACATTACTCTCCGGTGTATGTTTTCAATAAGTTGGACATCGTATTTCCTTGTAGTTTGCAGAACGAGAATGCTATCGAATTCTGTTTTAAATCTCTTTACAAACATCCAGTCTGAGCTGTAATAACGTTAGGCTCCCAACCTTATCCTTGGAAGGTATTTTTTAATATCAAACACAGGAGTCTATTCTACAGCCATGCCCGCGGGGCTGACGCTATCAGCTACATAAGCTAAAGCTTTACTCTCTCTGTGTTGTTCTGGTATTCTGAGCCTGGGGTGCGTCTTTTTAAATGTAAGTAGTTCTCTGTCAAGGCTTGCTGACATACTGCACTGCCAGCTGTCCATGAAAGCAAAACATTATGCAACATGAAAAGGGACAAGTAGGAGAGATTAAAATAACATCAAATGTCTCCGCACATTTATAATTGAGCCTCCGGTCGGCAATACAGAGGTAGGGTGTTGTTCTTGTCTAGAATTTAGGGATTATTTTCCGTGCATCGGCGTCTTGCAGGTTTAAGTGCTATGCATTGGTCTGTGATGGGAAGTTTCTAACGTGCGAGCTGCTTTGCCACCTTGTCTTACAGGCTACCTTTCCAAGGTGTTGAGGAACTACACCGAGCAGGCCTGCGAAGGAGACTTCCTCTCTGTTCGCTGCCCGCCGCGCACCACCATCACGGTCCAGTCGGCTTTCTACGGAAGAAGAGGCGCCTCTGATCCCCAGCGGTGCCCACAGAGCTACCAGGCCCTCCTGAGTTCTTACAGCATCCAGGAGGATGATCGATATTGTTCGGTGTCCACTGCACTTCAGGTAATTACCCGATTTGCCTTCGATCTTCTGGAATTGTGACAAATGATCTGTTTTACCACTTTCTTTCTAACACGTGCATGACCTTGCTTTGCAGCTGTAGATTCTCCTCAGAGAAAGTGCACTGTCAAAATGGTCAAATTGGCCCCCGGGGTTAAATTTGGGATGAGCACTGATTATGTAATGCTTTGTGAGGAGGTTTTCCAGCAAATTACACTCTCTAAAGAGGACGCAGGCTCGTACGTTCCCATCACACAAAGCGATTTCATGGGGTCCTTGCCTCAACGTCCTCTCCTAAATTAATACGTGGCTACATTAGGTGGCCCACTTTTTTTTAGCACCGACACAAACATCTCCCACTTTTCAGCCATTCATTCAGCCGTTTTGTTTATTCTTAGTTCCCCTGCTTTCAAGCATTAAACACCTCCCCTGTTTCCATAATCAACGTGACAGCTAGCACTGCATACAGAGAGAGCTTTGTGTTAAAGTGAGAGAATTAATGACCGACAATGATTATTTTCAATATGAATTATTTCAGATGATAAAATAGCAAAAATAAATGAGCAACATAAAATACAGATATAGTGTATGTTTGAAAGCAATTGCTGCACTTAAGCTACACGCTAACATTCAAACTGCTGTCATGCTCACAACAAAGATTCTGCCATAGAGTTAACTGTGTTCATCCATATTGATGATTGTAATGGTGATAATATTGTTTATTTTGGTTATCCAATGACAAAGAAACAGGACAACAGCAGAAAAGATGAGAAAAACGTATACAAAACATCTTAGTTTGGAATGTTAGCATGCTAACATTTGGTAATTAGCACTTCATAATGAATGTAGTTTTTGTAGTGCTATCAAACGTTAACGCGTCAACGGCGTTTAAAGGCGTCAACGTTAACGCACGGCGCGTTTCCATGGCGACTGACTGGAAAAAAAATTGAAATTAGTCTGTAAAGTAGCGGTAAACTTTAAAAACAAAGGCACACATACAGTACACAGGTACGCTGGTTATTTGCAGCGCTGCTCTTTTCGTTTAATAAACAGACCGCTCCAGTTCCACTGTAGGCGCTAAAAGGAGCTAATGCAGCTAATGGAGCTAACTGGTAAACGGTGCCTGGACTCCGGTGTCGCGGCAGGTAAACATGACGTCATATGCGTCTATTTCCGGTCAGTCGTCATGGAAACATGTCATGCGTTAACGTGCGTTAACATGCGTTAGCGCGTTATCCTTTTGCACAGCACTATTTTTTTTTTCCTTTGGTCACCCAGTGACAAAGAAACAGAACAACAACAGAAAAAGAAGAGAAAGTTTGGAATGTTAGCATGCTAACATTTGGTAATTAGTACTT
The DNA here is from genome assembly GCF_963457635.1 of Microchirus variegatus. NCBI lineage: Eukaryota > Metazoa > Chordata > Actinopteri > Pleuronectiformes > Soleidae > Microchirus > Microchirus variegatus. Next base: position 19,705,822 of record NC_139813.1, read on the forward strand.
TACTGCACAGCTGAGGCTGACGAGACATTTGCACTCATACTCATAATGTACGTTTTTTTGTCTTTATAATTCATCTACTTGGCACCATGAAGTGTAATAGCTAATTGTAGGAAACCAAAAGTATAACTTTAGCAATGTCAATTCCTTAAAAGTTATGTAATTCCTCTCATATTTGAAGGTGTACTCCGCAAATGTTTGACATTTTTGTCCAGTACTTGAAGCTCAAGGTAAATTCTTACATGTTTTTAGTGTTTTGCGGAAGAAAAAAATGCAAATTATGTCCCTTATTTCTTCGCAGTGCTGCCTGCTCCATGATCTGTTGTCATGAATGCTTCTTTTTTTTATTATTAAAGTTGGTATAAGTAGGATTTCAGTACAGGAGAATGTCGTGTGGAATGTGCTCACCTTGGTTACAGTAAGCTACGAGATGATGAAACTAGAGATGCAGCGAAATGCCAGGAAATGAGCGGGATTGGAGCTTTCCAGAAATGTCTTTCTCCCGTTCCCCTTTTTCCCCCTCTGACCTGCTCCTCTTCTCCACAATCCCATGGGTGTAAGCAGAGTGTTTGAAGTGGTTTTAGGTTTGCCCCGCTACTGGTCTCACATCGTTGGCTTATTGTTCTTCACCTAAAACCCCTCTTTGGTCTCCTCTCTCCGCTCTCTGTCGCTCTTTTCCCTCCGCAGAAAATGCTGGACGAGTGCCAAGACAGAAGGAGCTGTCAAGTCCTTGTCAACAGCCGCGTGTTTGGGACGGACCAGTGTCCTGGCAGCAGTAAATACCTCATTGTCTGGTACAAATGCAGACCTAGTAAGTCCCTCATCACATCGTATCCCACCAGTCTTTTCCCTTTTCCTCACACACGTGGTCAGAAAACGTCTCGTCGTTTCATACTAAAATATGCTTTGCAGCAAACCTTTGGTGTAATGGGATTATATAGTAATTTTACTCCATTTTACCCGTCAGGCGTCCCATCGTTTTTGTCTGAAATTGGCCCAAACTTGACGTGCATTCTGTATTTTTTTCTTGGAGCAAGATCCAAGAGGAAGCAACGACTAACCCCATGAACTCACTCGTCGCACACCTTACCGGTTATCAGCACTTATCAGTATAATAAAATGTCAGACTCGCCATAAACGACCATCTCCTTTGGTAATAAACCGCGGTGGTTTATTTTGAGTCGTTATTATTATCACATATTGAACTCGTTATACACCAATTTAGTAAATGTTTACATCTTTTTTGGCACCAGCTTCTAGGGGTGGGGGGAAAAAATGGATTCACATAGGAATCGCGGTTCTATTCGATTTTGAAAAACCAAACAAAACACCAGATTGTGTTACTTCTGGGAGAAAAAGGCAGCTAGCCCAAGCTTTTATTTATGCAAGTTATTTTTTTTGTACAGTAAGAAAGTTTTCATTTGTTTTGAATGAATATATGTTAACTTTTGTCTTAAGTTTGCCTTTGTGTGATCACATTATCACATTATTAACACACCTTAACGCCTTAACACACTATGCAATGTATCAATTTTTGAATTGAGAATCGTATGAATCGAGAATCTATTTTGAATCGAATCGTGAGCCGCCCAAAGATTCACATCCCTACTAGCTTCTCATCCCTCTATTTTACAAATATATCACCAGTGCTGAAATATTTAGGGTTGATTTTAGACGTAGATCACATGCACAACAGTTTTTCATTATCAAAATCGTGTTTCTTGTATTTGTTATATCACACTTACATATAAATACAGACATATTAATGTAATTAAATAATAAAGTAAGCATTATTCCATTGTTTTCCTGTTGTTGACACTGAAAAGCCAAACGCAAACACACAAATGGACTACAAATAGCATGTGTGGATTCAAACATATTGTGTTCTCAAGTAAGTATTAACAGCACCACAATGTTGTGTAGGAAACCACATAAAAATCTAAGTCCCCTTGTTCGTCGAAACAAAGATTGAGGGAATTTGCGAGGGAGATCTAATGGCAAATGACAATTTCTCCATGTCGACAACAGGCCTTCCTGCCCCTATTTCTCTGCTCAATTTAAAAGGATAAACACTTGTTCCTCCTTAAACCCTCTCCCTATGAGCCACAAAGCTAAAAGTATCACTTGAGTGGAGTCACAGCAGTGCTGCATTAATCCCACCCAGATTTCAGCCTCCATTCATGACTCGGTGCCGTGCTGCGTCGAGTTGTGCGGCAGTTCACACCAGAGTGACCAGAAGTGGGCATTAATCCACTGATCCCCTTTTTCCACAACCACTTTTTCTTCTTTCTCTTCGCCCAGCCCCCCCCCCCCCCCCGGGAGCCAATCAACAGCTCTTTGTTCACTGTCACTTAACCAATGACTTCACAGAGCAGGAGAGAATGGTCACATGGAGTGTTAGTGAGGTGCAGCGGGGCAGGTGTCAATGCCTCTGAAAAGGCGAAAGGTGTGTGCAGAACGGAGGAAGTGAAGGAGAAAGGGAAGTCGAAAACCCCCGTCTCTCACGGCCCTATCCTCTTTCTGCATTCCTGTTCCACTCCCCACATCGGACGTGTGGAAACGTCCGCTGTTGTGTTTTTGTTTGCTGGCCAGTGGAGCTGCAGTGGCTGTCACAGGTCACTGTGGCTGGATGTGTGCGAGGAATGCCAATGCATGGCACTACATGTCCACTCAGGCCTCTGTTCTCCATGCTCAGTTCACCTTTCAGCAAACCACACAGAAAGCGAATGGTTTTGTTTGTAATAAATGTGTTTTCATGATGTCTTATCCTCTCTCTCTCTCTCTTTCTCTGTATCTGCAGACGAGTATAAGAGCAAGGTGGTTTGTGAGGAGGAGAGGATGAGGCTGAGCTGCAAGCGCGGCATGCAGATCGCCATTTATTCCGCCATGTTTGGCCGCACTCAACAGGGCACGCTGGAGTGTCCGCTTTATCACCGGAGGGCGCCGTCAGTAGGTAAGGTGCACTTTACTGTACACGACAGATCATTTCAAACTCATGTCTTTACACTTGCAAAACATTTTACTCAAATTAGATGTTATTTAGCCCCTTAGATCCGTTATTTTTGGCCAGAATGTTATAGTTTCCAAATATTTCGCCACATATTTACAAGTTCAAACTTCTTCAGAGACACTTAATTACTTTTGATGGTACGTGATTTTTCCATCCAGCAAACCAGTTATGTTACTTTCTTGTAATTCTCATATAAGCAAACTTGTTAGCAGCACTCTGACTTTGTTTGTAGTGTAACATAAGAAAACAAGTGTGTAATCATATTAATTATTTATCCTCTGGGAAGCATGATTATTATCATTATTTTTAGTGCTGGGCACTAGGTTAAATCACGTTAACACATGACGCGTTTCCATGACGACTGACCGGTAAAAGACGCGCGCGACGCCATGTTTACGTGCCGCGACACCGGAGTCCGGGCACCGTTTACCAGTTAGCTCCTTTAGCTCCTTTAGCTCTTTTAGCGCCGTTAGCGTGCCTAGAGTCAAACTGGAGCCATGTGTGATGTAATTAGTGCTGGGCACTAGGTTAATGACGACGCGTTTCCATGACGACTGACCGGAGAAAGACGCGCATGACGTCATGTTTACGTGCCGCGACACCGGAGTCCGGGCACCCTTTACCAGTTAGCTCCGTTAGCTCTTTTAGCGCCGTTATCGTGCCTATAGTCAAACTGGAGCGGTCTGTTTATTAAAGGAAAAGAGCAGCGCCACAAGTAACCAGCGTACCTGTGTACTGCTTATGTATGTTTTTAAAGTTTAGCGTTACTTTAGAGACGGAGTCACGTAAACATGTCACACGCATCTTTTTCCGGTCAGTCGTCAAGGAAACGCGCCATGCGTTAACGACGTTAATTAATGCGTTAACGCACCCAGTACTAATTATTTTACATTGTCAGCGTTGATTTCAGTCTTTTTCAATTAGATTTATCTTTGTTTTGGGGTCATTATGACATGAGCTGGACGTATAAACTACTACAGGACTGCTTGGGTTTACATGAAAATTAAATGAGACGTCTCTTTGTCCCGCTATTGGTATTCTGTTATGAACATGGCAAGTGAAATTCAATCTGAGCTTTGATTTTGTGTTTTTGCTGAGACATTTTGTTCAAAATGAACATCTTATCTAAGATATTGACGGGGTTAACATCAGAACCAAGAGGTTCTTAAATTAGCGCTTCATATTTGGCTTATTAGCCTCGAGATATTGTTGTGGCTCATTTCCTGTACGCCGTGTGTGTGTTTTTTTCCCGCTCCAGAACAAAGACTTTCCCTGACACACCCATCCCTTAACGTCATCAACGCCGACACCGTCTCGCAGGATAACTGATTAATAACTTTACTTTCAAAAAAGAAATGTCACCATTTAGCATTTCTTTATCTCGCGCTGAATACCCGAGTCATATAAAACCACTGCTCGAGCTCAGGTCCACACACAGACGTGCGCACACACACACACACACACACATTGTCAGGGGAATTGTGCTGGAATGTAGATCAGATGTCTCAGTCCTCCAAAGCGCAGAATTTGGCCTGTGGAAAAGGGACAGTATTGAGTTCCCCCCCAAGTATGTATGTGTGTGTGTGTGTGTGTGTGTGTGTGTGTGTGTGTGTGTGTGTGTGTGTGTGTATACAGGATATCCAGATATACTTCAGCTCATGTTTAGGAGAATGTTAATGACTCTAACCCTGGATACATGACAAGTCTTTGTATATCTATAGCTACTGTAGAGGTGGCCCTCGCCTCGTTGCCTCATTTTATCTGCTGTTGGGCCTTTGTTTCATTAATGTATAGAAGGAAATGGATTATGAGGTAATAAGTAAATAAGTAGCCAAAGCAGGTGTAAGTTAACTGGTGCTATGATTCAAAACTCAAAGAAAAGGTTACACATGTTAGTCACCCTGGGATATGTGTGTGTGTGTGTGTGTCACCTTCTTAATGACAGCCGTGTCATACTTTTGACCCGGCAGTGTCACCTCTGTCAGTCACCGGGTAATCAGAGACGTATAGAAAGGGCAGCGTTGTTTGAGTGACATTCAAAACACATTGAAATACGGCAAAGTGCAAAGGCTGCAATTTAGGATAAATGCATCATATCTGACTCAGAGTTTATACTTTACTCTTAGTGGTTTCAGGGGTGTCAGACTAGCATAATAGCATATGAACAACAGCACTTTTTTTTAAGTTTTTTTACAAAACATCATTATGAACAATTTTCTTGAGAAAAACAAGTGCAATTTTAAAAATATCATATCATATTTACATTATGATTAATGTGATATTTACACAGATCCATCCTGGGGGCCGGATTGGACCCACTGGTGGGCTGGTTCTGGCCCACGTGCCTTACATTTGACAGCCCTGATTTAACATGTTCAATATGGGATCAATAGCTGGTCTTAAGTACTGATTCCTGAACAATATTTTTTTCTATATCAATTTTTACTAATCCATTTTTAACAAAAGATTTATTAAGATCTAGTGCTGGGCGTGTTTACACGATAACAGCGGTTAACACATGGCGCGTTTCCATGGCGACTGACCGGGAAAAGACACACTTGACGTCATGTTTACGTGAGACTCTCACGTAAACATGACGTTACGTTCAGACTCTTTTCTTTTAATAAACAGACCGTTCCAATTCGACTGTAGGCGCGCTAACGGGGCTAAACGAGCTAATGCTGCTAAAGTAGCTAACTGCGTAAACATGACGTCACGCACGTCTTTTTCCGGTCAGTCGTCATGGAAACACGTCATGCGTTAACGCGCGTTAACCTGGTGCCCAAAATATTACATCGCACATGGTCAAATTCTCCAGTTTTTGCTGCTGCGACATTCTCCTTTAATCCTCTCCACATAAAATTTGAAATTTAAGATCAAATGACAACACGTGTTTCATATTACGTGATCCAGAAGAAGTTCAATACCCAGCCTGGAGTATCTGTTGATACCACAGAAGGTTGATACCCAGCCAAAATCACAATCGTGACGTCTGTCAAAACAAGAATTGCCCAAATCTAACCCTTCTAGATAGTATTTATGTGTGTTGTGGTGCAGAATATTAGCTTTGTAGCAACCTCCGATCGGTCCTGTGCGCGTACAGGTGGACCAGGAATGTGCGACAGGTGTATGTAGCAGGAGAGACCGGGCTGGTCCGATATCTGGTTTCAGACTCGCGGATTAAATACAGGAGCCTGACCTCCCCTCATGCATTGATGGGAAAATTGACTCCACTGTTACAGTTGCACTGAGGCTGATGAGAGCTGAGGCGAGAGTGGTGTTTACTGTCAAAGAACAAAATCACATCACGTGTGTTTACGTCCACCGTACTCTCTCAGACGTACACACAACCACCCACTAACACCTCCTCGGGCTGTAGGGCTCTAGCGGTGCCCTGGTGGGATTTCCCCTCCTGTCAGCTCCGTCTTTGATGTGGCTCCCACGTCACCGGGGAGCAGGAAGTGAGAGCGTTTTGAGTGACAGCTCAGACACACACCGTTAATTATTTTTAAATGTTTGCCCCACCTCCTCCCATCTCCTTGCCCTTCTGTCCTTGCGTCGTCTCTCTCGCTCGTGTGTGTGTGTTTGCGGTTGTGCGAGTTTGACAACGGCTTTGTTTTGCACCTACACTCTTAGAAATAAAAGCGCTAAGTAGAACCATGTAAGGTTCTTCGGCTTGTCCTCATAGGAGAACCCCTTTTGAGGTTCTACCAAGAACCCTTTATTCAGGAAAGTGGTTCTCTGGATCAAAATGGTTCATACACCATTAGTGTTATCAAGAACCCTTGGAAAACCCTTTCCCGAAGAAAGGGTTTTTCAGAAGCAAATAGTTCCAGGTAGTACCTCAGCCCTTGTAGAAGGACCCCTTTGGAACCCTTATTTCTAAGAGTGTATTGTGATTTTGTGTCTCTTGAATGTGCCAGCAAGGTACACTACCGTTCAAAAGTTTGGGCTCACTTAGAAATGCCCTTATTTTTTTTTTTTTCAATGAATCTAACATTAAATGAATCAGAAATACACTCTATACATTGTTAATGTGGTAAACGACTATTCTAGCTGCAAACGTCTGGTTTTTAAGGGCATATGTACATAGGTGTATAGAGGCCCATTTCCAGCAACCATCTCTCCAGTGTTCTAATGGTACATTGTGTTTGCTAATCGCGTTAGAAGGCTATTGGATGATTAGAAAACCCTTGAAAACCCCAGCTGAAAACAGTTTTGCTGGTTCTTTAGCGAAAGCAAAGCATTATTTCTAATATTATCAATGTATTGACTATATTTTCTATTAATTTTGCAACTCTTTTGATGAATAAAAGTGTGACTTTTAATGGAAAACACAACAAAAATTGTATAGATTACCCCAAACTTGTGAACGGTAGTGTGGGTCATAGTAATCACCCAAAACAGCACCACACTGGTAAGCTCATCGCAGCCCAGAGTTGGGGGATCAACGCCTGAACTCTTGGGTGCTGTTTGCACCTGTCCAGGTGAACTTTGTCTAATTGTAGGATGGCGGTGTACGGTGGCGGCGATTTGCTCCTAACATTGTTTACCCTACAAAGAGTCACGTTACAAAGTTGTAGTCTAACACTGGCCTTCTGCCAAGTAGTGGTAAATCTATAGACGGCCGTATTAATTGACTGAAAAACAACCCTTTTTTTTGCAGAGGTTTGTTTACAAGACAACTGTATCGACTCTGAAGGAGTGTGTAAGATACAAAAACAAGTGCATTACACAGGCATGTGCGTACAAAAGCGACAACCTCTTTGATGTCGTCTAGCTCCTCGGTTATGGGTTGGGAGGTGGGAGTGGCCGAGTTGGACAGGTCTTGGCGGCGACGATGAATCCTCAAAGCGAAAAGGGGGGAAGCCTTTTCAGCCCTCCTCTCTCATCTGCCCCATTACCATCACACACACACCTCTTGACATCTAAATAGCTCCCCATGCTTGGCATGCTGGGTCTCAGGTTTTTCCCTTTTTTTTTGTCTGTGCTTTCACTTTTGAGTATGCGCTTCAAAGAAGGTCCACGTGAGATGTTTCAGACTCGGAGGATCGCAGTATGAGCACGCACCAGCTGCAGTTCAAATTTATCACTCGGCTTTTTGAAGCCACTTCCAGTTGTTCGGGAACGTGCTGCTTGGCCGTAACTCTATCTGCATCTCTTCCTAACTTTGATATATACAGAGCAGATGAGTAGCAGATATGTTTTGTACCTCAGATTTATACAAAAAAACAAATTGCACGGTTATGTGCATTTGAAAGAGTAGCCTCGTGGAAGTTTTAGGCCAAAATTTCCCAGATTGTGTGAACATGTGTGAGTTGGTGTTGACTGTTTTTATATAAAGTGCTTCTGACTCTAGGAATAACCTGCTATCGTGTTGCAAACACAGCTGAAGAAAACTGTGCCCACGCAGGGGTTTTGAGTTCTGACGGACACTTCGGCTTAAAACACACTCAAGAAGTTTCCACCAGACTTTTAATCGGAATAGTATACAAGCACTAGTGGGGAATCAACACGCCCAGCAGCTTATTCGTTTTAGCTGGTTTCTGGTTTAGCTAATTGTCCGCATGGCGACTTACAAAAGAGGAATGAGCTACATAGAATAAGTCTGGGAAAGACATTCACTCGATAGGAACAGTGGACTCGAGGAGTCAAGAGGTGGATCCATGTGCAGAAGGATATAGCGCAGGGTAGGGGGGGGGAAGGAAAGTGCTAGTACAGAAGATGCTCTTGACAGGGACGCCTCTGTTCTGGTAGCACTCAGTAGGTCATTACACCAGCGTGGAACGACACATTGAAAAGAGTCTGGATTGTCTCGTGCAGGGTGTTGGCACCGCCGGGCGACAATCCTTTGATGATCTGAGTGGCAAGGGGTAATATAAGCCCTTTCATGAGTTTAAAAGTAGTCACTGTTGTCTCAGGGCCTGTCCCAAATCAAAACCTAGCCCTAGATTTGAGCCCTTGCCCTAGATGTTGCATGGGTAGGGTGTCCCAATACTTTAGGGAGCAAGGAGAAGTGCCTATGCTCCCCTTAAAATGCCCCTCGCCACCAAGTCAGCTCTAGACCAGGCTTGCAGGCAAGGGAGTATCCCATGATGCCTTGCACACTCAGCCAGCGGTGATTTTCTGGAACAATATGGCGGCTACCGGTGCAAACGGAATATATTTGCAAATACGCCAGTAAAAAAGAAACCTGAAACGTGTTGGAATGTGTTAGTTAGATGTATATGAAATGGACTGTTAAGTTATAACTGTTAAGTTTGACGACATTCGTAAATATGCCGAGTGCTTAGCAAGAGTCTACCCATGACAGGGGTGTGTGTCCCGGTGTATACATGCAAATTTTTCGTGCTTATCCCGAAACATCCCGACTATTGCGAGCATACGGCAAATGCGTCTTCTATTTCTTTTCCGTTGATTTATGAAATGAAGATAAATCAAAATAGCCCACACAACAGGCTGGAGCTCCGTTGGAACCGGCATTTTCAAACGTGAATGAAAATGGTCCTTCGTCTGCATGGTGGTATTGCAGTTCACAGGCAATGTGTATCACCGCCATCTACTGGACGGGTGAAATCAGACACGTCGATGATGAGCGTGACGTAGGGAATGCGTTCGCTACGCTAATTTGCATACTAGTGGTTACCAATTTGCACTTCCCTCATTGAGGGGATTTTACTGTGGAGGGAACTCAGAGCAAGTGAGAGAATTGGGACTGGGCCTTATTCTTCTACATAGCGGCTTCTTCTATTATTTCCAGGAGTTGAAACTGCGTTGCATGCACGGAACGTCCGACTCTGGTCCGACTGAACACATACATGCAGTAATAATTTGAAATCTGGTTTCAGTCAAACATGTGCAATAACTCATTTTTTTTCCCCCTAACGTCATGTAAACTTACTGTAATACTTCAATTCATCATATTACAGGAAAAAAAAGGGGCCATTAGACCATTTATCGTAAACGTGGGCATGGGAGAGCGTTCTCAAATTCGTTTTAATGTCTCTCTCATAAAGCCCTTGCGTGTGCAGGTGCTTTATTCCCTCTGACAGTGAATCACTTTTTTTCTATTATGCGAAGACGTCAAATCCCACAACAATGACTTAAGCCTCCCTATCAAATTATATTTATCGCAGGTGAGTCACAGCAGAGGAGGAGATGAGCACAGGTTTTTCTTTTTTTTTTCTTTTTTTTTTTCGCCCATTGTCTTGGAAATTCCTGGGAAGTTGTGCGTGGGTAGGATTCTCCTGTAAAAGTCTCCCTGGGAAAGAGAGGTGGTTGTGTACTCACTGTGCGCGAGTGTGTGGAGCTAATGAATATTGTTGCAAAAGAACAGAACAGAAGGTCAAACCCTGTGTTATGCATACACGGCACATGTCAACATTAGTATTTGTTCAGTCTTTGGCTAAATTCCATTTCATCCCTCCGCCTTTATCACCTGTAGCCCCACCCCATCCCCACATTTAGGCACAGTGTTCCCCCCCCTCCACCGATCTCACCAAGGCTCTCATTCAAGGTCGTGGTGATCAACATAATGAGTCATTTTAGAATGACGTACTGTAAACCTCTCTGTGTCTGACCTCTGTGTTTCGTGTTTCCTGCTGTGTGTGAGTTTTGTATGTCACCTTCACCCAAAGGAAACGCCTCCCTTTCCTCACTTGTTGCTCCTTTTTGGATCACAAGCATGTCCTTGTTGGCCGTGTGTTGGATGGAGTGGTTGTTGCACAGGCCTTTCGGAGGTTAGAGGTTCCTCCTCAGTCTTTTTCCTGCTCTGTACTTGCCTGTCTGCATCAAAGTTGCTAATGAGAACCAGAGGAGGTCACATTCTGAGGAATGCTCTTTTTTTAAACTACATAGAAATGCCGTGTAGGGGGGGGCTGAGGTTGTGTGTGCATAAGCACGGACAAAGAATAAATGTGTCTCTCCATCCTCTTGTCACTAGAAGTCTCTGTCTGTCTCTGTCAGCCCCACCCATTCTTCTATGGGCCCCCTCTCTGCTCAAAGTAATCGCCCAGTCAGGAATCAAAGCAGCAGCTAATGGGGGCCTGTCTATCAGTAGGCGGTCTTGTCAGGGAGGGACAGTTTTTCTGCGCGGCGTGGCGGCTGAAAACGAGCCCTCTGGGAAGGGGAAGACAGAAGGAGAACAAATTAAAGTGCATAAGGGAGAGCAGGAGGCCATCATGCCGCAGGCATCTATGGAAATGAATAGAGATTCACACGAGGGGGACACAAAGATTCACCTGTTATATCACATTCTGACTAGAAGCTGTTGTGATTTAGAGATTTGGATCTGAGCTGTAAAACAAATATGTTTTTACTACAAGAAAGATTAGAGCTTTGTATATATATATATACGTTTATATATATATATATATATATATGTATGTATATGTGTATATATATATACACATATGTATGTGTGTATATATGTGTATATGTGTATGTATATATGTATATGTATATGTGCGTATATATATATGTATATATGTATGCGTATATATATATACGCACACACATATATACGTATATATGTCACAAGCATATATGTATATATATAAGTATGCATATGTATGTATGTGTATATGTATGTGTGTATATGTGTATATGTATATGTATGTATGTGTATATGTATGTATATATGTGTGTGTATGTACATGTATATGTATGTATATATATACATATATATATTATGCATATGTATGTATGTACATACATATATGTGTATATATATATATATATGTAGACTTAATTTTATAATCTCTGAGAAATTAGAAATCTGAATATCTGAGTCTTGTTGCTCAGATTAGTATCAATATGTTAATCTGAGCAATTTGAATTTTTCACAATTCACAAATGTATTATATTTATTATTCCATACACAGATATGCAAGTAATTGCAAAGGTAGATATAGTGACTGTGTTAAATGTGGGAACCGCGTAACCTTTGCTGTGTCTGAGTCGTCGTCCAGTTCACGCTGCTGTCTTCATTCCCTCTTCTCTTTCTCGTCTGGAATTCCACTGTGTCGTCTCCAGCTGAGAAACACCCGGGTGCTTTTTCTTTGAACTGCGCACAGAAACGACAAGATGAACTCTGTGATTTAGGTTCAACATTACTACAAAACGTATTGCAGTACAACGGGTTGTCACCCGGAGTTTTGATCGTCGATGAATAAGGTGTGTATTTAAAAAGAGTGTTGACACTGTCCGTGACCAATCGTTTGCTGTGTTTCACTTCCTGACCGGGACATTTGACCTTTGCCCTGCGCCATAATTTGTCGTGGGCCGTTGACGTGTGAGCCAGACCCTAAGCGACCCGTTTACCCTCTTTTTTTTTTTCTGATCTTTCTGTGTCTCTGTCGGGGCGGTGGGGTTGGGTGGGGGGGGGCCCACCAGGGCAGATGGTGCGAGACCCAGTGTCCACTTTCAAAGCCCTTGTCGTCTCCTTGTGTTGTTTCAAGGGGGTTAGATGGACAACAGGGGCTCGGGGAGGCATCCATGTGGAACCAAGGCACATTCACTTTCCAGAAAAAACACCACTTAGGCATTAGTGATCGTCACATCTCTCAATGTAGCCAATCTTTGCGTGCCAGAGGAGTCTTCGTCTGCCCCATTCCAAGTGGTGCGCTCTTGTTTCGTCTTGAAACTATTATATGGGGGGCATGGGGCATGTTAAACTGTCTCTATGAGCTCAATAAGGTGTGTGTGAGCACGGCAGGTCACCATATGATCTCCTTTAGTCCTGCTTTAAATGTGACAAGAGGAAGGAAGTCGGAGAGCCTCATCGGTACGTCCACTCTCCACCGAGCGGGAGAAGCTGTGGAGGAGCTGGCAAGTGCTTAGCGATGATGTATGGGCGTCCCATCCATTACTCTGTCAGGTCTCCATACACAAACACTCTCCCACCCAACCACTCTTTCATACACACACACACACACACACACATATATATGTTGTATCAGGTATCTCTTTAGACAATGTGAGGCCCCCGTAAGGTTTCTCCGTGTGGACAGAGGATCCACCGTGGGAGCTGAGGAGGGCCTTTATGGTGCGGAGTGTGTATGAGAGATGTCCCTTTTAATGTCTGCAGGATGTGTCTCTTCGTGGTGTGTGTTTGTGTGTCCATCTCTGTTGTGGCTGACAGCGCCTCATGTAGTCCTATTGTGCCCGAAGTGCTGCTTGTCCGTCAAACTCCCTTTTACGGCTAGCAAGGGAAATATTTACGCAAGGTTCATTTGAAATATCCAAGAAATTCAGACTTTTTATTCACATTGAGAACTTCTTAATAGTCTGTCTTTGTTAACTGTTGCACAGCCGTTTAGCACATGCTGTTTTTCCCTTATCTTTCGGGTCCGAGCGCACACATGAATCGCGTTTTCGATTCATGTGTGCACGGATTCCCGCGTTTGTGCGTGAAAAACGTGGATAATTTGAAGTGGCTGGGGCCAAAAAACGGACCCATAAAAAGCTTCTACTATGTCATCCGGTGTCGGGTTTAATGTACATGAACGAAATTTCATCGATGGAGACTTTCCCGTGAATCCTTCAGGAAGGCCGCTATCTTGAACGCTAACTCTGAGCTGATTTTTGCCGATTACGCACTAAAAGTTTGAATTTGTTATTGTCACTTTTGTGTACATATATATATTTTAATTTGTATTTTTATTGCTTCCTGTATATGGACTTTATATTTTATTCCATCAACTTCTCAACTGACCACAGATGGAAAATGGCTGCAATGTGACATATTTACACGTTGACGTTCGTTAACGTGCAATGGTCCCTACTCAAATTCACAAATCTAATCACAAATCTATGTGTTGCAGTGACATTTTAGTGTCAAAAACAGAAAGTAAAAATGAATATGTTATATCTGCCTCTCTCTCTCTCTCTCAGACTGCCAGTCGACTGTGGCTCTGCAGGTTCTCACGTCTCGCTGTCAGGGCAAGAAGAACTGCCTGGTCCGAGCCTCCACGAAAGAATTCGGAGATCCGTGCTACTCTGGCACCAGGAAGTATCTCAGCGTCATCTACACCTGTGGTGAGTCCTCAACAAGTCCTTTATAGGACCTTTCTTTTTGGTGCCACCAGGGGGTGGTGTTCACTAACTGATCAGCTCATCTTGAGTCTCCACCATGGTCTGTGAATCTGCAGTTCCTGGCTCTACAAGTGGTTTCTATTATATTCAGAGAATAATTATATGGGAGAGAAATGATGATGATGATGATGATATTGACCGCACCAGTGGTCAGTTCATGTTTCTTTTTAAAGGACGCTTTAAAATGAACTTTTTTAAAGCGCCTCGGCAGTGAAAAGCCTTTAATTCAGGAACACGGCTCGCTTGTTTCTGAAGGAAGTGCAGCGTTTGTGGTTTTTGTCTATTAAAGCGCGTTATTTTTAGTTTAAGATGCACCAAGTTCAAAGCTTTAAAAAAAAAAATATATATATTTTCCACTCCCAGGATGTAGCACACAAAAGAAGAAAAATTCTGGCATTGTATCTTATGTTTTGACTTCATGTCTGTGCAGATGAGGGAGAAGGATTATCTTCCTTTTTTATCTACTTCCCACCCCAGGGATAATCCTGAACTGACAAGGCTGTAATTCATTAACCTCATGCTTGGACACACACACACACACACACACACACACACACACACACTATCCAGCACCTCCAGCAACAGGGACTGATGTACACGCTCCACAGCCTGGAGCCTCTCAAAACCGGAAACACACAGAAAGCCATGTCCGCAGTGCTTTAAGATGACATTCTGTTGTATTTGGCATTTCACTCTGATATTTGACGTTATTATATGGATGATAGGGTATTTGCGGGTGTCTGCGCTCTGGCCTAAAGTCATATTTATGTCTTGAGGTACCGTAAATTCATCCAAACCAATTTCCACCGCGTGTAGATTATGCACAGTGGTGATTCATCCGAGGTTCTTATCTCTTATCTCACGCCGTTGTCCGTCCCTTTATCTTTAGTCACCATCGGCCAGCGCAGACGAGAACAAACGGAGACTTTTTTTTGCACTATCGATGGAGTCATTCGGCTCGAATCCTTGTCTGACCTCCGTTATCTGTCGCTGATAACGCGGCGTACTTTAGCGACAGCTCCGCTGCTGAGTCGGGGTCGACGAATGTGTGAGTGTTTCTCTGAGGAAAGGGGAAGGATGTGGAACTGGTGTTAATGTTCAACAGATACAGAGAAGTGTGTGTGTAAGTGTGTGTGCTGTGAGGGGGGGCAGTCGGGTGGGTTTTATTTTTTCGCTGCGGTCAGAGTCGAGCGGGAATGGATGCGAGTAAATCAGTCTCGTTGCTGCAGACATGAAGTCACTGGTAGCTCCAGGCTCCAGCAAAGTGGTAATTTTGGGGGGGATCCTCTGTCATTGGTGGTCGAGTGTGTTTTAGTATTGACCCCATTTGTTTCGGTACAGAGAGCCGAGGATGTCTGTCTGCTCATGATTGGTAGCGTTTATGTGCTTGAGTTATACGAGTGTGTGTGTGTGTGTGTGTGGCATGGTCTGTGCAATGTTTTGTTTCAGCTAAAAATGAAGGCATCTACTTACAGACTGATTGATGGCACAACTTTTAAACTCTATAATATACATATTTGAAGGGTTGTGAGGAAGGGAATTAAACGGTGTAAATAAATACTCAGTTAAATAAGTGTTAATTGGAAAAATAACTTTTTCCCCTTACGATGTGTATTATTTTAAAGCTCCCATAGAACATAAGTTCCGATTAACGCTGTTTTTTTAGTGTGTATCTGCATCATTACCTTGTTTACAAAGCCCTGAATGTTCGAAACAAACAGTGCAGCCATTGCTGAGAACAGTTCTGACTTCTGGGGGTGAGATTTCAGTCTGAAACAGCGCGACTGAGGAGAGCTTCAGCTAGGAGAGATTTCTATCGGCTCATTTACAGCAACTAGGAGGTTTTTGACCATAAAAACAAGTTAATGTATGTACGTAGACCTTCATAACTCACATATATGTGCGATAGGACCACTCTATGGGAGCTATAATAGATTTGTCATGTTAATTTTGAGATAATGTGTTACGCTTTAGGACTTTTTCTGGCATAAACACTAGTTGCGTTTCCATTAGCCTTAGAAATGCGCAAAACCTAAATATCGCAATAAAAAACTGGTATTGGAAACGATACGTTTTTCAGACGTTTCAATATAAACGTTTATCGCACACGTTGAATGGAAACACTTTTTTCCGCATTACACCAGACATGACCAGTCAGCTTCAGTAGTTCCATTGTTTTCTGTTAAACAATCATAGCAACAGCATTAGCGTTCATCGAGATCACTGCACCGAAACCAAAATCTTCCTCAAAGTAGTCTCTAGTCTTACGGGATGAGATTTAGGGGACGAGAGACTAGAATTATGACTTGTAAGAAAAAGAAAAAAACCGTCAATGGAAACATCTGCAAGTAGCTATTGTATTTTGTCGCAATTTTTGAAATATCATAAGACCAAAACGTGGTCCTAATGAGGCAGAACCTCATTTCTGAGGAAGAGGTTACATTTTAATTGTTAAAGTTAGGCTTAGGGTGTTGACTTATGGTTAATGTTGTGGATAAGACTCCTAAAAAGACTAGTGTGTGTAGAGGTGTTAACCCACTTAAAATCTTTCCGATGCTATTTTAGTGTCTTTTACTACCTGCCAACTTTAGAATAATTAGGAAACTGTTTTATAGGTCATTTTATCTGCAGGAGTGCGTATGCATAAATTGGTCTGTGGGCAGTGCACACACTGTCTGCATACACACATATGCAGACACACACACACACACTGGCAGGAGCACGTGTTTGATTCACAGTGTGATTTATAAAGCCATCAACTCTCCAGCATCTTCCTCACTCACACTAACAAAAACCGCCGCAGGGCTGGACTTTGTTCCTTAGCAATAATAACGGCAGCAAATGGTCTGAAACTTGCCATCAGTCTCGCAGCAGATCACACACACACACACCCCCACACACACACACACACACACACACACACACACACACTCTGCACAGCCGCCACTGTCAGGCATCATTTACATCCACTCCCCACGGAGGAAGTCCCCACGGTTTGTTTGTTTTCTGGGTCCAAAAACAGTAGAGGAGAGGAGTCCCAGTTCAGATTAACTACAGCTCCAAGCATTTTTTTTTTTTTACAACTCAATATTTGAAGAAGATTCAGCCCATAAATACTCCTACAGCAGTGCACGCTGTCTGTCTCGCGAATTATTCATAGCCTAAACATGGAAATATTTACCCCCGGTGCAATCATTGGTAGATTGATGAATGAGTCTGCTCGGGGGCACATTCTTCAAAAAGCCAAGTTTTCCAAGTGTGGCCCCTTTTTGAAGTTTCTCTCTTTGTAACGCTGCGTTGGTTTTTCAGAGTTTGCCATGCGTCTTTTGAAGCTGGGATGCCCCCCGTGCAACATGTATTAATCTTTATTTGACAGAAAAAAAAAGTATTATTAAAATGCATAATGTGTCTGTTAGCCGTCAGCTCCTCCAGATGTCTGAGGCTCTTCCTATTTGTCAACATCCTTCCTCTCGTGTGACTGAAGCGACACAGCCTCAGGGCGTCCTGCTTCTCCTGAGAAGTCAAAGCTTCAGACGTGATATCTAAATGTCGAGGTTTCTCTCTCTCTTTTTCCTGAACTCCCTTTTAGGGCCGTCTTAACGCCTCTTTTGAACCGTGCACACCAGACTCTTTCGGGGGGGATAAAAGTCAGTGGAAAAACCTAATGAACGGGTCTAATTGCAGGGGGAGGAAATGGATTAATTGTGGCACTTAGCCTCGTTAGCATGGGATCTGAGGTAGGTGACGGGGTCGATGGAATAGGGAGCTCAGGCGCCTCTAACTCTGGAGTTGAAATCTCAACAAAAAAAAGACCTAATGAAAGTACAATGAGACCATTATTATTGTATAAGTGTGTTTTTTTGTGTAGCTGGCCAAAGCCTTTACTCTGGATTTTGTACCCAATAACAAGCTGCTCAACTGTTGAAGTGATTTTCCATTTGTGAGCTGAATCGTTGTTTCAAAAATAACTCACCCTTTCATTGCCACTCTGGAACTTTAAAGCATGTCACATAATCGTTATTGGCAGATTAAAGGCGCCATATGTAAGAATGTGGCCAAAAACGGTTACTACATCGGTCTTTTAGGTTTCGTTTTTCTCCGCCATTGTAGCTCAGACTTATCTGGCAACCCGTGGTTGCAATGATGCACTGCCATGACTGGTAGACAGCGGTAGGTGGCGCCACATGCCAAAACATGATTTCAAAACATAAACATGATTTGCGGTCTGCACAATATTTTTTTTTAATACGAATATTTCAGCATAACTGTTGTTGTTGGTGAGTTCAGTTTGTTATACGAACATTATTCCTGAGTCTCTGTGAAGTATTAGGAGGATTTTATGGCCAGTTGTTTTAGATTTATTACATAGTGCACCTTTAAGTTTGCCTCGTTGTCATGGAATTATTATCTTGGAATAAGCAGTTGAATAACTTACAATTGATGTCTTTTGAATAACTGTATGGACATATCCACACATGATTGATATCTTTGAAAATGTTGGAAGGTAGACAGGCAAAGGCAACCAACAACATAACGTCATATTATAAAGAAGTTTTGAAGGAGTTTTGACATGCAAACTTTGGGTTTGGGTACTGCTGTGAAATATCTCTCATAGATTTTAAGGAATACTTGTAAGAAATGGCATTTAAATGATGCGTTATTCTTCTTTTATCTGACCCTTTATAGCAAGTAATGTGTATATGTAGTGTATATCACTATTATGACATTTTATGTTTAAGTATCCAGTGTCAGCTGGTCGGCATACATTTCAGTCTTGGCACTTGATGTTAATTTGTTCATTTTTAATTCAGAAAATGTCATTTATGTAAGCTCAACCTAAAATCAGACTCCAAAGCTGGCCCTGGGACTCTTTAAGATTAGGATTGGCTCATGTAAGGAGAGAATATGGTCACAGTAAGTACCCACTTTTTTGCATATTAGAATAAAGTAGATGCTGGCTGTAGATGCAGAAAATGTACTCAGAAATGTAGGGGATGTATGTGACAGAGGTGGCCAATTTAGTAACTTACTGTGGTCGAACTGAACCCTTGGCTTTGGCAGAGGTGTGGTCACTGCTGCTGTTTTTAATGGACACAGTCCGAGCGGTGGAGACTGTGGCTGACTGCACATGGCCCTGGGAGGGTGATTTAGATGTAACGGGAGGGGGAAAAAAACGGGCGGAAGATAAAGATGTAATTCAGGAGCTCGAGGCCGACGAATCGTTGCCCAATTGGTTATGCAGACGTACGCGTGGGCACATATAGGCACCGAGTGTGTGCATGCATGCACGGCGGAGATACTTGTGACCACTGCGAAGCCACGGTGCACATTCATGTCATGTCAGCAGAGGAGACTGTGGGGAAGATGTTTGTTTTGGCCCCGGTTGTGCAGAACTGAAGTCCAGCCAAGGAAGCCAGGGGCTGCTGCTGCTGGGCCCCAACATTCCCCCCTCGTAGCTCATCCTATAGTCGCAGGAAAACACACACACACACATATGCTGCATTTCGATGAAGCAACATTTTTCCCAGTATCTTTAATTGCAGGCTTCTTCATACGGGCAACATATGGCAGTTTTCAGTCCAGTAATGTCCTACTGTTTGACTTAATCTCTAACTAAACCCTAAACCACAGTCTGTTGGGTCTGCTGGCCTTATATAGTCAGTCCAGCAGCATGATTCATACCTCATATTCTTTTATGCTTCCTTTTTACTATTATTTGAATCATTTTAGTTTGATGTCGCCGCCGCCGTCTCTGAGCAGAACATAAAATAAAAGTAGTTTTTTTTAGTTGAGTTGTGGTGCCTGCAAACAGACAAACAAACGTAACCATGGGAAAATATGACAATACTTGTTCTCCATCGTCCTTCAGAAAGGTGCTGTTAACGCATGGCACATTTCCATGACGACTGACGGGAAAAAGACGCGTGTTACGTCATGTTTACGTGACTCCCGATTGTTAAAATGAGTCTAAAATAGCGCTAAATTTTAAAAACAGAGGCACAGGTATGCTGGTTATTTGTAGCGGTGCTCTTTTCCTTTAATAAACGGACCGATCCAGTTCCACTGTAGGCACGCTAACCGGCGCTAAAAGGAGCTAATGCAGCTAACCGGTAAACGGTGCCTGGACTCCGGTGCTGCGGCACGTAAACATGACGTCATTCGCGTCTTTTTTCCGGTTAATGCACGACACGTTAACCTTTTGCACAGCACTAGTTTTTAAGTGTCATTTAAGCCTAAGTTCGTTACTTTTGCTCTAACTGAACAAGAACTTTACAGTAAACTTTACTCTATTTTTCGTGGAATTTCTATCACTATCATGCCTGTGATTTCGTTCATGATGGCTGGTGGTTTTTGCACATGTCTGAACACTTATGCCATTTCAAATTCAAGAACGTGTGATTTGTTTGTGGTATACCCTGTAGTAGGCAACATCGGTATGACTTAAGTGTGAAAATGATCTAACTTCAACCTTCAAATACTGAGTAATGGCTCTTATGGATAAAGCAAATCCTTCCTAAGTAACACCTACAATACTTGGCTGTAAAACCGATTCTGACGATTGCATCATTATACAGTATGTACTGTAGCTGCAACCCCCCCCCCAACCAATTAAGTGCTTTAATAGCCTAAAACAAACCAAGAGCCTGGCAGAAGATGTCTTTTTTTTGACCGGTACACACACACACAGAGACGGAAAGGAATGAAACGGCCCCTGCGAACACTCTCCCCTGCCTCGTAACACAAGCCTGACTCTGCACAAAACCCCCGGAATAACAGCCGCCAGCTGGCACTCTCAGGAATACTGTTCTGCGAGAAAACACTGCTGCACGTGACCCCGCGTGACCTGCGTGTGTCGGCGCGGCCGCTTTTAAAAGTAGCCGTTTGCCCATATTAGGTATTGAGCGTTGCTTTTTCATCATTATTGGACAAAAGGTTTTACTGAAGTTTGGTTAAGTGTCAGGGCTAGGATGTAAAAAAAAAAAAAAGTTGGGCGTGTTCTCTGGCAGAGGGCGAGACGCAGGGCGGGGAGTTTATGGCGGGAACGCAGCGGTGCCAGGGCCATGTGCTGATGCCGGGGATTGTGGGTTCTGACGATCGCCAGCTTACATCATCGCGCATAAGCCACGCACGAAGACAGGGGGAAGAAGAAAAACAGGTTAAATCACACATTTCTAACACTTACACACTCATACATGACACATCTGGTGTTTAATACCCGGCAGATGCGATCACTGGCACTTCAGAGAAGGACTATGAGATATTCAATCGGATTAAAATCAGTCATGAACAAAGTGGATTTGGAAGAAAAAAAAAACACGGTGTTATATTTCCTTCTAAGTTTTCAAAGCCACACACACACAACCTCTACCTTTCATTGCATCTTTCTTCCCCGTTTTCCTTCTTCTGCACAACTGTAGATCATTGCTTCAAAGGAAAAGTTATTCAATTACTAAAAGTTTATAGGCTACACACACACACACATACAAAAAAAAATAATAAGTAAATGATTTCCAGTAAAAAAATATATCCAGTAAAATAACCAATAAAAATGCCTGGGATTCCTTGTCTTTCAGGGGGAAACACGCTGAAAACTCCACTGGCTGTTTATCTGGATTGTAAATAATGATGTAGCTCACCACAATTATTTTGTGACTTTATTGTGGGAACAACCCTTAGAAAAACTCCTGTAAATTACAGTACAAAGAGGAAGAAAGAAAAATAAGTTTCTCAGCATTGGACTGTGTTCTCACCACGATGGAGAAACCTGTACTTTATTTCTAAAGGTGACTGTAAAAGCCTGACAGGATGAGCTCCATCTCGGCTCAATGCACACAAAGTGCGATTTAACTCAGTTTCAACCTTTGAAGATAACCATTAAAATGGCCTGCTTACACAAACAAAAGATAAAGCACACGTGGTGATAAGCTGATTTGCCTGTTTGCCGGTTATTTATTATGCAATTAGCACACGAGTAGCAACGGAGTAGATGAATGAGGACCATTGTTTTTCCTTTTTCCCGGACGTTCTGATTTATGCTTAACTGATCTCTCTGCCCCCCCAATTAATATCCATTGTGTGAACAGTCTCATGACATTGTGGATAATCAATGTCCATCCTGTTTGTTTTGTGGAATCAGTACCGTTTTTTACTTGCACTATACGTGAATTTGTTAGCTTAAAGGAGACATATTATACCCTATTTCTCCAAGTTAACCTAGTTCCCTATAGTGTCCTCATGAACATGTCTGTGACATGCGTTGGTCAAAATACCACAAGGATGAAGCGCCACAGCAGTTCAATCAATCTGCCAAAACAGCCCTGTTCAGAACGCTCGCTTTTGAGTGCCTGTCTCTTTAAATGCAAACGAGACGCAGGAAACTACGTAAGCGTCACTGAGGCTCCAGTAGCACATTGCCGTCATATATCAAATGTATCCACTGGACAAATCCTCTGAGGCTGGAAGTTTGTGTTGAACTCTGTGCTGCTTCCTCGCCTGCACTCTCGTGTTTTTTAAGGACAAAGCGGAGCTCTGCGAGACAACAATTCCAGCAATGTGTCATTGTGACAGTCAACATCGCATGTTTTATCTCCTGTACTTAGACTGAGGAGGACCACAAAAACATGACTGAGTCATCTTTTTTCACACTTTGCCGCCTCATAAGGCCTCCAGAGTCTTAAGTATTAAAATTATTTAAAAAGTTTATTTTGCATAATATAATCATGACATGATCTATCCGCCCTGATGCACATTGACAGAAAGCTGACTACACTCTCAAAAACAAAAAGTACCTCAGAGTGACTCGAAATTTACCATCATAATAGTCGGCATCGCCCTGAACAAAAATCCGTTGAAAATATTTGCATATCTTTTAAAGAATAATTTTAATGAATTTTTGAAAATCAGGAAATGATCCATTTGCCCTGATGCACATTGACAGAAAGCTGACTACAATCTCAAAAACATAAAGTACCTCAGAATGACTCGAAATTTACCATCATAATAGGAATAATTTGTTCTCTTTTTTTTTCTAGTCTGAAATGTACTTTAAAAGTCATCTTTTAGCAGGAATAACACAATAAGTTGTTTTTTTGATTGAAGCCCTACATGTGTCTCATCCTTGAATACGCCTTAATATTAACATAATTACATGTGGCAGCGTCTCTCTGATCGTCACTGCGCTCAAAGCCACTCGTGTCCTCTGTAACTGTTCCAGCCCATAGGAACATAGGAAGCTCTTTCTAGAGCGTTGGAATGTTCTGCATTTGGCTTTAGGCTGTTTGTCTGCTTTAGAAAATGCGGGATAATCGCCGCATGTAGTGAAGTCAACACACACGTGTCCACGTGTACGCATGCTGGAATAGACGGACGCAAGCAGCGCGTACACAAACGCTCAAACATCTCCCTCTGTTCTGTGGTTTGTTATTATTATTTTTTTTGCTTGCCCTGTTTTCTCTCCCCCCCCCCCCAATGAGCAGCAACTGCCTCTTTGTTTGGCCTGCAAAGTGCAAAACAAGCAAAGCTCTGCATGAAAACTCGCTGCCAACTTTGTCAGCTTCGCAGACTCGTAAAAACTGCGCACACTACTGTTTTTTCGTGTCACTCCGTGCTCATGGCAAATAAAAAGAACAACAACATAAAAAAACACAGCGCACTGTGTGATCCGTTGTTCGTCTGTATTTAGAGTGTGTTGAATCGTGTTGGGGGAGGGTGGTGGGGTGGTTTGGGGAGTGATTGGTACTAATGCTTTCCAGTCTGTGGCTGGTTTCAGTTTCCCTCCTGTGGTGGACTCGGAAGGAGAGGGGAAAAAAGAGGGGAGAGAATATTTGTGCGTGCGTGTGTGTGTGTGTGTGGCAGGGGGTCAAAGAGAGAAATTCCCAAGGCGTCTTAAACTGAAATTGCAGCGCTACACAAAATTAAATTTAAATGCTTCTGCAGACCTGCAGATCAATGCACAGCAGAGTATTATTGGTCACTATTTGGCAGCGTTTGGAACAGCCCATAAACCCCCCCCGAATATTACGCAAATGCTTCATTAAACACACACGACATGCTGTAAAGGGACTTCCATGCCACCATCGTCCTGTGTCAAGCATGAGAGTGAGGGCTGAAAATGCAGCATTATGTTTTTGAAATGGCTGCTTAGGGATGGGTGGTTGCTGCATCTTATTAACAGCTATGTTAAAAGAGGTAATAGTCCATATAATTGGACTGATATCGGTGTTGGTGGACGCTCAAGGTTGGAAAGAGGTATTGTTATTGTAACTTATTTTATTGCAACTTCAAAATCCACACGGAAAGTAAATGAATAAATGAAACCACTCATTTTGTATTTGCTACTAGGGGCAGGAAACACAGGGTTCCGAGAAACACGATACACGAGTACACGATAACATTAACGTCATTTCTTACCCACTTTGCACGGAGCATCTGGAACAAAAACAATTCCCCCCGGGGGATAATAAAAGTATTCTGATTTTGATCACAATGCTGTGATAATCAATATACTGCAAGACAATAATACAGCGATACACCGCGATATCTGATATCTGATATCTTTATTGTCGTTATGTGAACATTGAGACATTTTGCAGGGACTCCCAGCTTGAAGGCACATATAAGAAAACTACTAAGTAACACAATAGAATACTTAAATAATACACTTGTGCAAAATATAAAACGTAAAAAAGTCATTCGGAACCCTAACCCTTTTAACGTAGCTTTCTCCACCATTATCCCACTGTAAACTCCCTCTTTTTCAGCCAAATTTATATTCATATTCGTTTGAACAGCACCACCGTAAGGGGACATGAAGTCGCGGCGCCCAGCAAGTAAAACTGGCAGGCGCTGTTGGATGGATGGATGTTTGATGGATATTTGATGGATATTTGCCCTGGCGTATCGATTATTGCACGAGGAAGGACGACGATATGTCACCAAAATCGATATTTTGACCCATTACTGCTGCTTTATATCAAATAAAATCAATTGTTATTGTTAAATCAGTTGCCCACAATTATTTTTTTTTATATATGTAGCCACAGACGGTAAAGCAAAAACAAAGAGTGTGTTGTTCGGTTTGTGTAGTTGTGCTGCTCGGCTCTATCCTGTCACTTTTACACAGTGCCCCGGGGGCAGCGTGTACCAGCTCTTCCGCACCACATCCACAGATTTCCAGTCACAGTTGGATGAAATTTTCAGGTCATTTCCTGAAGCTGCACTTGGACTTTTCTCTCCCCCCCTCTCTCTCTCTCTCTTACTCACTCATGCACACAACCATAGCCCCCTCCTCCTCCTCCTCCTCCTCCTCCTCTCTTGCCTGTTCCCTCTCTCCACCTCTATTTTTTGGACTGCTCGCTCACACAGCAGCGGGGCTGTGTAGGTAGACACTTCATGTCCCATCTCTCTCTCTCTCTCTCTCTCATACACTCCCTCCCTCTCTCTCTCTCCCTCCCTCACCACCTCACCCTCTCTCTCTCTCTCCTGCTGTCACATTCCAGTTGTCTAAAGCCGGCTTTAACTTTGTCTCTCCCCGAGAGTAGGAAGGAAGGAAGGGGAAACTAAAAGAGAAGACGTTCATTAGGAGGGCACTCACTTCTCCGGATGAGAAGAAAAAAGAAGAGGAAACTCTTCATTCTCCTTTAAAAAAAAGAAAAAAGGATATTTTTTGGGGGGGTTTTTTGTACCCTTCCCTCTCTGGTGCTTTCTTTTTTCCCTTTTTTTGGACTGTTCTCTTTAATTCTCGTCGGAGTATTCACGTGAGCGTTTGTTTTCACGGCAAAGCTGGTCCTAGATCTCCTGGTGGGACTAAGAAGAAGAAGAGGAGGAGGAGGAGGAGGTGGGAGTGTTTGACAAGACAGACGGACGCTCTCTGGGAGAAAGTTACTTCCCTGGACCCAGACGGATTTTCCATTCAGCAATGTGTGTGTAAGTGTCACCTCGTATTCTGTCCGAGCCTGCGTTTAAATCCCTCTGCTTGTAGTTTCCGTGCTTGCGCGTGTTGTTGTGACGCTGTTGCTTTCAGCTTTGGATGAGCGCCTGTGTTTAATGAGCCATAATAAGACCATGTTTTCAAGTTTAAATGCCTCATCTTTGCGTTGCCCTCAGGAAAGGAAAGGTTGAGCTCCTGTTGGTGAGGATGCGAGTGTTAAAATTGCATGTATGTGGGAAGGAATTCCCGTGAAACGTGAGGAAACAAGTGTTTCAGGAGCAGCGAGGGAGGTTTGCCAGGTTTCGAGCGACTAGGATTAGACTCTGACAGGTAACTGTGGGCGTCACGTCACGTGCGCCCACAAATGAGATCACAACTGCGATGGGCACGGCTAAAGAGATAACCTGTCAACGCCCTGTCAACGCTTGCACTTTTGATTAAAAACAGTAGTGATACTTCATTCGTCCGTCTGCGTGTTTGCTGTGCGAGTTTCTGCTGGCAGGAATATGACAGCACTCTAATATATACCGCGGTGCGGGGGCAACGAGTCGTTCATCCACGAGGCATTTCATCAAAGACGCCTGTCTAGGCTTCACGAGCAGCTGTGCACAACACCCAAACACACGTCACTCCCCTCGTAAACAGAACCTGGAAAGCCAGTGAGCTGCTGACCGGCAGACAATGGTGCAGTCAGTTCTCCAGGACTCCAAACTGGTTTAGGGTTAGGGTTAGTTTTAGAGGGTTAGGATTTGTTGTCAGTGAGTGAGGGTCAGGGTTAGGTTTAGAGGGTTGGGGTTAGGTTTAGAGGGTCAGGGTTAGGTTTAGAGAGTCAGGGTTAGGTTTAGATAGTCAGGGTTAGGTTTAGAGGGTTGGGGTTAGGTTTATAGGGTCAGGGTTAGGATTTGTTGTCAGTGAGTGAGGGTTGGGGTTAGGTTTAGAGGGTCAGAGTTAGGTTTAGAGGGTCAGGGTTAGGTTTAGATGGTCAGGGTTAGGTTTAGAGGGTTGGGGTTAGGTTTATAGGGTCAGGGTTAGGTTTAGAGGGTTAGGATTTGTTGTCCGTGAGTGAGGGTTGGGGTTAGGTTTAGATGGTTAGGTTTAGAGGGTTAGGGTTTGTTTTAGGTTTAAGGCCACATTATACTTCTCCGACTGCGTATGCGTTATCCGTCTGCGTCACCACGGAGACGCCTCGAGCATTTATACTTCTGCGTCGTGGTGACGGACACTCGCTGCAATTTCCCGCCCGATCAGTAGGGGTCGCTGCGCAAGGTTGTTGTGCTTCTGGCTACAGTGAGCAATGGCGTCCGAGAAAGAAAGAGAGAGAAAGTCTGTTGTTGTTGAAACAGTGGCCGTTTCTCACTTTTCTGTGTGACGGAACGCAGTTTTAAGATAATTTGAGGCGAGAAATTGGCCATTTAGAGTCTAAACATGTGTTGTGTGTGTTAAGATATGACGTATTTATAGTTCGGCAGCGGCGTTATCGGCGGGGATCAGCTCCGCCTCTCTCAGGACGCCCGGAGCGCACTGAGAGCCGGCACAGAGCAGCTTAGCTCGGCCTGTCCTGAGGACCAATCGCAGCTCTTGCCGTCTCCGTTGTCCCTTGACGGAGTGACGGACACTTAAAAAATATTTCGTGCACCCGGAGACGACGCAGAGGCTCTTCGACAGGTTCTGCGTCGACGCAGAGTCTCTACGTAGCCTACGCAGAGCACTTTACGCAGAAGTATAAATTGGGCTTTAGAGGGTTGGGGTTAGGGTGAGGTTTAGAGGGTTAGGGTTAGGTTTAGAGGGTCAGGGTTAGCTTTAGATGGTTAGGGTTAGGTTTAGAGGGTTAGGGTTTGTTTTAGGTTTAGAGGGTTGGGGTTGGGTTAGGGTGAGGTTTAGAGGGTTAGGGTTTGTTGTCTGTGAGTGAACGCATCCACACCTACCTCTCCCCGTCAACCAGGTCTCTCCCCTCCCACCCCCTCTAACTGACGCCTAGCTGTTCCCGTGCAGCGCCAGTCCGTAGCGCCCCGTGCCGTCCTGTCCCTCCCAAACCACAAGGGACTCTTTGTTTGTCATTTATGAATTAGTGTGCGGTTTGGGTTACGAGAAGAGAGGGGGCAGCAGGCTGCAGACTGACAGCACACGGCGAACCGGAATAAAAAAAAAAAATACCCCAGCCTTGCTCGAACACACATTGCCATTAAATGGACATAAACATATAGGCGTTTGTTTATTACTCCAGATCATCCATCTGGGGGGTGGAGATGGAGGCGGAGATCGAGATGACAGTAGACATGATTAGGATTGTCATGAATGGACTTTTCATGTTGAGCTG
This sequence comes from Microchirus variegatus, assembly GCF_963457635.1. Classification (NCBI taxonomy): domain Eukaryota; kingdom Metazoa; phylum Chordata; class Actinopteri; order Pleuronectiformes; family Soleidae; genus Microchirus; species Microchirus variegatus. The sequence continues at coordinate 19,734,169 of NC_139813.1, forward strand.
TGTAATCTGTGTAAATCTGTGTTTTGACCATCAGATAAGGCTCCACCTTTTGTGCTTTTGTCTTCTGTATAACTTTTGCATACTCCCTTGCTTTCATTGCTCCTTCTGCCACCTACATGCTTTCTTTTTTTTTTGCTTCCTTTCCCATCAAGTGGTTTTATTTACTTTGTCTAGTCTGAATGGAACCTGGCACTACACTAAGCTTTGGCCAGGTTCTTCAACAAGAGAAGCAAAGGCCTCTTTCCAAGCCCTTCTTTTTTTTCTTCTTCTTCTTCTCAAGTCTTGATTTGATTTTTTTATCCTTTTCGACTTAGTTCTGTTTTTGAAACTCGGCAAGCATTCCCGATGGTTTCTCTCGTGTCTTCGAGGGGTCCTTCCTTCCTTCCTTCCCTCCTTCCTTCCTTCCTGAAAGAGTCATCATCTGAGAGATATAAGTGAAGTGAAAAGGTGAGGGCATCTCTGAATAGCTAAAACAGATGTGATTCACCCCCCTCAGAAAAGCCACCTGGCATTCTTTAGCAGCGTCGTGCAGCTGCTTGAAGGGGGTGCTGCGTTACTACAACACCCATTTCCCATCCTATATTTTCCCCCCACCATAGTTCTTGCTATATCTTACGTATAACGTTAACCATGCATCTTTGGCTACAGCTTTATCCCTCGTTCTTTACATTAATGTTCTTATTGTCACTGGTATGAGCAGACCTGGTCCCTGTTGACAACTTAACTTTACATCTGCTTCCAAATATCTCGTTTTCCCTCCGCTATTGAAAGAAACGGACGTTTTAACGGACAATCTTCTTCTGGAGGAGCGGTGTGTTTTATTGTTCTTCTCATGCCAGCGTTATTGCCTGGACCCGGTTGGAGAAATGGAGGGATTTGAGGGAGCCTCATCTGCGGGGAGTTATTTATCTGCCGGGGAGATTGTGGGGATAAGTCAACTGGATCCTGGCGGAATTAAAAGGTCAAGGGGTAAAAAATGGCCGTGGTTCACATGCATGAGGGGGGATTCGCAGAACTTAACACCTGCGGATCCCAAAACACAGACATCAACTATAATCTGTGAAGGGACGAACTGTGATTGATGCGTACATCAGGATACAGTCGAGAAGCCAAGTGGAAAAGCTTCTCTCCATTATAAAAAATGATACCTGGATCTTTTAGCTTCCATGCACAGAATGGTTGTGTGCATAGTCTGAAAAAACAAACATTTGAAACCATTTACTTTCGGGAGCATGGTAATTCCATTGTATATGTATTTGTTCATCTTGTTTGATGTCGGAAAAAGACCTTGAACAGAAGAAGCATGCTGTATCCAGAAGGCCACATATGTCACCGGTTCATGTTCATGTTCATGATCAGGTCTGGGACAGACGTGGACAGTGGAAAAGTAGAACCTCTTAAAAAGTAAGAGGTCAAGTTGAAGAGTTGTTGTTGTGTCTCGGCCTCCACAGTAGTCCAGTTGTTTAAAGCAGAGCATTGCATCAGGAGGAGAGAGCAGAATAAGACCAGTGTGTTGAGCGCCGCATACCAACTGTGTGTGTTCATGTCGATGTTTTCAGCCAAAGGTGTGTTTGTTTGCTCACTCGCTTGCCTGTCGAAAGTGTCAACCGGTGTCTGCCAGTGACTGCGGGCGTAAAATGATGCCGTCGCTCGTATTTATTCATTCAACAGGTTTTTTCTTCAAACAAAACAAATTGGATGATATTTCATCTGTTTTTTTTGCTGTCATTATTCTACCTCTGTTTGGTCTTCGTGGTCTTTGGATATATGTATGCTGTGTCAGTCAGCTGGGCTCTGTCAAGCAATACTATCAGACATTACTGAGGGGGAGATAGGTGAAGGTGAGAAGCATTTATCCTGTCGAATTCCTGAACAACCTGGTTTTCTGAGCAGTAGAATTCACCTTCTGAAAGTGGATAATTTCTCGGATTTCTCAGAGAATGTCGCCATTGTCGAATCACATGTCACAGGTTACAAGTTTTTCACAAATTGAATGATATTTCACTTGTTTTTTGCTGTTATTCTACCTGTTTGGTCTTTGTGGTCTTATTCTGCGTCAGTCATCTGGGCTCTGTCAAGCAATACTATCAGACCTGACACAGGGAGAAATTGCTGAACAACCCAGTTTTCTGAGCGGTAGAATTCACCTAGTTAGTTAGCGATATTGGCCATCTCGCGCTACTCGGACAAAGTTGCCATTGTCGAATCACTTCCGCCAAGCCACACAAAATCTACATACTAGCGACATTTGCCTGTGTTTTCCGTTCGGAAGTAATATCACGGAGTAGCATGTCCTGTGTTTTTCACAGCGCTCTCTTTGCCTTCCCCTCTCCCTCCACCACTGGCTCACCCCACCTCACCCCTCATTAAACTCAATTTGTTCTGAGAGAGGCGAGGATTGCTGCGAGCTCAGAAACATGTGCCGCGTATGGGCAGAACCCGGGCGAGAGAAACTAGATTTGGAGGACGATTTAGTGGCATGGCAGGGAGAAGAAAGAGCTGTTGGCTTGAAGACGCAGGGAAACTCACAACATACATTTTTCAGAAGTGACTCATCCGTATATGTATCTGTATTCTTTGTGGATATATGAACTGTCGCCGTCGGGCAAACATGCCAAACGTTTTATGACACAACAGAATCGAGAAGGAAAACATTTTAAGCGTCTTGGCTCGGCTGACTCGGCTCGTATTAGAAGTCTGGAGACTTTCAAAAAAGCCCTAACGCTCCTCGACAACCCGCCGAGTGCTCCAATAAAGGTTGAACTGCTCTGTAACCACATCACTGCATGGGAGTCTAATGAAGACTCGGCGAAGACGCATCGAGAGGGAGGTTCCTATCTCAACATGTGTTTCAAGTCAGTTCCCTTCACGTCGGCTTCAGTCGGCGGTAAACATGTGTTTTTGGGGTTGCGCCGCCTCAGTAGTTTTTATCGCCGCTTCATTTCACGTTTTATAAATTAGCCGACATGCTTAATGATGTCTGTTGATTTTTTTTTTTACGGCCTTGGGCTCTTGAATGATGCATTAAATGAGTAGCTGCCGATGCGAGGCTCGATTTCAGCGGAGGGGAGAAACATCTGCTGTGATGTTGAGTAATATTTAATTAGGTCCGTAAGTGTTTTAGGACTGATTTTTATTTTTCTGCCTGTATCAACATTGGTTTTACGAGAAATGGCTACTGACGGTAGAACAGTTTTAATGTGATTTACTGATACATTAGCTTGTATTTGCTTTGAATTATATTGATGTAGATGAACCACATGCATGAGACCATTACTATTCTTGTTATTGAGCAGATATTTGAGTTGTGTATCCTTTAGAGTCAGGAAGTCACGTCGTCTGACGTGCTCCTGGTTTTTAGGGCCATGATAAAGATCTGGAGATTTTGGAAAAACACAGGACACAGTGCTCAAGTAAACGTGTGATGGATGGCAACCTCAAAGAGCCGGGGGGTCAGTCAAGTCACTTTATCAACGCATCGTCTGTGGAGGACGGCCTCAACTCGGGGACAATATGATCTGTGATTGCTGTTTTCAGGGCAAAAGGTTATCAAGCCTGCAGCAGCTGATGGGTCAGTCCTGTGGACCAGGCAGAGGTCAGAGGGGTTGTTTCTGGAGTAGGTGAATTTCACAGGTCACTTGTTTAAGGTGCCTCTCGGTCTTAAGTTATTAGTGACTCCTAATGAGAAAGAAGAGAAACCTGTGCCACTTTTTTAATATAGGATTTTCTGCATGTAGTATTTCTTAAGACAAAGGGATGTCAAACAATCCCGACCGAGTCTCTGGTCGTGATCGCTTTTCACCGCAAGTTTACATCCCACACTTTCTGTGTTAATGTTAAACACAGCAGCACTCGAGAGCAGTTTTATTCAACCCAGGCTTTAAAATACATAGGGATGAGCCTTGCTTTCTGCCCCACAGTACAGCACAGCACAGCGCAGTACAGTACAGCCGTCAGGCTTTTATTTAAAACTCCATCACTCTGATGTGGAGCCAGAGCCCAATGATCTACCCTCCAAAACACGGCCACAGCCTCACTCTTCCTGTTCCCTCCAACTGAGGATGAAGGAGGAGGAGAAGAAGAAAAAAAAGCGAGAGGCAAATAGTCTCTTTGGCCTTCTTTGGCATGCCTTTTTCTGCTTCTTTTCTCAGCAGGCCATCTGTTTCCTTTCTGCAACACGACACCAGCACCCAGTTGAGTTCTACTCTTGAGGCGTGTGTGTGTATGTGTGTGTGTGTGAAGTCTTGTATGGTTTATGCTATACCAATATAATTAGTTGTTGATGGTGGATGAATTGGCCCACATGCTCTCATGTGATACAAGTCGCACAAAGTGCTGTGGGAACTGCTGACTTGTGTATCATTGATTCCCATCGAGCGTTCTCAGCATCTGATGGGATGTGGTAACACACATTTTTGTGTCGGCTTATCTTAAATCACGCATATACTGTTTTAATCTTTTTCACACTTGGTGCAGTGTAAAAAAAAAACGCTGAAGAACTGAAAGGCCTGCAATTGTCAGGTCAGGTATTTTAGCTTGGTAATAATGGGAATTGTGTCAGTGCGACCGCTCCTAGTTCTTGTGAAGGCTTGAGGGGGGCAGGCTCTGTTGTGATCTTGGCTTTTCTCCACTAATAACAGTATACGATAGAGCTGGATGCATGAGCCTGGTTAATCCCTAACCTCTTCTTTCACTTGCTTTTTATAACATTCACAAAAAGGAAAGTCAAGCATTCAACTCGAGGGCCACTTCAGGAACGCTGTGCAGCACGCAATACTTAAAAAATCAAACGAGAAATGGGGAAAAATGTGACTTGCATGTCACCGACCCAAAACCAAAAGTAGCCACTGTTCTCCGCTTCCCTCAGGTCTTCACTCCATTTCCTCGTGTCCAGCTCTCCCGCTGATGGGGATTTTCCACCCCTAGGCCCACACTGAAAAGCTGGACGTTCCTCTCTGCCAGCATGTTTGTTTTTAATCGATGTGCATAATGACGTCCGTCAGCTAAAGCGAAGCCAGACCTCCAAGTTGTGTTTGTTTAGCAAGGCCGCAGAAGATCCAGGCCTCCACGGTTCTGGTTATAGCCTCGGCCAAACCAGACGGATTTTTGGGATGCTGCTTTTATGCAATCCAAGATTATGGTAGTTTGCTGTTGTCTTTGGTGACAGATGCAGTCTGTTTGGCCACTTGGAGTTACCGTCCGTATATTTTTCATGACAATGAGAAACATGCAGATCTGACGTTAGTCCGACTAAACCCAGACTTTTGTAGACATGTTAGTCTGACTAAACTCTGACTAGACTTTTTTAAATTAATGTATATTAGTCAGACTCGAATGTTCTCAAAGTTCAACTATCACACCAACAATCACTAGCCGACAGCTAGTTGTTAGCTAGTTGTTAGCTATACCCCAAACCATCTAATTCTAACAAGCTGAAAGGGGGCGTATCGCCACCGAGTGTAGTGTTAGCATACACACTTAATTCAATCATTGATTCACAGAGGTTTGTCCAGCTTTTACAACCATAAGTTGGTGTTTCTTCCAAAATCCTTGAAGCTTTGTTAGTGTACAAAACCTGCTCTCTGAAGTATAGAGTAACACAATCAACAGTACCGTTTTAACCCAACATGTATATGTTAGAGCAAAGGATAGAATAACGACAAGTGATATCTGCATGACAAAAGTTCAAATACTTTTTTTAAGAGTCTATAAAAACCCGCAGCCACATGTTCTGTTTTTTATCAATTCTCAATTCTCAATTATTATCCTTTCATTTGCCAAATAAAATCCATGCCAGCTTTAATTTGACAGTTGCCCTATAAAGGTCAGTGAGAATGAATTTCATGGGTGGTCCCCTCCTCACGACCTCATACAGTAGAATGCCTTAAAATCTGGCTCCTCTTATCTTTTGCACGTCCAACTGGAGTCACATCGCTGTTTACGTTGCTGCGTATGTGCACAAAGCACTGAAGTAAAAATGATTGCTTCCCTTAAATGAAGCATGATTTTTATAAGCTCGTGAAACTCAACAGCAAAAGATGTACTGCATTTTAAAGGAATGGTTTGACATTTTGGGGGAATGTGTTTACTCGCTTTACTTGCACATTTGGAACGAGGAGATCAACATCCTTCAAATGAAATTGGACCCAGGAGATAAGCTTAGCTTCTTAAGACAAGAAAGATGTGCAAAAATGCTAATGTAGCTTTGTCCAGAAGAGTCCAAATCTGCCTACCAGATTTGGTTACCTTCTAAATTTCACTTCTTTTGAGTTATGTATGGAATTATTTCTTGTCCAGAACCTCCTGGAGTCAAGAGTCTCTTCTTATCTGCTTGTTCTTTCCAGTTGCCATTTGTATTAGTCATGCTCTACTTAATTTACTCTATGTTCTGTAGGAAAGATACAAATACATAAATCGGTTTGTTTACATTAATATGTCTGCATTAAAGGAGCCATTGTTTACTCCTCTCCTCCCCTTCCCCGTGACATCCCTCCCACCTTTGTATCCTGCCTGCCTTGGATATAATGTTCTTGAAAGGTGTTCTGCTTAATGTGTGTGTGACTTTCAGTGTCAAGTGTTGACCCCGGTCTGTCTTATGTCAAATCTGCACTCGACCTCCTGTAGCAATGCAGTGTGTGAAAGAAAATACACAACTGGTGCAGATCACATAGCTTTGTCTTACCCTCTATGAGCCACAGTCGACCACCCGTCACAGTTTGTTTGGTACGGAGAAGATTTACTGCACTGCTCGAAAAAGTAAACGGCACAAGAGCTCGACTGGGAATTGAGAAGACGGATCGCCTCAGCTGTGACGAGGAAAAGGTTTCCTGTTGGTGGAGAGACTGTTTAGTGAACTCTTGACCCAACTTCAGTTCATGGATCACCACAGTCCATAGTCCAATTTTACCAGTTGGGTATTTTAGAGTCATTCAAGAAGGTTAAATGAGGTTTTTAGGGAGTTTTCAAGCCTGTGCTCCTTAGTCAGACTCAAAGTATCTTGCTGCATGTTGGCCCAACAGGACCTTTTTCTTGTGTTACTCTCTTCCTCCTGCTCCACACGAATCAATCCGGCCAATTAGATGACTGAGCTACTTTGTTCCTCTTAAAACTCCAGTGTGTAATCTCTATTGGCGAGGCCATGGATTATTTCTTCTTGGCGTTCCTCCTCCCTTTTACCAAGCATGTCGGGCGACGACGATGGCCTTCGCGTTTCAGAAATGATGTTCTTGTTTTTTAACGAATCAGGCTTCCACTTTCAAAATGTGAAACACATGCTCTGGCTGCTGTAAAAACAAAACGTTGGCGTTGCGAGATAGCGGCCTCCATGAAGCGTGGTCCTTCCCAAAAAGGCTTAATAAACAGTGTGAACAGGTTACACAGATCTTGGTAGTCACAAAAAGATGTGGTGGAGTGTAGAGCACAACCAAGCTGTCGTAGAATTTGTTTTAGAAACTTGATAGTGCTATCTCAGTATTTGAATCATGTGTTTCCATGCACTCACATACAGATTAATTACTTAAAGTTGTAACTCCATTAGCTGAGTTTCATCATCTAATCCCAGCCGTTGTGTTCCAGACGGCAGGGTCTCGGATGTCCCATCTGCAGGCACTTCAGCCACTGCGGCAGGTGTTTATTTTAGAGTCTGCTGTTACAGTGTCTCTGGCAACCCTTTGCTTTTATCGCTCTCCCTCTCAATGCTGGTCTGTTTTGCTCTCAACCCTGAGGATATGCACCTGCATCTGCTGTGGCTCAGGCTGTTTTAAGACCGCCTGACGGGGGGGTAAGGAGAAGACGAGGACCGGGCACAGACTGGATCTGACAGGAAATACCAGATAGTAGAGAACAGTATATTCAGTGCTACTGTATGCCAAGAAGCAAGAGGTAAAATGAAAGGAAATGTTCTCTACTCCTTTTGCTCTCTTGTCCGTCATCCCTTTCCTTTGCTCTCTTGATCACAAGCAGCTGCTCAGGAAAGTCTGTCTGAGTCTATTTTGGAGGCTGGATCTAATAATAGCCCGGAGTAGAGTATTGTCAAAAATCGCCTTTGATGCGATAGATTCAATAGCCCAGTGTGCAGCAGGGTATCAAAACATTTTGGCACCATATGTCCATTGTTTTCGAGTGTCAAAATGGGTTTGGTACGATTTGGAACCGTAAAGCCCTTGGTCTGGCTTGCGTTTCGACTTAGAAGAGTACCTTTTGCTTGGTGTCGGCGAGATACGTAGCTTGACGTTGTACCGGTGCCGGTTTATCTCGACAAGACGTCAAGTTTTGTATGAGAATAGATTTCGGCCGTTGACGAAACCCCGGTCACAAGGGAGTGCCGCTTTTCTATCAGCTGATTGCCGTAGGTCTAGCTACCATGACTCTGGTAACCCAATGGAAGGGTACCGCAAAATGAAAGGTTGGGGCCGGTTATTTTGGTACTATTCCTAACAGTTCCATGCCATTAGTCAGAAAGAATAACGAAGTAACCAGATCAAAAAACGTAGCTACCTGCATTGTTGGCAATCTCAAACAATAATCTCGCCTACTATTGTCTATTGTCGTAGTGGCAGACTAAACAAAAGGTGGAAGGTAAAATGTGTGTAAGCATTGTGGTGATACGAGCGACCCAGTGACTCATGCAAACCCAGATCTCACCATCATAATCTCTACCACCACTAATATGACCCAGCAGCCCAACACATGGATAAACATGCCTTTTTTCTAGAGTGTGATTCACTCTCACTTAGTGCTCATCTAATTACCTGGCAATAACAGGGTGTGGAGGCACCTTATATGAGCAACAAGTTCTATATCAGGCACGTGGTAACGTTTAGCCAAAATGAAAAAGCAGGCGCGATGGGAGTGCGATAGCCTGCATCAAATCATAGAGCGCGTAATGACACACAGATGCCGAAACAATCTCTGCCATGTCGGTGTATTCTCTGTCATTTTAGAAACAATGGCTTATAATCTAGTTATTTCTGGTGTGGGTAGGAGTGCGTGTAACTCCGAGGACATATCTATCCTTTGACATTTTCTGTCTCTGTTCTCGGTCGTGTTTACTCTGTGCGGTCGGATTTTCCTTCTGTAAAATAAAGTTGCGCTGAACTCCGTGAACTCGCCACTTCGGGGATTAGTGTCTGTATCTGACTGTTGGTTTCAGACAGTGTGACGAATGACGCAGTTAACTGTAAGAAATGACATTACTGCAGCCTCGACGTTCACCTGGAGAACTACTGAAGCATATTAAATCCACCAGGGAGGTAATATGCTCGTCTTTTTCCCCCCCCTGCTCCTCTCAAATACCTTCTTAAATGATGTTTGCTGACCCATTTAGCAAATCAGTCGCTGACCCTAATGAACGTCTGAAGGCTCTCTGTTGTAGGACGGACTGAAGCAGAGCCACTTGTACTTGAAAGAGTTTGTTTTCTTGCTTCACAACTGTACTAAAATACTATATTCTGAGGCTTTACTATAACCATGACCTCATCACATGACCCTTAATGCTTACCATGTGGTGGGAGTACATGTAACTGCGTGAGTTCGTGTTATTTGTGTCCTCAGTTTCCCCCTCCACACATTTCTTACATGCTTCCCGCTCTATTATTGTATGTATTGGTACTTTTAAATGTGACTCAGTTAGTCTGGACAGCAGGTGTGGATGATACCGATTCATTATTTACATTAAAGACTTCATCACGTGCTTGTAAAAACACAGCTGACTTGAAATAGCAACTGTTGTTGTGCGGATTATCTGGACCCATGTGGTCACTGCTATATGTGCGTGCAGCAACAGCTGCAGAGACGCAAGGTTTTCAGTGAACATGGTATACACTCTTAGAAGTAAAGTGAAGTGCTCAGTAGAACCATATAAGGTTCTTCGACTTGTCCTCATAGGAGAACCCTTTTTGGCTCCAGGTAGAACCTTGTTATAAAGGTTCTTCCTGGAACCCTTTTAAAACCCTTTATTCAGGAAAGGGGTTTTAAAGGGTTCTCTGGATCAAAATGATTCTTACTGAAGCCATTAGTGTTACCAAGAACCCTTGAAAAACCCTTTCTTGGGGAAAATGTTTTTCAGAAGCAAATGGTTCCAGGTAGAACCTCAGCCCTTGTAGAAGGACCCTTTTGGAACTCTTATTTCTAAGAGTGTTATCAGTTTTAAAGATGCAGAAGAAGAAGGCTGTAATTGATCTGTATGGACACATGCAGATAGGAGAGATGTATTTTAATTATTAAATGAATTAAGCTGAATGTTTTTCAACCTTTTACTTAAGGTTTATGTGCCTATGTTTTAAATAGCATATTTAAAATTAAGTCTCAATTAAACCCTACCCTACCCTAACACCCAAGCCTCAAAATGTCAGGTTTTTTTTGCTTATTTTAAGCATAAAAAGGCTAGAAAATGTCCTGTGAGAAAGTGCTTTTGACCATTTTCCAGAATAACTGTCAATATCTGGCAGTTATTTACTGTTTCCTGCATGTTAAAATAGTGTATTAACGATTTAAAATGAAGAAAAACAGTGTAGTTGCACACGAATACCAGATTTGTTGTGTTAAATTGGAAATTTATACAGTATAAAACATATGTTCAAAAACGGCCCAAAAAAATGGAACCATGTTCAGGCGTTTTTCCGACTCTTTGTTGACAAAGATGCAACAGCACGAGTCAAATCACCGTAATAACCACGTTATAACATTTTTCTGATTGCACAAACACTTGCGTAATTACGGTAACACAGTGTTCGCTTACGCTACGTGTCATGTGCGATACGCTCGGTGTTAAACGGTTAGTGAAGCATATATTTATTAGAAACTGTAGGTTTACCAGTTTAAAATAACACAATTTGCTATAGAAATATCGATGAATACAGGCAGGAACATTATATTATGCACTAATTCACTTTTATCATTATTTATCATTATTTATAATGCGTGGATTTGGCAAATACTGAGTCCTAATGACACCAATACTGTTTTCTGTACAGAGAGAGACAGTCAACAGGGAAACAAACTAATTGAATCTTGGAAACATATTACGTACCAGAGACTGAGAGGAACAATGCTCCTTTTTCTTGTTTTGTAACACGAGGGCTTTATCACGATCACAGGTCACATCACAGTAGCGTTTTGATGTAGCCACACAACAACTGAGCGTGTAAAAAGAATGTGGACTGTCAACATTCATCCAGACCTCTGTAAGTGTCACATAATAACACAACAGCGACGGTGTGTTTTGGCACACAGAGAGGTCCCAGTAGATTTGAGTGTTGAGTATCTATTTTATTAACTGCCGTCTGAGAGAGAGCAACTGTTGCTAAAGATAGCACCATTGTTTAGATCAGACCTCTGCATGTGTTTGAGCACATGCCGCTGAGTTTTTTTTTATTCCCGTGTCTAGACGAGTCTCGCGCGGCCGTCTGCTCTCGCTCTTCGTCTCTTGACTGTTTTCACAAGATACTGTCATTTAGCGACCTCAGCAGCAGCAGCAGCAGCAGCCCCTCTGACCCAATCCAAACCCCGCGTTCCGCGTTACCTCACGACTCTGATACGAAGGGAGTGGGTTTAGGCGGGCGGCGTGTTGTGATGATTCAGCGCTGGTCACATCCTTGTTGACCCAGCAGGGCATCAGATAATGATGAGGCTGCGCTGACTGCGACGGTGGACCCAGCTCTCCCACATCCAGCCGATAAAAGATGTGGAAACACAAACATAACATCCATCGGCAGCGCTTCAGCGGGCGCAATCCAGTTAGGAAGTGGGCAAAGTTGTGCTAAACTTGCATAAAAAACATCCCGCAGATCTTCACTCTTAGAAATAAAAGTGCTAAGTAAAACCATATAAGGTTCTTCGGCTTGTCCTCATAGGAGAATCCTTTTGGCCCCAGGTTCCTTTATAAAAAGGTTCCACCAAGAACCCTTTTAAAACCCTTTATTCAGGAAAAGGGTTTTAAAGGGTTCTCTGGATCAAAATGGTTCTTACTGGAACCATTAGTGTTACCGAGACCCCTTGAAAAACCCTTTCTTTGGGAAAGGGTTTTTCAGAAGCAGATGGTTCCAGGTAGAACCTCAGCCCTTGTAGAAGGACCCTTTTGGAACCCTTATTTCTAAGAGTGTAGTTTACCTATACTGTTTGGCTTTTACTTCATTCATAATTTGACTAACTTTAAGATGCGATTACATTCTTTTAAAGATTGTTTGAACAATTTAAATGTTGTGTTGTGTTGATTCCCTGATGGCCTTAGATTACCTTTAAAGGTCCAGTGTGTTTTTGTAGGGTTTATTGGCAGAAATGGGTTATTTTACCCCAAATATATATGTATTGTAGGTGTATAATGACTCTAGAATCAAGTTTTTGGGGGGTTTGGTTGCGTAGAATATGCCCTTTATATGTAGTTTAGGCAATGCCCTTGCCTTTACATGTTTCTACAACAGCCCAAATGGACAAATAAGTCATATTTTTTGAAGCCATAGATTACTATGGAAATGAAGGAGAACGGCATTGTAAAAACAGTATTGCCATTAGGTGTTGTTAAATCTTCCATACTGGATCTTTATTTGACTGATTTGGCAAAAACTTGCATCACGTGACTCTCGTGCCGTTTTTCTCCTCTTAAAGGCAACGGAAACTATTATCAGACAGTGGTTCGACCGTCTGTGAGTCTGCGTGGGGTCTGAGGAGCCAGAGCCCCCACCGGCCGAGCAATCTTCTCAATGGCTGCCGCGAGCCCTACGCTGTCAACAGAGCGTCTATTTCTGCCTCTGTGTTAATGACGCCGACTGTGTGTCCGCGGCACATGTGTGCTGTGTGTGAGCAGGGGTTTAAATAGCCAAAACAGCTGGGGTTTCAGAGCATATAACTGATGCTTGTGGTGAAGTGAGAGTGATTACATTCAGATCACATGCTGTGGCATCTGTGTGTGTGTGTGTGTGTGTGTGTGTGGGAGACACACCAGGGAGAAAAGTCTATGTTTTGCAGCTGAATGTAGGGCAGGGGGCTCAGTGAGGCAGGAAGAGGGGTTAAGCTTTTCCACTCTCTCCATCCTGAACTCTCGGTACCAAACGTCTGAACACTTTTGGAGTCAAATCACCATTAGGCCGTGTCTTATAACTCATTCACACTGGTCAAAAAACATGTTTAATCTGCGTTTTTTTTTCCCTATGGCAAATGACCCCCGGATTTTTATCTGCTTCAGCTCCAATCGACATCATTTGGAACTTAAAGGTCCCATATTATACCCTGTTTCTCCAAATTAACCTAGTTCCCTGGTGTCCTAATGAACATGTCTGTGACATGCTTTGGTCAAAATACCACAAGGATGAAGCACCACAGCAGTTCAATCACCCTGCCAAAACAGCCCTGTTCACAACGCTCTGTTTAGTAGTATCTCTTTAAGTCCACCTTAAAGGACCACCTTAAAAAAAAAGTTAAACGAAACTTATGGGACAGGAAATGACATCAGCCACAGAGGCTACTGGGAGCTAACAGCAGTTAGCATTTGGAAAAGTGATCATTTGCAGGCTCTAGCAGGCACATTGCCGTCATATATAACATGTATCCACTGGACAGATAAATCCTCTGAGGCTGGAAGTTTGTGTAGCACTCTGTGCTGCACTGTGGAGACAAGAATATAGAACGTTTGGCGGACTTTCCGGTTTTCGGATACAGTTGCCCTCACCAGCGCTCTCGCGTGTTTTAAGGACAAAGCGGAGCTCCGCGAGACAACAATTCCAGGAATTTAGCGCATTGTATCGTAACAATGAGCGCGGAAGTCAACATGGCGTTTTCACTCCTGTACTTAGACTGAGGAGGACCACAAAAACATGAGTGAGTCATCTTTTTTCACACTTTGGCAACTGATAGGGCCTCCAGAGTCACAAATATAAGGATTTAAAATGATTAAAAAGTTGATTTTGCATAATATGCGACCTTTAAAACACAGGTTAACACCATTAATGACACTTTTCACTTACATTTTTAATGTATTTCATGAACTGAATCATCTAAACAACTGATTTAAAGAGATGTAAGAGAGTAACCACCGTAACATTATCACCAAGGGCTATGGTGGTGGTTGTGGTGGTGTTTTTTTATCTTCCATGATGTATTTTCCACCACGTCTGTGATAAATTAATATAAAATTGCGGTTTCACTCCAATTTAAAACTCCTGGGGACCTGTTTTGTATTCTAAAAACATTTGCCTGCGTAGACTACAGCAAACAGACTTTGGAATCAGACTTGATTGCTGCCAAACATGGGTTTTTCTCGCCTCCACAATCTACACCGAGTGGATAAATTGAGACGACTGTCGAACATCTGAGCCAAAAGAACAAAGCTTAAGTGTTCCTGGATCTCCTCTTTGTCTCTCTGTCTCTCTCTTTCCTTGTTTCTTCTAAGTTTTTGGTGAAGGTTTCCCGGGCCGTGCCTGCTTCTTATTAGCATAGTTACAAGCAGTCGCTGCAGTGAAAGCTCTGGTTTTGGGCCTTAGATCAGCTCCAGAAGAGTCTCCGGGTGGATTAAAAGTCTCGCCGAGGGGACACTTTGATGGCGACGCGTCGCCAAACTGGTAACGTTTCCAGCTGAAAGTTCAGTGTTTGTCTCCAGAAAAAGGCAAATAGATGAATTCATAGAACTGATTTCTTCAGTTTGTCCTTTAAAAAAACCATGTGTTTGATATTTGCCTGTTCTCGCACATGAAGACGGTTGAAGTAGGCAAACTCAGACGCTGTATTTTTTACCAACGTGTTCCATGTCTGGTGCATTATCGAGTGAAGTGAACGTAAAATACGATCGAATTATTGTCATTGCACATTGGATGTAATCTTTTAAATAGTAGTTTAACCCTTTAATGCCAAGTGTGTCGCAGACGGCTTGTTTGCATTACCGTAATTACGCGACGGTTTGTGCTATCGGGAAAATTACAACAGTTTCTGAAAGCAAAGAAGGTGTACTTTAAGGATTGTGGTTATTACGGTAATGTCAAATTAGCATCTTTGTCACCAGAGAGGATATAGTTGGAAAAACGACTCTACATAGTTACACTTTCCAAATTGAAAATTTAACTCGCAAAATCTGGCGTTCCTGTGCAACTACAGTGTTTTCCTTCATTAAAATACACTATTTTAACATGTCGTAAACTGTAAATAACTGCCAGATATTGAAAGTTATTCTGGAAAACTGACATTTTCTGGCCCTTTTATGGTTAAAATAAGCAAGAACTGCAGTTATGGCTCAGTTTTTCTAAATTGAACTGAACTGTTCTGAATAATCGGGTAAATTAGATGCAGTTTAATGGGCTAAAACTTGCAAATCCATGCTGTAACTCTTGGTGTCAACACACACACACACACACACTTATTCATAACTTAACCTAATAAAGCAGTGGAGTGCGACAGATTGCCTACTCTTGACATAAAAATGGAGCCGCACCAGGGAAAAAGCCCCTCGGCTCACGCCGCCGGCCCCTTGATGCGAGTTCACGTTACCCGACCTTAACCCGGTGTGTACACAAGACAAGAAAGAGTGTGTTAGCCGTGCCCTCTGACACACACACACACACACACACACACACACATACTCAGTCATTCACAAAAACACACACTTGCATGTTACCATTAGTGTTCACAGAGCAGAGGAAAAAGATAAACATGACTCATAATCCTGTCCTTACACACCGTGTTCTTCTCTTCAAAAACAATACGCCGACAAAGAACTGCATTCCAGTGTTTGCATGTGAGGTTGTCAAAAGGACACACACACACACACACACACACACACACACACATTTGAAGCTCAGTCATCTGCTGTCACCTGGATGCTGTTAAGAGTGTTAAGATTGGGGGGGGTTGGAGGAGAGAAATAAGGGAGGCAGAGGAGGAATGCAATCTCGACACCTTGGCCTCCTCCACTATTCGTCTTAGCAGCTGCTCTGCGAGAATGTCATTAGCTAAGTGAAAAATAAAGTGAGTGGAAAGAGCTTTTTCGGACGTGAAGTGTGCTGACGTCTGCGTGCCTGTCAGTGTGGGAAGCAGTGAAATAACAACAATAATAACGATAATAATCTTTTAGCGAGTGTTAAAGCTGTTTTCAGACGTGCACTGAACTCTGGAGAATCTCTGGAGACGGTGTTGAGGAGATGTGTCACTTTCTTTTCCCCCCATCAGTCAAGTTTTTCATTTCTCTTACTTGTGGTTACTCCACTTTGAACTTTGTCAGTCTATGATGTCTCCTCAAGTAAGGAAAATGGCGAAATCCGCAGATATGTTCATATCTTTTCCCCCTGTGCTGTAGAAACCCGAAATACCCCCAAACGCTGCTTTTCTAATGTCTTATTACCTTGTTTGTGCACTCAGGAGGACGATCACAGCTGAACAATTCAACATCATATGTCTTTCATTACTTTGTGATGGTATATTGAGTGGATTTTAAGGCCAGGCCTTTGCTGGACCAATTACTTCCAATGAAGTAATGAAAATGGTTCTTACTGGAACCGTTAGTGTTACCAAGAACCCTTTCTTCAGCTTCTTTCAGAAGCAAATGGTTCCAGGTAGAACCTCAGCCCTTGTAGAAGAACCCTTTTGGAACCCTTATTTGTAAGAGTGTAGTGTAGAGGGAGCTGTATGAGTGAATACAAACAGGGGTCTGCAACCTGTGGTTCGTCAATGCCTCTGCAGTGGCTCCCTGTAGCTTTGAAAAAAAAATGTATCTTTATTTTATTTCTTTGAGTGAATACTTTTAATGTTTAATGTTTCATCCACTAAATCTTTGGATCCACATAATTATGTTTCCTCAATTATGAACTCTATAAAGTCCAAATAAGAGGTAAAAACAGTAATAAGATATCAACAGTTTTTCTTTTTCTACTTTTTTTAGATTTTATAAATGCAAAAAAAATATGGTTTTATACATATAGTATATATAACACTTTATACATGATGTTATCTTCATTTTATGGATCAAATAGGTTTTGCAGCTTGTATTTGGGTGGAGAAGCAGAAGTCGCTCTAGAGATTCTCCTGCCAGCTCCAGAGTAAAATCTATGGTGAATATCCAAGTGTCAGAATGCAGCAGAATGTAAAAAATTCCATAGGATCAGCAGCGAGTCAATAAGCTTGTGTCAAGCCTCCTGAATACCCAAGCCAGTCTGGATCCACCCTCTTTGCCTCTGCAGAGTCTCACTCAATGTTATGATGCATCCATTATATGTGAACATCAAACTCCTGGAGCATGGCCCAACCCAAACCTTTCAAACATTGTGTGCGTCCAGTGAATGTTGGGCATTCAATAGCATCGAGTGGGAAAAAGGGAAGTGAACTCTTTGACCCTGCACATGTGCACGTCCATGTTTCCCCTTTTTTTTTACATTTCTACATTTTCTTTTCTGTAAATGATTCCCACAAGAGTTATGTATTTGTCATCTCTGCAGCGTCGTTATCCCCCTCTTTATAACACGTGGATTTACACTAAAAGTGTCTGTTACACACTTTAGAAATAATACTTTAGATTAAAGCGGGCCATGCATTAAAGAGAGAGCCTGAAAACTATACCTGAAACTGTTTAGTTCCCAGCAGCTCCCCTGTGTGCACTCATAAATATATTCCTATTTTTTGGCCCAGGTCCGATCTCATCTCAGATTTAGCATGGTTTAATATTTCATTATATCCCTTCTGGCTTAGAGAGCTTTGTCACAACAGACACACAGACTGTGGCTCAGTGAAAACAAAGCAGAGCTCTGCCAGTGTAAACACAGGCTTTTGTTATGGTTCACCTTTTTCCCGCCTCAAACCTCTCCATCCAGAGTCTGTGAGCGGCACAAACGCTGGACTGAGCTGAGATATTTTTGTTGCGAGGACTCATTTGCGTTACATTTATGTGAGCGTTGTCATTATAATGCAGACGGTGGAGTGTGATTTATGTGCTCGGTTTCTCTCCCTCGCACTCTTTTTTCTCTCTTTTTTTTTTTTTTTTTTCTTTACTGGTTTTGGTTTTTTATTGCTTGGCTTTGCTTAAAGTGTGGTCTGTGGCCATTTTGCTTTGAGAGGTTTGAACTTTTTGACAATTATTTTTAGTCGAGAGCGGCGGGAAATTTACTATACGGCAACGACTGCCGCTAACAGAGGACGTTCATATTCAGATAGAGCAGATAATGCACATTATTAGTATTATTATTAAGTATTAGTTAGGGCTGGAACGATTGCTCGATTAATAGTCAACTGTTTTGATCATCGATTATTCAGTTTGAGTGATTTCCAACGAATTAAAACCAGTTTCTGTGATTTTTCAGCTTCTTTAATGTGATTATTTTTTAGGTTTCTTTGCTCATATAACAAAGAAATCACTAAAACTGAGTCATTTGACATTTTACGGACCAAACGATTAATCAAGTATGAAAATGATCTTTAGTTGCAGCCCTACGATAAATTGAACAATAGTGAGTGGAACCTTAATTAATATTAATAATGAATGACGTTAAACCTGTTGTATGAGTTAAAGTTGCTAAGATACTTCATAAGACCAACGTTCAGTCTTATATAAAGTACCTGAAATGGATACTTACAAGTAAAAGTACATGTATCTTACCAGAAGTCACTTTTTTAATAATATTACTCAAGTACATTTACTGTACTTAAGTATCAAAAGTAATTTTCTTATATAAAATGTACTCAAGTTTTTAAGTAAAAGTGTTTTTAAAAAAAAGTGAGGAATAAGTGTTGAGCCATGGTGGCTCAGTGGTAGGGTTGTGGGTTCAATTCCCACAAGATTCCATTTCTGGCTCTGTTACTCTACACTTTTAGAAATAAGGGTTCTTCTACAAGGGCTGAGGTTCTACCTGGAACTATTGGAACCATCTGGGTAACCAAGTGTTCTTGGGTAACACGAATGGTTCCAGTAAGAACCATTTTGATCCAGAGAACCCTTTAAATCCCCTTTCTTGAATAAAGGATTTTAAAAGGGTTCTTGGTGGAACCTTTATAAAAAAAAGGTTCTACCTGGAACCAAAAAGGGTTCTCCTATGAGGACAAGCCGAAGAACCTTATATGGTTCTACTTAGCACTTTTATTTCTAAGAGTGTGGAGGCTCAGTGGTAGGACGAGTTGTCTTTCAACTGGAGGGTTGTGGGTTCAATACCTGGCTCTGCTAGTCTTTATGTGTCCTTGAGCAAGACTTCAAGACTAGAAAATGTCTATATAAATACAGACCATAATACCAACTTAGAGGAAACGTAGTATATAAGTTGCTAGAAATTTAAATCACAAAGTGAAGTACAGATACGTGAAATACTCAAGTACAAGAAAGTATTTGTACTTTGTTACGTTACAACGCTGCAGTTACGTCATTCCAATCCAAATGCCAAAGAACACAGAATTTGACATAAAAACAACAAAGCTGGTGGAGCCTTGAGACTTTTTTATACTCGCTATTGATGCATGTGCAGCTCGTGTGTGTGTGTGCGTGCATATGTATGTTCTGAAGCTGGGTAAGTGTGTGTGTGTGTGTGTGTGTGTGTGTGTGTGTGTGTGTGTGTGTGTGTGTGTGTGTGTGTGTGTGTGTGTGTGTGTGTGTGTGTGTGTGTGTGTGTGTGTGTGTGTGTGTGTGTGTGTGTGTGTGTGTGTGTCACATCACGGTGCCGCTCAGCTGTGACCCTGGGCCACATGTGCACTCAATTAGGCCCAATCAGAATAAGGCTGTAATCAGGGCGTGGCAGTGTGTGTGTGTGTGTGGGGGGGGGGGGGTACTATGGTACTATAAGGACCTACGATTAGTGTGTCAGTGTGATGAGGAAGGACATGGAGACGGCGGTGGCTGCCTTCAATTTCTTCATATCACCCCTTTATCATAATATGTGAGAGCGCTGTGTTTATTTAGGTTTTTGCCGACCAGACATGAATAAACTGGCCTTTCAAACACTTGATATATCTATATTTATTTATTTTTTACCTCATTAGGTGACAGATTGGTGCGGTCGGCCACATGAGATGATGCAATTATAGAACATCAGTATTTCAATGTGAATAAAGTACACAGATTGGAATAAAGACCAGGGATCATTTACTAGCTTCTACTACACTCTTAGAAATAAGGGTTCCAAAAGTGTTCTTCTACAAGGGTTGAGGTTCTACATGGACCCATTTGCTTCTGAAAAACCCTTTCCCCAAAGAAAGGGTTTTTCAAGGGTTCTTGGTAACACTAATGGTTGCAGTAAGAACCATTTTGATCCAGAGAACCCTTTAAAACCCCTTTCCTGAATAAAGGGTTTTAAAAGAAGCAAAGAAAGCATCAGAAGTGTTCCTCTGCTGTTTAGTTTGCTCTGTTTAGCTGAAGTTAGAGAGTTCACGCATCAGTTAATGAATCTCTTTAATCCTAACACGAGTGAGTGAATGATTCAACGACCGTTGGCAGCATCTCATTAAAAATCAAATATGTTGTACTTTAATCTACTGCTGTGTTCAGACCTGAAGAGGAAGCTTCTGTGGTGAGAGTTTGACTTTTATTGACTGAAGAAAAAATACTTTATATTGAGTGTGATGTCACTTTTGTGTAAGTACTGAAATCAGATTGACCGTACACATGCTTTTTTTGCCTTTAATCCAGTTACAAGAGTCTTTGTTTGGATACTTTTCTTCCATTTTTTGTCTTTTTATTGGTGGAAATCACAATGGCTACAAGCTGAGATATGTATTTTTACTTTTTTATCAAAATATCTTGAGCAAAGATACTACTGTGATATTGTCCAGTCTGTATGTGAGAACAAGACTGAACAATATAAGTGTATGCACACTAAGGAAAAAATATTCATTGATTTTTAGTAGTGCTGTCAAACATTAACGGCGTCAACCTTGACGCATGGCGTGTTTCCATGACAACTGACCGGAAAAAGGCACGCGTGACGTCATGTTTACGTGACTCCCGATTGTTAAAATGAGTCTCTAAAGTGACCCTAAACTTTTAAAAACAGAGGCACACATTATTTTCCGTTTAATAAACAGTCCGCTCCAGTTCGACTGTAGGCGCGCTAATGGCGCTAAAAGGAGCTAATGCAGCTAACGGAGCTAACTGGTAAACGGTGCCTGGACCCCGGTGTCGCGGCACGTAAACATGACGTCGTGCACGTCTTTTTCCCCGTCAGTCGTCATGGAAACGTGTCGTGCGTTAGCGTTAATGTCATGTTAATCTTTTGCACAGCACTCATTCTTAGCAATTCATTGATCTGCATTGCAAATTTGCTTAATATTACTCATTTATGCACGTTTACACACTTTTGTTGCTCAAACTTTTATGTTTTTCAACCATAAGTTTATTGGACAAAGTTGACTTATTTGATTGCATGTTTAAAATATTTAGTTTATGTATTTTTTTTTTTTTTTTTTAAATACTTAAGTACACTGCGGGGCAGGCACATCATTGCAAATTGGAGCGACGGCATCAGATGGAGGAAAGAAACCTGGCCGCTGGCTGCCGTGATTTCTAGAGATTTTACTACAGAGACTACTACAGAGAAAAACAATATCTGACAACCCCGTACATGAGACTGCAACAGTCTCTACGGTCTAAGTTCCCTCATTATTGCTCCTAATTGGAAATCTCTTTCTTGTAATGTGTCCAAAACATTAGTCGTGCTGTATCCAGTGGAGAGAGGAGGAGGAGGAGGAGGAGGAGGGTGAGCTCTGTCAGCTCTGCTCTGCTTCTTCCTGCACTTTGATTGGTTCTTGGACCTCGGCCAGAGTCTGTCTCTGGAAATTTGATCAGCGAGTTTAAACAAACGGTCCGTGTTTTCTTTGCTGTTTTTTGTTTTAACCTCAAATCACAAGTCACAATTTCACTATATTAGAATGTGTGTGTGTGTGTGTGTGTGTGTGTGTGTGTGTGTGTGTGTGTGTGTGTGTGTGTGTGTGTGTGTGTGTGTGTGTGTGTGTGTGTGTGTGTGTGTGTGTGTGTGTGTGTGTGTGTGTGTGTGTGTGTGTGTGTGTGTGTGTGTGTGTGTGTGTGTGTGTGTGTGTGTGTGTGTGTGTGTGTGTGATGTCAGCAGAAACAGGATTCTTCCTCACGGTGAATCCGTTTGTCCAAAGACAGACGAACTGGACACTCACTGTTATGTGTTGAACTGCAAAATCGCACACGGCTAACACACACACACACACACAGAGTGACTGGAGCGTAGCCCGGCCTCCGAAAAACCACATGTGAGCAGGCAGGAATGTGAAGCCCACTGCACTGTGGGTTTGTGTCTGGGGGGAAACGAGTCTCTCGGCCTCCTCCGTGACTCACAGGACGCTGCAAGGTTTTTTTTGGAGTTTTGTACGAAGTGGGGGCAACAACAGCAGCAGCAGCGAAGGGTTTTCGGGAATCAAGAGAGCGAGTTCAGGAGAAGTGTGTGTGTGTGGGGATCGCGGCCGTGTGACGCAGCCTTCTTCAGAACCTCCTGACGCTCTGCTGCTGTCGTATTTATAGAGAATAACAAGACTCAGCTTTATGGGAAAACAGCTGTATCATTTCATCAGTGTCACAATGAGGAAGGTCAACAGGTCACTCTAATTTTATAGTTGGGAAAAAAAAAAAAAGATAATCCAATGTACCTGCATGGGATTAATGATGTATTCTGATCCGGATTTGGATTCTATGTTGCGTTGAGTTTGTTTGTATGAATATACAGCAACAAACCAATATTTGTCATTTTACAGTCGAAACGAGCATCTTCGGCTCCAAGAAGTTGGTTTTTCCCACTCTTTTTTTACACGTGATCGAATTTATTAGCAGAGAAATCAGATAAACTGATTAATTCTGGGCTTTTTTTTTATTATCATACTGGTGCTAAACCAGTTCTCGTAGTGGAAAATAAGTACTTGAGCTTGTACTCGACAGACCTGAGAGAGAGCTGAAAGTACAGGAACCATGTGATCACAGAGTTTCAATACCCAAGTTGCTTTCTTTTTTCAGAATGCAGTCTTAACTCACAAAATCCACCTTTCCACCTAGGATACACACTCATAAATGCATAATAAACCGCATATAATCCTGCCTTATCATTATTTTTGGTCAGGTTTTAACTCTTTCTGTTCTTTGTCTCCATCTTTCCCCAAACCCCGCCTCCTCCTTTTGCTGCCCCTCTTCATCTCCTCCTGAAGTCCCGAAGAAGTTGCTCCAGGAGCAGGGCCCCAGACCACCGGTGTTCTCCTCACCCCCAAACGCCCATGACCCCAACATAGTGGGAGACGGCCCTCCGGAGGGGAGCTCGGTCAAAAGCCCCGACGTCGTTCCAGGTGAGCAAAACAACAAATACGACCATAAGTTTACTCTCTCTTTCTTTCTTTATTTATTTATTTCACACACACACACACACACACTCACAGCCTCCCATGGAGAGCAGTTAACACCGAGCAGCCGCGGAGGCATCAAGAGCAACAGTGGGGTCAGGTCTCAAGCTCCAGCGCTTAAATGTATATACGTTTAATGTCACACAGGTTTAACAGATCCCACATGTATCTGAGTGGAGCCACTGGTCTGCGCCGTTTTATGCTCATGGCTCTTAAAAATATATATACGGTTCCAAAAAGAGCAAATAATTGCACTTACAGTCTGTTATAACGTCAAAGTCCCAGAGAGAGAGAGAGAAGATGGAGCATGATCAACTGCATGAAAAGAGTGAAAGCAACAGGAGGAAACTTTAAACAAAGCTTTTATTCATGAGGGACGGTGGCCAGCGTCCAGCACGCTAATGACGCTCTTCAGCTAGCTGCGCTGTACTAATGAGGAGGAGGAGAAACAATAAAAAAAAAAGACGAGTCACGACCGCGGGGACGATGAGTGCTTCACTTCATCGTGCAGAGTTTCGGAAAAACACTTCACCCTCAGCTTATCCGGAAAAAACCTGTTCCCATCGATGATGTAGTGATACGGGGAGGAGAGGTATGAAGGCGGAACGAGGCGCCGTTCGCGGCGTGACGTTAGCAAAACAAAAATAATCGTGTTAGTGTTCGTGAAAGCAGACTTTTAAAATGCACATTAACGTCCTCAAAGTTCACCAACACACCCACAAAATGGCTTTTGACCTGGAAATGTTAGAAGTTGAGACAACAGCGAGAAGACATGCTAACAACTAACCACTAGCTAAACCAGCTAACCCACTCATCTTCTACCGCTTTATCCTCCACATTAGGGTCGCTGCCCAGCTAACATTTGGGGGTCAAAAGGCAGGGGTACAGGTCGCCAGTCCATCACAAGTAGCCACTTAGAGACAAACAAACATCCACTCTTTCACCTATATACAGTCGGTGTCCAATTTTTAGCATCATCCCCAAATCTTCATATTTTGGACTGTGGGAGGAAACATGGTGGGATAAAGCTGTGAAAATATCCTTAAGAGCCTTTTGTTAAGAAAACTGGAGAACCTGTAGAGAGAACATGCAAACTAAATGCAGAAAGGCTCACAAACCCGAGTCTTCTTGTGGCAAAGGCAATGTGCTAACCCCTACACCAACCGTGTGGCCCTTAATCTGGTAACTGCCTCATAAAAAAGAAGCTTAAAGGGGGTACATTGGGGCAAACACACTTTTAATTCAGTAAAACGATTCGCCATTAGAGCTAGAGGGCCGTTTCACCTGTTTTTCCCCACTTGGTCGGGTTAGCGCTAGCTGTTAGCTCGGGCTGCTGTGTTTTTGTGACGGTTTTTCCCGATCTTTTACTCATAAAACTGGTTATAAAAAAGAAGCTTAAAGGGGGTACATCGGGACAAACGCACTTTTAATTCAATAAATTGATTCCCCATTAGTGCTAGAGGGCTGTTTCACCCATTTTTTCCCACTTGGTTGGGTTAGCATTAGCTGTTAGCTGTTAGCTGGGGCTGCTGTGTTTTTGTGCGTTTTTTTTCCTGATCTTTTACTCATAAAACTTGTTATAATTGACCGAAACACAGTGAAGAGCAGTGTAGGGGCTTTTATTTTCTTTGAATGAGGTCAACTTTTTGTCAGTTTTATTCATTTTTCTCAATCCCAACTTCCTCTGTTGTTGTGGGAATGACGCATGTCATGGCATGACGATCAAATAACACATTTATCTGTATATACAAATAAGTATAAAAAAAAAAAAACTGAAGTGGCCCCTTTAATACTCCAGTCTCTCCATGCATTGTGTTTTCTCCTGACTCGTATTTTTCCTGAGTGTGTGTGTGTGTGTGTTAAAACGACGTCTTGTGGCTGATGTTGTGCACCACAGCAGTTGGTCCAGGTGGTAGCAGTTACCTCCTCAGTGAGCAATTCCAGTCTAAACTGCATTTATCAGATAAAGACGGGGCCTGACACACCTTTTTGGAGACGCTGCAATTAGAGGTCACTGGTGTGTGTGCGTGACAATTCAGCCAAAACGTTGCATACCTGCACTGACGGAGGAAAATCAAGAATAGAAATATGACTACACACACACACACACACACACACACATCCTGCTCCGCATTTAGCCCCGCGTTAGCTTTAGGGTTGTTTTTCCCCCTGTGAGCCATCGCTCATTCATGGAGATACAGTTACTGCGGTTTCTCCGTCTCTCACCTAAACAACAGTGTCTCGACAACTGGAGGGCGATCGTCACAACAACAAAAAAAAAAACTAAATTAAATCACTCTGTGTCATCTGAACTCTCTCTTTCTCTTCAAAAAAAAAAAAACACAACGCAAGTCGGCGAGTAAACACCGAAAGACGTCATGGTGTGGTGCAAATCCGCAGGGCGAATAAAAAAAAAGACTTGTTCCCAGCTATAAATAGATTGTTTTTTTGGGAAATTTTTCCCATGTGGTTTCTGCGTTTCTTGACGATGAATTGGACAGAAGCGGATGTTGTTGCGATGTCTTCTGAATCACCGTAGACGTACATACATATGTGT
The DNA here is from genome assembly GCF_963457635.1 of Microchirus variegatus. Taxonomy (NCBI): domain Eukaryota; kingdom Metazoa; phylum Chordata; class Actinopteri; order Pleuronectiformes; family Soleidae; genus Microchirus; species Microchirus variegatus. The sequence goes on from NC_139813.1 coordinate 19,760,024, forward strand.
GTGTGATGCATCGTGTTTTTACAGAACTGTATCTCCTGAAATCAAAAACCGCTGTGGATTAGTCACAAAGGCGATGGTAGTCACAGTTCCTCAGAGCCGGTAGCAGCGTTGTCATCGTCTGACTGTACACGCTGCGCACAACTGTGTCATCGACTGCGGTCGTACACATTTTTATTTACGATCATTAATCTGTTCCAGATTAAATCTGCCTTGTGCCAGTAAACTAAAGCCTTCTGTCGCTTTCAGATAAGAAGAAGATTCGGGAGACGAACCCCAACGACGAGAAGTCTTCAGAAGCAGAGAGAGGTGGAGGAGGAGGAGGAGGAGGTGGAGAAAAAGGAGGAGAAGGTCTTCTGAGGCCTCGAGGCATTAATCCCATCATCAACTCCACCCCTGGCTCCAACAACATGGCGCTTATCAGCAACGCACTGGCGGCCTACAACTACATATCAGGTCAGAGAAACGCGTCACACTCAGGAGTTACACGTGTGGGTGTTTTTTTGAAGCGCGATTTCCCGAGTTATTGACGCGTGAAAACTGCGAGAGCTGTCAGGTGCGCAAGCTGCCTGCAGGGGGACACGAGGGGGGGGAAAAACAGGTTTAAGCCAATTAACACAAAAAATCTGACCTAAAATAATCCAAGTGAGCTCAAGTGAGGACACGATTTCCATAGTTCTTCACCCACTGCTGCCTCTGCCAGAGAGTTTAAATGTGCTTTTTTTGTCACTTTGAAATTCTTCATTTTTATTCACTTAAGTCTAAAAACACTGATTTTCCTTAATGGACTTTGGTGCTAGAGAGTGAGTATTGGGGAAAAAAAGGCTGTTATAATCAGCACATCAGTACATACATACATCATATGCTGCTTTGCCAGTGAAATTAGAGACAGTGGGATTGAGATTGTACATGGTTTCATGTGCTGTGTGTGTGTGTGTGTGTGTGTGTGTGTGTGTGTGTGTGTGTGTGTGTGTGTGTGTGTGTGTGTGTGTGTGTGTGTGTGTGTGTGTGTGTGTGTGTGTGTGTGTGTGTGTGTGTGTGTGTGTGTGTGTGTGTGTGGGGTACGGCGATTTAATTTGGGTAAAATCCACTGTTTTCCTTTCTCCCGCGGGGGCTGAGGGGATGGTGAATGTGGGCTCCAGGAATGCAGATGTGGAGCAAGATAATGACCACACACACACACATTCACCTGCAGCAGACACTGGAAGATTTTTTGGGGGTATTTCCTGTTCTCAAACCACCTCTATGACTTAAATATAAAGTTTGGTAACACACATAAGTCGCATACTCGCCCTTTATTAGTAGTCATTAAGCACGTATTGACACCTTATTATACCTCTTTTACAAGTATTAGTATAGTACTTAGTATAAGTGCTGTGCAATAGGTTAACGCGCGTTAATGCACGACACGTTTCCATGACGACTTTCCATAACGTTTCCATACGACCAGAAAAATGTGCCGCGACACCAGAGTCCAGGCACCGTTTACCAGTTAGCTCCGTTAGCTGCATTAGCTCCTTTTAGCGCTGTTAGCGCACTAACTGTCGAACTGGAGCAGTCTGTTTATGAAACGAAAAACAGCAGCGCTACAAATATCCAGCTGTACCGGTGTACTGCGTATGTGTGCCTCTGTTTTTAAAAGTTTAGCGTTACTTTAGAGACTCATTTTAACAATCGGGACATCACGCGCGTCATTTTCAGGGTCAGTCGCCATGGAAAAGCATTGTGCGTTAACGTTGACGCTGTTAAACACCATTGACGCCGTTAAACACTGTTGATGCGTTAACGTTTGACAGCACTAGCTAGTATGCTACTTATAGTAGCACCTAGTTAAAGGTGACTATGTGTTCCCTAACCTAAAGTTCATGCATACTAAAATTCCTTAAACACACGTCAAATAAGTATAAAATTAATTATTAGGCTATACATTAAGTGTACTTAGGCTGTAGTATTTACTCAGCTTTGTACAGTGTGACCTTTAACTGTGACCTTTTGTCAGAAAGTTGCTTCATAGTGAGATTATGATGACGTCGTAGTGAATGGGAGCAACCATTGAAAGCCCTGAGAGAACTTTATGATATAGTAGTGCATGTATGCATGAAAACAAGCATGGTTTACGGTAACTAAAACAAAAAAAGACACAAGTATGACCTTAACCTCGTCTCTCCCTCTGCTTACAGACCACCAAGAGCGCGCGGCGCTCTTCTTCGTCTGCGGCGTGTGCCTGGGCCTCTTCCTCACGCTGTTCGCGCTCGTCGTCCAGATCTCGTGCCGCACCGACTGCCAGCCCCGCAGCAAGCAGCCGCCGCCGCCGGGCAAGAAGCGGCCGCGCGCCGCCGACTCGTCGTCCGACTCCAGCGACTCCGACTCGGACTGGGACACCACGTCGGACCTGTCGGCGCGGCGCCACCGGCGCTTCGAGCGCACGCTCAACATGAACGTGTTCACGTCGGCGGAGGAGCTGGAGAGGGCGCAGCGGCTCGAGGAGAGGGAGCGGATCATCCGGGAGATCTGGATGAACGGGCAGCCGGACATCCCCGGCACGCGGAGCCTCAATCGATATTACTGAGGAGGAAGTTGTGACATTGTGAAAAAAACGCACTTGTGTTGGAACAGCGACGACGAGGCCTGAGGAGCACGGACGCAACGTTGGACTCGAGAGGTGAAGTTGTTGAGAAGCCTTTGGCGAAGAACGCCGGTCGGCGTATTCCTTCGGGTGTCGTAAGCTACGTCCCATTTAGTAAGCGAATAAGCTTTCTGCGCGGTTAGCTCACTTCTGCTGTTAGCTGGAACGCGCTCGCCTCGCTGCCCACGCCGTGACCTCAGCAGGGCCTTGGGGGTTTATGGGTGAGGACAACGTGAGGACTCGAGAAGGGTCTGTTCTTTTTGACTTAAGGGCAGCTCGCACGGAGACCATGATGACACTTCCTCCAGTATTTGGACTTAAACAGAGGGGGGCAGCAGAGAGCAGCAAAACTGGACGATATCAGACAATCTTTCCTGCCTTTGGAACTTTATAATGAAACCAAATCTTTTTTGTTTTGTTTTTGGGGGGGGAGGGGGATTCATCTCAACCTGTATGAAATATATTTTATAATATTTAATAGTTTATTGATATTTTTGGTTGTTGTTGTCCTCAAGTTTGGTCGCGATGCTATTTTTTTTATACGTAGCGAAAGAAAAAAGGTTGTCCGGGCACCTCAGGGATGCAATCCTAGTGTTTCTGCGTTTCTGTTGGCTTTGATGTTTATATACGAAGAGGATGAGTCAGCATTTTTTTTTTTTAGACAAAGAGAAAGAAAATTTAAATATATCATATAAAGAGCCTCAAAGAGGATTCGGTGATTTTTAACCTTATTTTTGATACGTTACGTTTAATCCACAGTGCAGTGCCTTTTTCTTTAGCTATGGAGTCACTGTTTTTCGAGAGTGCAGCTGGTTTTATCACTCATTACGTAGAAAAATCCCCCCTTTTTTTAAAACATTGCTTGTCAAAAATTGCACTTGCTGGGTCATCAAACGGACAAGATTGTGCCAGTTTACGTGTGAATACGTTGGGGAAAATCCTGGATCTCGAGAGGAATCGGGAACTTAAGCTCCTTTTGATAAATATCCGTCTTTTACCGAGATACCAGTGCTTAACAGACGCTCGTGGCGCTCACGGGGGCCGTCTGAAGAAGGAACGAGCGCCGCAAACTGTATTCACGCAAAAAATCCTTTGCTCCTCTTCAATCACACTGCCAGTTTTAAAGATATAAGCTATTGTCGATCCAGGTCTGCTTCTGGATTCAAGCATAGAGATGATTATAGTTTTCATTAAAGAAAAAAACCAAAAACAAAAAGCTTGGTATTTTTAACTGAGAGTTTTAACTGAGAATACACAGGGACATATTTAGGGTCATCCACGATACTCTTAAAAGTGTTTTATTGGTTTTAACAGTTTTTTTTCCCGTTTGTGTTTAAATGGAACGGAATTGTGCCGATTTAGCTGGTAAAGTGAGACCAAAATATGACACCTGTGCATGGAATAAACTGTTCAAAATAACCCTATGTGGTCTTTAATTTCACTTTTTCTTCATTAAAGGTGCCATATGTAAGAATGTGGCCATAAACGGTTACTACATTCAAATTCAAAATACCGAGGTCTTTTAGGTTTCATTTTTTTCTGACGTAACTGGCAACCCGTGGTTGCTCGACAGCTGAGACTCTACTGACAGGTAGAAGGCGGTAGGTGGCGCCACATGCCAAAACATGACTTAAAATTATAAACATGATTTGCAGTCTGCAAAAAAAAAAATTTCAAAGCAAATATTTTGGCTGTACTGTTGTTGTTGTTATATGAACATTATTCCTGAGTCTCTGTGACATATTAGGAGGATTTTATGTCCAGTTGCTTTAGATTTATCACATAATGCACCTTTAAGTTGTGTTTTGCCGCCTTATTTGCAACAGTTTGCGTTCATAATGTCACTTAACTGCTTCTTTATTAGTCCATTATTATTCTTCATCCAGTAGTAAAGCGAGGCAGTTACAACAGATTTATTGGCATTGCCCGCCCTCTGGTGGCAATTTAAGGGCACTACAGTTTGTGTGCGGAGAAGTGATCTTATCTTTGGTTGTAGCTGGCATTTGCTCGATTTAGTTCATGTGAAAGTTAAGTCCAATTCTTCATCGTTGTTACACAGCTTTTCCAGTCACTGACTCCTCTGGGATTGAACCAGCAACCTTCCAGTTAGGAGCAGAATTCCTTTCCTCCTGGCCATGGGCTGTACCTTTATGCAGCCTTTCATATCGGTTGATTTTAACTTTTTTCTCCACAATTTTCCCCATTGGAAATGAGTGCAAGGCATGTCCAGATTAAGAATAGTAAAGGGCAGCGCTGAACCTCTCAGTGTGCAGCATCAGAGCCTCAGAATGCTAACCAGATTTCACCTTCTTCTTCCTCAGGTTTACCTTGTCTTGTCACCTTCATCTCGTGCCTTTGATGTGCGTTACATCATTTTTTGTGTCGTCGTTATTGCTCTGTTTATAGCGAACAACCTCGAGCTAACAGATTTCTTTGTGAACCCTGACACTTGTGGCACACACACACACACACACACGTACGCTCTGTAGGTGTCAACTCCCTATTGAACACCCACCAACCTTCCAACAAAGGGAGGAAGAAAAAAAAATGTCTTGGAACAAGAACAACTTCGGATTACCGTTTTTACCGGGAAACTCTTTTCGTGATATAACGGTAACGTTAAATCCTGTTTTGAAACGTTAGAATGTTGTTGATTTGAACCACGTGAATAACCTCGTGAATGATCTCTCCCCCCCCCCCTCCCCCCCCCGCAGAAAGCACATTTCCATCGTCCGCAGACCTTGGTCTACCAGGATGGCTTTAATCTGGCCCATCACCCCACTGTTGGCATCGGAGGAGAACCCCTTTTACTGGAGCAGTACATCACGCACGGGGAGATCGACGTGGACTTTGACTCGCTGCGCGTCGACGAGCTCGCCGTGGATTTGTCGTCCTTCCATCGGCCGCAGACCCTGGTTTACAGGGACGGCTTGAACGTCGCCCATCGTCCGCCTTTCCGTGGAGGAGTCAAACCCATTTTGTCCAAGAGGTCGGGCCCGCGGGAATATGAGTTTTCCTTTACGCCCCCGAATAGTAGACCTCCACATGAGTCTTTTGCCCGGGGCTTGTCCGAAGATTACACCCCAGGGTACATCAACAACGACAAGGTAGGGGATTTCTGAGGCCTTTTCTTGTCCAATTCTTTCGTGTCATCGTTCACCGTTCCTTTTTTTCCTTGCAGGTGTTGCGTTTCTTCGCATATTTTAAGGAGGATTGCCAGTACTCGGCCAAAGAGGTGTACTGCGTGCGCCCTGTGGTCCTCTACTACTACCTGCTGGACAACACCATGGAGATGTTTGAGCCGACGGTGACCAACTCCGGGATGCTCCAGGGCAAGAGGATCAAGCGGCACCGCTTCCCCAAGAACGAGCAGGGCGATCACTACGTGTGGAAAGACCTCAACCTGGGCATCGACCTGGAGGTGTACGGGGTCATGTACCACATCACGCAGTGCGATGCTTTCACGGAGGTACGACTGTGAAACTGTGTTTGTGATTTCAGCGTGTTGACGTGTTCTTGACATGAATTCTTGTTCGTTATCATGCACAGAAATTCCTGGAGTGTGAAGGCGTTACTTTGAACGACCCCGAGCTGATGCCAGTCGACCCGTACACCAAACGGCGGGAATTCCACCCGCCGTGCCACACGACGCCCTCGTGCTTCGACCGCCGGGGCAAATTCCTCGCAATGGAAGGCAAGGTAAATACAGAGAAAGGGTGTTCCTTTTGTTTTCGTACCTTTTTTCGACGTCTTTAGACACACCGCCCGGAGATCTGGCAGGACACCCGCGGCGCTAACAACTTTCCTTTTTACTTGCTCGACTGTACGATCGTAGCTGGCCTCCCGCATTCAGCTGTTGCATTTTTACGAAGGCCATCTTGTTCCTGGATGACTCCCAGCTTCTTCTGGATCTCGTCCTCCGACCAGATACTGATCAGGGGGACCGTATCTATGTTCCCCGGGTCCTATGTTCCCCGCTTTGTATGTGACCGGGGAACATAGGACCCTTTCTCTAAAAAAGGGTTCTATGTTCCCCGCTGTTCACCCAAAAGGACCCGGGGAACATAGGACCCTTACCCTAACCCTTTACCCTGGAGCTCCACACCCAGGCTTCCACAAAGTGGGGAACATAGGACCCTTTTTTTTAAAAAAGGCCCGATGCTCCCCAATCGGGGAACATAGGACCCGGGGAACATAGGACCCGGGGAACATAGGTACGACCCCCTGATGGGGGCACTTGGTTTCGGAGGTGCACCACGTACAGCGTCCAAGCGCCCTCCTTCACCCCCGCTTTTTGTTTTTCCGGAACAAAAGTTCCCGCGGTATATGCTAATTAGCGCGCGCTATATGCTAATCGCCTAAACCCTGACCTCCCGCTGTCGCGAGCCAGACGCACTGTCTTTATACGCATTTTTAAGTCGTCAAGGACTCCCGATGCGTTGTCGGGCGACCACTTCGCAGTTGTCGGGAGAAAATTCTAAGTCTGTTTTTTCGTGGGTGTTTTCGAAGGTGCTGCAGTTCTTCGCCATGTGGGAAATCACCGAAGAAGGAAACGTGCCCGTGCTCATCAAGTATTACCTCGTGGACGACTCGGTGGAGATCAGGGAGATCCCGGCGCACAGCACCATGAGGGACGCCTGTCAGTACTTTCGCAGACAGAGGATGTACAAGAAACTCAAAGAGAGTAAGTAACTCGGGGAATATCGCGTTTTTGAAGCTTTTGAATTTAATTGATTTGGAGCTGGATCCGTGTTTACAAATCGTCTCGTTTCTTTTGCAGAGCCGTTCCCGCGCTGTGTGCTGGAGGTGTCGGACGAGGACGTGGAAGAGTATTACACGCCCGTGGATTTCCAGCTGGGTAAAAGGATAACGCTGTGGAGCAAACACTTCTTCCTGTACGACTGCAACGCCTTCACGCGAGAATATTACCTCTACAACTACCCTCACATGAACATGACGCCCTTTGAGATGCCGATGGCGGAGATCAAGGAGGTGCATCCGGACAGGAAGAAGGTGAGGGGGAAAAAAACAATGGAATGCAAATTTACTTTAAATATTTGTATTCTCCTTGTTCTCACTTGTCTGTGTTGCTTTACAGTTGCCGGAGATTCCTCCGTACAACGGCTACGGCTCGCTTGAAGATTCCCTCCAGAACTGTTTGTGTCTGATTCCCAAACCTCCCAGAAAGAACGTGTTAAAGATGCTGGAGAACGACCACAAAGTGTTGAACTACAGCGCCAGACTGGTGAGATAATAATAATAATAATAATAACAATAACAGAATATTAATAAATGTGATGTTTCTAATCCAGAGCGTTAATCTTTAAACCTTTTTAATCCAACATTATCCAGCAATCGCAGTATCTGGAAGACCACGGACGCTGCTTCCTCGTGTCCTACCACCTGTCCACTGACACCATCTCTATTTATGAATGGCCCATTCCCAACTCCGGCATCATCTCTGGCAAGTTCCTCAAAAAGACGCGAATCCTCAAGCCGGACTCCACGATGGAAAACCCCCAGTATTACTCGCCTGCAGATTTTGCGATTGGAGCCACGGTGGAAGGTGAGCTTCACGGCAGACGTTATTTACCGTATTTAGTCAGAGTTCAGCACAACTAACGTCTACTTTCTTTCTTTCTCTCTTCCCCTTTTGTCTGTAATAGTTTTTAGCCACCGCTTCTTGTTGACCAACGCTGCCCGCTTCGTGCTCACGTACCTGGAGTCCATGGCCAGTGAGATTCCCGTTCGCACGTTGGATTCGTTGCGTCAGAAGATGGGAAACCAGACGATTTAGCTGTTTCAATTTAGCTATTTTAGAAACGTTCTGCCGGTAGGTGTCACTTCCGTAAGTTGTTGATGTGTGATTTGTCCTTATATTCTGTTGAGGCACCAGAGGACGCGTGGACTTTTGAACGGCGTACAATGGGAAGCTGCTGTTGCTCACTGTGTCCACTGTGTGGTGCTAGAGAGAAGGTGGACAACCTGCATCACCCCCTGACAATTTCATGAAAATATGCGCATTTCCGGGCAGACGACGCCGACTCCTCACCGATCGAAATCGCACGAAATCCTCTAAACCCGCGGTTGCCATGGTGACAAATGTACAGATCAAAGGCAGACGAGGGTTTGGCCTCTGTCTCCATTCATCTTCAGTTGTGTTCAGTTATGGAAAAGAAAAGGAGAATAATATTATTATTCGGCCTTCACAATTTAATTTGTGCCCTAAATATACTATTTATTATATATAAAATATAAAGGACTTTCCCAAACTACTACAATACTGAGTGACAAAATATAAAACATGCACCACTTTATGTTGGACACTGTCTTCTTACTTATGTAAATAGGCAAATAAATCAAACCGAAATCGTCTTCTAGCGTCCCAGGGTTGATCTTGTGCTCAAATCATAAGGAGATTATATATATAAAACATATATATAATAATTATATAGTATGTTTGTTTTCATTCACAGTTTTGCAAGAAAAGAAAGTTTTAACTCACAGCACAAATGTTCTTCTACCGTCTACAACAACAAACGAGGCAATAATCAGAGATAGCAGACTTCATCCCCATTCACGCAAAACAAGCCTCTGGCGGCCTCTGCTGGTCATATTGGCAAGTGCAAGTGTGGAAGCACAAACATACTCACGGACAAACAGAGCCACTAAAAACAATACAAAGAATTAATAATGTAAGAAAATATTCCATTATGTATTGACTTATTTTGGGCAGCCCGTGATCAGGCAGCTTGTGGACCTGAATGAAGGTTGCTGGTTCGAGTCCCTGCCAGGTCAAGAGCTTGGGTAAGAACCCCTGAGCAAGGCGTTCAGTGTAGTATAGTCTCATATTGTAGCGTCCATTTTCTTCTTCAATAAGTTTGGGAAACAAGAGATGTCTTTCTATGAATATGCAGAACATTTAGTGAGATCTGGATAAAAGAGTCTGTGATGTGGTAAAGTTGTCTCTCTCCTGTGTCTCTAAGGCTCGAGGAGACAAATATCAGAGATGTGGACGAACAGACGACGGGACAAACACGCCCAGGACACTGAGCCTCAACTGATTTACTAAGATGTTAAATCATCATTGATTCAGCTGCACGAGGAAAAGACTCCACAGATTCAACTGTGAACTCTGTTTAAACGTGAATGGGATTAAACTGCGTCAGTGTCTGTTTGAATGAGACCATAATGGGACTCTTGTGCATGGATTAAATTATTGTTTGAAACATGATGTCTTTTTAAAAATCATATTTTTATTGTATTTATTCACTTCATTTATGCAGTTAATGGATAAATGAGGTGATTATAACTCACAAACTCGTACTATAATGCATTGCCCTCGCTCAGTGTGATTTGTTGTTGTTGCCTGACCCCTGGTGGTCAATATGTGGCACTACTGTTTGAATAAATTGTACATAAACTGACACAAATAACGAGTTCATATTATTTTTTTAAAGATTATCATTGGATTGAATCACTTAATATTTCATTTGGTTTTATTTTAATTCTTTATTTTTATTCACTTAATTGGTTTATTTGCTTTTTGCTGTTGTGCCGTTTCCATGGAGACGGTAAACGTACCGCGGTGCTTCTGTCGCGTAGGGTTTCACAGCTCGAGCTGAAACACTTCAACTTAATATAAATACAATATATATATAAAAAAAACCATAAAATAAAATAAATACAAGACGCAAAAGTGGAGTGTGAGTTATGTCTTGGAACCGGAACTGTCACGGATTACCGTTTTTGCCAGGGAACACTTTTCGGGACGCAACGGTGAGTATTTGTTAATTGTTGTAAACATTCCTATGAAAGAATTTAGATCTTTTCAGCGGGTTTTATGTTATATGGATTTAAAAAAGAACATATATTATCATCAGTAGCCTCTTGTATTTGACAAATAATACTAGTCTTTTAAAAAAAAAAATTAGATTTATTCATATTTCTTAGATTTTGTCGAAACTGTATGAACTCCCCACACGCGAGATATTTTAGGAATCTAAGTAAAGACCCACAACTGTCACAAAACTGAAGAAAACATCATAAATAATCATTTTCTCAATAAAGATGAAAAAATAATAATTGAAATGATACCATTCTGTTCATAAATGGAAGATTCTGTGCTGTGTTTACAAAAAACAACATTTATCACTTTCAAAAATCTGAGTCAGAGTCAGTTTGGTTGAATCTACAAATTAAAATTTATCCAGAAAGATAAATTACTGCACAAAAAAGCTAAGAATACGTACATTATAGAAGTTGAACTTAGTGTATATACAATATCTGTGCAGGATATGGGAAGAAAACCATCTACATACGGCACAGAATAAGACAAAAATCTACAGTTTTGTCTTATTCTGCCGAACCAGTCTATTCAAATGGCGGTGCGTGGACCACATGTGGCCCATAACCAACCTCTTAGTGGCCCAACCTGTGGCTCCACCAGAAACACTGAGAAGTAACTAGTTTTCCCTCAAAGATTCCTACAGTAGGTTGGATAGCAGTGTTTGTTCTTTTGTATTCTGTTAAAGACACTTTGAGATGATTCTGGGTCGTATAAAGACGTATATTTATCTTATTTCAAATGCTAATACTTAATAGTCAGTTTTAGACTGACATTATGTAATAAATCTAAAGCAACTGGCCATAAAATCCTCCTAATATGTCACAGAGACTCAGGAATAATGTTCATATAACAAACTGAACTCACCAACAACAACAGTACAGACAAAATATTTGCATTAAAAACAAATATTTTGCAGACTGCAAATTATGTTTATGTTTTGAAATCATGTTTTTGGCATGTGGCGCCACCTACCGCCGAGTAGAGTCTCAGCTGCCGAGCAACCACGGGTTGCCAGTTACGTCAGAAAACGAAACCTAAAAGACCTCAGTGTTTTGAATTTGAATGTAGTAACCGTTTTTGGCCACATTCTTACATATGGCACCTTTAAGTCTCTGTTTTAGTGCATCTCCACAGATATTAGTAAAGTGTCAGTATTGCAGGCTCACGGCGTTCCTCCCCTGCAGAAGTCCTCCTTCCATCGGCCGCAGACACTGAGCTACAGATGTGGCTACGCTCTGCCTCGTCGCCCCACCGTCGGCATCGGACAGGACCCTCTTCTGTCGGAGCAGCTGATCCAGCAGCAGGAGAGCGAGTTGACCTTTGAGTCGCCCGATATTTGGCCCACGCGGGGCTCCTTCGACAAGGGCCTCTCTGAAGAATTCGTCCCAGCCTACGTGGCCTTTGACAAGAAGGTAGGTCAAGAAGAAGATCTGATGGTTTGTCATGTCTCCTCGACCGCTCACCATCCCTTTTGTTTCTTCTAGGTGTTGCGCTTCTTCGCGTACTTCCAGGAGGATAACTTGAGTTCCCCTGAAGAGACGTACCGCGTCCGGCCCGTCATCATCTACTACTACCTGGAGGATGACAGCATGTGCATCTTCGAGCCCGCGGTGAAGAACTCCGGGATCCCACAGGGGAAGCTGCTGAAGCGGCATCGCTTTCCCAAGAACGAGCGTGGAGATCATTACCTGTGGAAGGACCTCAACGTTGGCATGGACCTGCAGGTGTACGGCGTCAAGTACCACATCACGCAGTGTGATGCTTTCACTGAGGTACACGTTTATGTCTTTCTCTTTCAGTATTATCATCAAAATGTGGATATTTTTAATGGCAGGTGTTTAAATTCCTCTATCTAGGACTTCATGGAGAGTCAAGGCATCCTTTTGAAGGACCCCGAGCAGATGCCAGCAGATCCTTACATCAATCATCGTGAGAACCCTCTGCCCTGCGCCACAAAACCACCTGAAAGCGACAGCATGCGACAGTTTCTCACCATGGACCGCAAGGTGAATAATACAAATCCACAACTCCTAATCTTTGTTTTGTGCGATCAACAGAGACGAAGAGTAACATTTTACTCCACGGTCAGGTGCTGCGTTTCTTTGCTCTGTGGGACGACGACGACGGGGAAACTAAGCCGGTGACCGTCCAGTTCTACCTGGTGGACAACACGGTGGAGGTCAGGGAGGTCCACAAGCCCAACAGTGGTCGGGATCCTTTCCCGATCCTGATGCGCAGACAGAGGCTGCACAAGACACTCAAGCCCAGTAAGAGTCTCAAAACTTAAACTGTGGTGGGACTTACCAAACTGTATCTACAGAGTTTGTATGAAGAAGAAATTGTGAGTAAGTAACGGAGGGATTGAGAATTTAAAGTGCAGTGTGGACATTTTGTGGCGACAGAGGGCTCATTAATACTTAATACCATTAATAATTAGCCCCCAAAAAGGTTCTAATTTAGAAATGATACAAAAGATGCAAATAAAACAGTCAAATACAATACAGAGTGAACTAAAATAGGAAAAGTCCAGAGTAAAAAAAAACACTATATAAGTGAAATTAAAGGTGCCATTTGTAAGAATGTGGCCAAAAACGGTTACTACACTGAAATGAAAAATACCAACGTCTTTTAAGTTTCATTTTCTCCGCCATTGTAGCTCAGACATAACTGGCAACTCGTGGTTGCTCGGCAGCTGAGACTCTACTGGCTGCAATGATTGGTAGACGCATGGTAGGTGGCGCCACATGCCAAAACATGATTTCAAAACATAAACATAATTTGCAGTCTCCTAAATATTTTTTTTAATGCAAATATTTTGTCTGTACTGTTGTGTTGGTGAGTTCAGTTTGTTATATGAACATTATTCCTGAGTCTCTGTGACATATTAGGAGGATTTTACGGCCAGTTGCTTTAGATTTATTACATAATGCACCTTTAATTATTATTCCTGCACTTCTTTCTTGTCAGAGGCCTTCCCCAGCTGTGTGCTGGAGCTCTCCACAGAGGACGTGCATGAGTTTTACTCCCCCAAAGACTTCCAGCTGGGTCAAAAACTGACTCTGCTCAGCCGTCGCTTCTTACTCTACGACTGCGACGGCTTCACTAAAGAGTATTTCCTCAGCCATCACCCTGACGTGGAAATGAAAGCCACTGAAATACCAATAAACAAGGTGGAGGACGTGCACCGGGACAGGAAGAAGGTAAGAAACTAGGAGGAACTATGGATGCTTGCTTTGTATTGTAAAATCACAATTTCTTATATTATTCTATATGTGATTCAAAGCGGCCACAGATTCCTCCGTACAACGGCTACGGCTCACTTGAAGATTCCCTCCAGAACTGTTTGTCTCTGATTCCCAAACCTCCCAGAAAGAATGTGTTGAAGATGCTGGAGAACGACCACAAAGTGCTGCGCTACGGTGCCATACTGGTGAGATAATAACACAGAAACAACATCTTTGTCCATGTCAGCGCCTCTGCTCGCATTCAACCGTGACCCACAGTGACCCACAGTGACCCACAGTGACCCACAGAGCGGAAAAATTATAATGAAGACGCAGGAAACGTGTTTTTATCGATCCGTAACAGTAAAAACTGAGATTATACGACAACTCATACAGGATACACAACCTTTCTTACAAGTTGTAGATAGTTATAAAACTTTATAACTATGTTCTCCCACTTACCTATCATGTTAACTTGTACACCACATGGGATGATATATAATTATATTATAAAAGGGAATCACGGTGCATATCCTTTGTCATAGCAATCGAAAACTACAGTTCTTTTAAACTAATGTAAAGTGCCACAAGAGTTGGGAGCAGCATCAGAAGCCATATTCTTGTTTTCCACTGTTACATATTCACTGAAAAAACTATATATCATATAAGCAATTTAAATAATAAACAAACACATGAAAAAAAATCTTATCAAAATATCAGGTATGTTGTGTTTTAGAGCCATTTTAGAGTCATTTTAGAGTTTATTGTTTTACTCTCATTGTTGTTAATTAATTGATTGATTAATTAATGAATTAATTAATTCATTCATTCATTAATACTGTTTTTATTGTAGTTTCTTGTTGTTAAGTGTCCTTGAGTGTTGGAAAGGGGCATATAAATAAAATGATTTTTATTATTATTTTATGATGAAAAACAGAAAATGTACATTTTGTTTTATTATTATTATTATTATTATTGTTATTATTGTCATTATTATTCATAATAACAATAATTACAATAATAAAACAAATTGTACATTTTCTGTTAGAGATCTGCTATTGCTAACCCTTAGCCTTTTTAAAATAATTTCCCCAAACTTTATAGCTACGTAATGTTTGCGCTCTACACTTTTATTGTTTTATTTTTGTCTTGCTCCATTTTTATTTGACTATTTTTTATTTATATAATAATAAAGAAAAAAAAACACTTGTTAAACAAACACTATTGACCTATGACCCTCACGACCTCCAGGACTCCCAGAATCCCGAAGACGAGGGCCGACGTTTCATCCTGTCCTATCACCTCTCCAACGACATGATCTCCATTTATGAAAAACCCTCTCGCAACTCTGGCATCCTCGCTGGCAAATTCCTGGAGAAGACTCGCGTCCCCAAGCCGGGCTCTACCGCGGAAACTCCCCAGCTCTACTCGCCTGTAGATTTAGTAATCGGAGCCACAGTGGAAGGTGAGATCCACAGTGGCCTCAATTTGTTTGTTTGTTTTGTTTTCCTGTGTCGGCATCAATATCACTGTCAACTTACTCGTCTTTCTCGCGTTTGTTGCCGTAGTTTTTAGCCACCGCTTTGTGTTGACTGAAGCTGCACCGTACGTGCTCTCGTACTTGGAGTCCATCTCGAGTCAGATCCCTTCTCAGACGCTGGAGTCAATGCGGCAGAAGCTGGGAGTGGAGACGGGCGATGACCAGCAACCAGGTGATTTAAAACGCATCAGCATAGTCATCTAAATAAATGTTTAGACAATACAAATCAAATTAAGCCCAAACTTCTCTTTTTTTTAATTTAGGTGGTGAAGTCGCAGAGCTGTCGTCGTGACGACGGACGAAGTCTCACAGGAATGTGAATTAAAGCTGCTAAAGAACACATTTTGACACAATAAATAAAAACTGAATATTCTACACCTTTAATTTAATTTGTCTAATTGAACATGTCAAATATACACATTGTAGGTGTGGTTAAATTTAAAATATCTATTTTATTTATATAAAAAAGTACATTGGCTACTTTAAACGAAAAATAAAATATGCACACATACAGTTAGGTTTGATATTGAAAATCAAGTACATTTTCTCTTTTTGCCCCCACCGCATTTTAGATTACAGTATGTTTATAAATAATATCTAACATCATTTACATTGTTCCTCGCTATAAAAAAAAAGCTAATGTTTCCAGTAGAAATGTGTGCAGTGTAAACACAAACTATACACTTATTTCAGAAAATTGCATTATTTAATAAAGTAATTAACAAAAACAGTTAAAAAGGAAAAGAAAAGAGACATGGAATGGGCATGCTACAGTATAATGTCCAACATACATACTTGATAGATACATATCTGTGAAGTGACCAGTGACAATCGTAGGGTTTGTTGGTTTTGTTAGACGTGAATCATCATCATCACGAGAAGAAGAAGTCTAAGGTGAACACTATTGTTTGGCCTGAATCCCTTTTTCTCACGTGGTTGAAAAAAAATAAAATTAAAAAAAAAGCGGGAAAATGCTAAGGCCAGCGTACAGTAAGCTCTTATTGTTCATCATCTGTAACATTTCTCTCTCTTTTTTTTTTATTCTTCTTCTTCCTCCAACGGATCAGAGTCGAGAACGAGCAGAGTCGGACAACGCTACAAACAAATACAGTACTTTAAAGTGTGAGGAGGAGCCACGGACACATTCGACACCGACAATGGTGTTCCATAGGAATGGGATAGCTGTGTGTGTGTGTGTGTGGGGGGGGGGGGGGGGGTGGTGTATAAAAATACTGATATGATGAGAAGAGTAAATGTCTGTCGGGCTCAGGATTTTGGATTTCATTTTGTCCAGCATTCGAAGTCTAAATCTGCAGCGACCGAGTCCCTTTTAAGCATCTGAAGACATTGTCAACCAGAGGGCCCCCTGGTGGCCAGTTGGTGGCCACTGTTGTCCCCCACCCCCCCGTTAGGCTTAAGCCTGGGTTAAGGCCACTTGGTTCAGGTTCAGTCTTGTGCGTCCTCTTTAGGGTGATTTGAGTTTCTTGGTCCGAGGAGAGGCTCCGTTCTCCGCTTTAAGAACTCCGTTTTCGTGGTGACCAACTGACGGAGGGAGAGGAGGGAGTGAGGTTAGACGTCAGAGCAAATACTGGAGCAAATCTCTCGGGGAGTATTAGGAAACACAGCGGTGGTCGATTCTACTCACGCGAGTCTCTCTTAAGTGTCCGTAGGGGCTGTTTAGGCGCCGTCTTCTTGCGGACGGCCTGTTCGTGTCTGAATTCCCGCCAACGCCTGAGCTGGAAGCGGATAAACTTCCATAGAAGCCAAGATTGGGTCAAACAGACCAACAGTAGAACAGTCATCCTGAAGGAGGAGAAGACAAGAAGATTACTGCAGCTGTGTGTCAGGAATGTGGCTTACTGAAACGATAATTTGAATCAAGGTCTAAAGGATCATTCTTTTTAACATTTCTCAGGGTTTTACAGTAACTAAACATAGCATAAGTGTCCGACAGTTTGGTTGACAGGCGTCAAACTTGGCAGTTGACTTAATAATGGCAACAGGGTGAGCTGTGCCGACTTTGGTTGTGATTGGATAAGAAATGCCAGAGAAACGGTTAGAAATGTGAACCAAAACGAGCCACTTCTGCCCCAATCTCGCATGAAAGAACACACCAGTGTGTGCAGTGCCCACTATTTTGTTGTCTATCCAATAAAAGATTGTTAAAATAGCTGCATAAAGTAATAACTGTGCCACATAAATCAACCATTATAAACAAATGTGTATATGTTTTGTTTTTTTACCTAATCAGTAAAGTGTTGAAGTTTCCCATCTCTAAGTCCAGGCCCTGGTTCTCGGTGCGAGCTAAACCAAACCCGACAGCCAGGAACATTAGGGTCAGAGTGGCCATCCGTGTGAACACGAAGCCGATCGCCCACAAGTCGAACCTGAAGCACAAGACGCCGAGAAGTTAAGGCAGCAATAAAATGTGTTGTTATGGGTCATAAAGGGTGAAAACGTGATGCAGAGAGTTTAGTTTCAATGAAACGTCAACAGTGCACAGGTCAAGGAGGCTATTCTGAGCCGTTAAACGAGTCGTAAAATGACTTACATTTTCTGATGATTCTCATCAGTGAAGTAGAAAAGTCTGGCAATGTGGAAGCCCAGCTCTGATAGATACTGGAGGAAGAGGAGAACCACGCCTACACGACTCAAACTACACAAGAAAGACAACAAAAAGGATTCAGACACAGAAGGAACTACGTTTAAGGCTAAGGCTGTAATCCAACTAAGACAACTGCGGAGGAGAAAATCTGTATTTTGGCCGTGTACGTCTGACCAAGCCTCTGTAGGTGGCGTTGTATCTCTCTATTTGACCTTTACGTCACAGAAAAACAAACTACGAATCTCGTGTGTGTTTACATGACATTAAAAACAACAAATTATTGTCTTGGTCTGACTAAAAGTCTGACTATACATACTGTGGCTCTGTATGTTAATCGGTTGGCGTGTTGTCCGAATCGGCGCCGTATGATACAGTACTGCAGTTTACACGTCATCTCCTTCTACTTCTCAGCCGAAGAACGCGGAGGAAATTTTGGTGAGAACACCGAGTCCGACTCCAGTCCGACTAAGCGTACACATGCAGGAGTAATCGGACTATGAATCGCATTGTCCACGTATGTTAGTCAGACTAAGACTAGCTTGATTTTAGTGACGTGTTTACATGACGGAGGAAATTTTGGTGAGAACACCAAGTCCGACTCAAGTCCGACTCAAGTCCGACTCAAGTCCGACTCAAGTCCGACTCAAGTCCGACTCAAGTCCGACTCAAGTCCGACTCAAGTCCGACTCAGCATACACATGCAAGAGTAATCGGACTATGAATCGTATTGTCCAGGTATCTTAGTCTGACTAATACTAGCTCGATTTTAGTGATGTATGACAAAAATAAATAATAATATCGTCTTAGTCTGACTAAAATCAGACTTTTAACATGCACGTAAACAGACACAAGATTTTCAGTCAATTCTGGTTATCGTGACAATGGCTAAACAAGTGTAGAAATATTTGTACTTTATCATAAAGGTGTAGAGGTTTCATGTGTTCATTGTTGTTGCCGGACACTTACTTTAACAAATAGGCTGCAGAGATGTGCAGCAGATAGAGGCAGATGTACTGCAACTGGCGAGGCATCTCTTCCTGAAAAACAACAAGAACAAAAATATTGCGTTTTTAAAACCCTGGTACCTTTTGTTCTTTCATTTTCCATCTCTGTCTCACACACACACACAAACACACTTTTGTCTTATCACACACACTCCTGAACTCCTCCTGTTCCCAGGGCCTTTGTACTGACCTTGCGTACTTTCTGGAAGTAGAGCTCTGGCAAGGCATGGAGCCAGTAAGCCAACTGAGTGAGGTAGAAAAACTTCACTTGAAACCTGCAGCACAGAGAAAGAGAGAGAGAGAGAGAGAGAGGCAGGGAGGGAGAAGGGTGAGAAAAGTGGTGCCATTATCATCTCTGTCATTGACTATGTGTCCAATAATCCAAACAAAGAAGGCATTGCTTTAAAAGCAGCTCCACTGAGCCTGAGAGTGTTCACTCGAGAGGTTCTGACCCTTTGTACGGTGTGATTCTCTTATATTTAAAATATACTTTAAATACCTTTAAGGTCACGTAAATGGTTAATATTCCACCACATTTATATTATCTGACATACCTGAGGTGTGCGTGGGGATAATTCTCCCACAGGCTGCTGGGATGCAGGAGATATCCTTCCTGTGTGAGAGGAAATTAAAACACACGATTAGTGCTGTCACAGTGCGATAAGAAAAATAAGAAAATATAAATATATGCCACAGTTAAAATCATAACTCACTGTTATGAGAATGTAAAAACTCCAAACACTGGAAACCAGGTGAAACACACACAGCTGACCCGACTCATTGAACTTGGTATTCTTGCTTTTGGAGAGGTGAAGTCGCCGGTTGACTTTCTGCAGCGACACAAAAACAACAACGATTTAGTTTAATAATAGACAAGTCATTGTCATACGCACGAGGAAGAGTCACAAATAACTGGGACGAGAAAAGACAAGCGGGGCGCTATTTATGGCCCGTCGCTGAAGAACTATTCCTTTGGGGACTCTTTTTTGGAAATTGCGGTAATGAAGCTAAAATAAAATCCCCCCCGAGCTCGTTCTCTCCTCGCTGGCCTATTTCTAAACGGTGACACGAGGTTGGATCAAATGCTAAGCTCTGTCTTTCTGCTTCTGTCTCCACATCTGCAGCCACAGTTGAACACATCCGGCTCACATCCTGGTTTATATAGCACCGTGCAACGGTAAACAGAGCAGACACTTTGAATATTTCAAGTATTTTTCTTGTTTTATCACTTGAAAATAATGTCTTTGTGCACTTAAAAGTGCATTATGTAATAAATAAATGTTTTAAATTCATGTTTTGGCATGTGGCGCCACCTACCGCCGTCTACCAATCATTGCAGTCAGTAGAGTCTCAGCTGCCGAGCAAGCGCGGGTTGCCAGTTATGTCTGAGCTACAATGGCGGAGAAAACAAAACCTAAAAGACCTCGGTATTTTGAATTTGAGTGTAGTAACCGTTTTTGGCCACATTCTTACATATGGCGCCTTTAATTCTTCCTTTTTGCAACAAAAGAAGTCAAGATGCTGCTTTATTTATTATTTTAGGTAAGACTTATTGGAAATAACTGATTGACTGATTTTGCACAAACTACATGAGAAGCAGAGATCTTAGTGTTTGTTTTCAATGATAAAATAATATTTACGTGGCTTTTATATGATCATTTGCTTTCCAGGAAACTTTTTTTTTTTGGAATGACAGTGTCTGTCTGTCTTGTACTGACCTTTGACCCCCCGCCCCCCTCCCTCCCCATGCTTTGTACCACAGTGCTTATAATGTACTCACATCCAAGAGGTACTCCTGCACGACCGCGTGGAGTATGATGGCGATGAAGAAATAGAAGAGGACGGTGGCGCCGTCTTTCCATCCGTAATGATACAGCGTCACCTCTCCCTCTAAACACACAAATCGGAGGTGCGACAAACACAGAGCGCACACAGAGCATGTTTACATTTTAAAAAGACGTGTTTGACTTCCTGGAGCAGCAACAAGTTGTTTTTCTTTAATCGTCACACTTCAGTCACAGAGTGTGGGGGGAAAAAACAGCAGAAGTGAAACTGTGGGTGTGCAAAATAAATAGGTCAGACTGAATTAAAATATGAGCGATCATCGTTCCGCCGCATACCTGGTGACGTAGTCGTAGATAGCGTGGTGACGTTGTACTGGGGCTGAATGAACAGTATGGCCGTCTTGGCTGTTGCCTGGAAATGAGACGAAAAGTTGCAGTTAGCACGTTTGTGAATCACCGAGACGCGGATGCGCGAGTGTGTGCGACAGGTGTCGGATTCAAGCTTTGCAGAACCGTTCAGAGTCGATCGTCCTCTGGCATTGTAATTGGCCACTGGAAGCTGAACTCCCTCGGGGTGTTTTCCACGGAGAAATATGTCAGCATGATAAGGCGTGTATCAACCTGGGATTTGAAGGCTGTGGCTGTGACTGACACATTTTATGTCAAATGTCGCCACAAGAATGCACGAGATGCAGCTTTTGTCCAGACCGCTTTGGCCTGTGACCTCTCTGGCCTGTGACCTCTCTTCAATGTACAGTGTACGCTCATGTCAACCTGTGGGCGCTGTTTGCATACGTGAGTGCACGTCAGTGAACTGTGACCACATCTGCCAAAGTACAGATTTCACATTTAGAGGCTTGAGAAGTTTCCAAAAGGAAACAATAATACTTTGTTGTTGCTTAATAATTATATTGGCTGTAGTAGAGAAATATTTGAGCTCTTGAAGAAACAACTCCTCTTTCATAGATACATTTGTGATTAACAACCACTGTGTCAAAACCACTTAGTGGGGAAAAAAAACAACAACAACAACAACGGCAACACAAACACCGTCAAATTTGCCTCGATCCGTGAAACCGCAAGAGTTCAAAAAAACTGAACAGCGAAGCATCTGTCTGCTTTTAACAGATGGCCTTCACATCACATCACCCACGATCCCTGGCTCCTCTTCTCTCCTCTCACTCCCTGTGCATTTTAGAATTGACTTTTAAGCGTTTTTAAAAAGATACCAAGGGAATGCCCTCTAGCCACACACTTGTCATTCAGTAAACAACTGTGCACACTGAACGACAACAAAAGTGCAACAGTAAATAGTAAAAGTGATCACAAATCACTTTTTAGAGCTAGTTTTACAGACTTGCCCTTATGTAATATTGTCTTATTATCTCTTTCTAATCATGTGATGTATTGCTATTTCGTGCGAGCCGTTTCCTTGTTTTCATTTCCATTTTCATGACTCGAGCGTTAGTGTCCTTTTTTTTTTTTTTTATTCGTCTGACAGGACACTTTGTAAACTTCTATACAAGTTGTGTAGATATAAATCAGTGTGGTAAAGTAACAAAGCACTCACGCAAGTCATATTTTGACTCGACCACAACCATCTTTGTTACTCGCTGCGACCACATAAAATCAGAAGAAGAAGCTGCTTTACACTATATTTTTGCCATTCACCCATTCCCAGGCTACAACATGGGCTTAAGTGTCTTGCTCAAGGGCACATATAGCCAGGAATTGAACCCACAACCTTCCAGTTGAAAGACAACTTGCCAAACCACTGCGCTACCATAGCTAAATAATACCATAAATAAACTCACTTTTTTTATATATACTTTTAGTAAAAAGTACCTTTTATACGAGAAAAAATACTTTTGATACTTAAGTAGAGTTAATGTCATATGCTTAAAGACTTTTATGTAAGTAATATTATGAAAAAGTGACTTCAACTTCTACCAAAGTCATTTTCTGGTAAGATACTTTTTAATAATAGAAGAATGATCTCTGATGGGTTGCCAGGTCTGTGTCACCTGTTACCAGTTCACGGATGACCTGTGGAAACCAAAATCTTCATTTCAACACCAGCTGCAGGACGACTCTTCTCTCTTGTTTTTCCCACATAACCGAGAAAAATAAAGGAAATCCCCTGATTATAATTTTTTTTTTTTTTTTTAACTCGGGCAGCTGTGCGACCACAACCAGTGAGAACAACCGGACTGAAACTGTGCTGCGGTCTGGGAGTAGTCCAGTCCTCGCTTGTGTTCACACATGTACTCAGCAAAAGAAACACCTGAGTAATTCAGACACCCAGGGTGTCCGCAGTGAAAGCCCTCCGGGTCTGAACACACAGTTTACAGAGAAGCTAAGCTCACAGCAGCAGCAGCAGCAGCAGCAACGGCTCAGAGATTGAGACGTGGCAGTTAACTATGAAAGTCCAGCTAGCGACAAAAACCTCACACCACTTCCGCCCCAATCCTGTCAAAATAAGATATCAATACGGCGGACGTGCTGTGTAAATGCCGGCGCAGCAACAACGAAGCTTTTAATTTGAATTCCCCCGAACGGTCCGTTTTCTGTCTAAATTGTCTCTACGTGGTTTCTGGAAGCAAAAAAAAAAAAAGAAACGTTGCAGCGCTTTTGACTTTTAATGGAAACTGGAGCAGGACATTACAAAGAGCACAAAACAGGTGATTTTGGGGAGTGAAATACAGTTTTCTTGAAGTAGTTGCGAATGTCTCTGTCGACTGACGAGTGTTTTATGCCCTCATTGAACCCTCAATTCAAGAAAGTCATCCTGCAATGAAAGTCTTAATGGCAAAGTTACCGACGAGTTTTAAGCTAGCGATATAAATGCAGTGCACAACCTGGTGCTTCCGTCTAAATCAGTCGTAGTTAGCTTTGGAGCAGTCACCGTTTAAACTTGTTAACTTGACAACAAACGGTGACACGAAGCTCAAAGGCAGCTCAACGGTTTACATTTACAAAGCTAAAACAAATAGTAAATGAAAGGGAGAAGACGATAAACAAAAAAGTGCGTATGAGTGAATGAAATGAGGTGACGTCGAGAAGTTTCATCTTTGTCATCTTTAAAACAGCTGAGTGAGGAGACGAGGGGGGAAAAGGAAAAAAGACGAGTTCACCTCACCTCAAACATCAATCCAATCAAAATGAAAATGACAAAACTGAAGACGATGTCGGCATGGTTCTGAATTAAGAACTCTTGGCTGAAGAAAGGGTAGCTCTTGTTTCTGCGGCGAAATGCCATGTCAGTCCGCCGCCGTTTTTCCCTGCTATTTTATAAATCACAATTTTTTCTGACTACGAAGTTCAGGAGTTAACTTTCTCGCTCGGGTGCGCATGCGCGCCCCTCTTAAAGGGCGAGTCCATTCTTTGAGGAAACCGACTCTGCAAAGGTTCACCTTTTTTTTTGTCGGAGATGGGAAACCCCTCTACAGCAGGGGCGAGTCGAGGATATTCTTTTTGAGGGGGGGCCAAAAGGGGTCCAACCACTGTGCGAAATACAGGGGGGTCTAGGGGGCCTTTTTTAACATTCGAGACCCCCTCCCCTGAAAGCCTCAAAGGCAAAATTTGAAGGGGGTCCAAACATGTTTTTTTCCTAAAGATTTTTGTAATTTTAGTTTTACACATATGATCTACATGCATAATATAATTTGCATGATTTCTTATCCTTTATAAAATATAAATTATTTTATTTGTAATTTTGTATTTAACTGTTTTAATGAATTGCTTCCCATATGGTACTGTGGAAAAGCCCACATCTGATAGGGAAGATAGCCAATATTGCAGGATGGCACCTGGTGTGGTGAAACAGTATTGCGCAACAAATGGGAAATGGGACCCCCCCCCCCCGCCCCCCCATTATTAATGGGTATTTCACACACCGGGTCCAACATATTAACTTTATAAATACAGAAAAAATAGTCTTTGCAAATCCTATGAAATAACTAAAGTAAACACATTTTGTGCTATCAGGCAAGTATTGCATCACTAAATCGTCAAACTAGCAATTTTGAAGGTCCCAAACCCAAAATAACCCGTGTCTATGCAGCCTGGTTGACATTAAGTAATAACAAAGCCCATATCTTTAAAAAAAACCTATTTATCAGAGTAGTATATAGTTCGACAAACGCACTTTGCATTACTTAATATTACTTTACTCAATTAATTGTGTGTTTGTGTACAACTACAGTGTTTTGGTCCATTTTAAATTGTTAATACACCATTTTAACATGCAGTAAATTGTAAAAATGGGCAAAAGCCATTTCCTGGCCCTGTTAAAGGGTTAAATATGCACATCAAGTCTTATTTTTTTTTAATTAATTACTCATCATTGGCATTTACAGTTCACTGGTGATCATTTCCACCCGTGTTATAGTGACATTGATTAAAAGATCAAATAGAATCCCTTAGTGAAACCACTTATCTTGCGACTGTTAAAGACAGAAAACGTCAGTAGATTCGCTCAAAGTTAGCTGAGGTCATCCTTCGTCCTTCCACGAAATTTAATGGTAATCAGTTTTGTCATTTTTGTGAAATC
Organism: Microchirus variegatus; assembly: GCF_963457635.1. Taxonomy (NCBI): domain Eukaryota; kingdom Metazoa; phylum Chordata; class Actinopteri; order Pleuronectiformes; family Soleidae; genus Microchirus; species Microchirus variegatus. The sequence continues at coordinate 19,785,205 of NC_139813.1, forward strand.
TTGCTAAGAATCAGACAAACGTCAACCAAGCAAATAACCTCCTTGGCAGAGGTAATAATAACAAACACATCTATTCCAGTCAACCCAATATGTAGGCTATTTATTGCTTTTATAAAGCCACCAGTGGCCTTGCACTTCACAGTTGAAAATGTCATGTAGGCAGTCATGTAGGTAAGAGAGAAAAAAACCCCAGAATCATTTCACTGCTTTGTGCATTTCATCCCTTAAACAGAACAAAGATGAATTCACTCTTTAGAAACAGCAAACAGCATCTTTTTTACACATCAGTTTTACAATAAACATTTGAATTCAAAGTTAATGCCTGCAACATTTTTTTTCTCCTTTTAAATATTTCATCAAATAAAGACATTTCAGCAAAATACATGGTCAACATGTAAATAATGTTAAAACATCACACACAATTTTGCCAGACTGGCATCTACTTTGATCTAAGTTTTTATGGGAATAAGAAAAAAAAATCACAGCAATAGACACATGATACCAAAGATACTTGTGCTTTTACAAAAGCCAACGAAGCTCTGGCTTATGATAAATATTGAAGGATCAGAATAGTCCTGTCCCCTTTTTGATTCAAGATTAACTTCGTTATCCCCATAATTGCTGGCAGTTATTATATATGAGTAACAGTAGGTTCTTGTATGTAATACAGACCCATCAGAGGTCTGTGATCGTAAAGCAGCTGCATATGTGTTTAACTCATGGCTTCTTCCTTAATGTTTTAGTCCAGCCTGGTGACCAATGTTCCTTTTGCTGCACAGTATACATCTGCTGCCAAAAAAGAATGAAAAAACGTGTTAAATAGAAGGTGTGTGTGTGTGTGAAATACATACACCACCTTTAAGGCTAATAAGCTCTTTATTTAGCTTGTAGCTGCTGAATGAAAACACTGCTGATGGTGTCACTACTGCCTATCACCTTTTAATGATATGGCTCGAGTGCAGGCTAGCTTAGCATTATCCCAATTTTTGCATGTACTATGCCCACAGTGTATAAGCATTTAGAGGTGAAATATTCATAGCTTTTTCAACCTAAAATACTAAAAAAAAACAGCCTCCCCAAAAAAGCTGGTGGCCTCCTTTAATGTTGATAAGTCGCTGTTACTCTCCCTGATTCGTGTGAAAGCTAGAAGTTGTCGTCCTCGTCCCTTCTGGACATTATGAGCTGCCTTCTTGGACCTGTGAGATGAGGGACACTCGAGGGCGAGTCCAGCGCTCCAGAGTCCAGTTTAGGTGTAGAAGTGCAACGCTGGCCGAACCGGCCCATGAGTCCACGGACGTCCCTGTGGAGGGCTGAATCGCTCGGGATGGAGTTGAGGCAAACCCCGTGTTCCAGACCTCCCATGTCTCTGTCCAACCGGGGGTTACTGGCGATGCTGGGGGACTGAGGGTCGGCGCTGAAGTACAGCGTGGAACTGGACTCTGTGGGGCAGAAATATGGCTCTGGACTGTCTCCATACACAGACTTGCCCTCGGGTGAGCTGCGTTTGAAATCCGACGACGGAGTACTCTCCATCTCAAGACTGTCAAATTCTTCCTCGGGTTGTTCAGTAGACGAGGGTTCGCTCACGCTCTGGAACTCGTCCTTGCAGTCCGAAAGTGGAGCCAAGCCTTTCCCCTGAGACTCGGAGGTGGTGATGGCTTCGCAGCTGCCTGCTGCTGTGATCGCCATGCCCTCGTTGTTCTTAAACTCTTGGTTGTACTCCTGCATGTCCAGTACGGTCGCTGCTCCACCGGGACCGTACGCTCTGTGGATCTTCCCCAGGTTTCCTGTCTTGAGAGCCAGTCGGATCAAGAGCCAGTGGTGGTGGTAGCAAAGGCAGGAGCTGTTGGGCCGCCCTCCACACGTTCCTGGGTGCTCCAGAAAAGTGGCAGCCACACCAGAGAGGGAGAAGCTGCCGTGGTTTGGAATGGAGGGAGCTGGCAGGCTTTTGTCCCCCAGAGAGAAGGAGGACACCCCTTGTTCTATGCACGTGGTGCCCGTGGGGTTGTGGTTCGTACCCTGTGAGATCTCTGTTGACTTGGGATGAAGGAACCGGTAGTACAGGACAAGAGAGGTAGAACCTAGGACACATGTAGATGTTTGAATCACCAGTGGGTTCCATTACTCACATGTCGCACCAAACTTTGACACTTGCGTAATTGTCAAAACACCTTAGACAAGTGACGCTAAAAAAGAGTGACTCACCGAGGAGAAAGCTACACAGCACAGTGGTGGGAAGGGTCATGCTGTCCCACGATGCTTCACTGAGGAAGTCGGAGGCGGCCAGTAGCAGGGTAGCATTCTCTACAAACATGAACTGAAGGAGGAGAGAAGGTCAACTCATCAGTCCTCTGCAGCTACAGCTTTATATAACTAAAAACTGTAAGGACACAGAGTGGGCGGGAGAACTACGCTGCAAACGATGAAAAGATATGAAAGCCACGTCTTACTGCATAAAAGCTGGCCATCCGGTAGCGCGACGGCCCATCTTTGATGTTGAGAAAGAGGAAGACGTGGACGAGTCCCATGATGCCATTGAACGCACACCAACACCATGGGCCAGTGCAAATGTCTGGCTGCTGTGACACCAGCCAGAAGGAGGCAGTGAGCCAGTGGAAACCTGGAGGTCAATGTAAAAATAGACTTGAAGGTGCCAGCGTGATAGAGGATTCATTCGTAGCATATCAAGTAGTAGCGTATAGATTCGAGTCACGTGAGGCGAGGCTGACTTAAGAGGACTTGGGACTTGAGAGTTGCTTGACTAACGCTGATAAAAGACTACATGACTTATTACCCTTTTGAGTTAACGTTACAATTAGTTTTTATGGGTGTTTTAGCAAGCTTGCGTACAAACCTGGCAACCGAGCGAGACCAACAACACTTCGTGAAATTCTGTTTGACACTTCAAATCCCACAAGGGAAGGTAAGACAGGAGGTCGGTCGGTTGCTATTTTAAGCTAACGCGAGTTAACGTCTCGGTAGGTCAAAAGCTGGTTACTGATAAGTACGCGAAAAGTGCAGTTTTTTAGCCTCATATTTGAATTTAATTTTCACAGTTTAATGTAGGCCTTTGTTTTCAGACACATTTTATAAAGGTGGACATGTAAGTGAACTATACTTTTGATATTTGATAAGTGTTGCAACAGCAACACATCAAAATGTGTTGGTTTATAAATACAGGACATCTCTACCTGGATCGACTACACACTTAGAAATAAAAGTGCTAAGTAGAACCATATAAGGGTTCTCTGGATCAAAATGGAACCATTAGTGTTACCAAGAACCATTGAAAAACCCTTTCTTCGGGAAAGGGTTTTTCAGAAGCAAATGGTTCCAGGTAAAACCTCAGCCCTTGTTGAAGGACCCTTTTGGAACCCTTATTTGTAAGAGTGTACCTCTTCTGTACTTGTACTTGCTTTTGCATACTGGGTTTCTGAGATGCTTTATCAGAATGGTCTTTGATGCTCACCTATGACTCCACAGACCCACCAGTTAAAGACCCTGGCAAAGAACATGAGACAAGTCACCCTGGCACCCAGCATGCCCGCCCTCCAAACCAGCTGGCACAGCAGGGCTGCCGGAGGCATGGCCAGGTGGCCCGGTCGGATCAGACAACTGGCTCTGCTGTACAGCACCAAGGCCCAGGAAATGGACAGCACACACAGACCACAGCAGTAAGCCACTGGAGGGGGAAAAATATATCGTGTAAAACAACAATTGTTCCAAATATCACATAGAGCCATTAATGAAGCAGCTATGAGTTTTACCTGGTGACGTGTAGCCGACATCGGTGGACACCACAATGTAAGCCTGCAGCAGGGTCTGGGGCAGTGTGAGGACGAGGGCCTCCAGGAGCCAGAGTGCAGCAACATCTGCCTGCAGCATGACGGCAGCCCCGAGTTGAGCCACGGAGCCTTGCATGTGCAACACCATTCTCATACAGTCCCACAACCTACCAGAAGAGGGGGCCAAAGACAGACAAAACAGCGATTGGCAACCTATTGGAAAAGGTCTCAATGACAGAACGAAGCATGCAACTTTAATGGGAATGAAGTATGATATCAGGTAATGTTTCTTTTCCCATCATAACACACTGCTTAAATATACACAATGACACAATGTTTTTTTTTTTTTTTTTTTTAACATCTCACCTTTTGAAGATTCCCAAGTGCAGTACGTGGATGACAGAGAGGTAGCATCGCCTGTCGTCTCCGTCGTCGTGGTACCACTTCATACTCAGCAGCTGAACCGCCGTCCCCGGGAGAAAGAGGCCCAGAGTGAGGCCCGCCCACTGTGTCTCCTCGTTCCAAAGGTAAAACCCTACACAGTAGAACACTAACACACACACACACACGAGCAACCACAGAAGATACAGACACACAGATGGAAAAGAAGTGTTAGAGCTGTGTGTGTTTAAGTGTAAAGCTTTACAGAAAACCATACAATCTGGCATGTGAAGGATTAAATCATTCATTTATTTATGTCCTTATTGTCCCTAATTGTCCTCTTTTGAAACTTCCATCACAACTCACCTTTTAAAAAATGTGCTTTTAACCTAGTTTTACACAGATGTGGGTATAATTCCAGGAATTGTGCAGTATAATGGAGTATCAGATGAGGACAAAAGACATTGTGCACATCCAGTCACCTTGTTTCTCATGTATCCTGCCCTTGGCCTGGATCTGCTTAGTCAGGGAATCATCACCCTGTGCTACCCTGCGCTGCCAAGTGTCAAAAGCACTCGAATACATGGGTAATATCTGAGTAGTATTACTAATAATAATAACATCATAAACAATGTAATCACACCTACTGTATATACAGTTATATTTGAGATACCGATGCAAGAAATCTTTAAAACGTATACCTACAGGTAGCAGTGTTGCACAAAATAATCAAAAATACAATATGACAGATAGAATGATAGAAGATAAACATGTGGCAAAACAGCATTATGATGAAATTCTGCAGCACTGCAGGAAGTTAACAGACCCCAAAATCTTACAAAAACAATGCATACATTTCTGTGTAAAAATCACTTGTTTCACCAATTGTGAATTACAACACAACTGTAATAACTGTCAAAAAATAACCATAGTGTGCAGCTTTACCTACATGTGTCAAGGTCAGGTCTTTATTGTTTAATAAATAAATATTGTGACCTCTGGGAGTCCAAGGGCCCCAATTTAAAAATACTCTTATGTTAAAAATAAAAATAAAAATTCCTATGCATTTTCAATAAAAAGCTGCAAATGTTCCAGTAGTAAAGGCTTTACTATGGGATCACCACTGAATATTATCCCTCAGCTCCAGTACGAAGCATCATGGCTGAGCAACAGCGTTGCTCCATGCGTTTACAGCCAATACAAAAATTTACACCCCCGTGCACACTCGATACCCTGCAGCCCTCCACCTGCCCTCTCTGTGCCCACTTACGAGCGCTGCGTTCGGCCACGATCACCAGCGCCGACACGCCGAGCAGAACGGCCTGGCACCAGGCGATCCAGCAGCCGCTGCTGCTCCTCCTCCTCCTCCTCCTGTGCCGAGCCGCGGCAGGCGTCCTGCGGGCCACCGCTCCAGCAGCGTTCATCATGAGGCGAACCCGCTGCGGAGAGAGCTGAGCGGCGGCTGCTGCTGCGGCGGCGGCTGTGGCGGTGGTGACATCGTTGTCCTGGGCATCCTTCACACTGGATACATCCGCTCCATTCTTCTTCTTCTCCCGCTGCTGCCTGCCCCCCTGTCAAAGTGTGTGACGTCACCGCGCTGTGTTAAAGGGGCATCATCCGTCCTCTGTACACACCTCACCTGCCCTCATGCGTTTTCTGGACATCCGTCATTTTTATTCGCCAAAATGTATGGTTATAAGGCAGTTTTATTATAGTAATACCTTATTTATAATGTAATATTACACAGGAAGTACCACAAATGTTTAGGTACCTGCATTAAACCTTCTAAGGTAGAGTTACAATTTGGCATTGGTTCAAAAATAGGTATGTTTTTGAATATTAACATTAATCTATCCATAGTCTACCACTTTATCCTCCATATGAAGGTCATGGGGAGCTGGAGCTCACATCCTGGATATGTCACCTATGTTAGGGTTAGGGTTAAGGTCATTAGTGTCCCATCAATTTCGGCATGTGTTTGTACTGTGGGAGTAAACTGGAGAACCCCAGAGAAAACTCATACCCCACACTGGGAGAACATGGTCCCCAGTCGTACTGGAAACCTTCACCATGACCTTCTTGTTGTGCTCGCCACTACTCTGCTATGTGGCCCGAATATTAACGCAAAAATCGATCCACCATCCATCTTCTTCTGCTTTATCCTCCACGTGAGGGTTGTGGGGGGTTGCTGTGCCAAGGCACGGTACACCGTGGACAGGTCGCCACATAATAGAGACAAACAACCATCCACTCTCACATTCCTATGGTCAATCTAGTGTGTCCAATTTACCTAATCCCCATATTGCATGTTTTTGAACTGAGGGAGGAAACTGGAGAACCCGGAGAAAACCCACGTACACACTGGAAAGCGGATCGTGACATTCTTGTTGTGAGGCAACAGTGTTCGCCACTATACCTTGCTATGTTTCCCAAAATATTAAGGCAAAAATAATTAGAATAAAATTAATATTAAATATCAGAAGCGCTAAAAATCAACAACAAAGAAGTGTGCATAGAGACGTGTCATCTGTAACATCTTTGTGATTAATACTGAAACTAAATGTGAAAAGACTGTTTGCACAATTTGCAGGTGGATTCTTATTCATGACGAGTACAAGTTTGTCATTTGCGTGCTGCTGCTGCTGCTGCTGTTGTTGTTGTTTCTTCTTCAGTTTGAAGGGCTGACACTTACTGACGTATAGCGAATTCCAAGAGTCATAACAGGATGTTTAGCGCACTACGCCATTCTCACACAAAGGCGAGCACGTAGCCCTACAGACAAACAACATAGTTTCCCTCTGTGTGATTGCTTTGGCTCACTTACGCTGCTACGCACAGTCATGCCTGTCCAGTAAATGTCACTTTAATTGCTATAAATACACGCACAAAGTACACAGTGAAACCACAAATTCAAACAAATGTTGTTTATGTGTGTTCACATGTTAAGTTGTTCCATGATGCTCTAGATATACAAATAAAATAAAAAATAAAAAAGACAGGAAAATATCACAATATTTCATAACGGAATAAATTAAGGGAGATGCATACATTAAATCCACAAAGTCAACGGTTGCACGGCCATTAAGTTTTGATTCTTCAGCAGTAGCAGCAGCAGATTCTCTGTAGGCTCAGCAACCCATGCCTGAGATAAGGCTTTACTTCAAATAGGGCAGTAACAGACAGCTGCTGAGTTGACCTGTAAGGATTACATGGCTGGATTAGCAAGACTGTTTTTTACGGCTCTGATATGCAGCCTGACTCCAGCTTGATGCTGGTTGCATGCAGAGGGAAACGGCCGCCATGATGTATCTGAATGCCAGAGAACTCCTTTGCCGATTTGCACAAGCTCAGCTCGGTGTCGTTCTGGTGGCCCGAGGTGTGAGTCTCCATCTTTTGTATTAGGTCGGTAACGTTCCCACTGTCCAGCTCGGCCTCCGCAGCCATGGCCTCGAGTTGGTCCGCCGCCTCGCTCATGTCAAACCTCTGGATCTCGGAGTTGACCCGGTGCAGCTCCTCGGGCGAGTGGGTGCGAGAGGCCAGAGGAGAGGCGGGGCAGAAGCCTTGCCGGTGCACCTGGAGGCTGCAGCTGTGGAAATAGGCACACGGGCAGTGGGGGCACCGGTGAGCTCGCTCGCCAGTGTGGAGACGCTTGTGGAGCTTGAGGTGGACGAATTGAGTGAAGCGGGCCGGGCAGAGCTTGCACTGGTAAGGCCTCTCGCCAGAGTGTAGCCTCTGATGGGTCTTCAAGTTGCTCGTGCTGCTGAATCTTTTATGGCACACCTGTGTCAAATAAAAAGGACGGATGAAGTGTATTGAATAAATCACTGCGAAAATCAAGTCTTGCTTCACCAGAACGTAACCCAACGAAAACTAGCTTACGAGCTACCGATTCCAGCTTCATATCTGACGCACAGACATAAGATTAGCATTTATATTCTTATCTGCCACTCGGAACCAAAGCAAACAAACACGTTCCCCAAAAATGTCTCTTAACAGCACGAGCCATACCTTGCATTCATGTGGTTTCTCCCCTGTGTGAACTAGGTAGTGTTTCTGCAGATGGGCGAGCTGAGTGAAGGTCTTGCTGCAGGTCTGACACCTGAAGGGTCGCTCCCCACTGTGAACTCGTAGATGCACCTGAAGACGGCATGTCAGAGGTGAGTACGTTTTTTTTAATACATTTACTAGAGGAACTGTGTTATTCTACGACAAAGAGTAACTAACCTTGAGGTTGGATAGCTGCCCAAAGACTTTTTTGCACACATTGCACTCATACCGGATCTTTCCATTCTGCCTGGTGAGAGGGTAAGACAGGGTCTTGTAGCCAATGATCTGCCCTCCTCCTCCTTTTGTCTTGCTAAGGTCTACTATGACCTCAGTGTTGCCCTGAGAAGCAGACGTGGGTTTAGAAGGGAGGCCGTCTGCTGAGGCAGCTGTACCCACTGGTGGTGAGCATCCTCCGGGTGAAAAAGAGGGAAGCACTCCACGGACTAAAGTGACCATGGACGAGGCACTGGATGTGGCGGGGATTGTGAGGTCTGAGTGGAGTGTGCTTAAAGGAGAGTGTTTGTAATCTCTGAGGTCATCGGAGGGGATCGAGAGGTAGTTTGTCCTGTTCGCTGTGAGGTCCTTGTTGTCTTCGTGGTCACCAGTCGGTGACAGAACGAGGTCTTGTTTGGTGCTGGATAGTGCAAGCGTCAAGTCTTTGTGTCTGTTGGTCAAAGGATGGAGAAGGCGTGCGTAGCCGTCAAAAGGCAGTAGATGAGATGAGAGCGTCGCGTGAGGTTTCAGTCGATCGCTGCAGAATGGGTATGCGTGAGGTAGAACGCCGTTCGGGCCGAGCGTATAGTGAGGCAGGTAATAGGGAGCGTGACTCAGAGCAGGGTGAACTCGATCTGGCACAGATGGCTCTTCGTAAGGTTTGGCAGTGACGGGGCTTTGACTGTGCTGAAAGCTGAAGTGCAAAATGGAGGGGACAGGGCGACTTAGAGCTGGCCTTTTGGCAGCTGGAGGGCTGTGGGATGGCAGTGGCTGTAGAGGTGCATATCTTTGGCCATGGAGGGATTCCGAGTTAGCCTGGACTGGATAGACCACGCGAGGACACAGGGGAAAAACTGCCGAGAGGTTGCTCTGAGACAAAGGACCGTCCAGACGTCTGGGGCAGGCAGTCAGGGATCTGGACGGCTCGTCTCGGAGGATTTCTGACACGCTGTGTCCTCGTTTGCCTGTTTTTTTCTCCTGTGCTTGACTTTGCTCTGCGAGACAAAAAACAATAAAGGTTTGGCATCAGAAACAGGTGGAATCCTCTTTTAGCAGACGTAACAGTATCGTCATTCCGCCGAGTGACACATCAGAGCCGCAGCGCTGACGTGATCGTGCACGTCGCCCCTTTTTTTGAAATCACCTTGCGTCTCTGCTTTCAAAGGTACCTGCTCTAGTCCAACCAGTTTCTTTATGCTTTAAAGATTAAAAGATAACCAAGTGTATTTCTTATCAGGTTTGTGTGTCTGTCGACCAGACATCTTCCTGGCACTCTATGAAACAGGACACCGCCATGTGAAACAATAGGTGTTTGATCGGGACACAGATAGCATACAGGACACAAGTCAATGCATTAGAGGGCTGGTCAGTTAATGCTTTCTCCACCTCAAGTGGGACAGTCCTAACAGATGCTTAATAAACTGGGAACTACAATGCCCGACTTATCGGCTAACACGTAAATAATGTTTATTTTCCACTTAATTCAAGGTCCAAACAACATGGATCCAAATCTATATTTCATTCAAGTAAATGCTTCAAGCTGTCGAAGTAACTGTCCATTTAAATTAACGCTCGCTCACACAAACAACCCCTTATCTGCCGTGTGCTCCTCTGCGTAACCCTTCCCCCTCCTCCTGAGAGGCCAGCTCTCAGCAAACAAATGGCAGACACTCAGTGAGATATCAATCTGTCAGTGGGCTGCCTTGTCAGGAAGTTCAAGTAGTCGCTGGAGTGCTTCCGACATCTCTTCCCCCTGTAAGAGCCAAATAAATAAGGGGCTTTGGTGCCAGAATGCTGTCAGCACCTCACACAAACTCCCGTGTGTGTGTGTGTGAATGTGTATTTCGGTGTGGCCACATTTTCTTGTCAATGAAAGCCTAAAGTTTGTGAATGAGGTGCCGGAGCTGCATTAAAGTCCCCAAAATTGATCTCATTTTACTCCTGTGCGTTACCTACACCCGGATAAAGGGCCTCTCTGTTTTTCGGTGCTCTTCTCTTCTCCTTTATGTCCTGCGCGAACAAAAGGGGCTGTGGGTGTGACTGAGTAACTTCTTAAACCCCCCGCACAAAGACTGTGTCAGTCAGCCGGTGCGCTTTGATCGGGGAGCCTTATTCCGCGATGACAATGCATGCCAGATATATCTCAAAGCATGCGCCGAGAGACTTGTTCCTGTTGCAGCAACACTTTAGTCCTTGCACATCGCTACACTCTTAGAAATAAAAGTGCTCAGTAGAAATATATGAGGTTCTTCGGCTTGTCCTCATAGGAGAACCCTTTTTGGCTCCAGGTAGAACCTTTTTATAAAGGTTCAACCTGGAACCCTTTTGGAGGGTTCCACCAAGAAACCTTTTAAAACCCTTTATTCAGGGGTTTTAAAGGGTTCTCTGGATCAAAATGGTTCTTACTGGAACCATTAGTGTTACCAAGAACCCTTGGCTTCTGAAAAACCCTTTCCCGAAGAAAGGGTTTTCCCGAAGAAAGGGTTTTTCAGAAGCAAATGGTTCCAGGTAGAACCTCATCCCATGTAGAAGGACCCTTTTGGGACCCTTATTTCTAAGAGTGTACTACATACATACATACATACATACATACTCACCAATGTGATCAGGAGGGTAGTTACAGCGCTGGGCAAATTCAGGGCAGTACCACACCAGCAGCTCCTGGCCCGGCTGAAGTGGTTTGATGGTATAGAAGTAGATGTCTAAACCGCTCTGGCACGCGACCAGGTTCTGCTCCTCCACAGAGCAGGCGGGGTTGACGTAGCGCATCCAGTTGCTCCGCTCCTCGTTCAAACCATCCAGGATGTGGTGCAGGTGTCCCTTCGAGAAGATCTGCGACCACGAGAGAACGCAGAGAGTTACCGCGAACGACGAGGACACGGTTGAGTGAGTGATGACAAATTTGTCACGGTGAACCTTGAGCCGTGATGTCACAGCTTTCCTCATGCATTTATGGTAAATACACAGCAGTCGTTTTAGAGGTATGAGTAAGCATTTCACTTCATGACTGGATTGTAGTATTACTACCGTTCAAAAGTTTGGGGTCACCCATACAATTTGTTGGTGTTTTTCCATTAAAAGTCACACTTTTGTTCATCAAAAGAGTTGCAAAATGAATAGAAACATATAGTCGAGACATTGACAAGATTAGAAATAATGATTTTTATACAATATACTAATTTTGTTTTGGTCCAAAGAACCAGCAAAACTGTTTTCAGCTGTGCTAACCTAATTGCACAAGGGTTTTCTATTCATCAATAGTCTTCTGACACGATTAGCAAACACAATGTACCATGAGAACACTGGAGAGATGTTTGCTGGCAATACACTTATGTACATTAAAAACCAGACGTTTGCAGCTAGAATATTCGTTTACCACATTAACAATGTATAGAGTGTATTTCTGATTCATTTAATGTTATGTTCATTGTAAAAAACTTGCTTTTCCTTAAAAAATAAGGACTTCTGTGGCCCCAAACTTTTGAACGGTAGTGTATCTGACCCAAATACTGTAAAGACTCAGTGTCCGTGTGATTGCTGACCTTTGAAACAGCCTTTTGGTTTCAGCTTAGTTAAAAAAAAAAGCTACCCCTCCTTCCCTGTCTGTATAGTTCCATAAAAGTCTTCTTTTGATGCTGTGCTGTCGCCTGAGTCACGGCTGAGTTAGTAAATGGATTGTCTGTGTTATGGCTGTCGCAAGTTTTGGTTGGTGTTGCATGATTTCAAGGTTGCTGACTCTAAACCCGAAGCATTACACGGCAGCTGCCTGTGTGTGTGTGTGTGTGTGTGTGTGTGTGTAATAGAAGATGTCCTGATGCTGCTGATTTGTAACAACACAGTTCTCAGGCTCAAAGCCACTTCCTTGCTTAGTCAGTGTGAGAGTTTGTGAGACATGGTGAAGTGCGGACATGTGCATGGCGTGTTTACTGGCAGTAATACCGCGGCAGAAGGAAGCGAAGATAGAGAGAGAGAGAAACGCTGCGTCACTGAAACCAAACAGCTGTGCGTGTGATGTGACCTCAGGATTTGGTCGAACGCCGCATGCACTTGTCAAACCCATTCAGTGACATTTGAATGTACACAAGAGCATTGGCAAGACGGAGTGGCACTCGTTCTCAGGATGTCAGACATTCACCACAACTGTTCACTTTGTGCCATACCGCACAGGCTACAGCAGTGTCTCCAGATGCTACAGGATGTGAACGGGGTTTTGAAATGCGAGACGGTGAAGTTTAACGCGCACAGACGCAATTACTCACCCTCCAGAAGTACTTCCTGTCGGCTTCCGTGAGCAGCGTTTCGTCGGTGTAGCTTTCCCCCACCAGGGGGCCAAAACGGGTCCCTTTGGGAATCAGCTCTTTACTGGTCACTCCGAGCACCTGTTCGACAACAAAACAAAAAAGGACACCGAGTCATTAAAGCACAGGCGAGCGCACAAATTGGAGACCGTAGCGTGCAAAGCCAGACACAGTCTGAGTTGAAAAAAAAAAAAACATAATTAGAGGGATGAGATTCTTCCGCCTCTTATTTGACCCTCTATCCCCTCTAAGCCTGTTTCTTGGCGATTAACCAAAAGGATCAGGGCAATTTACTTTAGAAAATGATGCCCTGAGGATGCAAGCGATGGAGCAATTAGCTCCTATTGAGTGTGTCACGACAGAGTTTCCACAGAGAGGGTTTTGCACGGCCTGTGACAGAATGTGTTCCTCCCTTCACACGCTGAATATTTCATACGCCGCTCGGTCACCTGCGTTATCTTTGGTTTCTCTGCCATATTAAAATTTCACCACTACTCTTGCTCCGCTACCTGCAGGTGTGAAACTCACCCCTCTGGGTGGGGGCGGGGGGGGGTGGGGGGACAGAGGATTAGGTGTCATGGGCACACCCTGACCATGCAACTGCACCTTGAGCTCTGTGTTCCAATCGCCCTAAAGCAATGGCAGAGCGTATTCTCTCTTTCATCTCTCATTATAGTGGCATAATGTATGTATGGTGGACGGACGGCTGTGCGCCTGCTTTATCTCCGCTTCATTCTACGAAGCCTTGATCTCTCTGGTTTTGGGATCACTGCTCCTGTGCTGCTGTTATCTGGTCTTCACCAGACTCACAAGACTTGAACTTGAGTCAAGTTGTAACACATGGGCTTACTTTCCCTTGTCTCACCTGACGACTATCACTAATCTACGAAGACTCCCAACCTTATCTGACCTGAGGGAAACTGCTTCTGTTTCCTTAATTGTCCGTCACCGGGTTAATCTTTTATCGGACGTCTCATTTTGTGATTTCTTATCACTTGTAAATCCAGTTAAACATAAACTATCCTCCCACTGTGGCGATCACATGCTTAATCCGGGGCCATCGTTTCCTGTCTTATCCGTCAAAGGTGGGTCCCAGCCTTGTGAGCTTTGCTTTGCTTTACGGTGTAATTGCGTGCTGGGACAAAGGGGTTTGGAATCTAAAGTAGCTCCTAATCACTGGGACCTTAAGGCTGTGTGCTGAGGGGGTCTTTGGCCATTGTCCCATTCTTTGCTGCAAAACACAAAAACGCAGCGGCAAAGGGCGAGGAAAGGGCTGAAATTAGACAACAACATGCCGAGTACTTCCTGCCTGAGGATGGATGAGTACATGGAAGGAAGTTGGAGTGACGCAAGGAGTCGGGCAGTAGCGCAAAAAAAACCACACGAAGCGGCTACAAGCACAGCATGTTGACGCAGAGATTAGATCTTACCTCTGTTGAGCTGTGGCGGCGCTTTAAGGCCAGGTTCCTGGGTAGGGACCGCTCAGCTCGTGTCCTCGTGTGGTTTTCCAAGTCTTGCTCCAGGGGTTGGTCCTTCACTATGTACGTGCACTTGTCCTCGAAGTCGGCCTCGCTCCACCGCGTCATGTCTACGTCCTGCGTCTCGGTGACTCCTGGGCTTTGCGGTGACCTCTCTGTGGTGAGCATGGCTGTGGCAGCACACTGAGATGAGGAGGAGGAGGAGGAGGCCTAACGGGACAGAGTCATACATTCATAAATATCATCTTATAAAAAAAAAAAAAATCTGCAGTTGTATGAAGTCAAACAACGGATGACGTATCAAAGGGGGGAAGTCGTCTGTTGAATGGAGCTAAACTTGGATTCCTGAGAGACTTTTCCCATCAGCCGCTACTACCAGACAAACAAACTTCAAAGTGAAACCTTTTCACGTTTGCTGCCCCATTGCACCCCCCCCCCCCACCCCAGTGTCCCGTACATCCTGTGACTGTCCAAATCACAACCCCGAGGCTGTGAAGGGAGGTTCCTGTGCCGTGCATGTCAGCCCCCGGAGCAGGACCACTTTCACAAGGAAACCAGCACTTCCAGTGAATCGAGCAGACTTCCTCTGAGTGACTGGGACTTGGCTCTCGGCCAGGTCTTACAAGCAAGCGTCTCTCCGTCTTGTCCTCGTCTTCTCGTGAAAAAGCCCTGGTTTGTCATTCTTGTAAATCGGTCTTTGACAGATATCAGAGAGAGAGCGGCGTGGTGAAAGAGAAACGTGTGAGAAAAAAGAGAGGAAGACGGTGGTCGTGTTCATCAGTTTGCAACTGAATTACATCTGCTCTTAACAACTCAAAAAAAAACCGCATATATTTTGTATACAGATGTTTAGTAAGTCGGCCTAAATAATAGATTTAGTCATTTGTAATTTGTCAGCTTGTTCTTAGGAATAATAAAAAAAGAAGAAAAGCGAAATGGAAATAAAAAGGGAGGCAGGGAGGCTGTTACAGATGATGGTTGAACTTATTTGTCACCACAGCTGACTCAAAAGTGACCGTGTGATGAGTGCGATAACTCAGTGTGAAACTACTGAACCCAGTGACACAGCAGAAAATATGTTCTGAAAATCAAGACATGAGTCAAAAGGACGCACAGCTGTGGAACTCTAGAAAGCGCACTCATCTTTTTTTTTTTTTTTTTTTTTTTTTTTTTTGAAGTTTGACATTAGGTTTCACTGTAGTCATGCAATGGAGAGAAGAAGAAAGAAAGAAGATGATGATGATGGACAATCTGGTGAAGGTTGAAGGACTCACATCCATACCAAAAGAAAGACTTTAAAGAAATGCACACTTACTGTGAAGCCTTGAGAGGAGCCACACATAAGGAAGGATATCCGTGCTCTCCTTGGAAGCTTGAGTGTCTGAGATCAACCAGTTGCTGTCCTCTGTCTCCTCTCTGTATCCTGAGCACCTGTGTGTGTGTGTGTGTGTTTGTGTGTGTGAGACTGACTGAACTTACACAAGAGGAGGGAAGGTGTGTGTGTGTGTGTTTGAAAGAGACAGACAGATACACTCCCCTTTCCTCTCATGCTCCCTCCCCCTCCTCCCCTTTGCCCCATGACTCCTCCTTGGAGAGTGTTTTTGTGAATGTGTGTGTGTGTCACTGTTTTGCCCCCGGGGGTTTGAGGCTGCTTTCTCCGAGGTAGAGGTAGAGTGGGGGGGGGGGGGGGTTCACTGCGCTGTCACACAGCTATGTCCGGATCAGACAAATACATTTACTTTTTCTGACAGTCACCACCCTCCTCCTCCTCCTCTTCCTCCTCCTCTCCCAGGTGAGAAGAAGACAGACATACCTGTGTTGTGTTCTCGGACGTCATGGACGCCACAGCAGCCGCAGCAGCAGCAGCAGCACATGAGATCACTTAAGTGCATGTGTGTGGTGTGAAAAAGAAAAAAAAAAGAAGTGTCAGTTCACTTCAGTTCACGTTAAGCTTTTAATATGTCACAGTGGAGCGTGTTTGCCTATGGGTTTAGCACAAAAAACGACGACAACGATTCTCAGGAGATTCTCGTCTTGTGTGCTAACCGGCTTACAAAAAAAAAGGAAAGGTGACTCAAACGCAGCAGGCAAAGTGACATTCGGTGAATTTGAGGACACTTTAATAATCCTCCAGCTCCTCATCACGGGCGAGCAGCAGCAGCAGCAGATAGAAACATATCCCCAACACTTGACGACACAAACACTTGTTGAGGATTCGGAGCTGTGAGAAGCAGAGGGATGGAACACATATGTCCTTACTTTCAAATCCAAACTGAAAACATATTTAAGTTTATTCTTGTGTCTTTTTAATTGGTATTTTCATGCTTTGATTTTTGTGCTTCATAATTTAGACTTTGACCATCTGTCTTTGTGTGTTTGAAAGGCTTTTATTTTGAAAAAAGCACTCATGTCACCTGTGGGTTGTTGTAAAAGGGCTAGGAGGGACAATTAGCCACTGATAACACAGGATTTTTAACATTAGGGTTGCTATGCTGATCGTTTTTTGCTTTTATTGATGAATATGCTAATAGATTTCTTGATTAATTGTTTGAAAAGCTGCAAATGTATCAGGATCGTAAATGTTTTGTGGTTTTTTTTAAACTTGACAAATACGTGATAGCAGTTGATCCACTGGTAATTTATGTAAAGTTTATTTATTTAAGCAAGTAACTAAGCAAACTGCACATGCATGTACTGCACACTCTTAGAAATAAGGGTTCCAAAAGGGTCCTTCTACAAGGGCTGAGGTTCTACCTGGAACCATTTGCTTCTGAAAAACTATTTCCCGAAGAAAGGGTTTTCAAGGTGTTCTTGGTAACACTAATGGTTCCAGTAAGAACCATTTTGATCCAGAGAACCCTTTAAAACCCCTTTCCTGAATAAAGGGTTTTAAAAGGGTTCTTGGTGGAACCCTCCAAAAGGGTTCTCCTATGAGGACAAGCCGAAGAACCATATATGGTTCTACTTAGCACTTTTATTTCTAAGAGTGTAGGAAGGTTGTTCCTTGTGTTTTGTCTTTCAGACTCGGACGACACAGTGAATGCACACGTTAATGTTGTCGGTTTACCTGTATCCCAGGTTCTACTTTTGCTAAAAGCCGCGTAGGACGTGACGAGCAGTCAGTCAGCTTCAGGAATGTCTGAATTCACAGATCGACACGCGACACACTCTGCGAACAACAGTCCTTTATGTCTTATGCAATCGTTCCATTTTTCACGTACGCCAGACGACTCAACCTCGTTCACTTTCTCCACTGTGTTGCACCATCACTGTGATTCTGGCTGTGTTCCTCTTTCGGCGTCGCGTCGCGTCCTTCCTCTCCCGTTGCTTCCTGTAGCACTCACCACACCTGACCAAAGCTACTAATTACGGCTGCTGACATGTAGCCACCATGTAATTTAAAATCCATTTCTCTCTCTCTCTCTCTGTCTGTTACGCTCTTTCTCTTTGCCTTCAGTCATTTCATTCATCACCCTCTATTCAGCATTCATTCACCTCTCCACCACCTCCACCTCCTCCTCCTCCTTCCTATCCAGCCTCTCAATCTAGAAGCGTCTTATCACTACATCTATTACCCATACACACTGTGAGTAATTCCCATCGTGACAACACGATCTTTTTGTGCGAGCGGTGTAGATTGCACTCTACCTCCGTGATTAATTGGAAGGAGGCTTGCGTGATATTTGACACGGCATTGTTCGAGCGACAGATGATGAGCCGGATTATGGAGAGATGAAAAAGAAGGGGACGTGTGATTTACATGTATTTAGGGAGAGGAACAATGGGGTCACTGACTGACTTTGGCATCTGACTTTGAACATTGAGATTGAACCTTTCCTTTCTTTAAAAAAAAAAAAAAAAAAAAAATGTTTTAACACTTTATGTTGTCCCGCTAAGGTACAGTACTTTATTTCAACTATCTGAAACGTCTGGTTTTGATTCTTTATTGTACGCTATAAATATTAACAGGTGGGATTGACTCACATGTTGGTTGGGAGCAGGACTTTGACACGTGCGTATACCCTTGATTCCAAATGACCACCAGTGCAAGGTGTGTTATACGTCTAGAATATACGATATGATACGATACGATACGATACGATACGATACGATACGATACGATACGATACGATACGATACGATACGATATGATACGATGCAAAATGATACGATACAATGCGAAATGATAAGATACTATACGATACAATACGATACAGGTTGGACATAAAGTACACGCACACAGAGGTGTGTTATACATCCAGAATATATGATTTGATACGATACGATATGAAACGGTACGATACGACATGAAACAATATGATACGATATGATACAAAATCATACGATACGATACAAAATGATAAGATACGATACAATACGATACGATACGATACGATACGATACGATACGATACGTTACGATACGATACGTTACGATATGATAAGATGCGATACGATACGAAATCATACCATACGATATGATACGAAATGATAAGATACAATACATTACGATAAAATATCATACGATACGAAACGATACGATGCGGAATGATACGATACAATGCGAAATGATAAGATACTATACGATACATTACGATACAGGTTGTACATAAAGTACACGCACACGAAGGTGTGTTATACATCCAGAACATACGATTTTGATACGATACGATATGAAACGATACGATACGATATGAAACAATATGATACGATATGATACAAAATCATATGATACGATATGATACAAAATCATATGATACGATACAAAATGATAAGATACGATACGTTACGATACAATACGATACAGGTTGGACATAAAGTGCACACACACAAAGGTGTTATACATCCAGAACACACGATACTATGATATGATATGATACGATACGATACGAGGGTTATAAACAAAGAAGATAGTCAAAATAGTCGACTATAAAATGAATGCAACTCATAAATGAAATAACATACTTATGAGAGTGAGATACCAACAAAATAAATACAATAATAACTAGAAATAAATAAAAAAGAACTGTTTAAAAAGGACATAATAACAATAATGGACATAATTAATGGAATAATATACATTTATATATATGTAGACACCCTCACACATCCATACATTCACCCATGCATGTTCTCATATACTCATACAGATGACCCCATATATAAAGTCCATATACAGTTCATATAATAAATGAAAAGTCATATAAACATAAATTAACCAGCGGGAAAAAAAACTTTTTTTATTGCCTGATCGGGAAGGAAGCCTCTGTTTTTATTCTCTCCCCATCCCAAAGCCCCCAGGTGAAAATAAAGAACATTTATTTCCTTCTACTTTCTCACAAAAACATTTCAAGATTGCTCCTGAAAAGAGATCCAGGATAAATAGAGCAAAGCGTTAAGTGAGACGGACCTTGTTGAAGAAAGAAAAGAAAGAAAAATAATTCTTTACAGTAACTAGAAAGTCGTTAAAGCCCACACCTCGTACGCGGCGCCTTTAGGACCTTCGTAAATGACATGGGTGGCTGTGGGGTCTGTAATTTCAGGCGGTCTGGGGTCTGTACCGTGCCTTGGGTCATTTCTCGCAGCAGGTCCACAGGCGGCCACTCCCTCCCTGTCACCTCCAACGTGAAAGGAAGACAAAGATCTTAGGCCGAGACAGAGCCCATTTTATAACCCATTTGAGCTGACGTGTTTGACGCGGCCTCCGCCCTTCCACCAACCGTTACCGTTTAATGGCCGACTCGAGGAGAAATGTGCTACATTCGATCACGGCTTGGTTGTTGTCGCGGCGCTCCACGCTCACTTTTTCTCCGCCTGTCAGCCTCGTCCACCCTCCCTGTCCATTTCACGCTACCTTAAGTGATTTTTCTTTACCGTGCAATCTATTCATTTTAGCGGCTGAGGACTCACATGCGTTTCCTACAGTCTCTGACAGTTTCGACCTCGAGGGTCACATGTGCTCCGCCGACATAGCCTTTGATAAATGTGCTTTAAACACAACGGTTTTTTTATATTTCAAGTGTGAATGTGAATAAATGTCAGCGCCGCGCTGATAAAAAAGCACCCACCCACCACCCACCTCGTCCACCACCGAACCATCTCGCCGTAGCTCGGTGGATGATCTCCTGTTGACAGGCCCGAGGTAATTATCATGGCTTCAGTGCTGAGAGGAATGCTACTGCACATCACAACAGATGTCTGCTCAAATCCTCCGCACAAAAGCCACCCACAGAGATGACGAGCAACAACAAAAAAAAGGCCAAATGCTATCGCTGTACAGTGGTTTTTGGACTCTTCTCACATTGCTGTTTTTCTTTTAATCAAAGTTGTTTAATATCCTACAATGAAAGTCTTAGCTTAATTAAAACTAGAGAAGTTGTATTAGACAAAAAGTCCAAGAGATTATCTCATCATCTCGTTGATTATAGTTATTTAAAATCATTGTGAGGCTGAATGTTGGGTCAAATTGTCACGCTACGCACGGGAAGTCATTTGTTTTTTTGTCCTGGATGAATGTAGCTCCATCTTGATAAGCTTGATAAAGAGGAAAAGTACAACGAAGTATAAGGGTCGAATAAAGTCGTAATCTTTTGAGAATAAAGTCGTAATCTTTCGAGAATAAAGTCGTAATCTTTCGAGAATAAAGTCGTAATCTCTCAAGAATCAAGTCATAATCTTTCAAGAATCAAGTCGTAATCTTTCGAGAATAAAGTCGTAATCTTTTGAGCATAAAGTCGTAATAGTATCGAGAATAAAGTCTGAATCTTTCAAGAATTAATTTGTAATCTGTCAAGAATAAAGTCTGAATCTTTCAAGAATAAAGTCCTAATATGAGAATAAAGTTGTAATCTTTTGGGAATAAAGTCAGAATCTTTCGAGAATAAAGTCGTAATCTTTCAAGAATAAAGTCATAATCTTTCAAAAATAAAGTCAGAATCTTTCGAGAATAAAGTCAGAATCTTTCGAGAATAAAGTCGAAATGTCAAGACAAACAAAGAACACAAACAAACAGCCACGAAAGATACAAAAGCAAATAAACCCCGTTTATTCTGCAATTTCATGAAATAAACACTTTCTTATCCCCGCCCACCCCTGCAATGCTGGTGTATGCTTGCAAACGCTCCCTCCGTCACCCATACTGATTCATATTTCTCTCACTTTTTTCATTTATCTTCAGCACAAACTGGACAGTTTGTAGACAACAGTATATTTTGTTGTCTTCTTCCTCTTGATGACTGAGGCGGACTTTAATAATGGCCAACGGTGAGATGTGTCATCTGGAAAGGATGCACAAGCTTGTTTTTATGTCTTATAGTGAGGACACATCATTGACATAAAGCATTCCCTAACCCTTTACCCATCACAATGAAGTGCCTAACCTAAACCCTAACCCTAAAACTAGGTCTTAACCCTGAAAACACCCTTTAAAGTTTTAGGGCCCAGACACAATGTCCCCACCAGGCCAAAATGTCCCCAGAAAGATAGTTCTTTTTGGGCGTTTTTGTGGCCCTCACAGCCTTACATGCTGCTGCATACCTTAACACATTTCCATCCAGCTTTTTTTAAACGACGGCCGCCGCAGTGTTCACTGTCCGTTCTGCTGTGATCTCAGATTCCTGCCATATTTCTGGATGGCTGCTGAACAAACAGAGGATGAACCTGATCCATGCTGTCACACTTTGGCACAGGATAGAGTTTCCTCTTTCTCTCTCACACACACACACACACACACACACACACACACACACACACACACACACATGCTCGCACCAAATACATACAGGAAGTCCAAACGTCACCCGCCTTCGCGCACATGTCACTAACCGCGTGAATGTGCGATATCTTCATTCGTGTCCCTTCCTCTTTGTGTCTCACGCTGCTGTAACTGACACTGACATTGATCTCGCATTAATGGTTGCTCAATTTTTTTTTTTGTTTTTTTTTTTAGAGCTGAGTGGACAAAACTATATTTATTGTATCACCCTGGATCAAGCAAGGCAAACACAGGCGCTGAAAATCAAGATTAAGATAAACCTCTGTTTTCATATCTGAGAACCTTTACTGTACCTCTGTCTGTCTGATTATCTCTGTTGTGTTTCTTTCAACCTTTGGACGCCTCCATGTTTCTAATCTTTATACTACACTGTCTTAATGATCAGATAAAGAGCAGTATCAGTCTTCTCATCTCACTCATATATAAATATATATATATATATACGTATACATGCGTGCTGTGTATACGCCGTGCCCTGATGTCGGGTGCCGTATACATGTACGTCTTATAATTTTTCCGGTTAAACGAGTGCACAGCACGAGACAATGTGGCGTCCATTACAAAAGGGGAACTTTACTGCCACTCGGTGACAACATCAGTGACATCACCAGGTGCCACTGTGTCTGTCTGCACACCTCAGTCTGTGCTGACACTCACACACACACTCACACACACACACACACACACACACACAGTGTTTTAGGACCAGTCAGACAGCACTATCCTCCACCTGTCTCCAGTGTTACCTGCACCAGTCATTACAAGGGTCCCAGATCCCCACTGTAAGTGCACATGTCAACAGTGAAATTACAGGGCACGCACACACACACACACACACACACAGACACACACATATTTGTTTTGCTTTTACAAGGGTAATATCCGTCTGCACGCAAGCGATACGTTCATTTTCTCCTCCACATCCTCCCGCCTCCTTTTCTTTTCTTTTCTTTTCTTTTCTTTTCTTTTCTTTTCTTTCTTTCTTTCTTTCTTGGTTGAGACAAACCCAGAAAACAAAGCAGGCGAGGTTCAAAGACAGAGCAGTGACAAGGACGCATGAATACAGGAGACGACGTGTGGAGATGACGGACGCACATCGGCGGTGTGTGTGTGTCTGTGTAATGACAAGGGAGGGAGAGTTTGTGTTGTGTTCTCCAGTCAGTGCGGACTTTACCTCAGTGATTACAAACCACTTCTGCAACTGTGGCCCAAGCGTCCTCAGATCCCTGCTTTGTTCCTCCCCACTTAGCACTTAGCTCTCGGCTAAATGTCCGAGATGAGTGTGACTCCATCTTGATCAGCGTGAGGGAAACTACGAAGAGACTCAGGGCCGAACTTAAGAAAAAGATGTTTTAATCTTAGGAGAATAAAGTCGTAGTGTTATGAGGATAAAGTCGTAATCTTATGAGAATAAAGTCGTAATCTTTTGAGAATAAAGTCGTAAACTTATGAGAATAAAGTCGTAAACTTTTGAGAATAAAGTCGTAAACTTATGAGAATAAAATAATAGTTTAAGAATAAAGTCGTAATATGAGAATAAAGTTGTAATCTTTTGAGAATGAAGTCGTAGTGTTATGAGAATAAAGTTGTAATCTTTTAAGAATAAAGTAATATTTTAAGAATAAAGTGGTAATATGAGAATAAAGTTGTGATCTTTCGAGAATAAAGTCGCAATCTTTTGAGAATAAAGTCATAATATGAGAATAAAGTCGCAATCTTTTGAGATTGAAGTCGTAATCTTTCGAGATTAAAGTCGTAATCTTTCAAGAATAAAGTCGCAATCTTTTGAGAATAAAGTCGTAATCTTTCAAGAACAAAGTTGTAATATTATGAGAATAAAGTTGTAATCTTTCGAGAATAAAGTCGTAATCTTTTGAGAATAAAGTTGTAATCTTTTGAGAATAAAGTCGTAATCTTTCTAGAATAAAGTCGTAATCTTTCAAGAATAAAGTCGTAATATTATGAGAATAAAGTTGTAATCTTATAAGAATAAAGTTGTAATGTGTTGAGGATAAAGTCGTAATCTTTCGAAACTAAAGTCGTAATCTTTCCAGAATAAAGTCAGATTTTTTTTCCAGAACAAAGTCGTAATCGTTCCAGAATAAAGTCGTAATATTGTGAGAATAAATGTGTAATCTTTGCAGGATAAAGTCGTAATCTTACGATATTTTTCTTCTTCTTCAATTCGGCCGTAATATTAGTAGAAAACAAAGATTTCAGACCAATTCTTTTATTTTGTAATATTACATTTGACTGTATAAGCTCGACGTGGTGCGTTCTTGGGCATTTAAAAACTGTTTTGTCCTTTTATCCGCAGCTCTTTCACCAAGCTGGCTTTGGGTAACCCGAGTGCTCTCTTCCTCTTTCAACATGATCGGCATCAACAATGACACACTTTGCGTCTCTCCTCCGTTCTGATTGACTTCGTCTTATTTTGGCTCTTGTTGTGTGTTTTTGCCGCTGAAAGACGCTGTGACGTGTGTGTCTGACATCTTTTTTTTTTTTTCAGATGTGCTGCATCGCTGTCAGCCTGAAACAGACACGTGTGAGGTCACCGGTTGGACAACACCAGACTTGTTTTCACACCTTGTGCTTCTTTCAATTATCAACACACACGATATTAGTCACTGCATTCTTTTTTTTGTTTTGTTTTGTTCCTTTTCACTCAGAGAAACTGTGAGAACCTGGCACAACAACAACCGACTCGAACATGCGCGATGACAAAACACCGTTCAAGCATTTCCTATAATTTGTGCCGCACCGATCACATCCGCCTTCTGCTGTAATCCCCTCCCGCCTGGATCCTCAATAACATCCTGCTGTCTGAGGACATGTAAGAGGGGGCGGAGGGTGAGGGGGGGGCAGGTTAGACTGACCCTTCACCACCACATCACATGCATGCAGCACAGGACAGAGCAGAGACGGTTATTCCGGCCCTGGGCTAATGACAGCCGTATGAGACAAACAGACAGGAAGCTGTCCCCTGTCATCTCTGTATTTTAAGAGCGTCCTTATTATTGCTTTTGTATTCCTCACCCTATGCTATTATTATTATTATCATCGCGCCGTGACAGTAGATGTTGGCTGAGCTTTTGCAGTCGCACATCTGTTACTGCTGAGATTTCACTGTTCCCATAAAGTAAAACTCCAGTTTGATGTTTAGTGAGTGGTGACGTTCAATGCCGGGCAGTTTGTGGTAGTCATTACCAACCGCTGTGTCAAATGTTAGGCTAGGACTTTCAACTTTATTGATATGGTAGTTGTCATTAAGACTGACTCATAATGAGTTTAATTTAACGTGACTTTAATGTAACATGTTCACTACACTATTACAACAGTATTACCAAAGGGAAAATACAGTATTATTACCACTTTATTACATAGTTATTACCACTCTATTGTCATATAAGGTGTTAAGCTTGTTTCATTGTAAATAATGCTACATGTTTTTCATATTTTAACACTTTATTCCACTGATCAAGTATATATACGTATATATATATATATGTGTGTATATATATATATATATATATATATATATAATTTTAAAGGGTTCTTTCCCAATGAAGAGTAAATTTAAAACAATAACGATGCTGCTGCGTTTGTTTAATTCACATTCTATTGTAGAGTTGGAGTAAATTTGACCTGTTTTTTTGAAATGTATTTTATTTTATTTCCAGGTCTTTGACTCCTATAAGTTGTCATAATTTTTTTTTTTTTTTATAAGTTGTCAAAATTGACAGAAACACAGTGAAGAGCAGTGTAGGGCTTTTATTTTCTTAGGTCTACTTTTTGTCAGATTTATTTATTTTATTTTTTTTAAATCCCAACTTCCTGTGTCCACTTATCCACTGTCTAATGGTCAAATAACTCATTTATATGTGGATATCAGTTTTAAAAAAGTGGATTTTTTTAAGGAAATAGCATATAATAGCTACTTTTATGTTTTCAAATAGGCTTAATTAATAAAGTTCTAACAATAATAAATAAACCGTCACTCATCAAGTGTCTGCTTGCTCAGACTAGACCCAGAATGGTGTGAGAGTCTGCACAATAGATCGAGCAGTGGAGTTATTTTAAAATCACCTGCGCTGGATTATTATTTGAATAAGATGGCAACATGTCATTGTTCCTCATCCAAATATGATTGCACAAGACGTGTGAACATGCGTCAGCCCCGTTGGAATCGCTCCTGCGATTTCCTGTGAAAACGAGGCGACGGATCGACTCACAAAATTGTTTCATCTCGACCTTGGTTAAACTGGTTTGCCCTGTGTCGTGATGTTAGATCTCTCATTGATGGACGCGATAAGCAGCTTCCTTTCAGTTTTATTATTCCGTCGGATTGAGGAGAAGAAAACAGGAACACCTCTCCGCTCTCACTCACTCACAAACAGGCAGGTCTTCACACGAGCGACTCTGTGGAGTGGAGCCCTGGAGATTTATGAATGACTTAACCTTGTAGTAACCCCCATGTGGTGAAACACAGCAGGTGGTCATCCTTCTTTGTCCGCAGCGACAGAGACAGGTGCTTCCGACTGCGCGGGGACGGATCACTGTTGACTCTGGACAATGGGGGAAAAACGGGGAGGAGGAGGAGGAGGAGGTCGAATTCGTGTCCATCTCCATGTCTAACACACACACACCCACACACTCTCTAAGAGCAGAAAATGTCCATATTTCAATGCAAGCACAAACACGCTTCTTCAAACTGTCAGTGTTTCTTCTGTGAGTTAGGGAAGCAGAGGTGTCGGGACAATCGCTCCGTGACCCATATCTGAGTCTGCCATAGGTAAACAGGAAGAGATCCCCTTTGCATAGACGGGTATTCCTGACTCCAGTGCAAGGAAGACGAGAAGAATGGAATTGCGGGGGGAGGAGAGGGCTGAGATTGTCCTTTGACCCAAAACATCCACCTACAAACTTTTCCACTACTAAATAATCTGTTGGTGCTTTTCCACGATACAGGTCCAGCATGGTTTTCCATCACTGTAGTACCTCCTCAGCGTAGGTGGAGTCATCATAGCACGGCTGCACGAATGTGAGAATGAAGTCAAAATCTTTCGAGAATAAAGTCGTAATCTCTTATGAGAATAAAGTCGTAATCTCTTATGAGAATAAAGTTGTAATCGTATGTGAATTAAGTCATAATCTCATGAGAATAAAGTCGTAATCTTTCAAGAATAAAGTTGCAATCTTTCAAGACTGAAGTTGTAATCTTTTGAGAATAAAGTCGTAATATTATGAGAATAAAGTCGTAATCATTGAGCATAAAATCGTAATCTTATGAGATTAAAGTCGTAGTCTCTTATAAGAATAAAGTTGTCATCTTTCGAGGAAAAAGTCGTAATCTTTCAAGAATAAAGTTGCAATCTTTCAAGATTGAAGTCGTAATCTTTCAAGAATAAAGTTGTAATCATTGAGAATAAAATCATAATCTTATGAGAATAAAATCATAATCTTATGAGAATAAAATCAAAAACTTTGAGAATAACATCCTAATATTATGAGAATAAAGTTGTAATCTTTCAAGAACAAAGTCGCAAACTTTCAAGAATGAAGTTGTAATCTTTTGAGAATAAAAACGGAATATTATGAGAAGAAAATCGTAATCTTTGAGAACAGTCATAATCTTTTAAGAATAAAGTCGTAATCTTTGAGAATAAAGTCATAATCTTTCTAGAATAAAGTCGTAATATTATGAGAATAAAGTCGGAATCTTTGAGAAGAAAATCGTCATCTTATGAGAAGAAAATCGGAATCTTTGAGAACAAAGTCGTAATCTTTTGAGAATAGTCGTAATCTTTCAAGAATAAAGTCGTAATCTTATGAGAATAAAATCAGAATCTACGAGAATAAAATTGTAATAAAATCCACATACAAACTTTTCCACTACTAATAGTCTGTTGGTGCTTTTCCATCACTATAGTACCTCCTCAGCGTGGGAGTCATCATATCACGACTGCATGAAACACAAACTAGTGACTTGTAAAGCAGTTTTTTTTTCCGTTGTACTGAATCATTAGAATGAGCTAATTTAAAAGATTAAATCAGCACTTCCTGTGTGACTGCAGCACAGACTCCGTCACTGAACTTCAACGGAAGGGTGATCGCCGGTTTTAGCAGGTGCTGTCGCTAAATACGCCAGACTCCTCTGCTAAATATTGAGATTGTAGACATGTCCTTGCTAAATGTTGTAGATTAACGCAGGTTTTCAGGATTTTTACGTCTTTTTAACGGATCTACAGTTCGCCGTTGTTCGGTTTGATTCCAGGTCTGATGACGTCACATATAGCGGTATTTACCGGGTAGTACCAGGTAAAAACACTCATAGGGTAAAACACAAGAATTATCAGAAGGTCACAGGTTCAAATCCTGGTTCTCTTCATGTAAAGTTTTCATTTCAGACATGCACCAGAGTTAATTAGAGACTCAAAAGTGACTGTAGGTGTGAAGGATTGTTTTTTTGTCTGTATGTTGCCCCCCCCCCCGTGATGGATTTTTGTTGACCTGTCCAGGTTGTACACCACCTTATGCCCTGTTTGTCAAATGTGATGACTTCCAGCTCCCCCGTCAATGCAACCTTTAACAGTGTTGGAAGAATGAAAGAATGGAAGAAAAAAAAACACATGCAAATCATTTCTTGTTTTTCCTCCTCCTGCACCCGCTCGTGTCTTTCTCCACTTTCACTGTGCACGAGAGCGTGCCACCGGTTAAGAGCCTCCCCCCCTCCACCGCTCCACCCCATCCGTCGTGCTTCTTCTTAAACCGTGGCGTGACAGCTCTTACAACACTGAATTTGAAAGTAACAACGCGCCGGCATCTCCTGGAAAAGACATCTGACTGTCTGATCGGCCGTGGCATCCAAACAATGCGTTTCCTTTTCAGCAGAAACAGACGGCTGCTGTGTAATTAAACCTGTCCCAAGGCTCTTATCTGCATAGCTGGAGAATGACACGTAAAGCCACTATGTGGCATCAACCGGAGACAAATACAACACACACATATAACAAGGCCACGTTTGCTCTGTATAGACTCATTTAAACCTCATACATCAAGTCCAGTTGCTCTGTTTTAGAGATAATTGATATTTATGAAAGTATTTTCAAAAGTAATCACTCACTTCACGAGATCAACTCATTTCCTCAAGGGTCAAATTGTTGCCACTGTGTGCTTAACGTCGCGCTATCAGTCATTGTGTAAGAGCAGGTGCCAGTGATAATGATAGCCCAGTCAGGACTGATTGATTGAGGCTGACATCGGCAACTTTTGGGCTTTAACTTTTCATTATGATGCTAAAAACCCATCCATCGCATAGCGTTTTGACACCATGTGCTCTCACGTGGAGTCATGCATGCATTTGTAATAATATAATAAAATATGAAATGTATGCGTACATGTTTTTCTCTCCTCGTGGGGACCAAACAAATGTACATCTTCGTGGGGACACATGCTTAAAGGGCTTTTTAGGGAATATGTTTAGGTTAAGGTTAGGGTAAGGCGTTTAGTTGTGATGGTTAAGGTTGGGTTAAGGGGCTAGAGAATGCATTTATGTCTATGAGGTTTCCTCTCTGAGATGGAAAAACAAGTTTGTGTGTGTGTTTGTGTGAGTTACTTGAACTTCTTTCAGCCACACAACATCACAGCTGCTCCAGCACCCCCTGCTGGAACAATGGATCTTTGAATTTGAATTTTTCTAATTGGAATTTAGAATGAACAAATTGATTCTTACATTTAGTTGTTTATTTATCATTAATAACTATTTTTGTACAACTACTACTATTACTATCACTAATAGTAATAATAATAATAATCATCATCATAACATTGTTATTTTTATTTTTTTTTATTAATTAATGATGTACTTTTATATGTTTTATTTAAAGCTGCATCAATTAAAAGTCTTTACAGCATTATCTGCATGTATATAAATTGATGAAACCATTTATCGATTTCTAATTTAAACTTTAATAGTGACGATCAGCCCTGTTAAGTTAAATCCATTATTTTAAGAGCATAAACAGTATTTTTCCACGTCATTTACCTTTAGGCCTTTGTTCAACCTGTGCTGTGCTGCTCTCGTTTGTGGTCAACAGGGGGCGCTGTGTGAAATTGTGGCCACTCGGTGTTCCCTCCCCTTCCCACAGCGCCGCTCGTTGACCGTGTGGAAGCAGCAGCTCATCCGGCTCTGGCTGAAAGCTCCGGCTCCTGGAGTTTGATGTTTTGCGGCATCAACAGAGTCCTCTCAAAATCACTACTTCTCGCCGTGAGGCAGCGTTTTGTTTTTCGAAAACCCAGAGAACTGTCTTCCAGAATGTCCTTTCAGTACCTACAGGCTTTCCGCGACGAGGCGGTTGTAAGTAAACGCAGCAGCCTAGCATGCTAATAAGCCGGGATGCTTAATCATCACGCTTTTGCCATTCATTGAAACGAGCGGCTGCTTTGTTAGCACGCTAGTTAGCTTAGCCGGGGCTTTCAGCCCGACACTGACAGTGTTGACAAACGCATGAGTCTTTGCCAGTTCTCTGTCACTCATTTGTAAATAACATATTAAACACAGACGTTAACATTTTTGCTTTGCTGCTGTTTTTTTGATGTACATGAATGTTGTATCGCCGCAGCATAAGAATATCCTGTTTCTGAACCAGACGCCCAACATGTTCACATTCTAACATCTGTCATATCACTCTTAATGTTTCACAGGTGGATGATTATCATGGCGGTAAAGTACCAGATCCATACAGCTGGCTGGAGGACCCTGACAGTGAAAAGACTCAGGTACATCTGACCCAATTGACTATAGTTGCAGTTGTAGGGTTTGACCTGAAGCTGAAATGTTGTCATGACTAAGCACTGTCAATAATAGGCATGGGACGATTTTTGAATGTTTACATCACGATTATCCTGACAACAACAATTGATATTAGCGATATTATTATGATAACTGAAAAACTGTGTTTTATTGTAATATATTTTAGATGTTTAACTACTTTGTGCCTACATCTAAGTCAGGCTAGGGATGTGCTTTTATTGTGTAATTGCTTATGTTATTTATTACTGTCATGTTTTATTATTTATTGTACCATGAGAGCATTTATATGCACAGGTTAAGTCCAAGACTAATGTCCCTATGGGACAATGGAGTATATTGAATTGAATTAAATAGGTGCAGCCTTCTGTCTGCACTTATGGTGGTCAGAGACATTGCAGATAGAATATATACAGTATATAGTGAAAAGTAATTTAGTAAGATCATAGATGATGAATTAATGAATAATAAGTCATGATGAAGTCAAAGATGCAACTCTCCATACATCGGTACATTAAGATTTAGATCACAAGCGCGCTGTATGCTGGTGAGTTAGACAGGAGTTTTTAGTCACTCGCATTAAATATTTATATTTTTCTACATTTATGATTAACATGATAATAGAAATTCACCACGACTAACTCATTGTAAGTGTATATCTTATATTGTCGATAGCTAAAGCTTCCTTCTTGTAACTGAAACCTAATGTCTGATTCTATGGCTGCTGTCTTTCGCCAGGCTTTCGTCACCGCTCAGAACCAGCTGACGTTGCCCTTTCTGGAGCACTGCGAGGTGCGTGACTTATTCAAGGAGCGAATGACAGAGCTGTATGATTACCCCAAGTACAGCTGTCCCTTCAAGCGAGGGAGCAGGTGAGGCAACTGCAGACATCTAGCATATCCTGATCTTTTAATCAACAAATTCTACAGTATGATTACAGTTTTACAGTGAACCTCTTTTTCACCTGAATGATTTTTTTCCCCCCTTATGTTTAGGTACTTTCACTTCTACAACACAGGCCTGCAAAACCAGAGTGTGATGTATGTGCAGGAGAGTCTGGATGCTGAGCCAACAGCCTTCTTGGATCCAAACACATTTTCCGACGATGGGACTGTTGCCCTGCGAGGTAGGACTACTGTTTCAAATGCCTTGGTGAATGGAATAAATAAATAGGCACTTACGTCGTTTGATATGCCTAGTTTTGAATCTGTGATGTGGAAAACTACTTGCTGCATGCTATTTATAGCATCCACACACGCACACACACACACACAGCTGAATGTAGAACATTAACTTAGCTTGTTCTCTTTTTTGACGATCTGTTTATATTCCTCTTGTTTAAGGCTATGCATTCTCCGAGGATGGGGAGTACTTAGCGTACGGCACTAGTGCTAGCGGGTCCGACTGGGTGGAGATGCGTTTCCTGCGTGTCGAAGGTGCCGTGCCTCTAGAGGACCGCCTGGAGCGGGTCAAGTTTAGCTGCATGTCCTGGACCCATGATGGGAAGGGACTTTTCTACAACTCGTACCCCGACCAAGAGGGAAAGAGCGATGGTACGTTCCAGATAGCGTCGGCTGCATTGAGGCATTTTTGTCATTTCTAGGGGGTGGTGATGGAACTAAACTGTGTTGTCCTTCAGGAACTGAAACCTCCACCAACCTGCACCAGAAGCTGTACTTCCACGTTCTGGGGACGCCGCAGTCTGAGGATGTGCTGTGTGCCGAGTTTCCTGAACACCCCAAGTGGATGAGTGGAGCTGAGGTACGTCCACAAAGTCATCAACCTATCAAAGAAATAATGTGTTAGTTGGTGTTCAGGTTACGTTTTAGTGATGAAATGTGCACTACAGGTATCAGATGATGGGCGATATGTGCTGCTGTCCATCAGGGAAGGTTGTGATCCAGTCAACAGACTGTGGTACTGTGATCTTGAGACAACTCCTCAGGGTATTACAGGTATGTTATTCATTATAACTTATGGTTAACTTTACTTATTACCCCCTGGTGGCTAACTTTCCTCCATTTTTCAAACTGGAAGACTACTTTAATTTATGCCCAGGATTAAAGTACCCATCTCCTTTTGCTCAGGACTTTTGCCGTGGGTGAAACTCATCGACAACTTTGATGCCGAGTACGAGTACGTGACCAACGAGGACACCGTGTTCACATTCAAGACCAACCTGGATGCTCCGCGTTATCGTCTCATCAACATCGACTTTGCCTCTCCCGCTCAGAGCAACTGGAAGGAGCTCATTCCTCAACATGACAAGGATGTTATTGGTGAGCTGCTGCATCACGCACGTCAACTGTACTAAAAAAACAATTCAGGATTAAGTACACTTTGTTCTGTCATCACAGATTCATCTTTGAACTTTTCCTTTTGCCACGTCTCAACCCAACAGTGTTCGCCACCTGCACGTTCTCCAGCTTCCTGTTTGTCTGTTTCCTCCACGACGTGAAGAATGTGCTGAAAATGTACCGGCTGAGTTCAGGGGAGGAGCTGAGGACCTTCCCTCTGGAAGTCGGCTCTGTGGTGGGCTTCACGGGACGCAAGCGGGACTCTGAGATCTTTTACTATTTCACCTCCTTCCTCTCTCCAGGTATGTATTGATATATATGATAAATGTGTATATATATATACATTTATGTATATACATAAATGCTCCCACTTATTGTTTTTCCCACACATTATATTAGAGTGGGATAGAAATACTCATTGTTGATGATGTTTCTTCCATGCAGCCATCATTTACCATTGTGACTTGACTAAGGAGCCGCTGCAGCCCCACATCTTCAGAGAAGTCACAGTCAAAGGCTTTAATCCCTCAGACTACCAGACCACTCAGGTGACCACAACATTAACTTCTTTTCTTATTTTTCCGACAAACAATTCTAGATTTTTGGTGTGTTTTCACTCGGCGTATGACAGATATTAATGGAGCTGTCGGAAGAACAACTGCTGAGATTGTGCGCTGGACCGAAACAAATCCCTCTCGGTCTGTTGAAGCATGACTGGATGTCGTCGCTTTCAAAAATTATTTTTTTTAACATGATGTTTTGGCTTAATACATCGTTTCACAGTTTGGTTTATTGTTTCAATTCCAACCAAGGACAGGGAAGTGAGTGAGAAATAACATGTGCAACATGTGTGGAAATAACAAGGACAGATGAAGATTCCTGCCTCTGTTTCCACTACTGATTATCTGTCTGTTCTCCCTTTTTTCAGATCTTCTATCCATCCAAGGATGGCACTCAAATCCCCATGTTTATCGTTCACAAGAAGGGCATCAAATTGGACGGCTCCCATCCTGGATTCCTCTACGGCTACGGGGGCTTCAACATCTCTATTACGCCGAGCTACAGTGTCTCCCGCCTCATCTTTGTGCGACACCTCGGGGGAGTGCTTGCTGTCGCCAACATCAGAGGCGGAGGGGAGTATG
Source organism: Microchirus variegatus (assembly GCF_963457635.1). NCBI lineage: Eukaryota > Metazoa > Chordata > Actinopteri > Pleuronectiformes > Soleidae > Microchirus > Microchirus variegatus. Next base: position 19,819,428 of record NC_139813.1, read on the forward strand.
GGGAGACCTGGCACAAAGGTGAGGGCAAATATTGTCATTTTCATGCAGAATAGGAGTGTAACCAGGAAGAATTAAGTGATGCTGGTACAGTAACTGGCCCTGTGTGTAAGAATTAGTGACATCTAGTGGTGAGACTCCTCCGCTCACTCCCCTGCATACCAGAAATTCTGTTGTTCTTACTTTGTATGTTGTAAAACGCACACTATGGCTGTGTCAGTGTCTGTAAAGCAAGACCTCAGTGATTATTCACTTTTAAAAAACATAATTACTACATAGTGTGTTTATTTTCCACCAATAAACCCTTCTAAATGTTACACACTGGACCTTTTAAAAAAAAAGTTTAGGATGGTTGCTAAATCGTTGCCTCATTCTTTTGTGTGTAAAACATTACACTTACATAAGCCTCCCATTTACTAATTTACTTACTATTTCTTCTTTGTCTAGCCGGTATGCTGGCCAACAAGCAGAACTGCTTTACAGACTTCCAGTGTGCAGCTGAGTATCTCGTCAAGGAGGGATACACCTCTCCTTCCAAACTGACTATAAACGGAGGCTCCAATGGTGGCCTGCTTGTAGGTATGTATGCTTCTGTCTGAGGGTCAACATTAACAGGTGTTATCATCCCCAGCGTCTGACTGTGTCCTCTCTCTCTCTCTTTCTCTCAGCGGCATGTGTAAACCAGCGGCCCGAGCTGTTTGGCTGTGCCGTGGCTCAGGTCGGCGTCATGGACATGCTGAAGTTCCACAAGTTCACCATCGGCCACGCCTGGACCACAGACTTTGGCTGTTCAGAGGACAAAGAGCAGTTTGACTGGCTCATCAAGTAGGTGCCATTATGTGACTCACAGCTTCATTTATTACACGCATAAAAGACTGATTCATTTGGTATATAAATATATATATATATATATATAAATATTAAAGGTGCATTATGTAATAAATCTAAAGCAACTGGCCATAAAATCCTCCTAATATGTCACAGAGACTCAGGAATAATGTTCATATAACAAACTGAACTCACCAACAACAACAGTACAGCCAGAATATTTGCATTAAAAAAAAATATTTTGCAGACTGCAAATCATGTTTATGTTTTGAAATCATGTTTTTGGCATGTGGCGCCACCTACCGCCGTCTACCAGTCATTGCAGTCAGTAGAGTCTCAGCTGCCGAGCAACCCGGGGTTGCCAGTTGCGTCAGAAAACGAAACCTAAAAGACCTCTGTATTTTGAATTTGAATGAAGTAATCGTTTTTGGCCACATTCTTACATATGGCACCTTTAAGGCTCTTATTCAAAAGTGAGGGAAGAATGGAGCTGAGTAGAAAGGCAAAGCTTTAAAATTGCAGGTCGATATTCTGTACATTCCTACCCTCACTTCTAGTCAAGAGCTGGGGTTAGTGACCGAGATTGCGGATACAAGCGGCCGAAATGTGTTTCCTTCGCTTTCCCTTAGCGATAGGGTGAGAGGATTCCCCTAGAAGAGCTGTATGAAGTGGCCAGGGACAGGGAAGTCTGAAGATGAATGGATGGAAATATGAAGCTGATCTTAACCCGCTTTAACTTCTTGCCCTGCAGATACTCACCGCTCCACAACATCCGCATCCCAGAAGGCACCGGGGTCCAGTATCCCGCCGTGCTCCTGCTGACCGGGGACCACGACGACCGCGTGGTTCCCCTCCACTCGCTCAAGTACATCGCCACGCTGCAGCACGTCGTCGGCCGCAGCTCCAAGCAGACGAACCCGCTCTTCATCCTCGTGGACACAAAGTCGGGCCACGGCGCCGGCAAGCCCACCAGCAAGGTCATCCAGGAAGTGGCCGACACGTACGCCTTTATCGCCCGCTGTCTCAACATCTCATGGGTCAAATAACTACAGTTTGGTTTTTTTGGTTTTTGTTTTGTAGTCGTCTTTGGGATACCGTTCACTACAACTGATCACTTTTCATTTTAAACAGCTGCCATCACCATATCCGTAACATCACGAACCTGTTCTTTACTCCATGTTTGTAGTCCTGCTGCAGAAAAAAAAGCGACTACATTATCAGTGATCGGTGTTTCAGTAATCAGCCAATCAGCCGGTACAGTCATGAGGTTTATGTGGCAAATGTTTGTTGGAAGAACCGATTCTCCAGGTGCTGCAACACGATGCATGTTATTTATTTTCCCTTTGTGGAGAGAATGGAAGAGTTGTTTTGCAAGGTTTCTGGCAAAGACAGTACTGCGCGAATGGCGACGCTGTCGGCTGTCAGCTTTGCTGTGGATGTTAGTGCGGGAATGTGCAAAAAAATAAATAAAAAAACACTACATCCGGTGTGTGACTGAATGAGAGCGTGAGTGTTAAACGTCAATCCCCACATTACTTTTCAGATTGATAATGATTTCTACCTCGTGACATGTGCTGGTTGTTTACCTTTTACAAGGGAGCAAAACACAATGTCACAGCTACAATAAACAACTTTTTAAACCGTGATTTATTTCTGTGCAGTTATTTATATATATATATATATATTGTGTTTTTCTGTGTAATTGCAACACAAGTAATATTTTATTTCTAACAGTTTTAAGTTTTTATAAAAAAAAAATATAGGTGCTGTCCCAGAAAACCTTCCCAAAAAGACTGGGGTGTGAGCATGTAGGTGTCCAGTCGTCCAGCAGGGGGCAGTCACTTTGACTGACCAACACGTGCAGCAGAAGCAGTGAGTGATGGTCTGACACTGGGTCTCAAAGGGTTTATTAAACATGTTGTGCATTTAATTTCTCAAATGTCCCACTTTAAAGTTGTTCTAAAGAGATTACTATTAGTTATTATGTCCTCTATTTGACCACTGAGACGAAAATTGATGGCAAATAAATAAATAAATATTGAATGAATGCATGATGCAAGTAGGTTTTTATTTTTAGATATGTCCATTAACAGATTTTACTTGATAACACAGATTTTTTTTTTTTTTTTTTTTTCAAATTCAGGATTTTATTAGTTTATTTTTTTTTAACCATTTGTGTTGGGCCTCCTTACCTCAGTGGGACAAAGCAAAGGATGTCTGACATCACATCAACAACATTTGATTTAATTTAATTTAATATGACAAAAAAACGAGCATTGTTTTTTTGTTTGTTTTTTTTAAGAAGATACAACTTACAACAAAGTATATTTTTAGAGTTAAATAAAAAATAAATCGTTTATAAACCCAAACTCACTCTTCTTTTTACAGTTGCCCACAGTGGACAAATGAAATATCTTTTTGAGTTTTGATACTAAAAAAGGAATTTTACACCCTACCTGTAAAAGTTTAATGTCCGAGCGCGCCAGCAGGTGGCGCTTGGCAGCAGCGCGACTCTCTCTGATGATTCATATGAGTCATATCTTCTCCTTTTAAAAACGCAGTTATTTATATTAGTTTATGTTCGAGCTGCTGTGTGTGTGTGTGTGTGTATGTGTGTGTCGTCATGTCTGATTGGCGGACACGTTTTGATGACGCACACACACCTGCGACCATTCTGAAATATTAACGCGCCAACCGGAAATCACCTCTTCGCCACCACGAAAGGACTATTTCTCTGTGCGGATGAGTTTTAATCAGATATTATTGATGTAATATATACATTTAAGTTGATTTTGTTCTTTTGTTCGTTTTAATTTTTACACCCGGAGTGGATAAGAGGAGAAAATTATTTCCCCACGTTTTTTTAAATTATAATTTTCCTTTCCTTTTCCTACTTTTCTTATTTCTTCACTGACATTCGACTTTAGACTTTTTAATGAATAATAATTGTGTCTTGAGTGGAAAAAAAAAAGGGACAATTCAAACATCTACAGAACATCTGTCAGTAAAGGTCAGTGTGTCTAAAACACAACGGAATACTATAATATTACTATGATTTATAACAGCAAACGTTGACTTAGCTTCATAGTGTAACTAATAAAGTATTTGAAATTATCCACTTAATTTTGAGCATGTTGTTTAAAACATATAATCTGGGTTATCTCAGATCAATTATTTAATCTCTCTATGTTATAGGGACTATGTCCAAACAAAAATGTTACACTGATGCCGTTAGGTGCAAAAAAAGTTCCATTGAAATCCATTCAAACTTTAATTATTGATTCCCACTTCCATTAAAATTATATCTGAGTGTCAATCATGGCCTTTTGCCTTGGAATTAATAATTTTTTACTACTCCCCACAAGATGGCGTTGTTTTTGTTGTTGTTGTTGCCATATTTAGCATAATGTGTAGGGGGAAAAATAACATGCTATTTCCACTAGATGGCACTGTCACAATTTTCCCCCTCTCCCTCTCATTGACACAAAAATGTTTACTTTTCATGTAGTTTATTGAAAATAATCTGTATTTTCTGTTTGTGTGTGTGTGTGTGCGTTTTTTTTTATAATCTAAAAACATGATGGCATCATAACAAAAAACCTGGCATTTAAATGGTTTAAAATAAAATAGAATATACAATAATGCATATATTTTTTTTGTTATTTTAGAAGGGTTTAAATTTATATTTTTGTTTACTGTCTTTTAATTTAACAAATGAAACCAATGACTAAATAATTAAATTCCTTGTGTGTGTGTGTCTCTCTCTCTCTGTGTGTGTGTGGGTGTGTGTAGGGGGGAACTGACTCGACTTCCGGGAATCAGAGGCGGTGACACATGATGATGTGACTCAACGCCCCCCCCCCCCCCCCCCTCCTCCTCCTCCTCCTCCTCCTCCTCCTCGCGCCCAATCCCTCGCTTGTTTGTACCTTTCACAGGCGGATTAACATTCAATGGTGATCACCAAGTAAGAAAATGCCACTTTATTTTTTTATTTTTTTTATTAATTCCACTCTCAGGTGTTAAAGTGAGTGAATTTATAATGTTAACCCTTTAAGGTACTACTCAACCATTTGGTCGACCACACTTTAAGTCACTGTAAAATGCATCAAGCTGAACTCACTAACACTTAATTTGACTTGTTCTGAATGATGTACTTTATGAATTATTTTTTTATTATGAACAGACGTCTCAACCGTTTGGTAGAGGCCTGTATCTGAAATACTGTAGGGTCTAATTTCATGTTATTGTTATAATAAGTAAATAAAATAAAAAATCTTGGTACGTACCTTAAAGGGTTAAGATGGGAAAATACTTAATAACTTTTTTTATTATTTATTTTTTAAATGTGTGAAGAGAAATCAGTTGAATTAAAGGGGTTTTTAAGGTGGAAAAAGAGTGTTTTCTTTCCTGAATAGAAGCAAAAGATGGTGGGTGGGTGTGTGTGAGTGTGAGTGTGTGTGGGGGATGTGTATATGGATCTTTATCAACAAGAGAGAGAGAGAGAGAGAGAGGTGGGGGAAGTCTTCAGTCATGATGGGGAGGCAGTGAATGCCACATGGTTTAAAGAGCCATGATCAGAAGAGCAGGAAACTTGGGTTAAATTCACCACTGGTGGCTCATTTTTGTTGTTGGTTTTTTTTCTTGGATATGGAACAGGTGTAAACAGACTTTTTATATCTAACAAAAAAAAAAAAAGAAAGAAGAAGAATAAGAAGGGTGGATTTATTTTGAGGTCAGAAGTGGATGGATGTCCACTTTGTTGGAGATGCTTGCCTCAGATCTCACTCACAGCAATCTGTTGCTTCACTGAGAGACGTTTAAAATCTGCAGCCTCTCTCTCTCTCTCTCTCTCCCTCTTTCTCTCTCTCTCTCTCTCTCTCTCCCTCTCTCTCTCTCCTTGTTGCTGCAGCTTACGTTTCAGTGTCACCATAAAATATTCATCCATGGAAAAATCTCTTTGATTCCAGTCGGTCACTTGGTTCCCGGTTCGCAGGTTAAAGACATGTAATTCTCTGCAAGTCTCGCCGCTCTGTACATTCACTCCATCACCCCGGTGTGTGTGTGAGAGTGTGTGTGTGTGTGAGAGAGAGGTCTGGTCTGTCCTGTGCCAGCTCATTCATTCATTCATTCATTCATTCAAGGAGACGATGATGTTCGACTCCACATCTACAGGTGAGACCTTTTCTTTTCTTTTTTTTTGTTTTGTATTACTCCATAGAGAGTTTTAATATGTGCACGCGCTGCTCTTCATTGATCCCGATCGGCTTTCACGCGCACACAAACAAAGTGATCGATCACTTCTTCTTCAATAAAGTTATGGAGCCCCTGATGCGCGCACATGCTCACATTTTACCACACTAATTCACGGAGGGGAGGAGTTTTATAGCCTATAAATAAGGTAATAATGATCATAAAAAGTCTTAAAACGAAAAAAAACAAACAAATGTCACTGGGGAGGATTTAAAAGTTATATGACTGTGATTTTTCCCCCTTACACCCATTGATCATTCGCCCATCATTCAAAGGCGTTGAATCTGAATCACTCGCTGAGTCTCAGAAAAATTAAAACTCTATAATCAAAAAAAAATAAAGCCTGATTTGTATGATTTTGGCACACATTTGGCTCCATTGTGCGCATTTTTTTGGCGCACCGGCTGCACAGGCGCTTCTTCTTCCACCTCCCCCCTCTCTCTCCCTGTGTGTGACGTCACCGATATTTCATTCACATATTTGCACCCCCTGTTTACTCCCATTGGAGGAGGCTTTAGCGTTGAAAGATGGCAAAGACCACGTGGTTTACCGGAATATTTTTTTAATAAAAAGTCGTTATTTTTTTCCTCTTTTTTTGTTGTAATTTTTTACCTTAAAATCGAAGAGTTTTGAGATAAAGAAGTTGTAAAAAAGAAGCGAACAAACTGTTGTGTCGGACACGGAGGCGTTTTTTTGCGCCATTACGCACATATGAATTAAATCGATTTAATGTGATTTTAAATGAATGATAAAGTGTTTTTTGGGGGGGGGGGGGTGCAGTGCAGTCAGGAGATATTCTGCAAACATGTTAGGTCGGTGTTATAGTCAGGAATGCTGCACGTGACGTTGTGTGGCGCGTGGGATTTTTAAAATTCGTTCATTCTAATTTTCCCCAAACGAAATCTTTGAAAAAGTCAAATGAGGGAGTTGGAGAAAATGCGGAAACTAAACGCGTGTTTAACACTTTTTTTTTGGACAGAGGTGGAGGCTGAAGCTGTGGAAGGAGGCAGTTAAAGTGCTCACAGGAAGTTTAAAATTACAAATAATTATATATATATATATATATATATCTGAAACATTCTGATTGTAAAACATTTCGTTTGATCATTTAAAAGAAAAACAAATCTCAGAGTGAAAGGTGACATGAGGCTTTGCCCCAACAGTGTTTACTCTATATATCTTGTGGAGGATGTAGAAAGTGAAGGATTGGTGGCTGGAATGCATGAAGTGAACGACAAATAACAACCCCCCCCCCCCCCCCCCCCTCCTAAAAAAGAAAAGAGTAAAGAGAGAGAGAGAGAGACGAACCCAGTGAACCCTTTGAACTGAATTGACAGCAACGCAGGGTAAAAAAAGGCACATTTCCTAGGAGCCCACAGGGTGAGAGGTGGGGGTGGGGCGAGGTTAGCTGGGGTGAGGGAGTCCAAAGTCTGCTGAGAAATGTGTGTGTGTGTGTGTGTGTGTGTGTGTGTGTGTGTGTGGTCATAATTATCTATTTTTGCTCAAGATGACTTAAGGTCAGACAGTTTGCACTTCTGAAAGATTTCATGAAATCATGCAAATACAAGAGTTTATTGATAAACAATCAAAACATCTTTGTTTTCTTTCTTTCCTTTAAAAAATAATAATAAAATAAATAATAATAATTAAACATATTTATATATATAATCACTCTATAAACTCTCACCTGAAGTTCCATACATTTAATTCGAAATAAAACAATAAAAAGAAAGTTTTTCCTGAATAGTTTTGTTGAGGGTGTTAAAGTTGTATTTTCCTTTTTTCCTGTTTAAAAGAGCCACTTCACCCCAAAATATACAGTTAATTTTACTAATCTCCAGAGATAAATGTGTTATCTTGGTCCCACAACAACAGAGGAAAAAATAAATAAATAAAAGTGACAAAAAATCAACGTCAGATTCACTTCCTTCAGACTCTTTACTGTGTTTCTGTCAAGTTTTATCAGTGAAGAGCGAAACAAATAAAATAAAATAAAATAAACAAACACAGCAGGATCATAATGATTTGAAGTTTTTTCTTCATTTGACCAAGTTGGAGAAAAATGGGTGAAACAGCCCTTTAAAAGACCAGAGGAAAGAAGGATTAAAGAGGATTTAAATATGTTAAGGGGTGGGATTTAATAAGTTTAAAAATCTATCTATCTATCTATCTATCTATCTATCTATCTATCTATCTATCTATCTATCTATCTATCTATCTATCTATCTATCTATCTATCTATCTATCTATCTATCTATCTATCTATCTATCTATCTATCTATCTATCTATGTGAATATTTCTTTTATTCAGTTTGATTCTCATTGTTGTGCCTTTATTTGTTTCTTTAACATGTTAAAAAAAAAACTTTAAAATCAAAAATAAATATGATCTACTGTGTTATACATCCAGTATGGCTTTATTTTTTTTTATAAATAAATAATGATAGTAACAAATTATATCGTAGTAGTTATGTATTTAGTATTTATGGCGGCAAAACACACTCACTAAAAACATGGACAACAGTTAAACAGTTACTTTACATGCGAATCAATCAATAAATAACTTTGTGTCAAAACCGGACAATTTATATAATCAAAAAATGTAAAAAAAATGCAACAAAAACTTTGGAATAAAGGAATAAAAAGCGAAATCAAATCTTACTCTGCAGCGTGAGAACAAATGGAATGACATCAAAAACTTGTTTAACATTTATAGAAAAACTTTTCTCCCAGAACTTTGTATTTAAAAGGTTTTATTCATCATAAACAGAAGAAGAATATAATAAACCTGAAATGATGGGAAACAATCTCAAGTATTTTCAAGTATAAAATAAGTTCCTTTAACTTTATCTCTCTCTTAACTCAATTGCAGATGTTTTAATGTACAATATCTGACCTGCAATTTCAGTTCTATAATGACAATAAAAGATTATTCCCTTTCCTTCTTTGACAGATGTAAAAATGTAAAAAATAAAGCCTTAGCTTAACTTAAAACAAATGTGAAATGACTCATATCCTGTGGCTTAAAGACAGATGTAAAGCAGAGTAAAATCTAACATTAAAACAAAACATCATGGAAAAACTTGACAAAACTAGAAAAACTGTTAGTTTGAAACCTAGCGTTAGTTATAAAACAACAAATAATGGGAATAATTGAGGTTTTCCTTGTCAGTTCAGCTTTAAATTAGGATTGTGTGTAGTTAATCCATGGGTTTAAAAGTTTTGTTCTCCACGAGCAGAGATGAGAGAAAATAAAAAGATCAAATGTGCAGTAGAATTACTTCTGGTTATTTGTACGAAAAACAATTTGATGTAAAGTAAAAAGAAAAAGTTTCTCCTGCAGTAAAACAGCAAATAAAAAACACTTCCAGTCATTTTTTTCAACTAAATTGATTTACGTTCCTCATTCAACGAATCCAGTGAGTTCTTACATATGCAACTGATTTCCCAGACGTTAAAAAAACACATTTATTTCCACTTTTAGTGTCTTAAAAACCCTTCCTTATATGTGATTTGTCACCCATAATCAGAAAGGTCCTGTCAGGATATGAGGGAGTGGATAGCATCTGACACCGGTATCCAACCCTGTGACCCACACAGTAATTCTCTGGCCACTGTGGAGGCCTCCTCTCCTCCTCTCCTCCTCCTCCTCCTCCTCCTGCTCCTCCTCCTCGCATCTTCAAAAACAGGCCTTTTTAGCGCGGGTGGGCGGGGGTGGGGAGGAGGGGATGGATGGATGGATGAACTGGGGGAGGAGGAGGAGAGAGAGAGAGAGAGAGAGAGGAGTGCATGAATTCCGGAGGGTGGGCTCTGCAGCTCTGGTGGGTGGAGATGGGGCTTGTTGTTGTTCCATTCCTCCGACGTGTTTTCCCTTCTTTCTCTCTCTCTCTCTTCCCTCCCTCCTTCATACCCGGGAATAACCCCCTGAGAAACCAGGAGCCCACTCCAGTGTAGATGTGAGATAAGAGGTGAAGAAGTTTCTCAGTGTACACACCTTTTTTTCTTCTTCTTCTTCTGTTTAAAGCCGTGTGGTTATTGATCATGTGTGTGGTCTTGTGTAACTGCAGCTTTACGCCTGGGCCTCTGTGATTGTACCGTGTCATTAGAATAAGGCAGTGAGCGTCAAAGCGCTTCAAAAACGTGGACTTATCGCAATCGTTTAAGTTGGAATTCATCGTCAGAGTCGGAAAAAAAAACCTCACAGAAATATATACAAAGAAAGAAAGAAAAGAAAAACACTATACAACTATATTTAAGTAGGATTTTTGTCTTATTATTATTATTATTAGTAAACAACTGCAAGAAATCCCGAATCATAACAAATCCATATGATCCAGGACCAAAAAGGAGTAAAAACTGGACAATTTATACCTTAAAAAATACAAAAACTTTGTATGAAAACTTGCTTTCTTGTCAACAAATGTAAAAGGGAATAATATATAAGTTAGATTTTTGTCTTATTAAATAAACAAATCCATACAATCCAGGAGCTGTACAGTTACTTTAGATGCTACTGGTTCACAAATCAATAAATACAATAACTTTAGAGTTAAAACCAGACAATTTATACATTAAAAAATACAAAAAAATGTATGAAAAATTCCTTTCTCGTCAACAAATGTAAAAAGGAAAGAAAACACTATATGTTTGATTGTTGTCTTATTAAACAAACAACCGTATGATCGAGGAGCTGAACATTACTTTAGATGCCATTGGTTGCAAATCAATAAATACAATAACTTTGAGTCAAAACCGGACAATGTTTGTATTAAAAAAATACAAAAAACACACGAAAACTTGCTTTATGTCAATGTTCTCATCAACAAATGTTAAAGTGGAAAAAACACTATATTTAAATATGATTTTTCTCTTATTAAACAAACAAATCAATATGATCCAGGAGCTGAACATTAGTTACTTTAAATGCTACTGGTTCACAAATTAATAAATAAATATAATAACTTTAGAGTCAAAACCGGACAATTTATACATTAAAAAAACACAAAAAACCTGTTTGAAAACTTCCTTTCTGTCAATGTTTTCATCAACAAATGTAAAAGGGAAGAAAACACTCTATATAAGTTTGAATTTTCTCTTATTAAACAAACAAATCCATACGATCCACGAGCTGAACATTAGTTTCTTTAGATGCTATTGGTTCACAAATCGATAAATAATATAACTTTAGAGTCAAAACCGGACAATTTATAACTTAAAAAAAAATAAATTATGAAAACTTACTTTCTCGTCAACAAATGTAAAAAGGGAAGAAAACACTATATACATGCTTGATTTTTTTCTTATTAAACAAACAAATTCGTATGATTCAGGAGCTGAACATTAATTACTTTACATGCTACTGGTTCACAAATAACTTTAGAGTCAAAACAGACAATTTATACATTAAAAAAAATACAGAAATCTGTTTGAAAACTTGCTATATGTCAATGTTCATGTCAAACAAATGTAAAAACTGGAAGAAAACACTATATAAGTTTGATTTTTCTCTTATTAAACAAACAAATCCATACGATCTATAGGAGCTGAATAGTTACATTTGATTCTATTGGTAGCAAATCAATAAATAAGATAACTTAAGAGTAAAAACCGGACAATTTATACATTAAAAAACACAAAAAACTGTATGAAAACTTGTTTTCTCGTCAACAAATATTAAAGGGGATGAAAACACTCTATATAAGTTTGATTTTTGTCTTATTAAACAAACAAATCCATACGATCCACAAGCTGAACATTAGTTACTTTAGATGCTACTGGTTCACAAATTAATAAATACAATAACTTTGAGTCAAAACTGGACAATTTATACATAAAAAAACACAAAAAACTGTATGAAAACTTGCTTTCTGTCAATGTTTTCATCAACAAATGTAAAAGGGAAGAAAACACTCTATATAAGTTTGATTTTTGTCTTATTAAACAAACAAATCCATACGATCCAGGAGCTGAACATTAGTTACTTTAGATGCTATTGGTTCACAAATCAATAAACAACACAACTTTAGAGTCAAACCCGGACAATTTATACATTAAAAAACACAAAAAACGTCCTTTCTCGTCAACAATAGTTAAAGGGGAAGAAAACACTTATATGTAAGTTTGATTTTTCTCTCATTAAACAACCTGAAGTCATCTCAAAATCTGTTGCAAACCTTTAAAACTTGTAAACATCCTCACAAAAAGGATGGATTTCCCGCCGACAGCCTGAGATCACAGGACTGAACACATCACTTTTTCACTTTTGTTTTTCCTCTCTGTTTTTCACTCACATTCCAAAGCTGTGAGTTCAGCTCTCTCCTCTGGTGCCCACCATGATGCTGGAGGAGGCTGTGACTGCACACACACACACACATATATGTACATGTGTTATATAGGCACACAAGCTCAGCAATAACATGTAAAATAAAAGATAATTTCCAATTTATTAGGTGTTGCTTTATCATAATCTCTAATTTGAACCAACTCAGAGAGGCAGAGAAACCACTGACTGATGGATCATCAGAGGCTGTTATTATAATAACAATAATAATAATAATCAGAAGCTGCTTTTGAGGGTGTATTTTATATTTTTCCACACAGACGTCGACCTTGAAACGGAAAAAAAACGTGAGCTCCTCAAACACAAAAGCAGCCGCGTTGACGTACGACCTGTGTTTCATATAAGCACGAATAAAAAAAACACCATGTTTGTTAATGTTACTCACAGGTAAAGCTCTATGATGAAGGACGCTCTGGTGACACACAGAGTTAAAAAAAAACACAGATTATAAAGAAAGAAGCAGATAGATACATAGAATTTATACAATGTTATTTAAAAAAAAAAAAGTGCTATTAAGTAAAAAAAATATATATAATTGTTATTCTATGTATTTTTTTCTATCTAGCTAGCTATCGAGCTAGCTCGTGAGTAGGTACATAGCTAGACAGACAGACAGACAGACAGATAGATAGATAGATAGATAGATAGATAGATAGATAGATAGATAGATAGATAGATAGATAGATAGATAGATAGATAGATAGATAGATAGATAACAATACATAGAACTTATAACATTTTATTTAAAAAAGTGCTATTAAGTAAAACACAAATATAATTGTCATTTTATGTATTTTTTCTATCTAGCTAGCTAGGTGGGTAGGTACATAGATAGATATATAGATAGATAAGCAGGCACGATAAAACATTAAAAACATCTATGGTCTAAGGCATGGTATACTTTTATTTTTTATTTAATCGCAAAAGGCAAACTTTATATATATATATATATATATATATATATATATATACATACACATATCTACATATGTGTGTAGTATACATGGTTTGTTATGCTTCAACTCATTTTGCAATTGTTTGCATGTGACAGGCGTAAAGACAGATTTGAAGGTTACCTACTACAGCTTTAAGATAAGATCAGGAAGATCAGTGTCACAGCAAAAGTAATAAATAATAATAAAAATGCATTTCCACATCTTTGAATGATATCTATATGTATATATACATATATATATATATATATATATATATATATATATAAATAGATAGATAGATAATAGAGAATATGATTTAATTTGAGGCAGAAAAGGTCTTGTTTTGTTACTTTTTGTGTTTGTTTCTCGTTTCCATGACCACCCACTTGTTGACCCTCAGAAAAGTAACTCCTGCTGAACACGAATTCACGTCAACATCGGTGTGTGATGAACCGTGTTGTGTTACGTCAGCACGTAAACATACGTTATTTCGGATGTAAAGCCGCTGCCGCGTTATTATAACATGTGTGTGTGCATTGTGTTAGATGGAAGCGTGGGGTTGCGTAATCGCACAACACTAGTGTGTGTGTGTGTGTGTGTGTGTGTGTGCGTGTGTGCATGTGTTGCGAGTCCGATTCCCTCCTTCCTCCTCCTCCTCCTCCTCCTCCCCTTGAAGCACGAGCGGGTGGCTGTGGAACGTATGTAATTGACGGAGTCACGTGCTCTCACTACGGGCACGGGCACAGGCAGCTCGAGACCGAACGAGAGCGGAGAGAGAGAGAGAGAGAGAGAGAGAGAAGGGGGGGGGTGTATATGTGTGTGTGTGTGTGTGAGAGAGAGAGGGATCAGTACAGAGGTGGCGCGAGCGAGGGAAGGGACTTGAAGGAGAGAGAGAGAGAGAGAGAGCGCGAGAGCGAGCGAGGGAGCGCGCGCGCCAGAGAGAGAGAGAGAGACATGACAAAAATATCAAAAGGCAGAAAGCACGCCGTACCATGCGAGCTCCACTGGTGACCGATGGGCTCCAGGATGTCGGATTAATGGTGACGACCGCAGCCCGTTTTCGCACAGGAAGCTTCTCTATCGCAACTTGGGCGCAGAGGGTCCGCGGGGAAACATGGCCGAAGGTTATTCTGCGCAATTATTGTGTTTTTTCTTTTCTTTTTCTCTCCTCCTCCTCTTTCTCCACCACCACCGCGCGCCCCCCCCCCTCTCTCTATATATGTATCTATATGTGTGTGTGTGTGTGTGTGTGTTCCTCCCCTCCTTAGTTGCAAATGTGCTTTGCGCGTGCACAGTAGATATAGGGACATAGAGAAGCAAAGGAGGAGGAGGAGGCAAGGTGCAACGTGATTATTGTTTATTATTATTATTTAACATGTATATATGTACAAGGAAGGTAATAATAAAAGCAGGGACGTGAGGCACCCCACTGTAACCAGTGCGTGGATGGTGTCAGAGCGCGTGCTGCTGTGAAGCACGCGTACACCTGCAGCCTTTTTTTTTTTTTTTTTACAACTCTGTATGATGCACGAGGACAATCCAACATAAGTTTCAGTGGAGATAAACTTAATTTTTTTTGTGTGTGTGTGTTTTTAAACTCGCGTCATGTGATGGCATAAGAAGAAACAAAAAAAAAAAAGGGGAAACTTGTTCACGCTGTATATAAAGTGGAAGGAAGGGGGATTTCCCTCCACACACACACACACACACACATGCGTCTTTACGCACGTTTTATTCAACCAATGCGCAGCTTTAAGACGTCTTGTGTATTGCACAGAAATGTAACCCAGTGCGTGCTGTGGATGTTTGTTTCAGGAGGGCCGGGTAAAGGTGGCGGTGGAGGAGGCGGAGAAGACCCCGCCAAGTCGGCCGAGCAGGAGGACCGGACTCGGGCTCAGATCCTGTCAGGCACGGGCTTCTGCAAGTGGTTCAACGTGCGGATGGGCTTCGGATTTATCTCAATGACGAGCAGCGAGGGGATCCCCGTAGACACGCCTCTGGATGTTTTCGTCCACCAAGTAAGTTTCTCTATAATAAACAAATAATAATAATTTTTTTTTTTTTTTTTTTTTTTTTGCATCACATCCGGATGTTTGCGTTGTCCACTGTGGCACATGCAGCTCTCCCTGCAGCACTGCTTTGTTTTCATCTGCATTGTGAAGAAAATATGCATATACATGTCATGTGACTGTGAGTGACACAGCTACAGTTACACACACATACACACACACATAGAGACACACACACACACACACACACACACACAGTTTCCTGACATCTTGCCAGCTCCACACGTTGGAGACTCTGTTTTGGAAGAAGTCACACTGTGCACTCTCACTGGGTCTGGTTCTGGGAGGCTGACTTTTTTTCATCCCCCCCTCTCTTTCCTCCTCCTCCTCTTCTTCCTCCTCTGCTGCTGCTGCTGCTGTTGTTGTGAAATGTTAGCCGTGCACATTCACCACTGTTACTCGTGTGATGTGACTTTAAAAAAAAAAAAGAGAGAGAAAAAGAAAAACCCTAACCCTCCTGCCCGGGCTGTTCCTGCACCGCATGTCCTCTCCTGTTGATTTATAGTACGTGGAGTTCATTTCAGAGGCCTTGTTGTTTTTTTCTCGACTTGTTCTCCCGCAGCAGAAGACTCCTCCATTCTTCCTCCACCTCCACCTCCACCTCCACCTCCACCTCCTACCCCACAAGTTAAATCACCCCCTTTATTTTTTATGGTCCCATAAAGTGGCTTTAAAATACTGGAGAAGCAATGAGTGAGGATGAGAGGGAAAAAAAAAAAAAAAGAAGCCATTTCCACCCATGACACCCTCCCCTGCTCGAGGTGTCTCTATTGGGGCTGAGCAGTTGGTTAAAGAGGAAGGGTGTGTGTGTGTGTGTGTGTGTGTGTGTGAGGGGGGAGGGGGGGGCAGGTTAGGGGTCAAATGTCAAAAATGTCGTGGTGATTAAAAAAAGATGGGTCCACTGAGCAGCAGGAAGTATAGATTACGCCGTCACAAAGGCACCGATAGCATCCTCGTACTCCACCACTCTTTGTCTTTAGTTGTATAGGGTTTTAATTCATTATCAGTGTCATAATAAAGAGAGATTATTATGGGATTACTTGTGTTTTAAACCTTCTGCGGTTGCCATTTGTTTTTCTGTTTATATCAATATAATTATATAATTTTTTGAAAATGTGCTGTTATTCTGTGGATTAGGTCAGATGAAGGTGGTGTTGGTGGTGGTGGTGGTGGAGGTCTGGTCTCAAGTCAACTAAACACTTGTGTGTCCCAGAAGCTTTGTGTGTGTGTGTGTGTGTGGGACAGGATTGTTGAAGCTTTTTCAGTCTTTTTTGTTGATAATAAAGGTGTGTGTGTGTGTCGTTGTGTAGAGGTTGGACGACACCAGCAAAATCAGCCTTTACATCGCTATGTGGAGAATTTTCCTGCAGCGTTTTTTCCTCTGGCTACGTGTCACTCAGCACACAAAAGCCTTTGCATTCATATATATATATATATATATGTGTGTGTGTGTGTGTGTGTTCTTCTCATTTGTGTCAGTCATTTTTTTGACTGTCCTGTGTGTGTGTGTCTCTGCTGGAGACGTGTTAGTTAGTGTGTGCTTCAGTGTCTTAAATATTGACTTATACTGGTTTATTCCTCCCTTATATCATAGTTTTTACGTCCGCTAAGGAGGATGTGTTTTTGTCTGTTTGTGTGTGTGTGTGTGTAGTCTAAAATGTCACCGTATCATCAAATACGTGATGCTTGATTTTGAGTAAAATAGCAGGATTAGAGGGATTTAGCTTGTGGCGCCGAAATGAGCCAAGATTCAACGCTTTTTCGTTTTCATTAACCGATTCACATTAACAACGTTGTCACAGCTGCACGTGAAGACAGTTTTAGTCATAGTAATAAGAAACAACTGTTTTGTTTTTTAAATTTGACACAAAGGTCGCGCGATATCGTCCACGTTTATGACGGAAGATTAAAAGAGAATATGCAGCCGACAGATTTATTTCTGCAGAACGCTGACCCTGATGCTTATGAGGTAGAGAGAGAGGTAAGAGCTGAACGGGAAAAGGGAGCATGAGGACAGGAGGAGGAGGAGGAGGAGGAGGAGGAGGATGTGGGAAAAATAAGTGTGGGTGAGGGGCTGGTGGTGGGGGGGGGGGGTATAGTGGGAGCTGAGGAGGAAAACATGAGCAAGAGGTTGGAAAAAGAGGAGATAGTGGAGGTTGTGTGTGTGTCCTGGGAGGCCTCTTCATCAGGCCTCCTTATCTGATCATTTCCTCTTTTTTTTAAGGTGTGTGTGTGTGTGAGAGTGAGTGAGTGAGTAATGAAGCTTGCTGCAGCTACTGATTCCACACACACACACACACACACACACACACACACACACACACACACACACACACACACACACACACACACACACACACACACACACACACACACTGTCAAACCTCCTTCTCTACCTGAGTGTTTTTCTCTGAGTGTGTGTGTGTCTCTCTCTCTCCTCGGGCATTCTTTAAAAAGAGGAATTTCTTTAAAGACAAAAAGGCAGGAGGGTTGGGTGGGGTGAAGGGGGTGTGTGTGTGTGTGTGTGTGTGTGTGTGTGTGGGGGGGGGGCTGCTTGCCCTTTGTCAGTAATCAGTTTGAAATGTTGAACAGTTTGCTGCTGCTGTTGTGGTCATTCTCCTGAAACCTCCACACTGTGTGTCCCCCCCCCTCCTCTTTAACCACCAGGTAGTTGATGTCTACATGTGAACCGAGATGCTTTTCTGAGAGTGTGTGTGTGTGTGTGTGTGTGTGTGTGTGCAGGAGAGTGTGTGTGTGTGTGTGTTATGTGTAGCGAGGTTAAAGTGGGCCCCTAGTGAGATTAACCTCTGCTCCGTGTCACCGTTTGGCATGCAGGCCCCACCCCATCTCTGCCTCCAGATAGCAAGTATCAGGCTTTGTCTCTCCTGCAGCCACACTATCCCTACACCCACCCACCCACCAAAAAACCCACTCCTCCTCCTCCTCCTCCCCCTCCTCCTCCTCCTCCTCCTTCAAAAACCACCCACCACCCTTCTCTCATGAACATCAAAAAAACACAAGAGAAGAAGAAAGAGCGGTCACATGACTTCCTTTTGAGGGGCTGGCCACATATAGAGCGGAGTGATTGGTAATTGGAAAGGTGGCAGCAGAGGAAGCGAGGCACTAAGAAAAAAGCCTGAAATAGGCTTATATAATAAATAGACTTATCTTTCTTCCTTTAGATTGTCAAAAATCCATAGTGCAAATTCCACTCTGGCCAACATGGCATTCCATATACAATAAATTCAATCTAACTTGTAATAAAATACCACAAAGGCGTCAAATCTCAACTGGAACCTGCAAATTACTTCAAAAAAAGTGTCACATCGTTAAATTAAAAACATTTGAACATAGAAAAGCATATATATATATGTGTGGAATGTGAAGATTAAAAACTGAAAATACACATTTTTAATATAAATAAATACTTCAAATGCAGTCTCACGTGACTCTTTTGCACCATTTAACCAAAAGCGCGTGTTAATGACAATTATAAAAGTGTATTTAGCGTCAAATATTTACATATTTACAGTATTTTATATGGTTAAACTTCTGTTTAACCCTTAAAGGTACGCACCAATAAAAAAAGCAAAGGAAAATTATTTCTTTGCATTTTTTATTATTTTATTTTATTTCCTTATAACCATAATGACAATCAATATATATATATTTTTTTAAATTAGACTACAGTATTTCTCTACCAGCTTCTACCAAACGGTTGAGACGTCTGTTCATAATAAACCTGGTTTGCATAATTCATTAAGTACAACATTCACAAGTCACATTAATTTAGTGTTAGTGAGTTCATCTTGATGCATTTTTCAATGACATATAGTGACTTAAAGTGTTAAAAAAATGGGTTCAAACGTATGTTTTGTACGTTCTTTTAAACCGATGTATGCTTTTACTCTGCTGATATAATATATAGATTTAATACACACAGGTGTCACATTATGAAACGGTTCTCACACTGAATTTAATGAACAACACACACGCACACACACTTTGTGTAATAAAAAGCTTCTCACACACCGTCGCAGAGATCCTGTTTTTGAACGGCCTCGCTTTTTTTTTTTTTTTTTTTTTTACCAGCGTTTTATCACCGCTCACCTCAGTGAGGTTCATTTCCCCCTGTCGTGCCGATAAACCCGGCGAGATGATCTAGTGCTTCCTCCCCAGATCAAATATTTGCCTCAGTCATAATCGGGGGGTGTGTGTTGGATGTTGTTAATTTGAGACATAGGGGAGGAGGTGGGGTTTGTTGGAAACATGAAGGCTTTTAAGTGTTTTGATGGAGGTGGAAGGGGGGGGTTGGGAGGCGGGGGTTCAAGGGTCAGGGCCGCTAATGACAACGTGGTGAGGAGTGCTGTGGGTGTCAGCGTCGTAAGAGCATGCGCCTCTGTAGGTGGTTTTTCAGCGGGCATGTATGTGTGTGTTTTTTTTTTTTTTTTCCCCTCTCCTCCTCTTCTTCTTCTTCTTCGTCCAGCTTTCCTAATCCGTTTCCTGTCTCCTCTTTCTTCTTTGGTTTATATGCATCCTGTTGGGTTATGTCCATCGGAGCCGATGCGGCCCCAGCTTTGTCCACTTAGCATTTCCTGTGTGTAAAAGGCTACTTAATGGCACCTATACGCCACATGGCGACCCGCCTTCTCCCTCTCACACGCTCTCACACTCACACAATACATACGTGCGCGGCGTGTGCGGCTCTCTGCGCAAAAGGCCACCTCTGATTCGAAAGCATCCCATAATTAGCTGCTCCATAGCTGGTGGTCACCACAGAGAGAGAGAGAGATAGAGAGAGAGACAGAGAGATCCAGTGGGTCTCGTCTCCACCACTTCCCCATCCTCCCCTCATGTTACAGCTTCCTGTATTGATTGTTATGGCACCGATGATGATGATGGCGAAGCCGCGGCCAATGAGAGCGCAGGGTTATTTCCATCCAGGATGTTGGGAGTCCGTATCGATCGCTGGCTCCTTCCTACACACGATAACGCTCTCGCCAGTGTCACACACACACACACACAGACTCACAAAGTCGCACACATGACAGTAGGAGAGGGAGATATTTGTTACATATAAGGAAGTGTGTAAGCATAATCAAGACATTTTAGACAACGTCGGGGTCCGTTTTTAGTGGCTCGGTCTCTTTGGTTTCAGGATGTGTCAGCGGCACCTGCTGCTGCTGCTGCTGCTGCTGTGACTCCTGGAATTAGTGAGTGTACCTGGGATTTTTGAATCACTAGTGGTCGTGTGTTGTTTTTCAGCCGGTGTCAGGAAGAAGCTGATTCAGTGTTGTCGTGTCTTTTCTCCTTCAGTCCCACCGTTGAGCTTGATGGGTTGGATTTAAGGTGCTAATAAAATGAAATTGTTAGATAAATGAATGAACTGCTCTGCTGGTGACCTTGGTTTAGCGCTGAACAAGTATTCTAGTTCTGCTATTTTATTTTCTTCTTCAATAACCTAGCGTTTATGTGTTAGGGCAGGTGCATGTGTCTGTAACCCACCCTTAGTGAGGATTACTGTATTTTATTAAAGGTGCATTATGTAATAAATCTAAAGCAACTGGCCATAAAATCCTCCTAATATGTCACAGAGACTCAGGAATAATGTTCATATAACAAACTGAACTCACCAACAACAACAGTAAAAAAAATATTTTGCAGACTGCAAATCATGTTTATGTTTTGACATCACGTTTTTGGCATGTGGCGCCACCTACCTGCCGTCTACCAATCATTGCAGTCAGTAGAGTCTCAGCTGCCGAGCGACCACGGGTGGCCAGTTACGTCAGAAAAACGAAACCTAAAAGACTTCTAAAAGTGCTTCTCCTTCCAGTCAGATCGGAAAAGAAAGCACCGCACAGATGTATCCCAGAAGCCACCTGGGGGATTTGACCGTAAAGTGCCTGAAACGGCTGTATACTGTCGGAAATCATAACATAACAGTGAAAAATAATATACTGGTGCCTGATAGCTAGTTTAAATAGAAACAAAACATTTCTAATGTTTTAATGTGAAGTACTTGTTTAGTACTACAGCCTGTCAATTAAAATAAACACTTCAGATATAATATTGTAATTAATTTACTTACTTTATCAAAAAAATAGGGTGGGTTACATGTCCATTTCCTTTTGTTTCCTGTTTGTCGTTATTGTGCTGTTCTCTGCTGATGAAAAAAAATCACAGCTAGGACAAGCCGAAGAACCAGAAATGGTTCTACTTAGCACTTTTATTTCTAAGAGTGTACTGACTTAACTTTAAATTGACTATATCATACATTTATATAATAGCTTTATGTGCATTTTCTCCCCAGAGTGCAACATTTTAAGTGGATGTGTGCAACGTGCCACACTTGACCTTGTCTTTAACATGAGCACTTTACTATCATCCAATGTCACTACTAGCACTTAGCTGTATATATGTATAAGGGTATATATGCATGTATGTATATGTACTTCCTCCATTATGCGAGCGCTCATGTTCCTATATCTTTATTTCCTTGAATGTATTTAAAAAAAAAAGTTTTATCCCTGATAAAAATCAACTTGCCAAGGTGGAAATTAGCCTCAGGCTACAACCTAGCATATTTACATTTTTAATGTGTATTAATACACATTGTCCATTCCCTTTAAGTAAATAATGAAAACAAAAATGTTCTCAGGATCACCTATTATTAAAAAAAAGGGGTGTCATTTGATTATGAAACTACTTTTTTATACAATATTTTGCAATATTTGATCGATTAAACTCAAAACTGATAATTTAATTATAAATTATTAATCAATATTTCATTAATTGGTGAAAAATCCTGTCTAAACCAGGGTTTAAGTTTTCTGATGGTGGGAAACAGGGTATGAGTCGGTGTGAACCTTCAGTCAGGCAGGGAGGGGGGGGGGGTCGTGGTGGTGGTGGTGCTGGGGATGATGACCTCTGGATTTCTGCTGCTGACCTGTGTGTGTGTGTGTGTGTGGGGGGGGGGGGCTCCTCCTGATCAAACGGGGTTTTTGTGCCCGGTGCTCCCCCAAAAGTCCCGGGCCACACCGATCAGGAGTTGCTCCTCCACTGGAGCTGAACAGAATGTGCTGGAGGCATTTTCTATGAATCCCCGCCTCTCATCACGCATCCACACACCCCACCCCTACCCCCCCTCCCCCCCGCTCTAGGCCACTCCTCCATTTTATCTTCTCTCTCTCTCTCTCGCTCTCTCGCTCCCTCCAAGGAGCCGTGCCCTTTCGTGACCTCTGGATGTAAAGTGAAACGGGTCAGGACACCCGCCAGGTCACTTGAGAGGAGCGGACTCGGGTTGCAGGGGTTTCTGATTTGTGAAGTTTCTTCACACAGATTGAAACATGCATATACTATTATCACACTACCCTCCCTCCCTCTCTCCCTCCCTCTCGCTCTCCCTCTCTCTAGTATGCAGAGCATGCACACGTAAATACACTTGCTGCCTTTTTTTTTTTATTACGTAACTACGTACGACCGAGCTCTTGCAAAAACCAAAATGAAACTCAATGAGCGTAGAGATGAAGATCCCCCCCCCTCTAGCTCTCTCTCTCTCTCTGTGTGTGTGTGTTTTCCTGCATTTCTACAGAACAAAAGAGGTTGTGTGGTTTCCTCTCTGGTGCATTGTGGGCATTGAGCGGGTTAGAGAGAATGGGTGGGGTGCGGGGGGAGGTGGGGGGGGGCGGCAGGGGACTGACTGACACAACCACTCAACTTTGACCTGCAGTGACAAGCCGCCTGCAGATTGGACACAGGAGAGGAAGAGGACGAGTTCATGGTACCAGTCAATAATCATTATTATTCAGAAAGACACCGGGGCGACCGCTCTTTATTTGGTTTTTAAGCCCGTTTCGGTCCGACTTATCGCCTTTTAAACGAAGCGGCGCTTGAATCTGAAAAAGCCGGAGTTTTGGTCGTTTTGGCTAAATTATCGATCGTGAAACTCGTCAGGCGTTTGACAATCGGCTCCGTCGAGGGCGTCGCTCACCTCATCGTTTCCCCCTCCATCATCTCTTTCGCTTTTTTCCGTTCCCCCCACAATCCTCATCCTCATCCTCTCCTCTAAGCCAAATCCAATACCTGAGCGCATGCACAAAATGAATGAGTCGTCCATCAGCAATTGACTGGGAGCCAAGTGGCCTTGGCTGTAATGCTCAGTGCAAGGAATTGTGTGAGAGACGGACGGTGGTGGAATGAATACATTTCTGGCAAATTACTCATATTCAGTTCAAAAAAAAAAGAGAGGGGAAAACAAAAGTGTGTATTTCTGCAATTTCTGGAAAGTATAAGTACAATAGTAGGGCAATTTCCATGTTAAAAGAAGTGAGAAGAACAGTGGGGGAATAAAGTGATAATTGTATAGTATGATGTGTGAACCGAGTGCTTATATTATCATATTTAAGATTTGCCTAACAATATATCGACAGTGCACGTGCTAAACACTTCAACAACATGCAATAAGAATGTCTGGTTTTTACTGATTTTAACAGCAAAAACAACAGCTTTAATGTCAGCAAAATGTATTGAATTAAAGTGGGTATTTTTTTTATATGTAGGAAAAATAACGTGGTGTAAAGTTAACATAAAATCCCCAACACAGCTGAAGTGTGCTAATATTTGTATTTATATTAATAGAGATTTTTTAAGTTTCAGCCATTGTGTTAATAAACTTAAGAGTTATCAATGAAGTTTTACTGTAAATTAAGCCATTTAATTGTATGAAATCGTTGCTATTTTCCCTCTTAATCCTTACAACATCCTCTTTTTATCGTTGATCCAATACCACCGCAGCGCTCACTATTCTTAGTCAGGTCAAATTAATTCACACGTGCTTCTGCTGCACTGTTTTATTCATCGACACTTAAAAAAAAAAGAAAAAAAAGAACACATATTAGATTTATAAACGTACGCGCCCTATAGAGCACCATAAGCTTCCTGTTACTGCAGACACACACACACACACACACACAAAAAATGCTGCTTAGCACTTTTTTTTTTTCTTCTCGCTCCTTCCTCTAGTTTCACGTTGAATTCCCTCAGATCATTTGCTCCCCTCTCTCTCTTCCTGTCTCCTACACATAGACGTACGCGTCTATACCGCGTTTATAGGTGTGTTTATATTTATAGGGCTTGGATGTATAGGTAGTATGTAGGTTTTTGCTCGTGTGTGTGTGTGTGGGTGTGTGTTTACCTACGCCGGGATTTGCAAGACTTGCTATGATTTTCATGAAGGTCGCTGCCTCCCTCTCTCTCTCTCTTTGCTGTGGCATAAATCATTTGCTCACTGATTATCGGTAAATCCATCAATAATTTCCGATCATGCAGATAAGATGGATGGTGGATGGTGCTGCAACGGTGCGGCGGCGTTGCCCTCTCGCTCCCCTCCCTGCAGAAAAAGGAGTAGGAAGTGGTGTTTCTGCGAAAGGTAGATAAAGCGTATATATACAGTATATATATACACGAGACGCACAGAAAGTGCCGGTGCTGCGTGCACACGCTGTCATGACAGTTGGTGCAAACCGCATACAGTCAATCCATCATGTCTGAGACGACGTCTTCCTGTGTGTACACAGTGTGTGCAGTAAGGTTTGAGCCCCCCCCCCCCCCCCACACACACGTGTTAATAAGCCTTTATTCTTCTGAGATGCTTATTTTGGAGAGTGTCGATTGGATGTATATGTGTGTGTGTGTGTGTGCGTTCACTCACAGCATACAGATCATTAAGTTCACACTGATGTAGTGGTCGGCCCCCGCAAATGGGACTTTCTATTAACAGTGCAGATCTGGGGGGGGGGGGGATCAGTGGAGCCGGCGGTTTGATAAGTGAGGTTGATTCGTTTTGTTGACGCCTAATGACGTGATAATAAAATGACAAACGATGCCCAGGAATTGACTCAAATAAACATTTCGTAATTTTTTAACGCTGAGCTTCATGCCGTGAGTCGTCTCATTGACCTAAATAGGACGCGCGGTCGTCTAATGACTCACACGTTCTTACATTTCATTGTGCTGAATCGTGCTCTCGCAGACTTCAGGCGTTTCTCATCAGCCGTCAAAATCCTAAAAGAGGCAGGTGTTGCGTAAATGAGGGCAATTTTAGTCCGCATCGTAAATCTGAACACGTACAACTACCGCGAAGCGTTGTTTGTGTGCACGTGTGTGAATAAAATAAGGCTTTTGTGTGTGTGTGTTTACAGGGTTTTTGTATTTTGTACAGTATTTTGAAGTGAAAGCGTTAGAATGCCAATAAAGAAGGACGTCCATTCTGGAATGCAAATGGGTGAACGTCTCCTGACACGCGTGGGAAAGGGAGTGCGTGA
This sequence comes from Microchirus variegatus, assembly GCF_963457635.1. Classification (NCBI taxonomy): domain Eukaryota; kingdom Metazoa; phylum Chordata; class Actinopteri; order Pleuronectiformes; family Soleidae; genus Microchirus; species Microchirus variegatus. The sequence continues at coordinate 19,845,172 of NC_139813.1, forward strand.
GCAGATGAGTCCTCTGTTTAAGACATAGATCGACTAATGGGCTGTGTTTTTTTTTTAAACCAGCGTTGACCTATTTTAATTAATCGGTTGTTTCTTACTTATATTTTGTTCTCGGACACTCAGTCACTAAAACCTTATTTCTTTCCATGCAGAACATTTGTACACTTCATGTGCTTCACATGTTTTTTAGTGACTCCTTGTCCTTGTACTGTCCTCTCTGCCTTATCCTATGTTTGTAAGCCAGTGGGCGATATGGCTTATAAATAACATCCATAAATTACATCCAGACATATGATCTTTATCAGGACATAAAGCCACACGCAGGTTGTTTCAACAATTATTTATATATTATTACATACATTACATATTATTTTTACCTTCCACTTCAGATAATACAGATAACAGATAATTATTTCTTTGAATTTTTCATGTTAAATGAAGCATATTGAAGCATATTTATTGCTTCATTATTGCTTTGTGTGAGGAACAAATAATTAGGCGTAGAATTAAAGAAGTGCTATCAAGTGATCTATCTATCTATCTATCTATCTATCTATCTATCTATCTATCTATCTAGCTATCTATCTATCTATCTATCTATCTGTCTATCTGTCTATCTGTCTATCTGTCTGTCTGTCTGTCTGTCTGTCTGTCTGTCTGTCTGTCTGTCTGTCTGTCTGTCTGTCTATCTATCTATCTATCTATCTATCTATCTATCTATCTATCTATCAGCTAGCTATTGAGCTAGCTAGCTAGGTGGGGTAGGTACTAGCTAGGTACATAGCTAGCTAGATAGCTGGCTACCTACCCACCTAGCTAGCTAGCTACCTACCTATCAAAGTGTGGTTCATTTGTTCAGATTGAGGACATTTTTTAAACATAAATATTATAAATTAAACATATGTGCATTGATAGATAGATTTAAAAAAATACGATAGAATTTACAAAATTATATTTTAAAAAAGTGCTATTAAGTAAAAAAACAAATATAATTTTTATTCTATGTATTTTATTCTATCTAGCTAGCTATCTAGTTATTGAGCTAGCTAGGTGGGAAGGTACATAGATAGATAGACAGATAGATAGATAGATAGATAGATAGATAGATAGATAGATAGATAGACAGACAGACAGACAGACAGACAGACAGACAGACAGACAGACAGACAGACAGACAGACAGACAGACAGACAGACAGATAGATAGATAGATAGATAGATAGATAGATAGATAGATAGATCAAACGATGGTTAATTTGTTCAGATTGAGGTAGACATTTTTTTCTACTTAAAATAGGCATTATATCAGATTTACTGATCTAAAGGTCAACACCAGCCACAGAAAAATCCACATTTACAATCTGAGGTCTTACCATTAGACCTTTAACCTCTGACGCACTCGTATTGTAGGCATCGTCATTTTAATTTATTCAAATTTGTCCTTGTTAAATTGCTAATTTTGATGTATTGTGTGTGTGTTTTGTTTTGCAGAGCAAACTTGTGATGGAGGGCTTTCGCAGCTTAAAGGAGGGCGAGCAGGTGGAGTTCACCTATAAGAAGTCCTCCAAGGGCCTGGAGTCTCTGCGGGTGACGGGCCCCTGTGGGGGACCCTGCTCGGGCAGTGAAAGGAGACTCAAGGGGAAGGTCCCACTCCAGAAACGCAAACCAAAGGGAGACCGGTGAGTGGAATTTGAAATAAACGTAATGCAAAGAAACAGTAATTCTCGTTTTCATTCGGAACCTTCACGCTGCACTACTGCACTACTGCACTACTGTAGTGCCTTTACAAAGCTGTCTATACAGTGTAGGCAACGTGTTGTACATACGTCTCGCCGCAGTGGAGAGCGTTTCTGAGTGGGCGGAGATTATAGATTAAATCTATTCAATCTGCACGACTACATGCCTGTTGCTATGGTTATTGTGCGCCATAATAAGGAATTGAATAGGGGCACTTTGCCTGCCATTGCTGCTATTTTAAATCAATTTGCGAGCTTTTACATTAGGGGGGGAGGATTGGCTTATATGCATCTCAATGCGGCAGCGGCTCAATCAATTGTTTTGTCCTCGGTTTTTAAATCCTGAAGGCTGCACTGCTGAAATCAGTCAGGGCGAAGCCCGTATGGAGCTCCTTGAATATGATGGCGTACGCGGTCTAAGGAGAGCACGGCGAGAGCCTGCCTTTATTTGACGTACAGCAAAGCTGTAAGAATGTGACCGCGTGTGTTGAAAGAAGGCATCACTTGACTACATATACAATGGCGACATGAATACAGGCTTTTTTGACCCCGTGTTAAGCAGTTTATTGTCAGGTGTGAAGAGAAAAAAAAAGCTTTGGTCCGAAACATGGGAACAGGATCCGAGCGCGAAGGCTCCCTGATAGTTTTACACAGCTGAATAATTCAGGTTATTCGGGATAATTGATCCAGAGTTAGGTCAAGTGTCTCCACCTTGTAGCTGCTGCGAGGCGGATTGGATTCAGATATGGCAGGTAGATCGCTGTGATGTCATCGGCTCTGCTCAGGCTGTGGAGGGTTTCGATGCTGCTCTGACCCCTGCTGGTCACTCTGTGATGCAGCTGTGGGTTTGACGTGACCGGCGTTCAAACAAATGTTGATCATAACAAAGGTGCTTTTTTGGAAATAACTAATTATAGCATGAGCAGGAATTTAATTTGTGGTTTATACTGGGTTTTGGATGGTTTCAAGGTTAATTTGTGACATTTTTCTTTTGCATAATATGCTTTCTTCATATTTATTGAAGAATATTAAAATATATAAACATATGTGTGAATATATATGTGTATATAAATATATATGTACACATATATATGTGTATATATATGTTTGTTTAATAATTATATTTACGTATATATATACATATATATATGTAAATACGTACATATATACTGTTAGGGCTGGACAATATATCAATATTATATCTATATTGTGACATGAGACAAGCTGTCGTCATAGATTTTGGATATTATATTATTTTGGATATTTGGATATTAATCCAAATCCATTAATTAATATATTTATTATATTGAATACATTTGTGAAATACACAAAATATTATAACTTAAATATTTATGTGTATAGATAGATAGATAGATAGATAGATAGATAGATAGATAGATAGATAGATAGATAGATAGATAGATAGATAGATAGATAGATAGATAGATAGATAAAAGAAATACAGAGAATTGACAAAATTCTATTAAAAATAACACTTATGTAAATCTAAGCTTTATTATTTGTCACATAGCAATTTTTGACAATAATTTAGTGATATATATCGATATTAAATAATCTGAAAATGTATATGTTAAGTGTATATAATTATTTGGTTACACAACTTGAATCCGGAACATAAAAATTAATTGTTTTTTTAAAATAGATGAAAACCTAATTGCATTTCTGACACCTTAAATTTTTCTCGATCTAATTAATGACATCATTGCATACGTTATTTAATTTTTCTTTTTAATGTGTTTTATTGTATGGCTGCTACTTTTACTCATGTTTTGTCTTTTTAACCTATTTTAGTTCTTTTTTTAGTCATATTTTATTGCCTCGTGTGAACAGCTTTTTATGTCCTTTATTTATTATTCTGTGCAGCATTTTGATCCACTGTGGTTGTTTTAAAGTAATATTTGATAAAGTTGTGTCCTCACCGATGAATAATGCTCTATAACTTGAATTTGATTTCTTCCCGAAAATGTTTTCATTTTAAAGCACACCATGACCCTTAAATCTCTTAAATCTGCAACAATAGGTTGATAATAATAGTTTCATTCCTGTGGTTATAATTCTTATGGAAAATGCCATAAATAAATGTAAATAATACATAATGTGACTTTTTAAATCATATCAACTTAGAAAAACACAGCCTGTCCTTATTTCTACTAGTCCATTGTGGTTCTTAGTTTCGCAATGATGTTGTTATTTTTGTCTTATAAATGCTTCCTGGAGTTTTTTTTGTTTGTTTGAGGGAGAGATTTGCTGACACACTGGTTTCCTGTGCATGTGCTCGTTTTTAAAGTCAAAACAACTGGAAGCGGTTACACGAGTATCCGCCGCTTTCAGCTGACAACATGGGTTTCTGTGGCCTGTTTTAATTAAAATCCATGACAATAGGTCCTTGAACATAAATTAATTAATTAATAGCAGACATGAATTAAAAAGACATTTTATGAAGCCTCTTAGGGGAGATCATCTGACGCCTGAAAGCAGCCAGAGCTCTACACGAACACGTTAGAGTCGATGTCGAGTCGAGAATGACTGACGGCGTCGTGACAGGTTGAAACTTTAGCACTTTTCACTGCTGTGCTTTCAGCACTCCTCTGGTTCTTGTCAAATTTAATAACATGCTGTAAGTTGGCACTCCGCTGCAGAATGTCTGTCTCTCGCCTCAGGTCCACGCTTACATCTTGTGCTGCACTGCCATCTAGTGGAGAATCCGAGCTGGAGCAGGCATTTGTACTGATGCGGAGTGAGAATTGGTCTTAAAAATTAAAGCTTTTTCACATAATGTGAAGAAACACAATTTCTTAAATCAGGCCTGCAATGATAAATGGATAATTAATTGATTAACCGACTCCTGAATGAGTTGCCCAGTATTTTGATAATCAATTGATCAGTTTTCTTACCTAAAAACACTTTGATTTCCAATGATTTAATGTAAATATGTGGACAAAGTTTTAAAGACAAACAAAAAATCTTAATTATATTGTTGACAAATAGTAGTTTTTATGAATGAATAAATGAATTAAACACAAACATTAATCAGTAAGAATAGTTGTCCAACTCGTGTTAACACTGCAGCTGTTAGGTTGGAATTCTCTATTTGAATTGATTGTTTGTTATCTGTAATCCTCTTGAAATTTGTATATATTTATCTGACTTTATTATCTGACTATCTGACATTTCATTGTGATATTTATTTATAACAAGTTACTTGTTCATCTCTATCATCCAGGTTTTATGTATTCGTGTATTTATGTTGATACAAATCATACTTTTTTCCACACCTACAATGTGTGGTATTGGTTTAGCCCTTGGAACACAGAGCTTTTTGGCTGCTTTTTTCCATCACTATGTTAAAATGTACAGTATATACAGAGGCTATATATTGTGCTATATATGTGCAATATATTGTGTCCTATATCCTTTCAAATGTACAAAATGTTTAAAATGGGATTGAAATTATGAAATTTGTACATTTCATTTCATCATAATCATTTTTAATGAACAAAAAGAAAAGAAGACTAAAAATGCGATGAAAAATAAGTCATAACTCAACAACACATAAGAAGACATTTTTTAAAGCCTGAATATGTGACCTATCAATACACTCACCCACAGGATGTCCATATAAGGAGTTGTGTGTTGTTCTCACAAATTACCATAAGTGCACTAAGGGTGATTTCTGATTTTTCTCCGTCCTCTCTTTCCTCCTCCCTCTGTAGCTGTTATAACTGTGGAGGTCTGGATCACCACGCCAAGGAGTGTAGCCTGCCCCCCCAGCCAAAGAAATGCCACTACTGCCAGAGCGTAACGCACATGGTGGCTCAGTGTCCCCACAAGGCGCCGGCGCCCCCCACAGGCTCTCAGGATCAACACGCGTCTACCTCGGCCCCCATCCCAGGGACCGGGCCTTCTTACCTCTGCCCCCCGGAGGAGGAGGAGCAGCAGCAGCAGCAGCAGCAGCAGCAGCAGCAGCAGCAGCAGCAGCAGCAGCAGCAGCAGCGCTCCGGCTCGTCTCCCCTGGAGGGCTCCTCCTCCTCGCCGGAGGAGCCGCACACACAACGTGGCCCCCGCACCCAGCGGTGGAGGAAATCCTGAAAAACGCAGAAACCTTTCGCCTGCTAAACCCCCGTTTGACCGTCACGTGTTCCCTTCAATCAAGGATACCCGAAGCCCCTCCCCCCTTCATCTACCTCGCACCTGTGGAAAAGAAAATGGAGGACTTATTTTCTATACTTTTATTATTTTTATTTTTTTCCTAACCAGCGCAGCTATGGCAACAATCAATGGGGTACGGACGAGTGTGTGTATGATGTGTGTGTGTGTGAGTGTGTGACTGACTTGCTGTCGTCTGGTGCAGCTATGGCAACTACCGCTGGAATAAGGACTGTAATTCTTGTTCTAATCAGAGCAGCTGAAGAGTGAAACAACGTGATATGATTTTTTTATTTTTTATTTTTTTATTAGTTAAGGACTTTTTTTTTCTCCCCCTCCGTCTTGGTTGGAACCCAAGTTTTTTGGCCATTTTGGATTATATTTACTTCCTTTAAAGCGGGCAAATTAATATCCTCGAGGCTCAATCATTCAGACAAGATGATGCATCCTTTTAAGCACACACGCGTTAGCTCATTTTAAGGATTAGGCGACTAGCTCAGCGCCCTCTAAGCGATAATCCAGACCCATGGGATTTTTTAGCTTGATTTATATATATATAAAGAAAATCTGTACGGATGGAAACATTATGGATTCCGGAGGGAGATTTTTTATAGACCTTTAGATGGTGAACTGCTGCTCTTAACACCCACTACATACCTCTCTCTTACATGAAACAGCCTTGACCAAGTGATTGTCAAAGAACGAGCATGTGAATTCTGTGCATGCAGGTGCACCACTGACTGAGAGAGAGAGTGAAAATGAGGAAAAAAGTGTGTGTTTGCATGTGTGTGAGTGTGTGTGAGTGTGTGTGTGTCTGCTGCACCTCTTCTTCAGGTGCTGGTCAACACTATTAACCTCTGTTAGATAAGACGTGTCTGACAACAACAACAACAACAACAAAAAAAAGAAAGAACAAAATCATCCTAATAATTGAGGAAGATCATAGTTTTGGATTCGAGGAGGCGATGAATCACTTGTAAGATTGACTGTTGTATAATTAGTATGAAATAACTTAACAGTTTATAAATCATAGTTTTAAGTCATTAATATATATGTAAAGGGGCGCAGGATATAAAAATTAAAATTGTCTTAAGTTTAAGTGATGCATATGTATAAGTAGTTAGCTCTGACACAGGGGGGAAATAGCTGTGTTTATTGCATGTTGTTACGTGGAAACATGTGACTCTCTCTCTCGGACGAAACTAAAAAAAAACTTTAAAAAAAAAAGGAGTAAACACCACATTTTTGGCGCCTTTTCCACTATACGGTTCCAGTACGACTCGACTCGGTTTGGTATTGTTTTCCATTGCTGTAGTACCTCCTCAATGTGGGCGGAGTCATCTTGGCAACTAGTGACTAGTGTCGTCGGCGACAGGATTTGGCACGCGTACGTCTCATTTACCGTAACTCCTAGACCGATCTAGCGTTTGCGACGTTAGCTTCTCAGTACCGTAATTAACGGTAAGTTAAGTGCCAGATATATCTGCAGCTATGAAATCAAAATAAATCCAAGCGGCCTGATTATCATGATGGTCATAACAGGGTAAATTAAAAAGTTCAGTACTTCCTGTTTGTGTATGGCAAACGGGGTTGTGATGCTGTCACTAAGTATGTCGTAAAAATACGCCAGACTCCTGTGTTAAATATCGTGGTTTCATGCCGTGTTCACAACGAACACGAGCTTTCGCGTCACTGCAAGTCGGCGTTTACTTTTAAACAGTAAAGTAACGGGCATTTTTTGCCCTCTGTTGTGTGAAGTGTCTGCAGAGAAGAAAACCAGCGTCTTGTGCGGTTTCACAACACCATGCGTAGCCGGACACAACAATGCGGCGGGTTTCACTGTTAGCTTCAGGAGCTACGTCATGCGAAAGTATCCCCGGAAGAGGCTCTTATCCGTACGGAGCGCCCAAATTCAACGGTACAACTCAGTAAAACTGAAAAGCTGTTTCCGGCTTCGCATGGTGTTGTGAAACCACTCTAGATTTCTATTGCGCCACTTGGCCCGACCTTTGTATGTAAACTTGTGCGGTTTGAACAGAGCATTAGACATTTCCTTGCTAAATGTTGGAGATTAGCGCATGTTTTCAGGATTTTTTAAGTCTTTCGTACTGATCTACGGTTCGCTTTGATTCTTGTGTCGGACGTCGCGCTCATGACTCTTCCAGGGACGACACTCTCTGACCAATCGGCGACAGGTAGTCTGTCGACGTCACATTTTAAATATTGAGGTTTTATGCCGTGTTCACACCGAACGCGATTTGGCTCGTTGTATGTAACGGTAAAGTAACGGGCATTTCATCGACCCAAAGCATTGTTGCACTCTGTTGTGTGAACTGTCTGCAGAGAAGAAACCGTTGTCTCGTGCGGCTTCACGACACCATGCGTAGCCGGACGCGACGTGGCGAGTTTCACTGTTAGCTTCAGGAGCTACGTCATGCGAAAGTATCGCCGGAAGAGGCTCTTATCCGTAGCCTACGGAGCTCCCAAATTTAACGGTAAAACTTGCCAAGTTGTGTCGCAACCCGGCTTCGCGTGGTGTTGTGAAACCGCTCCAGACGTCTATCGCGCCGCTTGGTTGTGAAAATGGCGTCTGTGCGTTGACTTTGTATGTAGACATTAGACATTGCCTTTGCTAAATGTTGGAAATTAGCGCACGTTTTCAGGATTTTTTAAAGTAATTTTAACCTATCTACAGTTCGCTTTGAGTTTTTTCACGTTTTAGTATCGTCTTAGCTCGCTTGGAACCTCGTCAGAGCAGGTACTAAAAAAACGTACCAGGTACTAACTGGAATGGAAAAGCACAAAAAAAGAGTCGAGTCGTAGCGGAACTGTGTAGCGGAAAAGCGCCATTTGTTACCTACAAACGTCAAATAGTCAACGGTCACTTCTGACACGGCACAAAGGCTCGTACTGTGACGGGCGACGCCGTCACAGTATCTTCGCAGCTGCTCTACTTTTTAATACCTCACTCAACTCTTCCTCACGGAAGCGAATGTCAAAGAAGAAGAAGAGAAAAAAAACCAACGTGTTCCTCTCCCGTCTGTGCCTACCTTTTGTTTGTTAGTAAGCACCAGCCAGGTAATGGTCGCCATCGCCACTGCTGCTGCTGCTGCTTCAGACTTTTAACTAAAGAGAGAGAGAGAGAGAGAGGGAATGAGGGAGAGGGAGAAAGAGATGGCGTTGCTGCTTTTGGTATAACTTGAATCCCAAGTCTGGCTTTAGTGGCACTATGTCTGTGACCCGACAACTCTTCTCTGACCATATTGAATGTGAAAAGAGCTTCATCTGAAGTCGACTCCTCACAAAGGTTTACGCTGGGTCGCTTTGGAGTTTGTATCTTAATGTTCTGACAAATCAAATAACTTTGTACGATACTGAACTTGTGTGTGTGTGTGTGTGTGTGTAGACAAGCGACTTGTTTTTGGTATATTTCTATACCAAAGAGTTTGGCTTTATTTTTATTCTGTTGTTTCGAAGGCATTTAAGAGTTCCTGACGCGGTTGCTATCCTCTTGATGCTCTTTTCGGTAATAAGAAGGACTTATTGCTGTTTGTTGTTTTTTTTGGTTTTATGTACAGCTTTTTGAATGTGTGTGTGTGTGTGTGTGTGTGTGCGTTTAACATGTATCTCAACAAATGCAGCATGACAGAGACAAAAAGAGTCCAACGACCAAACCACGGAAAAAGGAGCACAGGCCATGCTCCATATGGGATCTCTATGGAAAAACCACCATTTTTTTTTTTTTTTTGTATGATGTATTTATACATTTTTACTCTCAGACTTTCTCTCAGGATGATGAACTCTTCTCAGGGAATTAACCAAAAAAATGTCTCGTGTTCTTTTGGGAATCATCCGATTCGACTCATCGATAAAACTCTGTTAAAAAATGGTGACGGAAATAACCATTTTCATGTACTGATATTAGCAACTACCTCTTGAGTTATACATAGTTGTGCGTTTTTTTCCTTTTTGTTGTTGTGTGTATTGTTTTGATGATGGTTAACAGTATAGGTCTCTGTTGTACTGAGGTTGTCGTCGTGTTGCCACAGACTCCCTGGTCTTCCTTTACTTCCCAGGTTTTTAAAAAAAAAACGTCTTTTACTTTTACTGCAAAAAAAAACTTACGTTTATTTTTTTGTTTACCACAAAAGCCTACCTCATATGCGCTTGTTCCTCCAACAAACTCCTTACCTCTTCTCCTCCTCCTCCTCCTCCTCCTCCTCCTCTACCTCCGGTCGTTTTAATTAAATTCTCCACTCGTCGCACTAGAGTCACACGGCATTTCCAACCAATCAGGCCCCGAAAGTGGCTCAAAAATAACAATCAAAAAGTCCTCTTTGGAGCTTTGGTGACACAGACAGCCAGTTTACCTCCAGTTAGATACTTTTCTTTATACACATATATAGAAAGAACATGGACTGTGGTTTTAAGTTTGTATTTTTATCATAACCAGTTTTTTTTTTTTTTTTCAACCACAGAAGAAAAGGATTGTACTTCACATACACTCACAAAAAAAGTATTTTTTTTTTGCCTGACCCTGTTACCAAATAGATATTTTCTTTTTTATTATTTCATTTTACAGCCCCGTGATAATCAGACATTATGAGAAGTCCCTTTGTTTGTATTTTTTTTTTTTTTTTAGAGTGGCATTGTTAACGTTTTAACACGGAATCAGTAGATGTTTTTACTAACGCTGGCATTTTTTGATTAGAAAAATTGACCTTTTGACCTCAGTATTACAGTCGAGGGAGTCGTCGTCGTTGAAGTTATGAACACACAAAAAGACGTAACTGCATTAATGCTCATAGTTTTACACGTTATTGCGATCAATCTCTTTGTTTACTGTCCTGTACTCAGCCAATAACACCCCCCCCCCCCGTAGAAATAATCAAATGGTTATAATGGTAATAATGGTAATAATATTTCCCCAATCATGCAAACATGAGACAGCACAAGACTCACATCCATGTCATCAAGTATGTTTTTTTTAACTGTTGCGATCCTGAATGTACCATTGTTGGTGTCTTGAAAAGTGGACGCGTTTTCGAGTTTGTGGTGTTAAATGAAATGAAAAGTCTGATACACCTGTGTGGTATAATGAAAGATGGTGATATTTGTTAAGAAATCTGTTCAATTTAAAGCGATTTCTCCCATGATTTTCTAACGTTAACCCATGGTTTAGTATTATCTTCGATCCACGATATCTTTATATAGTGGATACACCAAGCTGAGTTAATAAGTTAAAGGTGCATTATGTAATAAATCTAAAGCAACTGGCCATAAAATCCTCCTAATATGTCACAGAGACTCAGGAATAATGTTCATATAACAAACTGAACTCACCAACAACAACAGTACAGACAAAATATTTGCATTGACAAAAATATTTTGCAGACTGCAAATCATGTTTATGTTTTGAAATCATGTTTTTGGCATGTGGCGCCACCTACCTGCCGTCTACCAATCATAGCAGTCAGTAGAGTCTCAGCTGCCGAGTGACCGCGGGTTGCCAGTTACGTCAGAAAACCAAACCTAAAAGACCTCTGTATTTTGAATTTGAATGTGGTAACCGGTTTTTGGCCACATTCTTACATATGGCACCTTTAATCGACTAACCGCTGGCAAAGCGATAGTCAACAAGGCTAACTTTGTTTCCCCCAATTAAATCACAAGTCAAACATAATATTGTATTATTTGAAGGAAAAAAAAAATCGACTTTTATTGCTGAAAATAGACAGTGTCAACCATCTTATTAAAGATAAAAACATCTACAGCTGGTCCAAAGACGACCTTAAGACACATGGATTGTATTCAAACGACAACAACAAGCATTTAAACATAAAAGCCGACAGAAACCTTAACATCACGAATCATTAAAAAAGCCTTTGGAGACAGAAAGGATGTTTTATGCCACGATACCAAGGTCTCAGTGCTCCCTCGTGTGGTCGCCCAGTAGATGGTTGCAGATTGAATGAAGTTCACACAAAACCTCAACCTGCTGCCTTTGTGCTTTGCCTTGATTGGATGATCATTGATCATGATTGTTTTTGTGTGTGTGTGTGTGTGTGTTTGTTTTTTTTAAACTGTATAATGATATTGTGACTATGTACATGGAATCATACTGGGCCGCTGGCTCCAGAACGGACCTCTAAAAATCCAACCAAGGCAATTGAAAGTGCAGATACCTCCTTGTATTGACCGACGACCTTTCACTCCTCACGTTTGTTTGTGTGTTTACTCTCCACATCATGGCCAGAGGGAGTTTTTCTGTCCTTTGGAACACGTCTATAGAGCCAAGCACTGATTCTATTGAATGGGGGGGGAAACAATGTTCTTCTGTGTGCATATCGCTCATTATTTTAGCCCCAATATAAGTGTACTGCCTTTTTAATCTCTGTGAATCTTGGATTAGATTTTTTTCTAAAATATGTCTTAAATGTTTTACTTGATTGGAAAATAAACATATTATATTGGCATTAAAGTATGTATAATTTCCTACTAGACACTGACGTGGCGTCGCGTTTGTTCCCTTTTTTGCAATTCAGATTCGATGATTCGCACGCAACATATTCACCCAAATCGGTCAATTTTCATGGGAAGTGGCTGCTGTTACATTGTGAACGCGGCTCTTTTGTAGCTCTGGAGGAGCTTTGCCAAATCTAACAAGATGGCGTGAATGATTATCCCGGGCTTGGATATACAACAAAAAGCCTGCATTTCAAACAGGGTTTAGGGAAGCGATGGGTGTTTAAAGCAAGGGTTTTAATGCAAGAACGCTGTCACGTTGCATTATGGGAAAGTTCTCTGGCATTTTCTTAAAAGGCTTGACCTACATTACGTCTGTCAAGTAAACAGTGACACAGGCCTATATATTTTTAACCTGAAATCTAGAGCTAGGGTATTTGAACTTTGATTTTCCACACAGTTTCATTTTATTTTAAAATCTAAACACTACAGTCAGTCTTGGATAAAGTACTTGAAAGCGATACTTGTGTAAAAGTACAAGTATCTTACCAGAAAATGACGACTTTGTTAGAAGTTAAATTTCTGTTTTAGAACGTTACTTGAGCAACAGTCTTAAATTGCCTGATATTTACTGTACTTACACTCAGAGGGGGAAAGTAACTAAATACATTTACTCAAGTTACTGTATTGAATACTTTTTTTTGTGTATTTTGTATTTTTTAAGTACAATTTAAAATCAGGATTTTGGATTTTACCTGAGTACGTATTGACTTAAGTATTGTACTTAGTGACTTTATAAATCCTATCTGTTACTGAGTAAAAATAAAAATTCAGCTCCAAAATAGTTTTGGATTTCTGAGCCCTTGTCATATTTCTACTACCCTCACACCCCACGCAAAGTAACTAGTCACTTTTACTTTAATACATTTCAAATGAGCTACTTTTTAATTCTACTTGAGTACATTTTCAGATGACTACTTTTACTTCTACTTGAGTAATATTTCATCAAAGTATTGGTACTTTTACTTGTGTACAATATTTTAGTACTTATTCCACCTCTGCTTACACTACCGTTCGAAAGCTTGGGGTCACCTATACAATTAGTTGGTGTTTTCCATTAAAAGTCACACTTTAATTCACCAAAAGAGTTACAAAATGAATAGAAAATATAGTCAAGACATTGACAAGATTAGAAATAATGATTTTTATTTATGATTTTAACTTTGCTTTCGTCAAAGAACCAGCACAACTGTTTTCAGCTGTGCTAACATCATTGCACAAGGGTTTTCTAATCATCCAATCGCCTTCTAACGCGATTAGCAAACACAATGTACCATTAGAACACTGGAAATGGGCCTCTATACACCTATGTACATATGCCATTAAGAACCAGACGTTTGCAGCTAGAATAGTCGTTTACCACATTAACAATGTATAGAGTGTAGTTCTGATTAATTTAATGTTAAATTCATTGGGAAAAAGTGTATGTTTGAAACTTTTGGAGTTTGTGGTTTATCTGCGTGAGCTAGCTAGCTCGCCGGTTAGCTGCTCAGCTAACACCTGCGCGCTGAAACAGCTGAAACAACCGATAGCTGAGACCCGGCGTCCGGATAAGTGTACAACAGAAACCCCCGGAGACCAGAGCCTCTGTGTCGGATACGGCAAACAACGAGCCGCTGGTGAGTTTAAGTCCACATGGAGCCGAAAACTGCGGCTAACCGCTGCTAAAAAAAACAACTAGCGACAACAAACAGGTATTACGTCACCAACTCAACTTTTATTTTGTAGTAACAAAGATGGTTCAGGGAAATGAATCGGAGTAAAAGTACATATTTTATTTAGGAAATGTAGTGGGGTAAAAGTACAAGTTGTTTATTTAAATATAAATAACGAAGTAAAATATATAGAAACAAATGTGTCTCATATTCCAAATTAAAATGCATTAACAGAAATGCTTTTTCACTTTCTGCATTTTTTGACTCATAAATAACATAAATAATCAATGTTCAATTTTCAACTAGCGTCAACTTTAGTCACAAAATAAGCAGTCTTGAAGTTTTCATTTTATGCAGCTGCATTTTGAAAATGAAACATTATTTCTGTCAATCCATTTTAATTTTCAAATTTGACATTTCCAATTGGAATTTGGTACCTTTTTGCTGGAGGATGTTTTGAATTAAATTAAATCTTAAATGTCATTTTCTTTATCATTTTAATTAAGTCACAGGATGAGTAGTCTCGAATAAGAAAATGAATTTTATGTATGAGTCAAAAAATGCAGCTACATTTTAAAAATGAAAAACCATTTCTGTGAATACGTTTTAATTTGGAATATGAGACACATTTGCTTCCATATAAGTAGAGACATGTGAAAATTCTACTTAAGTACAGTCAAAGTATTTGTACATTACAACACTGACGACAGTTTCCTCTTGTTTGTCAGGTCTCTGTTGTAAAAAGAAAGTCAAAACAATCTCAAAAGACAAGACATCGCTCACTCCACACGAGGGTCACCCCGGGGGGGTCACTGGTGCCAATCTGGGCTGACATAGGACCAAAGGTGGGTCACACACGGTCAATTTAGAGTGCCCAATTTGCAGAATCCCCCACATCTGCATGTTTTTGGATGATGAATTAACTGAG
Organism: Microchirus variegatus; assembly: GCF_963457635.1. Taxonomy (NCBI): domain Eukaryota; kingdom Metazoa; phylum Chordata; class Actinopteri; order Pleuronectiformes; family Soleidae; genus Microchirus; species Microchirus variegatus. The sequence continues at coordinate 19,860,182 of NC_139813.1, forward strand.
GACCTGCTTTTACCAGTGTGAGGATTTGCTGTCTTTATTCTGTACAGTTGTAAATGCAATGTTTTTATTGCTGTTAGCTGGACAAGCTATTTTACCACCTATAAGCGGGATAAAGCATTTATTTTTATTTATTTTTTATAAATTAGGACTCGTGTCACCTGTTTTCCATCAACATCTCTGTAGTTTTGAGAAGCCAATTCTCCAGATTTCCCACCATCAACATCCCTCTGAGGCTCAGAACAGATGATAACAAATGAGACAAATAGTTCAGTTCTTTGCAGTGTCCACTAGGGGGAGACCTCGTGCTGCTGTACGCTCTCCCCCCCCCCCCCCCCTTCCCTCGGGCCTGTGAAGGACACAGCCAAAGCAGATTAATCACCTCAACACATCTGACTCACCAAAAGACACTGGTGTTTCTTCGCAGCCGTCGCTCGATTCTCCTGCTCCTCTTTAATGGCCCAGCACCTCGCTGCTATTTTTTTTTTTTTTTTATATATCCAGCTGTCTCTCTCACTGTATTTCTCTGAAGCACATCCAGGCTTGAGGGGGTCCATTAAATCCACGCTCTTTGTTTACAGTTTCCCTTTGTTACCCACCATAATTTTCCTACCCCCCCTTTTCTCCTTATTCATATACCATCTCTGGAGACGGCTTTGTCAAGGTCAGCTATTTTTATGGCTCGTGATATCGGAGGAAGTGGCAATAAGAAGAGGAAGAGGAAGAGGACGGGGCGAGGATAAATGACGCTTGCTGGAAAGAGGACGGGGTTGTGTTTCCGGGGGGGACGTCAAAGACGGAGACACGGAGCGTGGAGTACATTTCCTTCTCCGTCTTACTCTGTATTGTTCTATTCCTCATTCCTAAACTGCGTGTTGACCTTTGTAGTATCGCCCCCAGGCTGTATGCTTTAACCTTTCCAGTGAGAGAGACAGAGAGAGAGAGCACTGGGAATACAAGATAAATCACAACTGCTGTCTGCTAATGCGACAGACAACAAGACACGAGTGGGAAAAAAAACCCTTTCCCTCACAAGGAAACCTTCTTGTCGAGACGTTGGCTCGCTTCCACGAAGATGTTCACGCCGTCAGAACGCTGTTACATCCACAAGTGCAACCTTGAATTATTCATCCTTCATTAGAATGCACTATCAGTAATGATGGGCCAGGAGTGTGTGTTTTTGATGTATTCGTCTTTTTTGTGAGTAAAACACAGGGGTCATTAGGAGTCATTTCTGGTCAATTTTGTATGATCAACCATGCTCCTTGAGAAAGACAAGGAAGAGGGGAAAAAAAAAAATCCAATTTACTTTCTGTGCATTGAGAATTCACGTTGAAAGAGATCAAAGGGGACAGACAAAGAGAAGGAGAAGATCGACATCTTCTCATCTCCATTTGGCTCCCTATGAGAGAGGGGTAAATTACTTTAAAGCTGCTGCCTTGATGAAAGAAAAGGGCCTGATGCATTTCTCCTGAGGTGGAATCAACAGTATGAATGAGGCAAAGGCAGAGAGAGGGAGAAATGGTCCATTTTGTTTGAGAGAAACCTAATGGGGTATTTTGGTTGGGGAACGAGAGAGTGCTATTTGACAGGAGTGAACAAAACAGCGATTCCCTCTTCAGCAGATGTAGATGTGAGGAATTGATCAGCATCAGCATATTCATCAACAAAAAAAAGAAATACCGCGGTATGATTTTTTTTTTTCAAATTTTGTCCAAAATGTTTTTTTTTGCCATTTTTTGTCAAATTTTGGATGACATAACGCGGTATGATTTTTTTTTTTTTTTTCAAATTTTGTCCAAATTTTTTTTTGTTGCCTTTTTTAGGTCAAATTTTGGATGACAACGTGGTATGACTTCTTTTTTTTTTTTCAAATTTTGGAAAAAATATTTTTTTTAACGTTTTGATACCGCGTATTACCTTTTTTACATTTTGGATGACATACCGCGCTATGATTTTTTTTTCAAATTTTGGACAACATTTTGTTTTGCCTTTTTTTTGTCAAATTTTGTCAATTTTTTTTTTTTTTACGTTTTGACAAATTTGGGATGACATACTGCGTATAACTTTTAAAAAATTTTTTGGGATGACATACCCCAGTATTACTTTCTATTAAAATTTTGGACACTTTTTTTTGACAAATTTTGGACGAAATTCCGCGGTATGATTTTTTTTTTTTTCAAATGTTGGACAAAACATTTTTGTGCCTTTTTTGTCAAATTTTGGACAACACATTTTTTTTAGACTTTTTTTCAAGGTCATGAATTTTCAAATGTGCCTTTTGCACGAAGAGAGACTGTCATTTTTAATTCCTCTCTGACAGAGCTGTCAAAGCATCAAGCCGACGACCGTCCTCGTTACACATAAAGCAAATAGAAATGAAAACATTGTCGGCGGGAAAAAAGAAGAAGACTCGTGGGGGTAACGGAGACGCCAGGAGCAGGGTGAATCACTTAGCAAGCTGTGCTCCTCCGTTCTGCAGCTGCCACCCACCACAACACATCTGCCACGGCAAAGGAAGAGGGAAAAAAAACAAAACTCGACAACACAGAGAGAGCGAGAGAGAGATAAAACAACCTACAATGAATTGCAAGACATCACCTCATCAAAGTGGAATTCATTTACAGCCAAAACCGGGGGTTCGCCGCCGACGTCCTCCCTCAGGCACACATGTATGACCATGTACATGAGGAAACCCTCATACAGGTGGCAAATGGTTGGGACTGAAAATGCAAATGAGACTTCCTCATACACAGATAATACACTTAGCTCCAGTAAAACAATTAGATTCCTTTGTGTGGGCCCAGTGGTTCTTCAAATATCCCTCTCCCACCATCACCACCACCACCACCTCCTCTCTGTGCTATCTCCGGGCAGACACATGCTTCTGCTGGGCAAGATCCTCATGCGTATCAAATCATCACTTTTCAAACACCAACGCCTGCCTGCCTGCCTGCCTCGGCCAGCTACTGCAATTCTCCCATCTTATTGCACTTCCCCGGGATTTCACATTATACACGGGCGATCTTCACAGAGAAGGAGATCTGAAACGTCGGCGGCTGAAGAATCGCCGACTGTGGCCTTTGTTGATACGAGCCACGTGATGACAAATCGTGGAATTGTTCGCGCAGAACCCATACCTGTGGGAGTGTGATTAAGTAGAGTCAGCAACACGTGACATATTATATTTAATACAACAAATGTAAGAAAAATTGTCTGCAATTTGAGATTTTATATGAGCTGCCACTCACCAGGATGAGTCTTTATAGTCACAGTTATTTGCATGTGCAGCATGTGCTGTCTTAAGTTGTTCTAGGTGACCTAGAACATAATGTAATTTGTTTCATCTGGATGTTATGAGGGAAGATTAATCTGGATTATATATACACACAATATGATATTGTTGTCTCTGTGACTTTTGAAGATTTTGAGCTGAATGCCAGTGATGTTTCCCATGAGGCCAGTGTCAGTTTAACCTTTGTTTGTGAGGTAAATGATAGAAAAATTACCTGCTATCAAAGTGACTGCATTCCATATTAAAGGTGGTATGAATGTGTGAATACAGTGTCATGGAAATGCATCCAATATAATATATTATATTCATATATATTACGCATTTGATGACACGTTACTCACGCAGCGGATTGACAGACAGACAGACAGACAGACAGGCAGTATTAACAGTTACACTGTATTCATGTATGTATTGTACGTTCGCGAGCTTGCTGCAGCGTGTGGAAACCTGTAGGACAGTAGAGCTACACTTGCTGTATGAAACACACCTCATTATTTAGTTATTTTAAAAATACAAAACAAATCTTAACACTCAAATCTTTTGCACATTTAATACCCACGTTTTATTTTGAGAACCGGAAGGTTTTGCGTTCAATACTAAACTCAATATTCAGCCTGCATTGGTCTATGAATGTGGGTGATTCGTCTTGTATCTAAACAATATATGAAGAGCTTCTCTTTCAGTTCACGAAATCCTTGTAGCCGCAGCAGCTTCTCCAGTCCTGGAGAAGTGCCGCGTCAGACGGCGCACCTTGGAGTGAGACATCGTGGCATGCCGGGCAAATGTATGGCTGGCTACCACCACACACCCAATATTTGAATTAATGCTTTATACAACATGCTTTATGTTTTAAGAATGCTTAATACTCATAATGCTTTATACAATAAAAAGGTAAATAATACACTGTCAGGATTCAATCCTACGACCTTGCCGGTATAAGCCCATCTTATAATAGTCATAGTCTAAGAGAAACTGAGGGAAAAGTTAACAAACAATTGCTATTTTTTCCACACCTGACCCAAGCAGGGCTCCATAGGAAACAACGCGCAATGTTGTTTTTTGAATTGCGTTTACGTTTTGAGATGCATTTCCGTGTTGTGGCTTTTTTGTTCGCGTTTTTTGGTTTGGTTGGCATTGTGAGATAATGTTGTTGTGTTAAACGCTTTGTGTTTCTGTTTGGGGCGGGATTCGAACTGGGGCTCTCTGTAGTGTGCACTTCTACTTGGGAAGGCAGCTCTACCAAGTGAGCTAAACTTGACAAAAACGTCATACTATACTATGTAGTACGTCCTACCATACTATGTCGTCCGTAATGTGACCATCTTTTGAAAAAAAAAATTGGTCCAAAATTTGACAAAAACGACATACTATATATACTATGTCGTCCAAAATCTGAATAATTTTTTGAAAAACGTTTTTTTGGTCCAAAACTTGACAAAAACGTCATACTATACTATGTAGTACGTCCTACTATACTATGTCGTCCATAATGTGACCATTTTTTGAAAAAAAAATTGGTCCAAAATTTGACAAAAACGACATACTATACTATGTCGTCCAAAATCTGAATAATTTTTTGAAAAACGTTTTTTTGGTCCAAAACTTGACAAAAACGTCATACTATACTATGTAGTACGTCCTACTATACTATGTCGTCCATAATGTGACCATTTTTTGAAAAAAAATTGGTCCAAAATTTGACAAAAACGACATACTATATACTATGTTGTCCAAAATCTGAATAATTTTTTGAAAAACTTTTTTTGGTCCAAAACTTGACAAAAACGTCATACTATACTATGTAGTACGTCCTACTATACTATGTCGTCCATAATGTGACCATTTAAAAAAAAAAAAAAATTGGTCCAAAATTTGACAAAAACGACATACTATACTATGTCGTACAAAATCTGACAAATTTTTTGAAAAACGTTTTTTTGGTCCAAAACTTGACAAAAACGTCATACTATACTATGTAGTATGTCATACTATACCATGTCTCCAAAATGTGGCCATTTTTGGAGAAAAAAATTTGGTCCAAAATTTGACAAAAACGACATACTATACTATGTCGTCCAAAAATCTGACCATTCTTTTGAAAAACGTTTTTTTGGTCCAAAACTTGACAAAAACGTCATACAACACAATGTAATACGTCCTACTATACTATGTCATCAATAATGTGACCATTTTTTGAAAAAAAAATTGGTCCAGAATTTGACAAAAACGACATACTATACTATGTCGTCCAAAATCTGACAAATTTTTTGAAAAATGTTTTTTGGTCCAAAACTTGACAAAAACGTCATACTATACTATGTAGTACGTCCTACTATACTATGTCATCCATAATGTGACCATTTTTTGAAAAAAAAAATTGGTCCAAAATTTGACAAAAACGACATACTATACTATGTCGTCCAAAATCTGACCATTCATTTGAAAAATGTTTTTTGGTCCAAAACTTGACAAAAACGTCATACTACACTATGTAGTACGTCCTACTATACTATGTCGTCCATAATGTGACCTTTTTTGAAAAAAAAATTGGTCCAAAATTTGACAAAAACGACATACTATACTATGTCGTCCAAAATCTGAATAATTTTTGGAAAAACGTTTTTTTGGTCCAAATCTTGACAAAAACGTCATACTATACTATGTAGTACGTCCTACTATACTATGTCGTCCAAAATCTGACAAATTTTTTGAAAAATGTTTTTTGGTCCAAAATTTGACAAAAACTACATACTATACTATGTCGTCCAAAATCTGAATAATTTTTTGAAAAACAATTTTTTTGGTCCAAAACTTGACAAAAAGGTCATACTATACTATGTAGTACGTCCTACCATACTATGTCATCCATAATCTGACCATTTTTTGAAAAAAAAAATTGGTCCAAAATTTGACAAAAACGACATTCTATACTATGTCGTCCAAAATCTGAATAATTTTTGGAAAAACGTTTTTTTGGTCCAAATCTTGACAAAAACGTCATACTATACGATGTAGTACGTCCTACTATACTATGTCGTCCATAATGTGACCATTTTTTGAAAAAAAAATTGGTCCAAAATTTGACAAAAACGACATACTATACTATATCGTCCAAAATCTGACAAATTTTTTGAAAAATGTTTTTTGGTCCAAAACTTGACAAAAACGTCATACTATACTATGTAGTACGTCCTACTATACTATGTCATCCATAATGTGACCATTTTTTGAAAAAAAAAATTGGTCCAAAATTTGACAAAAACGACATACTATACTATGTCGTCCAAAATCTGTATAAATTTTTTGAAAAACGTTTTTTCGGTCCAAAACTTGACAAAAACTTCATACTATACTATGTAGTACGTCCTACTATACTATGTCGTCCATAATGTGACCATTTTTTGAAAAAACAAATTGGTCCAAAATTTGACAAAAACGACATACTATACTATGTCGTCCAAAATCTGAATAATTTTTGGAAAAACGTTTTTTTGGTCCAAATCTTGACAAAAACGTCATACTATACTATGTAGTACGTCCTACTATACTATGTCGTCCATAATGTGACCATTTTTTGAAAAAAAAAATTGGTCCAAAATTTGACAAAAACGACATACTATACTATGTCGTCCAAAATCTGACAAATTTATTGAAAAACGTTTTTTGGTCCAAAACTTGACAAAAAGGTCATACTATACTATGTAGTACGTCCTACTATACTATGTTGTCCATAATGTGACCATTTTTTGAAAAAAAAAAATTGGTCCAAAATTTGACAAAAACGACATACTATACTATGTCGTCCAAAAATCTGACCATTCTTTTGAAAAACGTCTTTTTGGTCCAAAACTTGACAAAAACGTCATACTACACTAAGTAGTACGTTCTACTATACTATGTCGTCCATAATGTGACCATTTTTTGAAAAAAAAATTGGTCCAAAATTTGACAAAAACGACATACTATACTATGTCGTCCAAAAATCTGACCATTCTTTTGAAAAACTTTTTTTGGTCCAAAACTTGACAAAAACGTCATACTACACTAAGTAGTACGTTCTACTATACTATGTCGTCCATAATGTGACCATTTTTTGAAAAAAAAATTGGTCCAAAATTTGACAAAAACGACATACTATACTATGTCGTCCAAAAATCTGACCATTCTTTTGAAAAACGTTTTTTTGGTCCAAAACTTGACAAAAACGTCATACTATACTATGTAGTACGTCCTACTATACTGTCATCCATAATGTGACCATTTTTTGAAAAAAAAAATTGGTCCAAAATTTGACAAAAACGACATACTATACTATGTCGTCCAAAATCTGTATAAATTTTTTGAAAAACGTTTTTTCGGTCCAAAACTTGACAAAAACGTCATACTATACTATGTAGTACGTCCTACTATACTATGTCGTCCATAATGTGACCATTTTTTGAAAAAACAAATTGGTCCAAAATTTGACAAAAACGACATACTATACTATGTCGTCCAAAATCTGAATAATTTTTGGAAAAACGTTTTTTTGGTCCAAATCTTGACAAAAACGTCATACTATACTATGTAGTACGTCCTACTATACTATGTCGTCCATAATGTGACCATTTTTTGAAAAAAAAAATTGGTCCAAAATTTGACAAAAACGACATACTATACTATGTCGTCCAAAATCTGACAAATTTATTGAAAAACGTTTTTTGGTCCAAAACTTGACAAAAAGGTCATACTATACTATGTAGTACGTCCTACTATACTATGTCGTCCATAATGTGACCATTTTTTGAAAAAAAAAATTGGTCCAAAATTTGACAAAAACGACATACTATACTATGTCGTCCAAAAATCTGACCATTCTTTTGAAAAACGTTTTTTTGGTCCAAAACTTGACAAAAACGTCATACTACACTATGTAGTACGTTCTACTATACTATGTCGTCCATAATGTGACCATTTTTTGAAAAAAAAATTGGTCCAAAATTTGACAAAAACGACATACTATACTATGTCGTCCAAAAATCTGACCATTCTTTTGAAAAACGTTTTTTTGGTCCAAAACTTGACAAAAACGTCATACTACACTATGTAGTACGTCCTACTATACTATGTTGTCCATAATGTTACCATTTTTTGAAAAAAAAAATTGGTCCAAAATTTGACAAAAACGACATACTATACTATGTAGTACGTCCTACTATACTATGTCGTCCATAATGTGACCATTTTTTGAAAAATAAAAATTGGTCCAAAAATTGACAAAAACGACATACTATACTATGTCGTCCAAAATCTGAATAATTTTTTGAAAAACGTTTTTTTGGTCCAAAACTTGACAAAAACGTCATACTATACTATGTAGTACGTCCTACTATACTATGTCGTCCATAATGTGACCATTTTTTGAAAAAAAACAAGTGGTCCAAAATTTGACAAAAACGACATACTATACTATGTCGTCCAAAAATCTGACCATTCTTTTGAAAAACGTTTTTTTGGTCCAAAACTTGACAAAAACGTCATACTACACTATGTAGTACGTCCTACTATACTATGTCGTCCATAATGTGACCATTTTTTGAAAAAAAAATTGGTCCAGAATTTGACAAAAACGACATACTATACTATGTCGTCCAAAATCTGACAAATTTTTTTAAAACGTTTTTTTGGTCCAAAACTTGACAAAAAGGTCATACTATACTATGTAGTACGTTCTACTATACTATGTCGTCCATAATGTGACCATTTTTTGAAAAAAAAAATTGGTCCAAAATTTGACAAAAACGACATACTATACTATGTCGTCCAAAATCTGACAAATTTATTGAAAAACGTTTTTTGGTCCAAAACTTGACAAAAAGGTCATACTATACTATGTAGTACGTCCTACTATACTATGTCGTCCATAATGTGACCATTTTTTGAAAAAAAAAATTGGTCCAAAATTTGACAAAAACGACATACTATACTATGTCGTCCAAAATCTGACAAATTTTTTGAAAAACGTTTTTTGGTCCAAAACTTGACAAAAAGGTCATACTATACTATGTAGTACGTTCTACTATACTATGTCGTCCATAATGTGACCATTTTTTGAAAAAAAAAATTGGTCCAAAATTTGACAAAAACAACATACTATACTATGTCGTACAAAATCTGAATAATTTTTTGAAAAACTTTTTTTGGTCCAAAACTTGACAAAAACGTCATACTATACTATGTAGTACGTCCTACTATACTATGTCGTCCATAATGTGACCATTTTTTGAAAAAAAACAAGTGGTCCAAAATTTGACAAAAACGACATACTATACTATGTCGTCCAAAAATCTGACCATTCTTTTGAAAAACGTTTTTTTGGTCCAAAACTTGACAAAAACGTCATACTACACTATGTAGTACGTCCTACTATACTATGTCGTCCATAATGTGACCATTTTTTGAAAAAAAAATTGGTCCAGAATTTGACAAAAACGACATACTATACTATGTCGTCCAAAATCTGACAAATTTTTTTAAAACGTTTTTTTGGTCCAAAACTTGACAAAAAGGTCATACTATACTATGTAGTACGTTCTACTATACTATGTCGTCCATAATGTGACCATTTTTTGAAAAAAAAAATTGGTCCAAAATTTGACAAAAACGACATACTATACTATGTCGTCCAAAATCTGACAAATTTATTGAAAAACGTTTTTTGGTCCAAAACTTGACAAAAAGGTCATACTATACTATGTAGTACGTCCTACTATACTATGTCGTCCATAATGTGACCATTTTTTGAAAAAAAAAATTGGTCCAAAATTTGACAAAAACGACATACTATACTATGTCGTCCAAAATCTGACAAATTTTTTGAAAAACGTTTTTTGGTCCAAAACTTGACAAAAAGGTCATACTATACTATGTAGTACGTTCTACTATACTATGTCGTCCATAATGTGACCATTTTTTGAAAAAAAAAATTGGTCCAAAATTTGACAAAAACAACATACTATACTATGTCGTACAAAATCTGACAAATTTTTTGAAAAACGTTTTTTTAGTCCAAAACTTGACAAAAACGTCATACTATACTATGTAGTACGTCCTACTATACTATGTCTTCCATAATGTGACCATTTTTTAAAAAAAAAAATTGGTCCAAAATTTGACAAAAACGACATACTATACTATGTCGTCCAAAATCTGAATAATTTTTTGAAAAACGTTTTTTGGTCCAAAACTTGACAAAAACGTCATACTACACTATGTAGTACGTCCTACTATACTATGTCGTCCATAATGTGACCATTTTTTGAAAAAAAAATTGGTCCAGAATTTGACAAAAACGACATACTATACTATGTCGTCCATAATCGGAATAATTTTTTGAAAAATGTTTTTTTGGTCCAAAACTTGACAAAAACGTCATACTATACTATGTAGTACGTCCTACTATACTATGTCGTCCATAATGTGACCATTTTTTGAAAAAACAAATTGGTCCAAAATTTGACAAAAACGACATACTATACTATGTCGTCCAAAATCTGACCATTCATTTGAAAAACGTTTTTTTGGTCCAAAACTTGACAAAAACGTCATACTATACTATGTAGTACGTCCTACTATACTATATCGTCCATAATGTGACCATTTTTTGAAAAAAATAAATTTGTCCAAAATTTGACAAAAACGACATACTATACTATGTCGTCCAAAATCTGAATACATTTTTGAAAAACGTTTTTTTGGTCCAAAACTTGACAAAAACGTCATACTATACTATGTAGTACGTCCTACTATACTAAGTCGTCCAAAAAGTGAAACATTTTTGAAAAAAATATTTGGTCACAAATTTCACAAAAACGACATACTATACTATGTCGTCGAAGATTGGGCAATATAGTTTTTGGGCGTTTTGAGTTTTTAATGGATAGTATAGTGGAGAGAGACAGGAGGCAGAGAGGTAGGGAACTACATGCAGTAAAGAATGCCTGGTGTGGGATTTGAACCAGGGTCACCTGAAGTGAGGGCTATAGCTACAAATCTAACAAAGCTGGGCGCTCTACCATCTGAGCTAAACACCATGTCAGACTCTGTTGTTGAAGTCAAAGTCATACTACACTACACACAGAATGTGACCGCTTTTTGGGAAAAAAATGTTGCTCCAAAATTTGACAAAAAACGACATACTATACTATGTCGTCAAAAATCTGACCATTCATTTGAAAAACGTTTTTTTGGTCCAAAACTTGACAAAAACGTCATACTATACTGTGTAGTACGTCCTACTATACTATGTCGTCCATAATGTGACAATTTTTTGAAAAAAAAAATGGTCCAAAATTTGACAAAAACGACATACTATACTATGTCGTCCAAAATCTGAATAATTTTTTGAAAAACGTTTTTTTGATCCAAAACTTGACAAAAAGGTCATACTATACTATGTAGTACGTCCTACTATACTATGTCGTCCATAATGTGACCATTTTTTGAAAAAAACAATTGGTCCAAAATTTGACAAAAACGACATACTATGTCGTCCAAAATCTGAATAATTTTTTGAAAAACGTTTTTTTGGTCCAAAACTTGACAAAAACGTCATACTATACTATGTAGTACGTCCTACTATACTATGTCGTCCATAATGTGACCATTTTTTGAAAAAAAAATAATTGGTCCTAAATTTGACAAAAATGACATACTATACTATGTCGTCCAAAATCTGAATAATTTTTTGAAAAACGTTTTTTGGTCCAAAACTTGACAAAAACGTCATACTACACTATGTAGTACGTCCTACTATACTATGTCGTCCATAATGTGACCATTTTTTGAAAAAAAAATTGGTCCAGAATTTGACAAAAATGACATACTATACTATGTCGTCCAAAATCTGACAAATTTTTTGAAAAACGATTTTTGGTCCAAAACTTGACAAAAAGGTCATACTTTACTATTTAGTACGTCCTACTATACTATGTCGTCCATAATGTGACCATTTTTTGAAAAAAAAAAATTGGTCCTAAATTTGACAAAAACGACATACTATACTATGTCGTCCAAAATCTGAATAATTTTTTGAAAAACGTTTTTTTGGTCCAAAACTTGACAAAACGTCATACTATACTATGTAGTACGTCCTACTATACTATGTCGTCCATAATGTGACCATTTTTTGAAAAAAAAAATTGGTCCAAAATTTGACAAAAACGACATACTATACTATGTCGTCCAAAATCTGACACATTTTTTGAAAAACGTTTTTTGGTCCAAAACTTGACAAAAAGGTCATACTATACTATGTAGTACGTCCTACTATACTATGTCGTCCATAATGTGACTATTTTTTGAAAAAAAAAAATTGGTCCAAAATTTGTCAAAGACGACATACTATACTATGTCGTCCAAAATCTGAATAATTTTTTGAAAAACGTTTTTTTGGTCCAAAACTTGACAAAAACGTCATACTATACTATGTAGTACGTCCTACTATACTATGTCGTCCATAATGTGACCATTTTTTGAAAAAAAAATTGGTCCAGAATTTGACAAAAATGACATACTATACTATGTCGTCCAAAATCTGACAAATTTTTTGAAAAACGATTTTTGGTCCAAAACTTGACAAAAAGGTCATACTTTACTATTTAGTACGTCCTACTATACTATGTCGTCCATAATGTGACCATTTTTTGAAAAAAAAAAATTGGTCCTAAATTTGACAAAAACGACATACTATACTATGTCGTCCAAAATCTGAATAATTTTTTGAAAAACGTTTTTTTGGTCCAAAACTTGACAAAACGTCATACTATACTATGTAGTACGTCCTACTATACTATGTCGTCCATAATGTGACCATTTTTTGAAAAAAAAAATTGGTCCAAAATTTGACAAAAATGACATACTATACTATGTCGTCCAAAATCTGACACATTTTTTGAAAAACGTTTTTTGGTCCAAAACTTGACAAAAAGGTCATACTATACTATGTAGTACGTCCTACTATACTATGTCGTCCATAATGTGACTATTTTTTGAAAAAAAAAAATTGGTCCAAAATTTGTCAAAGACGACATACTATACTATGTCGTCCAAAATCTGAATAATTTTTTGAAAAACGTTTTTTTGGTCCAAAACTTGACAAAAATGTCATACTATACTATGCAGTACGTGCTACTATACTATATCGTCCATAATGTGACCATTTTTTGAAAAAAAGAATTGGTCCAGAATTTGACAAAAATGACATACTATACTATGTCGTCCAAAATCTGACAAATTTTTTGAAAAACGATTTTTGGTCCAAAACTTGACAAAAAGGTCATACTTTACTATTTAGTACGTCCTACTATACTATGTCGTCCATAATGTGACCATTTTTTGAAAAAAAAAAATTGGTCCTAAATTTGACAAAAACGACATACTATACTATGTCGTCCAAAATCTGAATAATTTTTTGAAAAACGTTTTTTTGGTCCAAAACTTGACAAAACGTCATACTATACTATGTAGTACGTCCTACTATACTATGTCGTCCATAATGTGACCATTTTTTGAAAAAAAAAATTGGTCCAAAATTTGACAAAAACGACATACTATACTATGTCGTCCAAAATCTGACACATTTTTTGAAAAACGTTTTTTGGTCCAAAACTTGACAAAAAGGTCATACTATACTATGTAGTACGTCCTACTATACTATGTCGTCCATAATGTGACTATTTTTTGAAAAAAAAAAATTGGTCCAAAATTTGTCAAAGACGACATACTATACTATGTCGTCCAAAATCTGAATAATTTTTTGAAAAACGTTTTTTTGGTCCAAAACTTGACAAAAATGTCACACTATACTATGTAGTACGTGCTACTATACTATATCGTCCATAATGTGACCATTTTTTGAAAAAAAGAATTGGTCCAGAATTTGACAAAAACGACATACTATACTATGTCGTCCAAAATCTGACAAATTTTTTGAAAAACGTTTTTTGGTCCAAAACTTGACAAAAACGTCATACCATACTATGTAGTACGTCCTACTATACTATGTCGTCCATAATGTGACCATTTCTTGAAAAAAAAATTGGTCCAAAATTTGACAAAAACGACATACTATACTATGTCGTCCAAAATCTGACCATTCTTTTGAAAAACCTTTTTTGGTCCAAAACTTGACAAATACGTCATACTATACTATGTAGTACGTCCTACTATACTATGTCGTCCATAATGTGACCATTTTTTGGAAAAAAAAATTGGTCCTAAATTTGACAAAAACGACATACTATACTATGTCGTCCAAAATCTGAATAATTTTTTGAAAAACGTTTTTTTGGTCCAAAACTTGACAAAAACGTCATACTATACTATGTAGTACGTCCTACTATACTATGTCGTCCATAATGTGACCATTTTTTGAAAAAAAAAAGTGGTCCAAAATTTGACAAAAACGACATACTATACTATGTCGTCCAAAATCTGACCATTCTTTTGAAAAACTTTTTTTGGTCCAAAACTTGACAAATACGTCATACTATACTATGTAGTACGTCCTACTATACTATGTATGTCGTCCATAATGTGACCATTTTTTGGAAAAAAAAATTGGTCCTAAATTTGACAAAAACGACATACTATACTATGTCGTCCAAAATCTGAATAATTTTTCGAAAAACGTTTTTTTGGTCCAAAACTTGACAAAAACGTCATACTATACTATGTAGTACGTCCTACTATACTATGTCGTCCATAATGTGACCATTTTTTGGAAAAAAAAATTAGTCCAGAATTTGACAAAAACGACATACTATACTATGTCGTCCAAAATCTGACAAATTTTTTGAAAAACGTTTTTTGGTCCAAAACTTGACAAAAAGGTCATACTATACTATGTAGTACGTCCTACTATACTATGTCGTCCATAATGTGACCATTTTTAGAAAAAAAGAAAATTGGTCCTAAATTTGACAAAAACGACACCATACTATGTCGTCCAAAATCTGAATATCTTTTTGAAAAACGTTTTTTGGTCCAAAACTTGACAAAAAGGTCATACTATACTATGTAGTACGTCCTACTATACTATGTCGTCCATAATGTGACCATTTTTTTTGAAAAAAAAATTGGTCCTAAATTTGACAAAAACGACATACTATACTATGTCGTCCAAAATCTGAATAATTTTTTGAAAAACGTTTTTTTGGTCCAAAACTTGACAAAACGTCATACTATACTATGTAGTACGTCCTACTATACTATGTCGTCCATAATGTGACCATTTTTTGAAAAAAAAAATTGGTCCAAAATTTGACAAAAATGACATACTATACTATGTCTTCCAAAATCTGACACATTTTTTGAAAAACGTTTTTTGGTCCAAAACTTGACAAAAAGGTCATACTATACTATGTAGTACGTCCTACTATACTATGTCGTCCATAATGTGACTATTTTTTGAAAAAAAAAAATTGGTCCAAAATTTGTCAAAGACGACATACTATACTATGTCGTCCAAAATCTGAATAATTTTTTGAAAAACGTTTTTTTGGTCCAAAACTTGACAAAAATGTCATACTATACTATGCAGTACGTGCTACTATACTATATCGTCCATAATGTGACCATTTTTTGAAAAAAAGAATTGGTCCAGAATTTGACAAAAATGACATACTATACTATGTCGTCCAAAATCTGACACATTTTTTGAAAAACGATTTTTGGTCCAAAACTTGACAAAAAGGTCATACTTTACTATTTAGTACGTCCTACTATACTATGTCGTCCATAATGTGACCATTTTTTGAAAAAAAAAAATTGGTCCTAAATTTGACAAAAACGACATACTATACTATGTCGTCCAAAATCTGAATAATTTTTTGAAAAACGTTTTTTTGGTCCAAAACTTGACAAAACGTCATACTATACTATGTAGTACGTCCTACTATACTATGTCGTCCATAATGTGACCATTTTTTGAAAAAAAAAATTGGTCCAAAATTTGACAAAAATGACATACTATACTATGTCTTCCAAAATCTGACACATTTTTTGAAAAACGTTTTTTGGTCCAAAACTTGACAAAAAGGTCATACTATACTATGTAGTACGTCCTACTATACTATGTCGTCCATAATGTGACTATTTTTTGAAAAAAAAAAATTGGTCCAAAATTTGTCAAAGACGACATACTATACTATGTCGTCCAAAATCTGAATAATTTTTTGAAAAACGTTTTTTTGGTCCAAAACTTGACAAAAATGTCATACTATACTATGCAGTACGTGCTACTATACTATATCGTCCATAATGTGACCATTTTTTGAAAAAAAGAATTGGTCCAGAATTTGACAAAAATGACATACTATACTATGTCGTCCAAAATCTGACACATTTTTTGAAAAACGATTTTTGGTCCAAAACTTGACAAAAAGGTCATACTTTACTATTTAGTACGTCCTACTATACTATGTCGTCCATAATGTGACCATTTTTTGAAAAAAAAAAATTGGTCCTAAATTTGACAAAAACGACATACTATACTATGTCGTCCAAAATCTGAATAATTTTTTGAAAAACGTTTTTTTGGTCCAAAACTTGACAAAACGTCATACTATACTATGTAGTACGTCCTACTATACTATGTCGTCCATAATGTGACCATTTTTTGAAAAAAAAAATTGGTCCAAAATTTGACAAAAACGACATACTATACTATGTCGTCCAAAATCTGACACATTTTTTGAAAAACGTTTTTTGGTCCAAAACTTGACAAAAAGGTCATACTATACTATGTAGTACGTCCTACTATACTATGTCGTCCATAATGTGACTATTTTTTGAAAAAAAAAAATTGGTCCAAAATTTGTCAAAGACGACATACTATACTATGTCGTCCAAAATCTGAATAATTTTTTGAAAAACGTTTTTTTGGTCCAAAACTTGACAAAAATGTCACACTATACTATGTAGTACGTGCTACTATACTATATCGTCCATAATGTGACCATTTTTTGAAAAAAAGAATTGGTCCAGAATTTGACAAAAACGACATACTATACTATGTCGTCCAAAATCTGACAAATTTTTTGAAAAACGTTTTTTGGTCCAAAACTTGACAAAAACGTCATACCATACTATGTAGTACGTCCTACTATACTATGTCGTCCATAATGTGACCATTTCTTGAAAAAAAAATTGGTCCAAAATTTGACAAAAACGACATACTATACTATGTCGTCCAAAATCTGACCATTCTTTTGAAAAACCTTTTTTGGTCCAAAACTTGACAAATACGTCATACTATACTATGTAGTACGTCCTACTATACTATGTCGTCCATAATGTGACCATTTTTTGGAAAAAAAAATTGGTCCTAAATTTGACAAAAACGACATACTATACTATGTCGTCCAAAATCTGAATAATTTTTTGAAAAACGTTTTTTTGGTCCAAAACTTGACAAAAACGTCATACTATACTATGTAGTACGTCCTACTATACTATGTCGTCCATAATGTGACCATTTTTTGAAAAAAAAAAGTGGTCCAAAATTTGACAAAAACGACATACTATACTATGTCGTCCAAAATCTGAATAATTTTTCGAAAAACGTTTTTTTGGTCCAAAACTTGACAAAAACGTCATACTATACTATGTAGTACGTCCTACTATACTATGTCGTCCATAATGTGACCATTTTTAGAAAAAAAGAAAATTGGTCCTAAATTTGACAAAAACGACACCATACTATGTCGTCCAAAATCTGAATATCTTTTTGAAAAACGTTTTTTGGTCCAAAACTTGACAAAAAGGTCATACTATACTATGTAGTACGTCCTACTATACTATGTCGTCCATAATGTGACCATTTTTTTTGAAAAAAAAATTGGTCCTAAATTTGACAAAAACGACATACTATACTATGTCGTCCAAAATCTGACACATTTTTGAAAAACTTTTTTGGTCCAAAACTTGACAAAAAGGTCATACTATACTATGTAGTACGTCCTACTATACTATGTCATCCATAATGTGACCATTTTTTGAAAAAAAAGAAATTGGTCCAAAATTTGACAAAAACGACATACTATACTATGTCGTCCAAAATCTGAATAATTTTTTGAAAAACGTTTTTTTGGTCCAAAACTTGACAAAAACGTCATACTATACTATGTAGTACGTCCTACTATAGTATGTCCTCCATAATGTGACAATTTTTTGAAAAAAAAATTGGTCCAGAATTTGACAAAAATGACATACTATACTATATTGTCCAAAATCTGACAATTTTTTTGAAAAACGTTTTTTTGGTCCAAAACTTGACAAAAAGGTCATACTTTACTATGTAGTACGTCCTACTATACTATGTCATCCATAATGTGACCATTTTTTGGAAAAAAGAAATTGGTCCAAAATTTGACAAAAACGACATACTATACTATGTCGTCCAAAATCTGACAAATTTTTTGAAAAACGTTTTTTGGTCCAAAACTTGACAAAAACGTCATACCATACTATGTAGTACGTCCTACTATACTATGTCGTCCATAATGTGACCATTTCTTGAAAAAAAAATTGGTCCAAAATTTGACAAAAACGACATACTATACTATGTCGTCCAAAATCTGACCATTCTTTTGAAAAACCTTTTTTGGTCCAAAACTTGACAAATACGTCATACTATACTATGTAGTACGTCCTACTATACTATGTCGTCTATAATGTGACCATTTTTTGGAAAAAAAAATTGGTCCTAAATTTGACAAAAACGACATACTATACTATGTCGTCCAAAATCTGAATAATTTTTTGAAAAACGTTTTTTTGGTCCAAAACTTGACAAAAACGTCATACTATACTATGTAGTACGTCCTACTATACTATGTCGTCCATAATGTGACCATTTTTTGAAAAAAAAAAGTGGTCCAAAATTTGACAAAAACGACATACTATACTATGTCGTCCAAAATCTGACCATTCTTTTGAAAAACTTTTTTTGGTCCAAAACTTGACAAATACGTCATACTATACTATGTAGTACGTCCTACTATACTATGTATGTCGTCCATAATGTGACCATTTTTTGGAAAAAAAAATTGGTCCTAAATTTGACAAAAACGACATACTATACTATGTCGTCCAAAATCTGAATAATTTTTCGAAAAACGTTTTTTTGGTCCAAAACTTGACAAAAACGTCATACTATACTATGTAGTACGTCCTACTATACTATGTCGTCCATAATGTGACCATTTTTTGGAAAAAAAAATTAGTCCAGAATTTGACAAAAACGACATACTACACTATGTCGTCCAAAATCTGACAAATTTTTTGAAAAACGTTTTTTAGTCCAAAACTTGACGAAAAGGTCATACTATACTATGTAGTATGTCCTACTATACTATGTCATCCATAATGTGACCATTTTTTGAAAAAAAAAAATTGGTCCAAAATTGGACAAAAACGACATACTATACTATGTCGTCCAAAATCTGAATAATTTTTTGAAAAACGATTTTTTTGTCCAAAACTTGACAAAAACGTTATACTATACTATGTAGTACGTCCTACTATACTATGTCGTCCATAATGTGACCATTTTTTGAAAAAAAAATTGGTCCAGAATTTGACAAAAACGACATACTATACTATGTCGTCCAAAATCTGACAAATTTTTTGAAAAACGTTTTTTGGTCCAAAACTTGAGAAAAACGTCATACTATACTATGTAGTACGTCCTACTATACTATGTCGTCCATAATGTGACCATTTTTTGAAAAAAAAAAATTGGTCCTAAATTTGACAAAAACGACATACTATACTATGTCGTCCAAAATCTGAATAAATTTTTGAAAAACGTTTTTTTGGTCCAAAACTTGACAAAAACGTCATACTATACTATGTAGTACGTCCTTCTATACTATGTCGTCCATAATGTGACTATTTTTAAAAAAAAAAATTGGTCCAGAATTTGACAAAAACAACATACTATACTATGTCGTCCAAAATCTGACAAATTTTTTGAAAAACGTTTTTTGGTCCACAACTTGACAAAAAGATCATACTATACTATGTAGTACGTCCTACTATACTATGTTGTGCATAATGTGACCATTTTTTGAAAAAAGAAAATTGGTCCAGAATTTCACAAAAACGACATACTATACTATGTCGTCCAAAATCTGACAAATTTTTTGAAAAACGTTTTTTGGTCCAAAACTTGACAAAAAGGTCATACTATACTATGTAGTATGTCCTACTATACTATGTCATCCATAATGTGACCATTTTTTGAAAAAGAAATTGGTCCAAAACTTGACAAAAACGTTATACTATACTATGTAGTACGTCCTACTATACTATGTCGTCCATAATGTGACCATTTTTTGAAAAAAAAATTGGTCCAGAATTTGACAAAAACGACATACTATACTATGTCGTCCAAAATCTGAATAATTTTTTGAAAAACGTTTTTTGGTCCAAAACTTGACAAAAATGTCATACTATACTATGTAGTACGTCCTACTATACTATGTCGTCCATAATGTGACCATTTTTTGGAAAAAAAAATTGGTCCAGAATTTGACAAAAACGACATACTATACTATGTCGTCCAAAATCTGAATCATTTTTTGAAAAACGTTTTTTTGGTCCAAAACTTGACAAAAACGTCATACTATACTATGTAGTACGTCCTACTATACTATGTCGTCCATAATGTGACCATTTTTTGAAAAAAACAAACTTGGTCCTAAATTTGACAAAAACGACATACTATACTATGTCGTCCAAAATCTGACCATTTTATTGAAAAACTATTTTTTTGGTCCAAAACCTGACAAAAACGTCATACTATACTATGTAGTACGTCCTACTATATTATGTCATCCATAATGTGACCATTTTTTGAAAAAAAAAAATTGGTCCAAAATTTGACAAAAACGACATACTATACTATTTCGTCCAAAATCTGAATAATTTTTTGAAAAACGTTTTTTTGGTCCAAAACTTGACAAAAACGTCATACTATACTATGTAGTACGTCCTACTATACTATGTCGTCCATAATGTGACCATTTTTTGAAAAAAAAATTGGTCCAAAATTTGACAAAAACAACATACTATACTATGTCGTCCAAAATCTGACCATTCTTTTGAAAAACGTTTTTTTGGTCCAAAACTTGACAAATACGTCATACTATACTATGTAGTACGTCCTACTATACTATGTCGTCCATAATGTGACAATTTTTTGAAAAAAAAAATTGGTCCAAAATCTGACAAAAACAACATACTATACTATGTCGTCCAAAATCTGACCATTTTATTGAAAAACTATTTTTTTGGTCCAAAACCTGACAAAAACGTCATACTATACTATGTAGTACGTCCTACTATATTATGTCATCCATAATGTGACCATTTTTTGAAAAAAAAAAATTGGTCCAAAATTTGACAAAAACGACATAGTATATACTATGTCGTCCAAAATCTGACACATTTTTTGAAAAAGTTTTTTGGTCCAAAACTTGACAAAAAGGTCATACTATACTATGTAGTACGTCCTAATGTGACCATTTTTCGAAAAAAAAAAACTGGTCCAAAATTTGACAAAAACGACATACTATACTATGTCGTCCAAAATCTGCCCATTCTTTTCAAAAACGTTTTTTTGGTCCAAAACTTGACAAAAACGTCATACTATACTATGTAGTACGTCCTACTATATTATGTCATCCATAATGTGACCATTTTTTGAAAAAAAAAAATTGGTCCAAAATTTGACAAAAACGACATACTATACTATGTCGTCCAAAATCTGCCCATTCTTTTCAAAAACGTTTTTTTGGTCCAAAACTTGACAAAAACGTCATACTATACTATGTCGTCCAAAATGGGATAAAAAAACGTCCTACTATACCATGTTGTCATGCTATGTCACTTCTATGTTACATTGTCGTAATTATGCAACGGTTTGTGGTGTCGGAAACATATTGATGATTTCTGATCCCTGAGAACTTGCACTTCAAAGCCACCATGTTATCACGTTATTTTCACTGACGCCGATGCAGAGTGCCGACATATCAGTGCCTTTGTCACCTCCCCGCTCCACACACTGAATGTAAGACGGTCCTTTCGGGTGATAAAATCACTGCCGAGTTACTGTACATAGTTTCCATTTTGTTGGACTGTTTTTGCAATTTTTTTTTTATTGGAAATATGTTTTATACTGTTCAAAATCTCTCTTCATGTGCAACTACAGTGTTTTTATCTAAATAAAGGTGCTACAATGAAATTCCTTGACTTTAAACTCTCTCTCTAAAAAAAAAAAGGCCAGTCGTACATTTTAAGGCTTAGGTGTTAAAGGGTTAATATGAAAACTGCAAATATTTAAACACCACTAGGTTTTATGAGATGTAATCTGTAAGTTAAATCATTACACTGCCCAATCACACTGTATGTAATAATTTTACAAGTGCAAATGCTTGTACCATGAAGGAAATTCAAAATGGGCTTCCATGATTCTTACTCTGGCGTCCTGAATTATTAAACTCATTGGGAAATGAGCAGTGGAATACATTTCCTCCTTCACAAAACCTTCCTTGGCAGCTTCTATTAGCCAATCAAATCTGTCTGACAAACCAAAGTCACATTCAGGGAGCAATTTTCTGTCCAAAACGCATTGCCAGCCATTGATTGCCCAATGAACAAGGTGTTATCCAAGGATACCTTTCCAGCGACCAATTCGGAGAAAGGAGGAAGACGACTTAATATGATGGAAATAAGTGTGACAGACTAAACTGTCCCCGGTAGAACACGCCGACACATGCTCTGACATTCCCTGTCAATCTGGAGGGCAGACAGGTTGGCCATTTATGTTGTGGCGGCAGAGGTCGGCCTGCACAAACCGCTTTCATCATTACTCTCAGACTCTCAGGAAGCGGAGGAAGAAAAAGACCTTGTCAGAAACGGCGCCGTCTGACAGCCCAAAGCGGCCTGTGGGAGGGGAAATAACGAAATATCCGCGCGTCAGAAGGGACAAGAACACTCTCATTTGTTTCCTTTGTCAGGCTGTGTGCGGTCTCCTGTGAATTATTGTGAATTCACCTTACGTCATCTCGTGTTCTGTGATCTCAGAGAGCGATGGTTAAGGGAAAAAATGGTACGCGGCCCAGCGATTATTGCGCCAACGGCCAGCGAGCGGAAAAAAAACAAAACAAAAAAACGATTGCTGAAACATGCTTACGATCCTTATTTGATTAACAATTCAGCAATTACCTAATGTATTCATTTAGATAATACAAAACCAGTCTTGGGGCATTAAATCAATAGGAGGAGCTTGACATTTTCAAAACACCGCAGGACGTAATGCTGGTCATTATGCCTGATGGTATTGATGCACTCTTAAATGAGATACCAGGAGACATCCGGTCTTCTTCCTCCTGCTCTTTCTATTTTAAAAAACAACAACAACAACAACTGAATAATAAGGCAATTGTGTGTAAAGCAAAAACATAAGGCAAAACTACAATTATGACTTTTTTTAATGACATTATTTGTAAAACCTTGCATCAATGTCAAATCCCATCAGGTCATTATTTATTTTTTTTATTTATTTTTTTGTTCTCGACAGGACAGCAAAGCCTTTGTAGTCGCTTCTACTTAATGTTTGCAATTATTCCATCAGTTCAGCTCAGGCCAGTGGGTGGAAAATGACAAGCAAATGCTGGTAGAAAGCCAACGAGTTCCTGTCGTAAAACATCGTCCCCGTCGGTTTTCATAACGCGTAGAATAAGTGGTCGCGGCGAAGGAGTCATTAGCTCGATCGAATTCATAAACGGCAGAGATGTCATCACTTTTGACCAATGAGTGGGTGTGTTTTTACTTTAATTAGTCTTTAAAATCCCCTCCCCCTTAGAGGAAATGATTAAATGGGCAAACGGGGAGAGGGGGGGAGCAGTAGAGACGTAGAGGCCTGTACCAAGTCTGCTTGTCATTTCACAACATGGAACAAGAGTTTAACAGACAACAGGTGGAGAGAAGACATGTTTGGAGACAATCAGTGGATAAAGTGATCCGTTCCCGCCCGTCGACTCCTCGCCCTCCAGACCCTGACCCTGAAAATCTGATGCGTTTGATTTAAAAATAATAGTCGTCAAAAGGTCTGTTTAGCTGTAAAAAAAACTGTATTAAATGGGAAAAAATTACAACGCAATTTCTAGATTCCTTCCAAAAATGACTTTATAACAGATATATATCGACATACTGCGAAGGTTATATTGCACTATACAGTATAATTAGTAAAAAAAAAAAAAACTGAGCCAAATGAGAAGCAACAGCGTCGTTGCCTGGTATACGAGTTGAATCCAGGCAATATTTTATTACGTCTTAGTCGAAGGTGACTCATCGCAGCGAGTGTTGGCAAAGCACACATGTCAGAAGGACTTTGCTGCCGGGTCGTGATTCCTGTAATGACTCACCACCGCTACTTTTTTTTTTGTTTTTGCACATACCAAAATCCACCACATTGTCTCCAGACATTATGTACAGCAGACCCCACAGAAAAAAAAATTAATACTTTTCTTTGTTTTTGTTTTTTTTGCACGATGAGAAAAAAGTGACGAACCCTAAACAGCAGAGTCTGAATCCCACGTTACAGCCACCAGGTGTTGAGCGTTTGAGGGCTTGAGTTGGTTTCTGCTACATATTTTTTATCCACAGGCGGGTCGGAGGGCGAGGGGCGGGCTACCATGATACAAAGTACTACAAAACTTCTTGTTCTTGTACAAAAAACAAACATTTTTGTAGAAATACTGCATTTTTAAACAACAACTTCGATACAGAGTGAAAACCGCAGACGTGGACGAGGACGGTAAAACTGTTAGAGGTGCTTTGAACGGAAAGAGGCGTGACGTGACAGGACGGGACAGGAAGTTCTTATACAAATGGCAGAACTTTGGCACGAGGAAAAAGGCGTTACAGAAGAAAACGATGGGGGAAAAGTGTCCGACAAGGTCGCCGCAGAAAACTAAAATATCACTTTACATACATCGTCAGTTCATACAGGAAAACCACTTGGATCGAGTCTGCCGCTTTCCCCTTTTGTTGGTGTGAGATTAGGGTTTTTTTTTTTTTTTTTTAATCAAATCATTTGAAAGAAACTCAAGCCACTCACACACGGAGGTAAGACAAAAGGGTGCGTTGACATCAACAGAAAAAAAAAATACTACATCTGGTGTTACTGTCACAATAGATTTTCCTTGTCTGAACATGTGCGCGTACATGTGTTATATGTGTGTGTTTTGAATCTAGTGTGGACCAGACTCTGGGGGAAAAAAAACACAGATCGTTTCAATTTACACATCAGCGACAAACCACAAACCCGACCAAAGTCAACAATTCTGCCTTCCTTTCAAAAAGCGTGGTCGTCACAGTGAGGTGACCCTGCTCCAAGTATTTATATATTTCCACAGGAAACATCCGTCTACATTAAGAAAAGGAATCCTGTTTGGAACGGCCAACTTCAGTTAGTGTTTGAGTCAGCGTTTAAGTCTCCCCCCCCTCGGTTTGTTTTTCTTTCGTTGTTGAGGGTTGTTTTTTTTTGTTTTTTTGGGGGGGGTGGTGGTGGGGGTGGGTGGGGGTTACGGGGGGTGCTCATGCCATGGTTTCCTTCCCCGGGAGTCTCCTGTCGTTGAACGTGTGCATGTTAATGACCTCCTCGGTCTTGACGATGACGGGGGGCTGAGGCTTCTGTTTGAGGCGGCGCTGGCACTTCAGAGAGACGCGCAGCTCGTCCATCATGGCGCTGCAGAACGAGCGCTGCGGAGGGGAAATGGCGAGAGAGAGAGAGAGAGAGGAAGTTATTGCTGGTGCCGTAATCGCTGCCACATCACTCAGACCTGTGCAACCTCACAGCAGATATTGGCACTTTTTAGACAGACAGTGTAAAAAATGGTTAGTACAGAATATTAGCAAAACATTAGAGACGTTGCCATTAGGGTAAAAAGTGCGTACATTGCTTATAATCGTTTTTGTAATGCCCAATATATCATGGGCAAAATAATTGTATTTTATACAGCATACGCTCCTCATGTCATGATAAACAGAGGTTATATGCATCCATCTATAAGGCAAGCTGTGTCCGTCTGTGTGTCTGCGACGGGCGTATCTCGCTGACCGTTAGTCAGATCGCCCTAAAATTTTGGACATGGGTTGAGCATGGCCTGATGGTGTGCATCCTTGATTTTCAATTTCGCTGATTTATCGCGCTGCCGTCAACAGCGGGTAGGGAGCGGCTCATTTCACACGGTTTCAACGCAGAACACGGCGTTATACTGAAACGAGGAAGTCGTTGTCCATTCACCATATTTAATTAGCATTAGCGTGCTACTATTTTGCAGGCTCACTTGTTTCCAAAGGTAAGCTAGCGCGGCTACGATTAGCATTAGCGTAGCTGGCTGTTTTGTGAGTCCGTCAGTCACTCTGGAATCTCTTTACGTGGCGTATATTTGATTTACGTTGTGCCCGAATGAGGTTGCACAGTGTTCGTATTATGTTAGCCTTACGACACGTTCCTTATCATGCATTACCGTAACTCTTCAGCTCCCACGATAGGAATACATACTTCCTAAGAGCACTGCACTAGTATTATTAACACTAATTAGTGGCATTAATGCTTAAAAAACACTTTTGTTCTTGTGTTTGTTTATTGTTGCTTGATAAGGCTAAAAGCTAATAAGGCCATTTGCCTGTTTGGTCTTTAAAACCGCTAATGCACCGTTTTTGTAAAGAAAATGGCATTAAAACTCTTTAAAGGCCCTTTAAAATAATAAAAAAAGACACCATATAACTGTTTTAAAGGCTATGTTTTCCCTCCTTGGGATGAGAAAGTCTATTCACATGTGCAAAATTGCTGAAATATCCCATTAATATTGCCTTATACGGCAAGTCTGAGTTAAATCCTGTGTACACGTATGGACCCTTTTCATGTCACAGTCACAGTAGGAAGAGATTAATTAGAGCTGCAACTAAAGATTATTTTCATAATTGATGAATCTATCAGTTATTTTCACTATTAATCGAGTTATCGCTTGGTCCATAAAATGTAAGAAAATTTTCAAATTTAACGATCAGTGTTTGTCAAACCAAAATGATTCACTGGAGCAAAGAACCTCCCTTAGTTAATAATCCGATGATCGAGTGATTGTTTCAGCTCTAAATCAAATCTAATTAAAGCCTCAGTCTGCTGTGAGAAAAGAAAGAAAATGTCCGCCCACACAGGTGTTTTCACATTACACATCTTCTCTGGATTTTGTGGGCGTGAAGACCCGGGTTTTGATTGACAGCTCCTCTCTCTGGGTAATTCTGTAGCACCTGTGTGGGCGGGGCGGATTGTTATTGGTCGTTATAGAGATTTGTGACATCATAAATTCCCGCCAAAGGCCCCGCCCCTTTCTAATCAGCCAGAGTAAAATACAACGACACACACCTGTGAGGTCAAACCTATTAAAATGACCAGAATTATACATTTTTTATTTTGAAATGCAGGGAAATCTGATGATGCCCCAGAATCCTCTCTTTTCAGCTTCAGTTGCCGCACGACGGCAACTGTTTCCTGAATCCTGCCAAGAAATAAATCCCAATCAAAGCAGTCTTTTCTTTTTTGATGTCGCTCGAAAAGAGGAAAATGCAAAAACGACACCAAACAAAGAACAAAACATCCCCCCAAAAAAATATTGGTTACCTTCTTATAAAACATCAATCACCCACTCAAACTGACACGGCTTGCATAACTCCGAGCCGCTCTTCTGTCGCCGCTGCATTATGTATATACGCTGTGAAACCCCATCAAATGCCAATATGCTTGTGCAACAGTGTTTGCCAAGAACCAATTCCCATGCATTCACTTACTGATTATGCAAAATCTAATTCAAATTCAGAAGAGCTTGTAGGAGGAGGAGGAGGAGAGGAGATAGAAAGGAGGAGAGAGAGCATTAAAGTATGAAGCTGTTATTTTTCCCTTTGTGTAGGTGTGTCAAATGGATATCTGTGGGCGGGTTATGAGCAGGTGTTTTTGTTTATATTTAAATATATTTGTGCGGTGTATGAATGGGACATTTATTACGAGTGATAATGAAGTACACTCTGAGAAATAAAAGTGCCAAGTAGAACCATATAAGGTTCTTCGGGCTTGTCCTCCAGGTAGAACCTTTTCATAAAGAGAACCCTTTTAAAACCCTTTATTCAGGAAAGGGTTCTCTGGATCAAAATGGTTCTTACTGGAACCATTAGTGTTACCAAGAACCCTCGAAAAACTCTTTCTTCGGGAAAGCGTTTTTCAGAAGCAAACTGTTCCAGGTAGAACCTCAGCCCTTGTAGAAGAACCCTTTTGGAACCCTTATTTCTAAGAGTGTACATATATTTTGTTTAGAGAGTTTTCATTTATGTTGAACACAGTACACTCTTAGAAATAAAAGTGCTATGCAGAACCATATAAGGTTCTTAGGCTTGTCCTCATAGAAGAACCCTTTTGGAGGGTTCCACCAAGAACCCCTTTGAAACACTTTATTCAGGAAAGGGGTTTTAAAGGGTTCTCTGAATCAAAATGGTTACCAATAACCCTTTAAGGGGGGCAAATGGTTCCAGGTAGAACCTCAGCCCTTGTAGAAGAACCCTTTTGGAACCCCTTATTTCTAAGAGTGTTGAGGCTAGAGCTGAAACAGTTAATTACTAAATTAATCGTCAACTATTTTGATAATCGATTAATCGGTTTGAAGCTTTTTGTTCATGATTAAAACACGATTTCGGATCATTTTAGCTTTAGCTGATTGTTTTGCTCCACATAACTCATTAAATCATTAAAACTGAATCATTTTGGTTTCCGGACAAAACAAGACGTTCGAGAACATCGTCATTTCCATGTTTGACAAACACTGATCGACGTTTTTTTAATCATTTTCTGACATTTTATGTTGAGAAAATAATCCTTACTTGCAGCTCCAGTAGAATTTGGTTAAAAACAACAAAAGAAATGGGTTAGACTGATGGCAAACAACGGGGGTTGAAGGGTTAAAATAAGCTCGGTTTGGAGAAAGATCGCAGGGCAAGAAAACAGAGGAGAGCCTTGTTGTCAGAGTATGTAAATGAGCAGCACCTCCGTCGCCTAGAGACAGTGGCATTTGCAAATTATCGGAATGTTGTGACCCAGTCCCGTGGCTCTTGATTAATGATATCTATGATGTGCCCCGAAACATATGCCGCCACCGTAAAAAAAAAAAACGAGCCAGAAATTAATTATGGCGGGTGATAAAGTAACATGCCGGCGAGCTGTAATTTTGTAGACGTAAATAATTAAAATATGCCATCAAACACAGTCCTACAATTACCTGGAAACATCATCATCATCATCATCATCATCAGGTTAGAACGCACTAGAACGCTCAGTGTGTAGGAGAACAGGAGCTGCACCACATGTTATCTGATGATTGAAAGGATTTGTTTGCACGTTTTTTATGGGAAACTGTCATTTTTCTGCCCGGTCATGAAGAACGTAAAGTTCAGCAGATGTTAAAAGACGAGGTTTTCGGCGCTCATCGACCGCAAGTTCCGGGCTTTTAAGTTTGAACCAATGTTTCAGAAAGTGAAGCGAGGCGTAAAACAAGGCCGGTGAGAGCAGGAGGAGGAACAATGAGAGATTCTACAAGAATGGACGGATATTCAAAAGTGACGTTTAACACCTGATTGTATGAGACTTTTACATTTACATGAGGAGCTGGGTCAACTCGAATTGGACCTACTATTTTGCACCATCATGTTTTTACGGTAGCCCACAGGGGACAAAAAAGTAAACATCTTTTGGGTTTGCTAACGCTAATTGAAAGCTACATAGTGTTGGTTCCCTAACACATACATATTGGGTGATGTGAGAGAAATTTGCAACAAAGACAGTGTTTCACAAAATTGTATTAGACCACCTGTCATTAAAACATGAGAAAACGTGAATATTTTAAGAATTTAAAAATGTTATTGTTATTTATTTAGCAAATCACAATGTTTCTGCTCAGGAATCCAAGTAAATACCTATAATTCGATGTAGAAATTACGTGCTTCACTATTTTTTCTTCTGTTTTTTGGTAAAACAGTAAATTTGGAAATTCATGGATAACAATAATGATTAAATTTTAGCATGAAAAATAGAATCTATAGTGTCTTAACCATTACCGAAACATACAAAATTATGTTAATAATAATAATTTTAATTGTAAGTGCCTTTCAGAAACACTCAAGGTCACTTCACATCATATATATATATAAAAAAATAAATGAATCAGACAGAAGTTAAGATAAAAAAAATGGCTGAGGTACATAATAGTCATGTAGGCTAGGCTGGTCTGAATAAATTTAGATAATTACAACTGCTGTTAATTTAGGGCAATTTAGGACTAATACACTTAAATTAAGCACTGTAACTTCATCAATAAATGTTTTACACACTGTACCTTGAAATTGGAATCATAATGAACTCAAACCCTTCTTATCTCGTAATTTAATGTCATACAAATTGTGTTTGTGTTTTTTCCCGCCTCAAAATAAATAACGTCAGAAAAAGACGATTGTCACTCGTTATAATTTACAGAAACTCAGTGAAGGGCTTTTATTTTTTAAATCTCAACTTCCTGTTGTTGAAAAAAAAGAGTAAAAACCTGTATATTTCTTTGTTGAAAGCGTCAGTGTTTTTTTTTTTCTTAATGCACCAATAAGAATGGCTCCAGTACCTTCTCCAGCTGCGCGTTCTGCTTGGACTTGTACAGAACCTCCCCGACGGCCACGAACACCGACAGCACCAGTCCTGCGGCCAGCACGATGAAGATGCCGCCGATGTTCTGCACGCCGAGCGCGCTGGCCTCTTTGCTCTCCTCTTCGGGACAGCCGTTCCCTCGCCACCACTTCTCCTTCATCATGTGCAGCTTCCCTTCCTCCTGCAGCTGCAGAATGGCTATGGTGATCTTGTCTCTGTATGGAGAGCCTGCGGTGGACAAGGGGGCGTTAGACTTAGCAGAGATAAAAAAAAAAGAAGAATTATTATATATGCACTGTATATACATATGTGAGGATATGAGACATATCATGTTGTGTTATTGCTGGCTGCTTAGAGGGAGTTTTTTTTTGTGTGTGTGTAAGTCCTCCTTCAAATCCCTCTAATCCCTACATTCACAGAGTGATTGTCAAATTCTCTCAGTCCTCTCCTCTGCGCTGTGTCTGAATTATAACACACGGGGAGTTGGCAACAGAGACGTGGCTTTGTGCAGCCGAGCTGCTGCTGCTGTTGACTCTGACGAATTAGCTGCCGTTTGCTCACTTTCATGAGCGCGGGCTAAAAAAACAGGGGCAGCCCAGCGGGGTGTGCATTACACGGGTGCATGTGTGTGTGTGTGTGGATTATATGTATCAGCGATAGAGGTTTTTCTCTATCTCTCTGTTTTTGTGCATGTTTGTGTCATGTCCCGTAATAAAAAAAAGAACCCAAATCCATAGTGCCAGAATTCAGGCGACAAGGCATTAGAACGCCGCAGGTGCCGCCCGGATCAAAGGAGGAGTAATCGCCGCAGAAACCCGAGTGGGGTCGAGTTTCGTTTTCCCTTTCCGCGTACGGTGAGTGTGTCACAGCGCGCACGCCATCCCATCAAAGCGCGAGCACACACGCGCACTGCGCTCGAAAACCAGGCCAGAAGAGATTAATACTTACTGTGAGCATTCATGTTTCATTTATATCACCGCTTTAAAAAGCTTGTTAGCGTATTTATGCGATAACTGAAATTAGACGTAATGAAGCCTGGTTGCACATTTCCATTTCCATTTAAGTCATTTTTCTGTGCTCGTTATGCTTATTCAGAGCGGCTTTAAAAAAAAATTAAAAAGATGTGACAAAGTTGTTTTTGGGGATATTTTCATCACAAACACGGGAACATTTCGTGCTCAGTCTTTCGCTGGAGTGAAGTGAAGCTGGCCTCAGGTTGCAGGTATCATCACTTTTGTCTGCTCCACTGGGTCAGTTTTGCCCGTCAGCCGCTCCAGTTGATTCCTTCTCATAAATCATTTATTCATCGTCAGCCGTTGTTCTTTCATTCCAGACTCTCTCTGTGTGTGTGTATTTAGACTGACAGAAAGGAAACTTAATACTTCATAAAACTGAAAAATACATGAGATGCTGCTGATTTTTGAACAACAAAAACGTGTGACAACACAACACACAAATGCGGCGGCTAATGCTTTTGTCATGATTTGACTGAATCTTTACTGATTCAATTTGTATACTGCGATTTTACAAGTATGGGTAACGGGCATTTTCTTATGCTCCTTAAAGGCACAGCACGCGTGAATCAAAATGCGTAGGCTGCGCGTGCACCACAGATTTTGGACCCGTGCAAAGATCGCGTTAAGTGCGCGTGCACGCCGCAAACGCTCAAACTAGATGTAAACTTCTTCTCCTTTGGTAGGAATGCGCTCTATTCCCAGCGTCCAGACTTGTACCGCCACCCGATGGTGAAGTCAGATACTACAGGACCCTGGCGCGTGAGTGTACCAGGCTACGCGCACAAATGCCACGCATACTCGCAAGTATACTAGGGCCTTTAAACCAAAATGATATGATACATGGGATGGGACAGAGGTACATAATATTTACAAGAGAAGGTGTTGTATTCCTGCTAATAATAAACTAAAATACAATCAGTTTCCGTAGAAAATAAGGTGTTTTATAACTTTTCCTACGAACGGCAAGGACATAAAGCTAAATGAGCAGAACGTAGCCTCTCAAAATGGGACACAGAATCTGGCAACGGCTACTTTTAGCTGTTTCTGCTCATCAACTTTGTAAAAATATCACACTTAAAAGTGTGATATTGCATTCTGTGCACGCGCAGTGGACGTGTAGCGCTCTAAATACATGGTCTACATGAGGGAAAAAAAGCATATGCTCGCCTCATTTGAAGACGAGAGATTAAATATCCGACTCCCCTGATTCAGACTCCCCTCATAGTTGGGATGATTAATGATGGCCTAACAAAGGAGGCCTTGGATAAATGCTAATAGGAACGGCTCCTTCGAGAGGACGTTGGATATTGAGCGCGAGGCCCGGGCGAAAACGGAAGATCCCCGCGCTCCACGCACCGTGCGTGCACAACAACACTCTATGTACCTGACAGATGTTCAACACCACAGGACGTCCATCACTCGCTGCAACCGTCAGGTCTCCGAGCGTTTCGCGTGATCACAGCTTAAATCGAGCGCGTTTGCGTTCCGGGCGAGCAGAACGTGTGGAAACAGACGAGCGCTAAACGGCGAAGACTTATTTTTACGGCCTGCTCTGCTTTATTGCTGTAACAGCCCTGCAGGGAACGAGCTGCTTAACAGTGCTCAGCTGGGGGGGGGGGGGGGGGGGGAGTTATTGCCTAAAGGTTGACGTCCACACTGAGGTCTTCATAAGGTTTTAAGAGGAGGACGATGACGATGAGGAGAAGAAAGAAAGGATTCCCTTCTCTTGGAAGAGAACTTGTGACTTTGAAATAATGCACTCATTAGAGTGTAAGAGACACTTTTCACAAGCTGTAATCAGCTTTATTTCTGAAATACTGAGTTAGCGGTGCCGTAATATCTTGAAAGCGGGCATTTTATATCATTACGTCCTTCGTGCATTTAAATATCAAACCACTTATCGCTGAATCGAAAATGATTTTGGGCTAAATTTACGCGGTCGGTGCTGCGACACGACTGAAGAGAAAGAGGGGAGTGACACATGCTATGAAGTCCATTTCAAGGGCACCGGTGTAAGTATGCGCGCACTTATGGAGCCACAGTGGGACCATATTTCACGGCGTCACCCCCAGCTTTGTTACGGCCGCGGCAATCACCGGCATCTCTGCAGATCTATAACTGCCTCATACTCATCAGCCGCTGCCGCGTCCAGATGTGGATGGACCAGAATTAATCCTCTATATTTTCGATGGGGCTTCGTATCACTCGGTGATGGATGTGGCCATTACGGCAACCCCCCCACCCCCCCGTGGCCTCGTCATCATGACTACTCTCACCCTCAGCGACACCAGTATCAGAATCATCACCAGCTTTTCAGCCTCAAGTCTCTGAGAGCACCAGGGGATCCAAGAAACTTGAGACATAATTCGGTGAAAATTTAATATTTTTCGATAATATTGTACTGTAACATATGTGGAAATGCATGTCTATTATTTATTTCCTTTATCTTTACCGTCTTTGCTGCTGTGACAGTGCAAATTTTGCAACACGTGTGTTGTTGTGTAGAAGCCGACGAATTGGCTTCTTTTTTGGCAGAGAGGGAAAAAGTGGGAAAAACGCCTGTGCATAGTTTTTAATACAAACATTCAAAATGTTTTATTTTACATGTGTTTTGTTCTGTTCAAATTTCAAATTTAACACGCAAAATTTGGAGTTTATGCCCAACTACAGTGTTTTTTTCTTCATTTTAAATTGTTAATACACTATTTTAACATGCAGTAAATTGTAAATAACTGGAAAAATGGACAAAAGCACTTACTAACGGGACGTTTTCTGGCACTTTTAGGGTTAAAATAAGCCAAAAAAGAGACATTTTCAGGCTTAAATGTAAAAGGGTTAAAGGCACATTATATAATTTCATCAAAAAACATTAACAAAACACCTGTTATGGAGGTGTTGTCTTGTTTGTGCTTAACTGGGAGAACGACTGCAGCAGAAATGCATTAAACTGACATTCTGGATGTTATTTCTGTGATTGTGACACCGTCTCACACTTGAGCTCAGTGTCGGATCAAAACACGCCAAATAAAGGTATTTGAGAGTGTTTTCAACCCACGTTTGCTTCTGTAAATAATTCTGTGGAATAAAAAAAAAAAAAAAATCATTACAGCTAAAAAACACTTACTGAGGTAGAGCTTGAATGGCATCTGTTCTTTTTTTTTTTTTTTTTCCTTAGGCACATTTTAACCTTATCCATAAATTCAGCCGTTCACTTTTCATTAAGCTAAACCTTTTACACCTCGCTCCCAAGAATCATTAGAACTGTGACCCCATCAATAAAGGTCAATCTTCCCATTCTCAGAGCTTATCCATCATATGCTACCTGTCTCACACTCACACAGTATCCACGCTGTCTCTGTGAAACGATTTACAGCACAGCAGGTAAAACGTGCAGCAAAAACCCCCCCCCCACAGATTTATCTAGAGTATTTACCCATAGGCGTTCCCACTCCGTAGGCCTTGGAGTCGATGAGGTCTCCGACCTGCGTCAGGTTGCAGTTGCGCTGCGTGACAAACTCGATGGTGGTGGACTCCATGAGGAAGGCGTAGTCCGAGGTGAGGACGCGCTGGATGCCCTCCTCCACGTTCTTCACCATCACCGACTGACGCCGGCTGTTCATGAACTCCCACATCTTGTCATAGGTGGAGATTTTGGTTTTCTGCAGGCGCCGCCAGATAAAAGGAGCAAAGTGAGCGCAGAATAAACAACAATAAACAAGTGGTTAAGTCTAAACTGTGACGTTGTAGTATTTTCCTTTATTTTGAAGGCCATTTTTTTTTTTTTTGAGAAATAAAGGGATGTATATTAACACGAATAATACAAATTATATGAACACAGAACTGAAAAAGCCTCTTGGATGATGAGGTGAAACATATTCAAGAAAATCTACTGACTCAGTGTGTTTTGGAATGTATTACCTCTTTGCAAAATAAAGTTTAATATCTATATTCTAACTTTTTATATTAGGGCGCCACTTTTTAAAGATGGCAAACTTCCACCACAAAACATAGGCACATTTATGCATAAAACTATGTTTTTTTAATGACTATTTTTCCTGCTGTTTCAGTAACACCTTATATATTTTTTTTGCATATAAACAGTGATTCATTTTATGCATCTTTTATTTAAGTAAAGAGCTGGAAACATTTCTACAAAAAACATATTTTGGTACCTAAACGAAATCTCTCACAACCCATTTATAGGTTCTGGCCTAGTGTGTTAGAGGAAATAATCTAAATAGAGTATTTGGTCCAAACTGAGGCACACTTTAATCCAATCAGGAGCCAGGAACGCACAAAGAGGCGGTCCTTTCTGTCTCTGCCTCACCGAATGCATTCATGAGCTGACATAGGGAGGAGCAAGGGGAATGCTAATGGACTAAAGGAGTGGAGTTTAATAAAATCACAGTTAGTTTTTGAGGCTCAGTGTGGTCAGCAGTTCAGTGTATTAACATTCTCTGAATAGCATCTCCATAATATAGTTGGTTTCATGCCTTTATCTTGAAGGATTTCCTCATTAATGGGTAATTACTTTACAACTAATGTCGTGTTACCACTACATGGTGCCAGCTTGTCTCGCCTCGCCTCAGCTCTACGTGGTTTGGTTGGTTTGTCATTACAATATAGTACTGCTCCGCTGCATGAAACTGCCGTGACCTCATTTTAAACGCGACGCACACAAACAAGTGACTAGTGACTTGTAAAGCAGTTCTGTTCGATGTGACTGAATCATTAGAATCAGTTCATTAAAAAGATTAGTTCAGTACTTCCTGCATGACTGGAGCCTAAAGTACAGTGGCAGGGGTTTGGGATGCGGCTAGCTGTTAGCGATCGGCGGCTTTCAGCAGTGCTATCGCTAAATACACCAGACTCCTCTGTTAAATGATGAGATTTTAGACATTTCCTTGCTAAACGTTGGAGATCTACTGTTCGGAATTGTTCACTTTGATTCTTGTGACCGATAAGTCTCGGCTTGAAACCTCACCAGAGTGGGTACTAAAAAAAAGTACCAGGTACCAGGTACTATCGCTAATGGAAAAGCAAAACAACCCTGCCGTGCCGAGGCGGCGCTAGTGGAAACATGCAAACATGCCATAATTGTTTATCCTAACACAACACAAGCAGATCACACTGCTGCTTCAATACTTTAAGTGTTCAACTGCCAAAAACAAAGGTTAGGCTTAAATAAATAAATGCAATTCCTGAGGTGCATCTGTGAAACAAGTTGTCTCCCTGACAGTGCATCACTCGGAATCAGAGGCAGCAGCAACAACGCTGAGATGAGGAATCAGACGATACGCACAGCCCCAGCTTCTCAGCAAGGTTACCGACTCCAAAGCCACAGCGGGACGCCTTTGAGCGGGGAAAAACAACTCGTGCGCCGCGTGCAGAATGAAATCAGACTGCAATTGCAATAATTATTGACTGATTCCTTGATTAAAAACAACACGACTTTGTCTGACTGCGCCGCAAAATACGAGCCTCTCTTGTGTCGTATTAATAGCGATAGTAAACCTGCTCAAGCAGCATTTGCTGCAGTGGTAAAAAGAAAAAGAAAAATGTCACATGTAACCACAGTTGTGTGATGTGAAATAAACAGCAGGCAATATGCTGTAACTTTAATAGATTTGTCATAAAAAAGAGCAGTATCGGCTACCTTGAAGAAGGTCATAGTGGCTCCATCCTCCACCACGCCATACAGGATCTTAGTCTGCTTGGCCAGGTCGTCGGCGGAGTCTATGGGTGACTCCATCCTCTCCACGGTGAGGAAGGCAGCCAGGTTAGCGGTGTAGGAGGAGATGATGATGAGGGTGAAGAACCACCAAATGCCTCCCACTATTCGAGTCGAAAGCGCCTTGGGCATGAGCTCGGAGCCTGGTGCGTGGAAGGCGGTAGGGAGGAAATGTTACAGTGCATTCATCTCAGCCGCTCCCTCTTCATTACGATTCTCATCTCGCGTTTACTTGTTAACTGCGATTGTGAGTGTGAGTGTGTGTTTGTGTGCAAAACAAGACCAGATTATTATTATTATTTAAATAAAAACTTGTCTCAAGAACTCTCTCTAAAGTTTTGGGCCTGTGGCATTTTCACCTCACGCGTCAAGGTGTGATCACTTTAACGAGAGAGAGAGAGAGAGAGAGCTCTGAAAACAAGATGATTGTTGGGTTTCAAACAAGAGAAATTATCTTGTCTCGGTCGCAAGCGGCTGCTTTAAATAATGCAGGAGATACAGAGAGAGAGAGAGAGAGAGGTGCTATTTAGGAAGAAAGAAAGGGGTGGGGATGCATAAATCAGTCAAATCAAATAAAGCACATTCAATATTGAACCGTCATAAAAGTGTGAAGGAGTGACAAGCAGTTTGTGCCAGAGATGTCATGTACTCAAGGTAACCTCACATCCTGACTCTAAACCCCACTGATCTCTGAGCGCTGATGGACCAAGGGCAAGAGGAGAGGATGATGGGTGCTGTCAGCGCCGTGATCAAGAGCAGATTTATAGGCCATCTGAGCGGATACAGGGACGGATTTCTTTTTTTTTATCCTGCCGTTATCTTAAAGCTGCAGTGTGTAACTTTTCTTGATATTTGTTATTGTTTTAGTAAGTAAGTACATTTTATTTACAGATATGGAATCACAAAGTGCTTCACAACGCAATACTAGGAAAAAATAATTCAATAAAGATGGCCGGTGATAATGTAATTTCTTTCTTCGTCCCGTTTCTTCTACACACGTGTACCGATTCTCGTGCGTGTACGATAATCGTGGTGTTCAGGGTGAATTTGGACGCTTATTGGCCCCTCCCACATCCAATTTTTTACGTACATTCGGTCGCAAAAATCGGTGAGTTTTGGGGCATGGGAAAAGCCTCAAAAATGCGATTCGGAAATTTGGCGGAAAAATAGTAATAATAATAATACTAAAGATATAATAACTGCTTCAGTTTCAATAGGTTTCTTGCACAGTCATGTTCGAACCCTGATAATAATTAAAAAATATGGGAAAACGCAACAATAAGAATAAAACAAAAAAAACCCTTGTCTAAATAAAAGCCTGTTAAAAAGAAGTATTTAACTCTTTAACACCTAAGCCTCAAAATGTTCATCTGGACTTTTTATTTTTTGCTTATTTCCTGAAAAACGTAAATATCTAGCAGTTATTTACAGTGTACTGCATGTTAAAATGGTGTAATAACAATTTAAAATGAAGAAAAACACTGTAGTTGTACATGAATGCCAGATTTTGCCTGTTAAATTTGACATTTGAACAGTATAACATGTAAATAAAACATAATTTGTTTTTTTTCTGTGTGTGTTTTCAGTCACACTGCAAACATTTGCGGCAATGTTGCCGTTGTCTGTCTCGACATAAAACAACAGTGCGGGGAACGTTGCTAAGCAACACGAGATCTAAACATCGCCCATACGGAGTCAGACAGAGAGAGTTGTGCGGAGCTGATAGGCTGATAATATAAATGTAATTATATTTATAAAAGGTTTTAAAATCTGCATTTTTTTTTTTTTTTAATTCAGGTAATTTGATTTCGACTCAAGTGGTGATAAATTTAAATCCCTCATATCCACATGTACCCGCGATTCCTATATGAGCTAAGTTGATCTAATTAAAAAAAAACATTACATGCACAATTAATCTAAATTCTGTGCAGAACCCTGGAGGCCTCTCTCTTGCCACTGGTGTCAGAAAAAAAAAAAACCCCAACCCCTCAGAGACAGTGGGATATAGAGAGCCTGAGCTCCACAGAGCACCAGCAGCCACAGGCCTGAGGCAACTACCTTGCTGCATGAGAGCCCCGACTCCAAACCAGAAACTATTGAGCAGAGTAAAATTGTTTTCCACTACGTCTGAGTCGGGGTTGCACGGATGCGGGTTGTACCACTCGTACGGGCTAAACCTACAAAAAGGGGAAGAAGAGAGAGAGAGACAGACATGTCAGTGCAGAGCAAAAAAAGGAGCACAGCGTGTTCAAAATTAAAAACATACATCTTAAAGACGCAGGAGCAGAGAGAATGTTAATGTGCAGGAATGCTGTGTTGCGATGCCCCCCCCACAACACCACCACCACCACCACCACCACCACCACCCCGAGGGTCCGTTTCTGCAGAGGCTAAAAGCGAAATCATTCAGGCTTTTGCCGAGATCAACGTATTGGCATATTCAAATGCCATCAGTTTATTGTGAGAACCGATCGATAGGCTGGAATAACACTGTCACTGGTGATAATGTCCTGCTACGTGATGATCTTTGGGAGCTCATTGGGATTCAACTGAGTCAGGAGAACCCCCACCCCCCCCCCCCCATCCCCCCCAGCAACTGCAATAACCACATTTTAGACACCACGTCCTCCTGAAACCACCAAAATGGGAACTGTGCTCTTCTTTCCTCCCTCTCTCGTTGTTTTCACTCACGTTGCCATCGCACCTTTAATCTCAACCCATCCCCACCGCAGCGACGCGCCCCCCCTCCCCCCTCCCCTCTCTCCAACACT
Organism: Microchirus variegatus; assembly: GCF_963457635.1. Classification (NCBI taxonomy): domain Eukaryota; kingdom Metazoa; phylum Chordata; class Actinopteri; order Pleuronectiformes; family Soleidae; genus Microchirus; species Microchirus variegatus. Next base: position 19,900,782 of record NC_139813.1, read on the forward strand.
CCCTTGCTTGCTTCAGCACTGGTTGTCAGCATCTTCAGGTCAGCTGTGGACATTTCTCATTTATTATCCTAAGCAAAAGTGGCACGGCATTAGCGCGGGGGTGATTGGGTTTGCGTTAAGCATCAGGAACTGATTGAGTTTGTGCTGAAGTGGTTATGGAGGGAACATCGCTAATGCGGGGGGTTGAGGGGGGGGGGTGCTCATCAGGTAATGCTGTTTGGGAGCTTTTGCTCCTCTTAGCACGGTCGCATGCTAATCAGCCTCGCGGCGTGTGCGCTCGAGGCTCCATAAATGTGTCATATTACGGTGTATTTCACATAAACATGTGTACACGGCGTATTATTTATAAGATAAAGAGCGGCGCTTCACGTAGAGGCTGCACTGCAGTGGATCTGTCCTTCGGTCGCCTCTTTGTTGCCGTAGCAGCATAATTAACGGTCTTGATTTTTATTTTTTGCTTTTACACCTATTTTCCCGCAGCGTCCTCTTGAGAATCATCTACGTGGTCATGGCTGCGACGACACGCGGTAATTCTTCCCCCGTCAACCCCCATCAGGACGCCTGATTTACAGGAATGTCAATGAGCTCCGTCTCCTTGGAAGCAACTGAAACGGCTCATTGGCCTTGAAGAGCCATGTAGAATTCCATGTGTGGGAGTGCAGATCTCCATCGGTTAAATCAAGTTATTCTCAAAATCTGCTGATTTATTTATGTTTTTTTTTATTTTTCCATATAATGTTCAGCTAAAGCCTCAGGCTAAACCGCGGGTGCCATCAGATAATAACATGTGCTGTTTCTATCCACATGTGTGCTCTGCATGCACCGAGCTCTATGATTCTTCCGTATGACCTTTGCCTGGAGCTGGACCGTATTCCTGCGGGCCGTGTTCTGCACACCGATCACCGGGAAGAGGAGGGGGGGTAAGGTCACCTCCTCACACCGAGCACAGGGGACATGTCGAATTGCACACGGAATTCTAAAAAGATCCCTCTCTACCCCCCCCCCCCCCCCACAGCTCTCCTGCTCCTGTTCCTATTCCCTCTTCGCACGTTCTCTGTCACAATAACACAAAACGCTTCCTCCATTAACTGTCAGTTGGATTCAATTACTCTGGCTGACTTTATAGATCTGTTGCCTTTCTTCGCTCAGGCCGAGTAAAGAGGCCGCGTTTGAAGGTTTTGAAATCACACACGCGTAACAAAACTGCAGCATGTTGCAGTAAACATGTTACAGTTGTGAATCAGGCAATCGAGATTTTCTACCTGAGAAAAGGTTGATGCAATCAGAAAGAATTATCGCTGGGTACGTTAATATCGGTTAACGGCGTCAACATTAACCCACGTTTACGCATGACACGTTAACGTGACGACTGACCGGAAAAAGACTCGTGTGACATCATGTTTACGTGACTCCCGATTGTTAAAATGAGTCTCTAAAGTAACGCTAAACATACGCAACACACAGGTACACTGGTTATTTGTAGCGCTGCTTTTTTCGTTTAATAAACAGACCTGACTCCAGTTCGTCTGTAGGCACGCTTACGGCGCTAACGCAGCTAACAGAGCTAACTGGTAAACGGTGCCTGGACTCCGGTGCCGTGGCGCGTAAACATGCGTGTCTTTTTCCAGTCAGTCATCATGGAAACTCGTCACGCGTTTAACGTGCGTTTTTGTGACGTCAAGTTTAAACGATTGTTAAAATTAGTCTCTAAAGTAACGCTAAACTTAAACACAGAGTCACACATACGCAGCACACAGGTACGCTGGTTAGTTCGACTGTAGGCGCTAAAGGAGCTAACACAGCTAACGGAGCTAACTGGTAAACGGTGCCTGGACTCTGGCGCGTAAACATGACATGCGTTAACGTTGACGCCATTAACGTACCCATCGCTAGAAAGAATATACCATTAGTTACAAACAGAGATGAAAGTGAACCACTCAGTAGAATGTTCTACCTCTGGAACGTGAAATCATACACACAAAAAAGTGCGATATGTGGCTCAAAACTGTTGTGAATCCCCATGTGAGACTGTGAGGTGTTTTTATTGCGCTAAGCCAGGACTTCATAAAAACTACGCCACTTACTCCATTTGCAGGGGATTAAAGTAAATAATATACTCGGCATTTGGGTGGATTCAACGATCAATCCTCGCGCTGTGCAAATCAATACCGCAATTATGAGAGAGCTCGGTGACCTGTAAAGAACACTGTACTTCAGTTTTTACACTTGGCAGAACTTTGCTGGAAAGAAAAAAAAAAAAAAAAAAAAAAAAGCTTTATAATTTGACACATTAAACAAGGCTATTTTCATCCCATCCAGAAGAATATCAATATAATTGCATGCTAATCACTTACCCCACTGTGACGAACTGGAAACTGGGTATAATTTGCATATTCTGAGCTAACTTAGGTGACAGTTGCTGCTTTTACCTCCTCGTGTGATCATTTTTTTTTTGCCATTGTAACATTTGATGAAACATGCGTTAAAAGCCCGGTCAGAGCACAGCGAAGAGGAGGCGTGATGCACGCGTCTTTTTTACGTCGTAACATGCATCAGTTGGGTTCATAACGATATTGTAAGAGAATTTCTTACAGCTGGTTAATCACATGGGTTACTGGTTTTTACAGTTGGTGATAGCAGGAATAGTGCAAGAAATCAAATGATGTAGACTCATACCAGTGTTTTTCCCAACTGCTTTTCCTAAAGCAGGAAAAGGAACATCATTAAACATAGTCCCTCATTTTCAAATTTTTTGTTTTCAGAAAAAAAACTGCTATATTTACTAAATAATTACTTTATTATCGCATGGAATGGAAATTGAGCAAAAAAAAAAAAACATGTTGGGAAGATCAAAAAATCTGTTTGGCAACCATCTCTTAAAGCAGGGGTGTCAAACATACGGCCCGCGGGACAGAGCCGGCCCACCTGAGGGTCCAATCCGACCCGTGGGATGAATTTGTTAAAGTTAATACTAAACTATATTTGTCGGTTCCAGACACCTGTGATTCTAAATCCATATTGATCCATAAATGGTCAACATTGTTGAAATCGCACTTATTTTTCTCAGGAAAGTTCCGGTTGTTCATAATATTTTGTAAAAAGTTACTTCATTAAAATGTAAAACAAAGGGAAAAATATAGGGTATTATTTGACTGGTCCGGCCCACTTGAGATCAAATTGCATCGTATGTGAAAGTCTTAAAGGCATTCAAGGCACGTAAAGGCATTTTAAATCATGATAATAATTTTTCTACATAAAAAGCTTTGTAAATATTAGTGTAAATTCAAAGCAAATGTAAAAAAAAAAAACACTGACATGGCACTTTATGGTCATATATTAATGTGATATTGATTGAAGCCGTAGAACAGTCACAGCTGAATGATTTTCAGTGAAAATCAAAAACTATGTTAGTAAAAACACGCAAACAAGGAAGAAAATAAGGATTTTAGAGTGAAGGGTAAAGGGCAGCGTTGACACGTTACCTGGCGATGACAAACAGCACACAACTGACACCCAAGCAAGCCAGCAGAATATACATCCAGATATCAGGCGAGAGGGGGTTGAGAAAGGAGAACACGCCCGGGTTGGTGCCGTTGGGCTTGCGGTACAGGATACTTATCCCCAGCGTCATGTAGGGCTTCGAAAAGTCGATGACCTTCTCTCTTGCATAGGTGATGGTCAGAGGAGCCACTGCCAGGTCGGCTTTCTGCGGCGAGAAAACAACAAAAAAAAGAGTTGAAATTATGCAAAAACGAACAAACACAACACTGCCACAACAACAAACGAGAGAAAATAGCCAGGGTCATTAGTTCAGTTGGATTGCCAGGGAGGTGGCTGAGTTTTTTTTTTCTCCAGGAAATTACATGTTATTTGTTCGATCTTTCTTCTTCTGCGGTTGGTGTCAAAGGTGAGTCACCGAGGCTCCAATCTACAGATTATTTTAATCAGCGACAACTTCACCTTCTGTGAGATCAGCCACTCCTCGACGTGCACAGTGCCTGCTCAGACACAAACTTACTTGGTGTTATATCAGTGTCTTTACCGACGAGAAACCATGTAGTGTTAAGATCGTTTCAGCAATAATTCATAAGAAGGAAGGTGTATATTATCATTTATTTATCCTTGTATGAACTCGTCTGTCTTCAAAAAAACGATGGCACCAAATAAACAGGCTCATGTTTGTTAGCTCTCAAGAATTTGTAAAAAAGATATCATTCCCATAAACACATGGTTCCAAAAAAGTCATTTTGTGAGTTGGCATGAAGAAATAAATATGGAACGAGCTTTTGGAAAACACATGAAACCATTAATCTGTCTTTGGAACCAATTTGACAAATCAACGCTGTACGGGGAAACGTTCCCAAAAGTTTAAAATATCCCATATCCGAGTTCTACACTCTTAGAAATAAAAGTGCTAAGTAGAACCACATAAGATTCTTCGGCTTGTCCTCATAGGAGAACCCTTTTGGAGGGTTCCACCAAGAACCCTTTTAAAACCCTTTATTCGGGAAAGGGTTTTTAAAGGGTTCTCTGGATCAAAATGGTTCTTACTGGAACCATTAGTGTTACCAAGAACCCTTGAAAAACCCTTTCTTCGGGAAAGGGTTTTTCAGAAGCAAAATGGTTCCAGGTAGAACCTCAGCCTTTTGGAACCCTTATTTCTAAGCTGTGCGAGGCGTCGCTCCATGACTCACGTGGTCCATCAGCTCTCGCACCATGCCGTTCCACTGGCCCGCGCTATCGTCCTGCATGCCGTACTTCCCGTCTTCCACTAGCCGCACCTCGTAGCGGAACCCCAGGATGGTGGAGAGCTCCCTCAGCAGGTCGATGCAGTAACCCTCGAAGCGGTCGTTCCCATACAGAGGCTTGTCGGACTTCTTGAACATCACATATGGCTCCTCCTGTAACAGAGAAATAGACACTAGGTGTCATTTATTTGTATTTTTTTTCCCCACAGTGTATCATGTTTGAGTTTTAAATGGGCTGCATTTACCAGTATGGTGGACACACGCAGGGATTTGTTCGCCAGAGAATCGGTGACGTTGGACGTCTTGCTTTTGTGAGTTTCTGTCATATTGAGTCCGCTGTTAGGATCCCACGTTCCAATCTGATGAAGCAAGAAAGTATGGATGAAAATAAACCACTTTAACGTTCCAGACCAAGAGTTTGACATTTCAGACCCCGGTTATTATTATTATTATATGAAACCTTTTTTTTTTTAACTAATATTTTTCCTCAGGTTGAACTCCCTGTGTCTCATGAGTAGAGCTGAAACGATTCATCGATTATTAATCGATAACTAAATTAATCATCAACTATTTTGATGCTTTTTTTCCATTATTGAAACAAGATTTCTGACCGTTTTAGCTTCTTAAATGTGAATATTTTCTTCGTTTCTTTGATCCTCATAACAAAGAAATCAATGAAAGTGAATTATTTTGGTTTGTGGACAAAACAAGACGTTCAAGAACATCGTGAGGGTAATTTACTATTATTTATGTTGTTATTTTCACGTATGTCTTTAGTCGGTTGGCTATTTGATTTTAACCTGGCACACTAACTGCATCCAACCTCAGCAGTTTGTAATGTTTGTAATTTTGCACTTCAGGCTACTTTCTTGTATGTGTCCTCATACATTTTTAAAATGGCATCTTTTGCTGTGTTTTTATGACACAATACTTATTATATGACCTTTTTGGTTCTTGCACCTGGCAAATATACACAAATCGAACACTAAAACGGATAAAAACAACTAAAACTAAGCATTTACAAAAATAAATGCCGTCCTTCAAGTGTCCACAAAATCCACGCGCAGAGGTGGTTTGAGGACGCGCGCGCGTCCACACTCACACAAACCTGCTCTCAGCCCAGATTAGAGCCCGCCTCCACAGCTGGCGTTCCTCTGATCTGCGGCGGTTACACACACTATTTTACCCTAATCAGGGCCCGTACTGTTAATTTCATTTGCAGCCTCCGGCACAATCCTCGCCTCTGATCTTCACATGATTTCTTTTATGGTGGTGCTTTAGAACGTTGTTTTCATATCACAGGAGAAGCTTTGATTGGCTCACACTCTCTCTCTCTCTCTCTCTGTCTCACAAACACGCTGACAGCAGACACATCTGTCCAGACAGACTCTTTAGAAAACAGACATCCAATCATATGTAGTCACAGGAGACACAATTCTGATGCATTTTTAATGCAGTGTGAAGAAGAAGCACCTTTTCCAGCCCCTCCTCCTTCAGACTGATCACATCCAGGTCGAAATCTGTTCTCAGTCCGTTTGTCTTGTTGAAGAGAACGCGTCCCGTCAGGCCGTCCCAGTGAGCCTGTGTGAACGATGAAATACAGCGTGATGAAAACTCTTCAGTACATCATCATCATCTCCTTCACCTTAAAGTCGTCTCTCTCTCTCAAAAAATATCAATCTAACCTCTAACCATGAAAGTTTCCCCCCCCCCCCCTTCCTTAATTATGAATTCAAGCTCTCGCTCTCTCTCCTCTTCAACAACATAACAAGAAAAGAATAGAAGAAAGTTTGACAGGTAAGACTTCATTATGCATGTGGTTCATTGTGCTTGAAGTCTCACTTCAAAGCCATCGGAGGAAAAAGACGGGCATGGAGAGCGACGGCAGACGCAGGAGGAGGAGGGGGGGGTTTGGGGTGGGTGTAACGGTGGAAGAAGCGGCAGCCGCTTCAATCCTGAAAATTATCTACAATGATAGCATCCGGTGTACTTTGCAGAACAAAGCAAAATGGCTGACCCTGACTCGCGTTGAGGAGACACAGGAGTGACTTTGATATAAAAACAGGTGGAGATACGCAAGGGAGAAAGAAGATGAAAGCTCCAAAAAAAAAGAAGTAGTTATTGTGGATAATGCAGTGGTTATTTAGAGACTTTTGGGAAGAAATGCTGAAAAACACAGTAAAAGCACTGTAATCAACCACAGAGGTCAGAGGTCGAGACGAGTCAGCGCGGCCGCGTTGGGCTCGTACCTCTTTGATGAGGCCGATGAAGCGTCCGCCGAAGCGCCACGGCTTGTGGCGATTGCACTGCAGCGAGCTGACGGTGATCTGCTGCGACTGCTGCACGGCCACGGCCACCACGTGCACGGCGTCGTACATCAGCGCCGCGTCCGTCTGCAAAAGAGGAAGGCGGAAGATAATCTTTAGACATTTGAACAACGTGACCTTTGGAGTCTCGGGTGACTCGCTTTTACTCCTTATAGACGGCACAACATAACATAACATAACATAACATAAATTAGGATTAATACCTGCAGTAAATGCCCCCCCCCCACAAATGGCACAGTCTGTTAAAGTGTAAAAAAAAAAGAAAAGCTACCCGACCACTGTCTGGGCCGCTGAGAAAGCTCTGTCAGGGAGTGGAAGGCCCAGTGTGTCAGTGTGAAGACTAATGGTTCCTGATGGGTGTGACTGTTTCCCTCCAGAGAGAGGCAACTCAAAAACAGGCACCAGTGCAGACAGGACCACTCTCACTGGAACACTTTACGCTTTATTGTGCTGGATGTACACAAAGCAGAGCTGGGATGGATGAAGAAGAAGAATGCTTTATATAATGCACACCATAGTGGCTCAAATAGCACACACGATCTTTACCTCACTGTATATAATAACTGGACGGAGCATTTTTGTTTGACGAGTGAAGCCTCAGTGGAAGGACAGAGGTAACAACAAGAACTCATCTGAAATAGAAGTCTATGAGGGAAATTAGCCTATTTCTCATTTCTAGAGTTAGTTAACCCTTTAACACCGCGCAACGGTTTGTGCTATCGGAAAAATTCCAACTGCTTCTGAAAAGCTGAGAAGTTGCAAGCCAAAACCAACGTGTGGTTATTAAGGTAATTTCACTCTGGCGAATCAGCGTCTTTGTCACCAGAGAGGAGAGAGTTGGAAAAAAACGCCTGTACATACTATAAGTTTCCATGTTCTGTCATGTATTCGAAAATTGAGACAAAGACTCAAACACAAATGTTATTTTAAACATGTTTTACAGTGTTGAAATTTCAAATTAAACACGCAAAATCGGTCGTTCATGTACAACTCGAGTGTATTGTCTTCATTTTAAACTGTTAATACACTACTTTGACATGCCGTAAACTGCATATATTGACAGTTATTCTGGACAAAAGCACTCACAGGACATTTTCTGGCCCCTTTTACGGTTAAAACAAGCAAAACAAATGAACAGAAACGAAATGACGTAACTTTTGAGGCTTAGGTGTTAAAAGGTTGATGTCGTCAATCGCTAGTTTTGGGTCTTCTTCAATAGATTGGTATCAACTTATAAATTATGTTTCCACTCGTCTCACTACATAAAGAAAACTGCAAATTGTGTCATTACTATCTATACTATCAGTTAAAAAAAAAAAAAATACTTTTTTGTGGGTCAATAAATCACAATATATGGTCTTGCTTGTGGAATCACAATCATGTCATCACCTCCGTGTTGAGATAAACTGCAGTAGAGTAAGATTAGATTAGATTCCACTTTATTGACCTCACAGTGGGAAGATTCTCCTGTTACGGCACCGCAAGGGACAGAGGTCTGAAGTATATATAGAATAAGCAAAGAGAATGACAAAAGGAAGATAAGCCAGAATGAATATGGCAATCCAAATACAAAACGGACATAGAATGGATATTAAAATAGTGAAATAAGATAGAACGATATTTTACAATTAGAATTACAGGACGAGTGTAGAGTAACGCATAAACAATATGACAGTCTTATAGTGTTTCTCCAGTGTCCGACACTAAAGTATCGCCACATTCTTGCCAATGCACAACTCTGACTGGTCTCTTAACGTGATAAATACACACACACACACACACACACACACACACACACACACACACTCTCCGTGTACTGTACAGCCAGTAATGAGTCATCAAAAGGAGTAAAACGCTCACGCTGAAATATCTCTCACACACTCTTTACCACTCCACCTTGGCATATACTATGAATCCCACCCCCCTCTCTCTCTCTTTCAGCCCCGTGCACTCAGTTTTTGCTCAGATCCACACATTACAGCTCAGCTCAGATCCTCTTCTCCACAGTCCCACACACAACGGAAACACACTGCGGCGATGATCTTATGTGACAAGTCCTGGATGACCAAACCTGCGAGGGAGGGAGTATGAGAAAAAAAAAAAACATCTTTGAGAACACAAAGTGGCCGTAGCTATAGGGGTCTTTGTGAATGTGCCGGCTGTCAGAGAGAATGATCCGTGCTCGAGTACAGCCGAGCACAAAGCAAGGGAGGGCTCACGGAGACGCTGCTTAGCTCCATTCACTTCCCTACGTTCATCTCCATAGGTGCAGTAAAGCATCCATGACATCCACATGGAGGAGAGGGAGAGAAGGTACATGAAAGGTCTGGGAGGGGCGAAAGAGAGTGATTCATGTAAAATACGTTCAAACCTTATTTACGGTGGCAGGCCGATTAGAGAAATACATCCTGCAGTCGGCGCCGCGCGGAGAGAGGGGAGGACGTTCAAGACAGGGGAAGGAGGAGGGGGTAAAAGGAGTTCATGTGTGGTTGCGGTTGTAGGCAGATTGTCAGTTTTAGCTCGTTCTCCCCTGTGTGTTTGGAGATGGTGGCTGATGATGTCAAAGGCAGCAGCAGCAGCAGCAGCAGCAGCAGCAGCAGCAGCAGCAGCAGCAGCAGATCAGAGGATGGGAGAGCAATCTCTGCACTCTTTCATCTCCACTACTTTGCTGGGAAATGGAAGAGCTATGTGGCCGTATCTGCTCTCCCAGAGTCTATGTGTGTGTGTGTGTGGTGTTTGCGGTTAACGCTGATTAGGGAAAAAAAAAAACCAGTCTGCCATTTCACTAATACATTTTTTTTTTAATAGAGAGGAGGAATTTCTTCTCTTTTTTTTTTTTTTGAACCATCCAAAACCCCGAACACTATTCTCCCCACTGAGCGGGAAAGTGCATCATGTTCAATCATCCAATTATTGTGTTGCCAGCTATGTTACAAAGACTTATTGTTGGAGTGAATCCAGCGTTTTCTTCCACATGCATTTTCAAACACCCACCACCACTACCTGCACCCTCCCTCTCTCATAGTGAATTCACAAAAGTTCTAACAACATAGGCGTGAGGGGGGGGGGGTCGATTCACATAGGAATCCCGATTGTAAACATCCACGATTCTGAATTGATTCATAAACTTAAAAACTCAAAAAACAATTTTTTGAAAAACCACACAAAACACCAGTTTGTGTTATTTGTGTACACTTTATTATTGTACCTTCTGGAAGAAAAATGCAGCTAGTCTTAGCTTTTGTTTATGCAAGTTATTTTTTTGTACAGTAAGTAAGTTTTTATTTGTTTTGAATGAATAAATGTTAACTTTTGTCTTCAGTTTGCCTTTGTGTGATCACATTATCACATTATCTTATACAAACTGTATTGTTTTGATGCCATAATTTGCCTTAACACACTATGCATTGTATCCATTTTTGAATCGAGAATTGTTTGAATCGAATTGGTTGAATTGATTTTGAATCAAATCGTGACTCTAAGAATCGTAATCGAATCGTGAGCCACCCCAAAGATTCACATCCCTACAATCACATTCAGCGTACGTTCACCACTGTTTTCCATTCCAAAAGTACACAATACATTTTTTTTTTAAACTCATTCATTATATTTTTATTTAGTAACACTTTAGATGAGGAAGCACATATTCACCATTAACTAGGTGCTTAGTATAAGTCGCATACTAGCCCTTTATTAGTGATCATTAAGCACATCATAAAACACCTTATTCTACCTCTATTATGACATGAATTAAGATTTTTCCTATATAGGGGTTAAATATTTACTAATAAAGGGCTAGTATGTTACTTGAAGTGTCACCTTTTATTTTAATGCCTTTAGAATAATAAATACACCTTCACTCGAGTGTTGCTTGTGATTTTTCCTCCTCCAACAAAAACAACAACACTGCCCTCCTTTTCTTTTCTTTTTTTCATCCGAGTTCAATTATCCCATTTCTATTTCCCAACGCTATTAAGTTGTTATTCAGTTTGGTGTCACTGCATTATGCACACTGCCTTTTCCAATAAATCATTACAGCTATAAATATATTCTGTGAAAAACACAAGTGTTTACTTAAAAACAAGACACAGTCCTAAATCGCCCCCCCCCTTTTTTTTTCTTTTCACAGTGAATTACACTCTAATAGAAAATCCAGTTCAGATTTTTTTGTTTTTTTTGGTTGTGAGACAGGACACTGATGACTCAGATTACAAAAGCTCACCAGATGTTATCTCCTATCCTTGACTTCGAGGAACAACAGGCGATGGAGCTGCTTTGTTTTCCTCTCTCTCTCTCTCTCTTATATACTCTCTGCGGCACAGAGTCTCCAGATCAAACTGTTTTGTGTCGTCGTGCATCACAACGCAAACACACAAAGCAGCCAGAGGTGAAACACAACAGTTTCATTTGTTTTTTTTCCATACGTTGTTGTTTTAAAGGTATAGTCACAGGCCAGGGCTGCACTTGAGGAAGAGAAAGATCTTATGAATAACTGTGAGATTTAATTTAAACTGTTATAACGGTTACATTGAACAACAACAACAACAAAATGCCCTCAAAGGTGCATAAATGATAAGCAAAGCATTAGATATGCTAAAATTAATATACCCCGAGAGGCTTCATGTACATTATGACGTATCCAGTTTCAAGGGGAAGATTGAAAAAAGCTGTATATGCTGCTTAACCCTATAAAGGTAAGCGTATCATATGTGATACATGAGTTTTTGAGCCCTCTACATGAGCAATGTGACAATTTTTTCGCAAAAAAAAAAAAAACTAAAATCTTTTCCAGACGACCATCCTGCCAGTTCCATTGCTGCATTGTTTTTGTTGGAATAATTGGATTTGTTTGTGTATTTTTTGTTCAAGAAAAAAAAGCAAATATGATACAAATTAAAACTCCTATATGGAAATTGATATTGAAAAAAAAAAAAAAAAAAAAAATTGTTTGTTCAGAAGGACCAATCAAGGCTCCAGTTTCAAAGAAGTGGAATTTTCTGTCAACTATTTAATGGTTTGGGCTTTACAGGGTTAAGACAGAATGATTTGTTTATCATAACTCAAGATACAAGTGGTAGATACAGTTTATTAGATGTTGGACAGGCCAAAACACTCCATGAATCCCTTCCCTTAAATGATTAATATCATCCTTTCATTCCCTCTCTGACTTCCTGGAAGTTCTCCCCTCATCTTTTAACTTTCCGCTCGCTGTGATATATTAAATATTGCCTGGCTCCATCCCCTTTTTTTCTCCCCTCCAGTTGCATTTGATGCTGGAGCAGTTCCTGAAAATCTCTCTCTGTGATGGAAACAAAAAGAGAGTTTGGCATGAGATGGAAGGAAGGATGGATTTGGAGAGAGATCAAGAGCGGAGGGAGGGGGGTCAGGGTGTTATAAAATGAAAACTCACAGCTCTTGCATTCAATTTAAAGAACAAATCTTAAGAGTGATCTTTATGGTCTTTGTCTCAGAGACAAGCATCGGCCTTGTGGGGGTGTTTGGAGACCTAAACATGGAACATGATCCTGAGACTCCTGGGAAAGTCTGACGGATCTCCAAATCCTAATCTTTGTCTCCTTCCACTGAAATCACACAATCTATTACTTCAGTGGATTGTGTGAGATCAGCGTGTCTCAGTCCTGGTGAAGGGAAACATCTAAAACATGAAGGGCAGTGGGTTTTTCCGAGGATCGGGATTGGGAAACACTGGCCGAGATAACCCTGTCTTTAAGCCATGTAGGTTTCGGTGTGCAGTAAATCCAGCTATGGAAGCTCAACTTTACTATCCCGGGTAAATGTGGCACATTTCAGCTTAGCTTGTGGCATGTTGACATTCATTCCTACCATCCATCAACCTAAAAATATCAATTTCTTTGGGAGAACGGAGGGTATACTCTTACTCTATACTTTTACAACATTTTATATATATATACCTGTTATCTCATTCTTCCGAGCACTGGCTTCTACAAAACTCGATATTTGTCCTTTTTCTTGAGGTGGCAAAAAGCAAATTTAGTTCTGGCCTGGACATTTCATACTTGATGAGAAACTCAAGTGCAGAACCCTTGAGAAGTCGTCACAGGGAACACAAGAAAGAAGTTCTGCATGGATTTTGTGTCAACAATAAGTAACTCCATGACGTCATTCTTTTCTCACAGCGCCAAACTTCTCTGTTCTTACAGATTATGTACAGGCTGGTATTACACTTAATAAACTGCTGGAAACCAACAACATAAAACCACATTTTTTCAGCAGTTCAAACAGTTTTAATAACTAATAATCTTCTCTGAGCAAACTTCACTTCAAACGGTGCAAAACACGAATAATGAGGAGGAACTTTGAGAGCCTCTCGTTGCTCGTGTAGTTGCTGTTCGAGATCACACAGACTCCGCCGTGCCCGACAGAGAAAACACGACGGCTGCAATTTGCCATTCACGTCTGTATTTTCCCCCTTATACGAATCGTGCAATCTCTCATGAGTGGACCAATCTGTCATTTTTCTGTCATGGTTTGTGCACTGACTTCCATCCATCCATCCATTTTCTACCGCTGTATCCTCCACATAAGGGCTTGTGGAGGGGTGCTGTGCCAATCTCAGCCAGTCCATCACAGGTACACTCTCTCTCCTATGGTCAATTTAAGCCCAACGTATACTCCTGCGTAAAGTGCTCTACATAGGTTACGGAGACCCTTCTACGTCGCTGGAGACCCTTCTACGTAGTCTCCGGCTGCACAAAATATTTTTTAAGTGTCCGTCACTCCGTCAAGGGACAACGGAGACGGCTACAAGGGCTGCGATTGGTCCTCAGGACAGGCCGAGATAACGCTGCTGTCCACAGAGGCGGAGCTGATCACCGCCGACAACGTCGCTACCAAACTATAAATACGTCATATCTTAATACACAAACCAATTGTTTACACTCTAAATAGCTAATTTCTCGCCACAAATGATCTTTAAACTGCGTTCCGGGACACAGAATTTTTTTATTTCAGGTGAGAAACGGCCACTGTTTCAATTTTATTCCGCTGCAACAACAACAACAACAGTCTTTCTCTCTCGGACGCCATTGCTCACTGTAGCCAAACGCACAATAACCTTGCATAGCGACCCCTACTGATGGGGCGGGAAATTGCAGTGCGTATCCGTCACCACGACGGAGAACTATGAAGGCTCGAGGGGTTTCCGTGGTTACGCAGTCGGATAACGCATTACACAGTCGAAGAAGCATAGTGTGGCCTTTAGAGTGTCAAATTTACCTAATCCCCATATTGTATAGAAAGGTCCTTGGTCCGACCAGGTGATGACGCCAGGTCTTCTTGAACAAATTTGTATTTTACAGAATGTTTGGCAACCATACTAGCTTCTTCTATTATTTCCTATTTAGCCCTGACCAGTTTGATCAATTAAACTACTACATGGCAGTAGCCGGGTTACTAACTTTTTCTGCCTCCTCCCTCTTTTACCAAACAGGAAACGTGAAGAACATACAAACATTAGCACAGATGCGGGCACCAATTAGGAAGATGTAGCATGCGTGCCACATCCACAGGAAAAACACAGACACACACACACACAGTCAGACGCGATGACAACCCCTCGACTCGCAGGGCTTCCCAGAGGCATGCCTCATTTGTCGTGGTTGCGTACGGTTTCCTCATTTAGAGCAGGTGCGACTGCGAACCGAGCTATAGCTCCTCTGCTGTGCGTGCGCGCGTGTGTTCGTGTGTGTGTACACAAATATATTCATTTTCACGACATCAGTATTCATATCGACTCGCCACCTGCGCATAATTCTATAATTCCTCTGATAACGTAGCACCCCTGAAAAATGACATCTCTCCTTTTCTTTTTACCCCCCCTCGAAATCACTCAGTCACTACCCAGCATTCCTCTTACCACACACACACACACACACACACCTACACACACTACCGCCTGTAGATGTATGTGTGCTGCGGCTGCATGTGCACACTGCAACTGTTTATACATATCACATACATCTTATTAGCCCTAATAAGATTAACACTGACCTGTTATTCACCATGCATCGCTGGCTTGCAGCTGCCGGGCGTCAACAACACACACACACACATACAGAGACAGACACACACAGAGACACACACATGCAGCATTGCCAGCAGCATCAGAGTCACTATGTCAGTGGGAAAGAGAGAGAGAGAGAAGCTCATTGTTTTCTCTGAGCTTGAAGTCAGTCTGCCCTCAGATCACAGACAGGCCCGCGGGGTTTGATGATTTGATAGAGGAAGGAGGTAATTATTCGTTTCATGCCGTAGTTTATATGTATCTGTGCTGCTTCGCTGCGCAGCCGGTGCCACAGACTGTCACCGTCACAAACTGTGCTGTCAGACTAAGCTTTTTTGGATTTCTGAGTTTCAGTCAAACTGAGGCTTATGTAAGAAAAATGCCCCATTACATGATCATTCCTTTAATCAGGACTCAACTCTCAGTCAGTGGCTTATTGTTCTGACTAAAATAATAATACTTAAACAAAAAAAGGGCCTGGACACTGGTGGGACATGTCTGGATATAATTAGTGATGGATTTTAACTTCATCAAAAACAACCACCTCCACATGATGCCCGTCTAGTTTTTTTTAGTATTAGATGAAACGAGCAATACAAGTTTATTTCTGTCTATTCAAGGAGAAAAAACACATTGTAGTTTTACAGTTTAGTGCAAGTTAAGTGTCTGAAGAATTTTACCTTTACAGCTTAAATAAGGGAAGATAACATTTACGTTTTTCTTTTTTTTCAGTTTCCAGTCCATATTCCAAGATACAACTATGTACCAGTTGTTTGTATTCAAATACACACTGTTTACACTGTTTGATTATGATTTATTCAAATGACTAATTGTTAGTTATTATATTATTTTACACAGTTCTCAGAAACTTACTAAATTCCCCTATTGATTGATAAGAATGGCCAAAAATATCAGCAAAATTAACTGGCATCAAATATCGGCCGTTGGCTGCATTGCATTGCATTTGTAAAAATTTGCTAAATTGGCCATAGAAAAACCGACATCAGTTGATCTCTAATATAATTTTTTTGTTCTCAGCATTGTTCTACTTTTGTTTATTTTCTGTTTTTTTGGATTAGTTTCATCCTCTGCCTCTATAAATTCTGCAAAACAAGAATATGTTGCTACTATCACTACTATAACTGCAATGTATGTAGGATGACACCATGTATTTCTGGCATCTTTTGCGTGCTTTTTGTTTTCGTACTTAATTTAATCCCCTTAGGGAAATTCCTTCTCTGCATTATAACCCAATCCTCTACTAGAAACGTTCCTAGAATTAGCAGCAGTGACCTGGTTGGACTCCAACCAGCAACCCTCGAGTTACAAGTTCTCTTTCCACTTGTCCATGGTCTGACCGGGTGTCACATACATGCTTTGTAATGTGTCAGAAAAGTTTCACTCAACTACCAAAGTAAAATAAAAAAAAAAAGAGATGAGAAACAGTGAAATGTGACACATGTGATTTATGAACTATATTATGTCTGTTTCTGGAGAGGTGGCCATGTCGCATCACTTTGGTGGAGGGGGGGGGGTCCCTCAGGTGACTGAGACTCTGCACAGTGTCATCTCTCTTTCTGACTGTAACTTCTTCTCCATGTCTCCTTTGGTCTCTCCTTCGTCCATTTCTGTCTCTCCATTCATTCTTTATTCCCTCTCTCCTCCTCCTCCTCCTCCTCCTCCTCTTCCTTCCTCTGGATGTTCTGAGCCGTGTGTGGATGTTGCTCAGAGTGTGGATATATTATACGGGAAGACTTTGCCAATGTCATCACTGTCGTTCATTCCTCTTTCTTTTGTGTGTCGGTGGCGGAGGTTTAATCTCTTTCTCACGTTGCATTCCCACATGCTGAGGCAACGGAACATTTTTTTTTTGTCACGAGGAAGTGAGACAGGCTTTCTCCAATGAGAACCCCTGGGTAACGAAATCCATTGATTTATGGCTGTATGTGGAAGCACATTTATGGCTATTTAAGTGCACTTTAAAGACGGATAAAGAACAGCACTGCAGAGACTTTAAAATAGAGGGTTCCCATGGGAGTGACAGCATCAGCACATCTCTGATGTGTGTGTACATGCATTATCCAGTATTGATATCATGTTGGAGGTATTTATCTCATCAAATACTGACAGATGCAGCATGATGCTTTTGATTCGATCTTGAAAAACAGGGTCATCACAGTGTGTTTGTTTATACCCAAGTGGGTAAAGTAGTTTAAACATGCACAGGCTGTTCATACTGACAAGTTCATTTTTTTTTTCTGTTTGTCCTGAACAAACCTCTAGTGCTGCTGCTAGGGACCGAAAAAAAAAAAACAATAATTGCAAATCAGGTTTTCCAAAAGGGCCCGACAATGGGTGAATCGGAACGTAACAAGCTTTAAGTACACAACATTAAAAGATTATATGCTGGTGGCTGTGAGTTGATGGCGCTGTGTTAAAGGAAGGGTGGGAGATCATTTGCTGGAGCATTTTGTTTACTGTATTGCTTAAAATCCTCTTCACAACCCAATTAATGAATGCATTGTCACAAAAATTGGATCGTGATGCATCAATCTGACCCTGCACTCCCCCCCATATGTGCGTACCCCTCTTCGTACATGCTCAGAAGACAGCGCCAGAGCTTATGCTAGCTTGCTAAATCCAACAATACAGTTGCAGCAACGTTATGGCAGAAAATTTGCCAACAACAGATGTTGGTCGCAAACAAAAGACATTTTTTGGGGGAAAAGCTACCGCCGAGACAAAGGCTGAAGCAGAGCGATCCAAGACCAGAGTGAACATCGGTGCTGCGTTTGAACGGTGGCGACAACTGGAAGCCCAGAAAGGCCTGCAAAGTGATGACATGGTGGCTCTGTTTCCTACTGGACCGGTAGGGTAACTTCATGTCGTTTTCATCATCACGTTGTCAATTGAACAAATATCCCAAAAAGTTAGTGTCGCCGAGAAGTACCGGCTGCATAGTGCTTGTGAAACTGCGTTCATCGCATGTTTCCCAGGATCCAAGCTAAAATTAGACGTGTAGGTATTTGGGCACATAGTAAACTACTGGAAAAACAAAATCTTACTTGTTGCATCTAGTATGCATCAAAATAAAAGTTGATGCATTTCACGCTATTCCACAAATCCACCAACCTCAAGGTGACACTGGAGGTCGTTAGAGTCATGAATGTCTACAAAAAGCTCATAGCAAAGTGTCCAAAAAGGGCTAACCAACTGACACCGCCGTCCCTGAGCCACATGCTACTAGTGTAGCTAAAGATGTCACAGGTTGTTAATGTGAGTGACCGCGCGTGAGGAGCAATCAATATGACTTGTGCCAAACCAGAGTCTGTGAATCCTCAGAGCAGTGGCGTCCCACTAGAGCCTTCAGGCAACAGCATGCTGTTGGCAGCACTGTCCACTTCAGACTCTGCCCTAATTAGCACCACGCTGCCTCAAACCTACATCTGATTAAGTGCCTGTTTAACATGAAAGGCCTTTCCTCGTATTTAATCAGCCTCCAGCCAGGCTTACCTACAGAGACAAGTGGGTACCCTCTCCGCGGGTTTCCCCCGCCCTTTTAGTGCGTTATTTACGGTGTCAGCCGTTTCCACAATAACAAAAATAGGACACGGGAAACCGGGGAGTCACTTCAGAGAGGGGGGGGGCGCCATCGACAGCGACCATCAGTAAGATCCGGACTCTATGGCGTGGAGGAGTTGTTGAAGGGCCAAACAGTCGTTCACATTTTGCCACCATCTGGTTGTGAGGATGCAGAGAGTATGGAGGGAGTCCACATTTGATTTACAGTGTAAACAACACAAGCAGCGCTAATTACATCTGGGCTGCTCCTGAACAGGGGGCATTTTTGGAGAGAGGCCTCTCCAGAATGTCCACGTAGAATGATGCTAACACTTTAAAACAAATGTGCAGGAACAGGTTTTGTTTATTTCATGGCGGCATGTACCAGCTTGTTATGGTGTTATGGTGCTTTTTGCATGTAGAGCTATAGGAGTGATTTCTTTTGGGGGTATGAGTATGCAAGCAGGAATTTAAGGACCAGTGGTATCTAGGGGTGAACTTGCATATGGCAAACAACTGAGTACCCTTTTGCCTCACTCTTTATAGCTGCTTTTCCACTGAGGGGAACGTGTCGGTAAGGTATGGTATTTTCTTTGCGTTTCCATTAGGAATAGTACTGAAATAACTTTTCCAACCATTCCATTTTTTTGGTACCCTTCCCTTGAGTAGGTATGGGTGGAGCTAGACCAACGAAAGTCAGCCGATTAGTCCACAGAAAAACCCTACTTATTTACGACCAGTGTTTCTTTAATACCCGTAGCCTAGCTTGACAAGCAGCTCCAAACCAAGCAGGCAAAAAGCTGCTGGATGTCCTCCTTTGTTGTCTGTTATGTCGCATTCGTTGTTGGAAACTGGACCATGATGGAAAACAAGCCATATGATGACCTCCATGTAGCACAAAACAATCCTTCCCTAGAGTACATTTTTGAATAGTCCATTTTGGGCTACTGTACAAAATATGATGGCCTCCAAGAAAGAGCACCTGGAGCTCATTTTGAGGACACAATAAACACAATCGTCATTTCAAGGTGAATAAAATAATCAAAATAGAATTACTAACTATTGAATTGGATTTCCATTGACAACCCGGGCAATTTGTGACTAATCAGTAACTGCACAAATACAGAGGAAAACATAAGCATGTGCAGCTTTTTCCCCTCTATACTGTGCAGTGTATATTATACATGTCTGTGTATACAGTAGTTGGGAGGACCAGCTTCTCAATGGTTGACAGCTTGTCTAAAGATCCCAAGGCCACCCAATATCTCTGAGCACTTGTATGACCATGACACTCCCAGTCCCCGCTGCCAGCACCATTTTCCATGGCCTGATTGTATGATAGACATCTGGTGATGGCTGTAGTCTCTGATTGCTCAGGCTTTTATTGTCCTATATAACTCTAGCGCTGGAGCCCGCTTGCGTTATACTGATGATGAATGTCATGTACATGCATGTGTGATACAGTGTGTAACTCTCAGGGGGGGGGGGGGCGATCTGTTTTTCATTTTTAATCTATTTGTAATTCCCTTTCATCTCCATCGCAGTTTAGTTTATCAACATGAGAAGAGAATAAACAAAAGCCACATTAAAGTATAATGTGTTAGCGGAAGCGAAAATCAAACAAAAGATAATATATGTGTCCTTTTAAATACCTCATCTCCCCTCTGCCTGTTCTCTCACCCACAAAAGGCTTCTATGGACCGAGGGGAGCACTGGTGCTAATAATGTTGATGCTGTGCCAAGCCCAGCTGGTGGTGCCCGGCACAGGGCATCGAGTGTCTGCTCTCCACAGTCGCTGTCTTTAAAAGGCTCTTTCCTCTGCCAACTGGGATGTGACGGAGTGAGATCACATTGCCGTAATGGACACAACCAACCCGTGAGTCTGTGTGGGGCTTATTCTGTTAGCTTAGTCTCAAATTAAGCATTGAAACGAGGTGGATTATGAGTAAAATAGGCTCATGTGCATGTGACAAATGAACAATTCTGTATGAGAGGCTCTTAAAAACTAAACGTGTGTGTTTCAGAAACTATGACAACACTAAACTTTTGCAGGAGTTTCTCTAACTCAGTTTTGTTGTCAATACTAATATATCACTGAGCTAAAAGTGGCCCAAAATAAGTGGACAATAATCACGGTAATTAATAATGAATGTATTGTTATATGAACCAAACAGAATCTGCTGCACTCCGCCATGCATTGATATTGAATGTGACCAAATCCAATGCACTGAACTTATCTAAATTGCTGTTGTGATGAGGCTGAAGTCAATCCCAAACAAATTAAAGGACCCCCCGAAATGCAGAATCTAATATCCACTAAAGTGATTAATGTCAGGAAAAGTTACAGTAAACGTCCTCTCCTCAATATCATATCGACTGGCGAGCACCAAACTTGGCTCAACGTGCCGTCTAAGTGAGGTATGAGATCAGCTTCGCAGAGACAGAGATCTCTATGAGCAGCGTTCTATACAACAAATCCACTATTGAGAGCCGAAGAAGCACCCACCCCCCCCACTTCGCTTCGGAGGAGCCGCTAAATCAGACACCTCACACTGTGCGCTCAGCGTGTTTCACAGTCACATACAGGACAATACAAACACACGCTTCTATGTAAACACGCATTGTAAATCACGCTCCCCCCGCCACCTACAACAGGTTCCTCCATCTTGTTCTCGCTGTGTGGAGGCGGATCCCACTCTCTCCTCCCAACAGGCCTTGTTAATGCAGCAAGGTGTCTCCTCTCTCCTTCCCTTACACTTCCCTCGAGTATTACTCAGTAAAACCTGCATCCTCCCCTTTTCTTCCCCCTTCCATTCTTCAATTTCTCCTGCTCACAGTGTCGCTAAATCAAATGGCAAAATGCATAAACATCTGTATACTCATTACAATTCATACTTATCATTAGTTTTCTTTAATTACATGTATTTCTCTGGGACTTTTTGGAAATTGTATTAAAGGGACAATAACGTCAGATTTTCCCAAGCTTCCTTTTCCAATGAATTCAGTGGAAAGATTAAGTGCATTATTTCTCTCTATCAGTGCATTTAAATGATATGAATTTACATTATATACATAGGCTCAAGCTACTACTGCCTGTATAACTTCAGTCGGACCAAAATTGTCAACGTCCTGTGCATGCACCACAGTTTCCAAACCTGGCTAGAATCCAAAACATTGTAGAAAAAAGCTGATATCACTGCTTTGCCAACCACAATTCACAATTCTTCAATTATTCTAGGGCTTTTCAGTAGAAAGAGAAAAGTCAATTTACAGTCTGTGAGAGGGGAAAAATGGTGTTTGAATCATCGTCATTAGCAGTTATTTCCCAGTATCCTGTGAAAATGTGCTCTGCTTTCACATTGGCACGGCTGTTATACACATTACCCAAACATCTGCTCTCTATTAATAACCGAGTCGTTATTATGAACCATTATAGGTCAATATTCAGCTGAGAACATCCAGTCCTCTGTCGTCATTACACAGTAGCTCGGCGATAATGGACATAAATGAAAGGATGCAGATGCGGGAAACGTAGACACGACTGGGAGATGTTTTACTCCGTGAGTGGGGATTTAAAAGAATGCAAATTACAACAAAGCATAAAACCAAATAAGGCCATAGCTGCAGGCATATAATTACACACAGATGATCAGATTACATGCAAACAGTATCTATATATTGACACAGGTTGTTAGTCTCTAACTGCTTGTTAATGACGCACAGTTAAAACAAGTCGAGCTATAACTGTTTGAGTTGGAAAAATACTCTGGGGAAAATGGTTAGAGATGAAGTGGAAGCTATGTCCACACACATGAACTGGACTAATTAGCATGGCCACTCTTGTTCTGCATCGTCTGCCTGTCAGAAATTCCTCTGACAAAAAAAGAGTTCAGAGGCTGAGTGTTTGTGTCTGCGAGCTCGCCGCAAAGGTATAGCGCTCATTATACACCCTTCCCTGAGACAACACTCGGCCTCACCCAAGGCACCGAGTGTCACCGCGATTATACACTAGGCCCCAAATTATTGCGAGGCTAGTGGTGCTGAGAAGAAAAAAAACAAAAAAAAACGTCACATCTCGCATCTCTCGGCAGTCATGACATCCCCACCCCCATCATTCCTGTCGGAACTCATCGTCAAACCCCTACCTTCCTCCTCCTCCTCCTCCACCTCCCATCTCAGTCAATCAATCCTTCATGAAATCACAAGGTGACACGGACGGCGTCGTCCTGGTAACCATCGCTACACAACTGTTGCCTGGTCACCGAACGCACCGAAAAAAGAAAGAAACCCAGAGCACAGCCCCAGCAAGGCTCCCGTGTTGCAGAGAATGAAAAGGTAAGAGAGAGGAAATAAAAGGCTGGGTGGAGGGTGGAGGGGTTGTGGGGGTGGAAGGTCACACACTGGCTACTTTAGCCCTCACACATTTTAATTTATTTGATACCTTTTCCGGGCTTCTCTGGCCAGAGTGGTGTCGCATAGATGTCAGGCCAAATCTACATATGAATTAAAAGACATGCAGGTTTTATCTTATTTTAACCGATGCACACATCCACATAAATGTTCCTTGATTATTTCCTTTATTATGCAATTAAATAAACACTTCCACGATACATAAATACTCACACTGCTATCTGTTTGTTCCTCTGTGGAACAAATCCTCTTAGGAGCCTGCGCGCTGTGAAGAATATATATATATATATCGGAAACCCAGATTTGTAAATAGAGCTCTCTAATGAAGCACTTTATCAAGCTCGCTCGACGTATTATTTATTATTTAACGGTAGTTCTAGTCCAGTAGGATTATGTCAATATATAGCATAGGATCTGACAAAATGATTCATGCGATGCTTATTAATCAATTCCGCAGTCTCCACTAACATCTATTAATTTCCAGTGGAGGAGGAGAAGGGAAAATCAAGCTATTTAACCTCTATGTGTTTAATACATATTTGTGGTAAAATATTACAGAAAACTGTGGTACATTTAGATGTTAAAATAATATATATTTATCCAGGAAGTGAAGTTAAAACACATTTATTTCCCCCCGACAAGATTTGTTTGTGGAAAAGCAAAGAAGGGCGTGACTGATAGATGAGGCGACGTCGCTCCCGCCGTGACTAATCTGAGGGCTTGTCTTTAAGTCTTTGACGCGAGGACACATTTTTCATTAGATATCTGATCGCCGATCTTAAATCTGCCAAGACAAAAGAAAAACAAGGCCGAAAAAAGCACAGAGAGAGAGAGGGAGTGAAAAAAAGAGAGG
The DNA here is from genome assembly GCF_963457635.1 of Microchirus variegatus. NCBI lineage: Eukaryota > Metazoa > Chordata > Actinopteri > Pleuronectiformes > Soleidae > Microchirus > Microchirus variegatus. Next base: position 19,924,725 of record NC_139813.1, read on the forward strand.
TGTTTGTCTGCAAGGAAGGTGATGTGAGGAAAGGGAGGGGCAAATTGACTGTTTACACCGAGAGGGACCTTGAACGTCCATGACAAGCTTCATTCCTGTTTTCACTTTCAAATCACCTTATCCCACTTCTTCTCTCTTTTTTTTTTGGGATGCTGTCCAGAAAAAAAAAAAAAAAACCGAGGCCATAATTTCCATCCAATTTGCTCCCTCGCTCTGCGTGAACACTGACAGATTGTCATATTTTGGCCACGCTCCCAGTGGAGAGCTGGGAGAGGCAGGAGGGCAGATAAACGGCTATTACCATTCACACCGCCTCATTACTGAGCATTTAGACCCGAGAGCGGCAAAGCAAAGACTCCACGCGGAGAGCGCTCGTGCTGCCGGCCGCGCCCGCACCAGGAGCTCTGCATCACGTGGACGTGTGATTGACAACTGACGCTTAGCGCCACCATCGGCTTCACAAAAACAAGTATAACACCATGAAATCATGAAAATCGATGTGAACTGCCTTGATGTGCATCGTAAGAGAAAACATAGGTACGCCTACCGTCATGAAACCGTCCAGCAGGCCCGAGTCCGGTTTAGGCGGAGCTTGTAGCCGCTCCATCGACCACTTCTCAATGATTGACGTCACCTGAGAGTTTTCCGTGTTGAGGATGCGGAACCCGGTCATGTTGACTCCGCTGAAACGATACGGCTCGACGTCCACGGCAAAAAGATCCTGGAAGCGTGAAGATGAAAGTTGAGATGTGTTTGAGTTGCGATGTATACGACGATATGTATGAATGATGTATAAGGGCCACGAGATTAAACCTCAACTTGTCGAGATTAAACTCCAAATTTCGAGAATAAAGTTGGAAAATCACGTCGAGATTATCTTGCCATTGTTGAGATAATCTCAACGTTATACCTCAACGTTCTTCTCAAAATTTCGAGTTCAACTAGATTAACTTAGCTTACCCTAATTCCCAATGCTAGCAATGCTAGCTCATCCTGAAATCGACAGCTTTTTTGGCATAAACTTGTTATTAGCATTGATGGCACTGGAAAAAACACAATAAAAAGCCACAATCCCCTGGAAACTTTGCTTTCAACATCTCGGCAAACACTTTTCACTCCGTTACCCAAACTGTGGCCAAACCAAGTGGATAATCCAACAAAAACAACTCAACTTCACAAGAGAAATTATCCACGAAATCTCAATCACGACGTAACAGAAGCAGATGAAGAATGAAAGAACATGAGTGAGCCTCAGAAGGGTGTCCACACTGCCTCCCTCATTTAGACGGGTACAAAACAGAACCAGCCAAAACATGCGTTTCCCACTCCATTACACTAGGTGGTGATATGCCCAATTTCAAGGTATTACTGTAGTATTAGGCATTTTACGGTACAGTAGACCTGGTGCCTCACCGACCAAAACAACTTAAGCTGGCGATCAGTTGGCACCAAGCATTGAGAGCCATTCCGTGTCTATATTTAATCATTTTTGCAGGCAGAGCATGAATTTGGTCTCCTGGTCAGTTAAAGAAAGGCACAGATTTGGAGTTTAGATATTGTCCAAATCAATTATCTTCTAATGCCATCTTGTTTCATATTTTACAACTCATAAAACCGCCTAAAATCACCCGGCAACGGCTGACGACGCAAAAGTTGTCCATTACCCGTTTTTTAAAAAATAATTGCAGTTGAAGGAATTTCAGGGGTTATTTTATTATCGCACGCTGAGGCAGTAGCGCCGATCAAGGCGAGGCTTTCAAGGTTACTGGCGGTGCTTTTTGGTGGACTGCCATCTATCACGCAGAAGCGAAAAAGGACGACCCAATTGTCTTGCATACATCGCGTCTGGCAGATGTCTCTGGACACAACAACACAGTTGATGGAGCAACAGCATCTGATGGACACAGAATGGGGCGGGGGAGGGGGGAGCTGCCTTCCATGGTCAATGATTGGGCACGGATGGCTTGGTACCAGTATAGAGCAGTTTTTTTGGCCAGCGCAGTGGCCTCCGACCTGCCAAACCCTGGCCGATCTTAAAGTAGGCACGTTTCCACCTCGAAAAGCAGCAACAGCAGCAGCCATCATCACTGTTCTCTTTCCTTTCCCAATGACATGCCTGCTGTCACCGACTCCCCTTTCATCCGGTTCTTACGTGAATGCACTCAGGATATGGCGGCACGTCTTGAGCACAGGTGAATGTCTTTTTCAGGTCACTTTTCTCCCCACCCTTCAGCCTTTTTTGCAATTGTGCGCCAAACAACACAGCCGTGCCATTTGTTTGTTAGAACTATAATGGACCAAATGAGTGACAGTCTCATCTGCTCGGGGGGCTATTATCTGAGCTCTCAAGTCTCCTATTTTCTGTGCTCGGCGAAGATGTGCTGCTTTTCCTGCCGGAGCGTGGCAATCTTTGTAGTGGCTAGATCAAAGAACTTTTTTGGAGAACTTCAATCGCTGCAAGAGTCAGAATAAAATATGTCCAACTGCTTTTGTTTCCTACACTCAGAGATGTGGATAGCACCGGCGAGGGGGAGCAAAGGTTGGTTTGAAAATAAGCAGATGTCAAACTTCCCACCACACAAACGCGTACTTGAAATGCAAATGGTGTTATTTATTATCAACTACATGACAGCGAGGAAGCTTTTCAAGTTTGGTTCTGTAGCTCAGGAAAATAATGACTTTCTTTGGCTGCCTCTTGGCTGAGTTATATTTAATTTTCTTCCCAGAGAGGAAAACACTGCTATCAGACACTCGGGGTAGATGGATGAGGGAAAAAACAGGTTTGTACAAGAACAAACTTTGAAAACTGGTTAAACCACGTACAGTACATTTGTTTTCAAGCTAACAGAGCAGTGGAAATAACACTATAATCACCAACTTCTACTTACCAGGGTAGTAAAAATGTAATGGTAGTACTCCGTCATCATACCCATGGCGAGCGCCTATGGGGAGGAAAGAACAGTGGGCAGCTGTAAATCGAAGATTAGTAGCTTAACGATCGTGTACTCGTTCATTTTAATTCTTCATTTAACTTTTATTTAATTTAGTCGCTCTGCTGTTACGTCCCTGGTTGGGGAAGGCATACAGAGATTATATATAAAATACATGAGGAGTTATATAAAACTTCTCCTCCAATCCCTAAAGGAGAAAGTTTTTTTTTTAATACCTGTTCTTAAAAACGGGGGAGTTTTAAAATAGATACTTTTCACAAATATTATGTGTTGTTTATACTGATATAATTCTGTTTATTTCACATCTCTTTCTCAAAGTGATAAAAAAGATAAAAAAAAAAAACACCATATAAATCTTCAAAGAAACTTGTTATTGTCTCAGTCGGGGCTTTTTATAGTTAAGAATGCGCGCGCGGTCACAGCGAGAAAAGAAAATGTCGGAAATATATCACACGCTGCAATTTTCGGCCAGGATTTTATCAGCGGATGCTGCCTGCGACTTGTGCAGTTGACACGCCATATTTTTTATTGTTGTTGTTATTGTTGTGGTGCCAACCAAGTATTCATCATCAATAAATAATCATTCTTGTTTCTGCCGTAGACGTACAGCTGCACAGAGAGACGGTGCGGCAATACTCGTGAGGAGACTTCCATTCAATAAGAACCCCCACAGTTCTCATAAATAAATGAATTTAACATGCCCGTGAACAGAATTAGACTTTCTAATTAAAAAAAAAACAAAACCTTTATTGCGCAATGGAGTGCATTTATTATGATGGGTCAGTAGTAGAGATCTAATATTCCGCCGCGAGATTAAAGACGCACGCGCTGAGCAGAAACTAGGTATCTGAATCATTCGGATCATTGCTTAAAGAGAGAGAGAGAGCAATAAAGGGAACACATATAAGCTTATTGTTTTAGCACGTATGCATAATGGATGAAGTGTGAGCCTATGGACCGAGTCTATGATTCTATTAGGGGGATTTATGTTAATTCTGGGAACGGCAGTGAATTCATTTTTAATCGAATTCACAAAATTGCAATTATTGTTCACTGATGTAGCGTAATGTTCCGTCAACTTCTCCACATTAAGTATTGAACTTAAGGCTAAAGAGTGTTGAAAATGGCTGCAACTATTAATAATAATAATCATCATAATAAATAGTAGTATTATATATGCCCCATTTTATCTTATGTACATTGATAGGCAATATTCACCTTGTTGACAAAGATGTATACCGTTAATAAATTCATGATTTTGTATGATTGATCGCTGTGAAAATTCAAGGATAGAATGAAGACACTTCTATTTATAATGTTTTCTTTGTGCACAAGCCAAAAAACAAACAAAGAATCAGTCAAATAATCTAAAAAATCTCCAAACTGATTAACTCCATCTATTGATGCTCATAAATGAATGTGTACCTGCTTTAGGATCCAGGCGGCCATCTCATGTCCACAGTCAAAGATGATGTGGAACTCCTTCGCCTTCTTCATCTCCTTCAGAAGCGGCTTGGCGTCCTTGGTCTCCGTGGACAGCTGTCGAATCTTCAAACGGATGTTGTATCGCGACGGCGCCTTGATCAGCTCCTGCAGTCGGATGAGACCTGCGGACAAAGCGGACACACACACACACACACACACTGTATAGAAACCCCTGAATTTTTAAAGACGGAGCAACGTGCTGTGTTTGATCTTCAGCCATTTTGAGGTAACTCATGGTTTTGCTGAAGAGGCCACAAAAAAACAAACAACATTTTTTTTTCCCTCAGCAGAAAAAGGGCTCATGTGCATGCCATCCTAATCCACCGTGTATTGATCTTCCCACTCATTCCTGGCAAGAAAACAGACTGCCACAGACCTTTCAAGAGAGTTTCACACCATGGCGGCACTTTGCATCACAAAACAGGAAAGAAAACTACATTTACACCATCTATACTCTCAAAATCTCACATCCAGCAGCACTGAATAGGTTAAATTTAACCCTGATGGAATGCCGTGGTCAATCCAGTGTCTCCTGTCTCTCACACACTCTTCAGATTCACTCTCCACCCCCCCGGGGGAGTGCGAAAGCCGCCGCCACCGCCGTCGCATACCGAGCTACAATCTTCACCTTTCATTTTCTCGACCACACGCTCAGGTACAAAGCTCTCCGGCGAGATGCCGGCGATGAGATTACAATGAGTTTCTCTGCCTCGGTAAAGAACTCCAGAGTTCAGGGATGAAAGAGGCTGGATTGATGGGAGAGATGATTACTTGTCATGGCTATAAAAATGGCTGGAGCGGGGCGAGAATAGTTTGAGAGAGAAGTGGAGAGAAGATTTTTTTTTTTTTTTTTTTTTTTTCATTGATGGAACCACTTTAAGGTGGCTCAGCCTATTTTTTATTTTTGAAATGAAGTGCTGTGTGAGCGGTTTAATGGCGTTACTGTGGCGGGGTTGGGTCTCCCTGAGGCCTGTAGAGAGATTGGTGTGAAATAGGAACATGCAGGCCTTGTTGTGAAAAGCACTATTGTTAGATGGACTGCCGAAACCTCCTCCAGCTTTTCTCAGGTAATCCCGATAGATCCCTATACTCTGGGTCATGTCTGCAGCTTCCTGTTTTTGAACGTGCATGCTGACACTTTGGGGGGTGGGGGGGGGGTGTGTGTTAAGCAAAAAGAAAAAAGGGAGCTGTCAAGGGAGCTCAACGTTTGGGTAAGATTGTCAGAGTAGATGTTTGTGGACTCTGGCTAATGCCTTTAGACTTTCCCCCTGGATCGTCTAACGGCTGTGTGTGAATATTTTATCCCCTCCGATAGTTTTTCCTGCCAGCCGTCAGATAGGCTCCAATCAGCTGCGCGGAGCCCTGGAGCATGAAGCTGTGTGATTACAGCCTGGGACTGGGTGGCAGCGGCGGTGGTGGTGGTGAAGGAGGGAGGAAGTGTGGCTATGCAGCTGTCACACTTTCCAGGGGGCGTCAGGTGTGTTGCGAGCAGAAAAAAACGCTCCACAGAGGAGGCCCGAGCTGCCTCTATCTGACAGAGAGATAGGCAAGAGGTCACCTTTTGGCAATCTCGCCGGGGCGGTTTGTTTAGGAGAATGAGGGTGTTAACATACCGAGCTCCAAGGCATGAAGTGAGGAGAGATCAAGGAGATGAGTCAGAATAATGTGGCAAGTGGGACGAGTCATGGCGATATCATCCAAGGTTAATGCTAGCGTGCTGCAAGGACTGGCTGTTTACTGGAATGCATGCAACAGCTGTAAAAGTAGACACATGAGGGGGAGGAAAGTAGTAAAAACTAATATTTTCAACAGTAAATTGCTAAAAACAGTGGGCGAAAATATCCATTTAGGAGCACATTTTAGGACGTCAACAAGACAATGTACATTTTCTCATTTTAAACCTTCTCTCTGGACTCGGTCTAATTTACTGACATTAAGTTGTCGACAGCGTCAAAGCCAAATCGCTCATAAAAATTTCGAGAACGCATTTGAATTAGTGACCGGAAAAAGACGTGCTAAAGTAACGCTAAACTGAGGCAGACATACGCAGGAACACAGGTACGCTGGTTATTTGTAGCGCTGCTCTTTTCGTTTAATAAACAGACTGCTCCAGTTCCACTGTAGGTGCGCTAACGGCGCTAAAAGAGCTAATGCAGCTAATGGAGCTAAATGCTAAACGTGCCTGGACTCCGGGGGACCGTAACTATGTTCCCCGATTTGTCATAGGACCCTTGTTTTAAAAAAGGTCCTATGTTCCCCACTGTTGCTAGTCGAGGAACAAACCGGGGAATATCTGACCTTTTTTTTGGGAAAAACGGGGAACATAGGACCCGGGGAACAACACACTTTTTCCAGTCACTCGTCATGGAAACGCTCAGTGTGCTAACGTTGGCACCTTGCCCAGCACTAATTTGAATATTTACACACCGCGCGCTCGGTTAAAATACGACGTGTCTTTTTAAAATGCATATTAGGAGCCACTCTGCAAAGTCACGGGACAAACAGACAGATTTGATAGCCCACCCTCGGAGATCAAGTGTCTCTGTGTTATTAATGGCTGTTGTCAGCGCCCACATATGACAATTCTGCATGGCATTAATCTGAAGAGACACTGGGTCACTCTGGGTAATGTGTTTTTTTTTTAAATTTTGTTTTTTTTGTTCCTGTGCTGTTGCTCACTCTCCTGGAAGACTGACACGGGCAGCACCTGCGAGGACTGCGAGGGACAGTAAGCTATTGATTTCTGAATTAACTTGGCAGGTTACAAAGCACTCAGTGAACTCTGGGCAGCAGCAGCTACTTTTTCGGAGCTCACCTGGTATCTTTTTTTTTTTCTGGACAGTTTTGGGGGTGTATCGACAGCATCACATTCATCATCGCAAAAAAAGAAGAAACACATGCACACGCACGCGTGACCGAAAGATAAAGACAGACACCATCTGTACCTGTACCTGTGCTGTCGTCGTAAACGACAGTGACCGTCCTCCACTTGAAGAAGTGCACCAGGTCGAGGATGGCTCGGCTGAGGGAGGAGAAGTCCGGGTACAGGCTGACATAGTACGAGTCCCGGTTGTCCGACACTTGGTGTTTCCACTTGGTCTGGACGTGGGGGACCCCCAGAGCGTTGCAGATGGACTGGACCGCATTTGCCGACGAGCTGTGCGAGGGGCCAAAGATGGCCGCCACTCCGAGGGAAAGCTGATCACATGCTGGGAAAGAAGCAAGAGAGACAGGTTATAGATATAACTTTATATATAGTGGTTTGGCTCATGTTCCTCTATTTTCTCTTCCTCACGTCCACCTGTACTAAATGTGTTTCGTACTGAAATGTCAGTCTATCACCACCACACAGTGATTCTGAAGCTCACTCAGATGGACCGTCATTTTCTTGGTCTCCTCTCTTACCAAGGTCCTTCTCCCATGATTGCGGGGGGCTCTAGTTTCTAGTTTGGACCAGACCAATTGTTCCACACTTCTTCTTACATGTAAGAATCAAAGAGGCCACTTTTCTCTTGAGAACCTTAAAAGTGAAAAGAATCTTCTTGTTTTCCCCCCACCTCAGATCCGTGTGTGGCGACACGATCCTGTCACTACATCTACACTTCCATCAACCTCAAGGCTTGCTATCAACAGATCTGTGCCTTTTCCAAATCATTCATTCATCCATCTTATACTACTTTATCCTCCACATGAGGGTTGAAATAGGGCAAAAAGCGGGGTAACAACCATCCACTCTCACGGTCAATTTAGAGCGTCCAATTTGCCTAATCTGCATGTTTTTGGACTGTGGGAGGAAACCGGAGAAAATCCTTCACCACAGGTAAACTCCAGTGAAGGTGTAGGAACTTCTCAAACACCATTAAAAGAAATGGGATGAAACTGAACTCAAGTGAAAATACCATAGAAAATAATGTGAATACTTATGTCAATGTGATATTTCTGAATTGTGTATTGTGTATCTCACAAATTTTAATAAAGGGACAGGCACTTATGAATACATTTCTTAATTTGTCCTTAAACTTGATACATAATGTCAAACACTAGAGATGGGAATCGGTATCGGTCAGTAGCTTAAAATGTAAAATCTGACAAACTCCAAAATGCAAAGGCTGTAAAAATGTAAATAAACATCAGCAAAAGCATTTTAGCTGAGTCATAATGGTTCATAAATGGTCTAAAATGACTGTATCGGACTGTTTCGTAGAGTTTGTGATATCAGTAAAGTGGTATCGTCCCATTCATATCAATACATGGGCAATGATATCACAAAGCTTTTTTAGAGATTTAGACAGTTTTCCTTATTCTTAATCAGCTGTGACTGATGACCAGCATGTCATTTCCTTCCACACGTGTTGCCTCACCTTTCCTGGACGCCTCAAAGCTGTCAAAGATGTTTATTCTCTGTATGTCATAGGTCAGCGTCGTGTTGGGGAGCAAGGTGCGGTTCCTGTTGATTGTGTTCAAGGCAAACTTAAAGGCGAGTTCCTCCGCTCCAGAAGGTCCACTCTCAATGGATTCAAATATTCCTCCTGTGAAAGTCGAGAGAGAGAGAGTGAGAAAAATATCAGCAGAGAACAAAAACCAAACAGCTTAGCCATTTCCGCCTCCCTGTAATTGAAATAGATTTGTTAACACGAGTGGCATTCACGTAAAATGATTGATACGATGCAGGTAATTGAAGCTCGCTCGGTGCTATCGTCTCCAACTCTGCGGTTATTTGTACTTCTACACAGAGCTCAGTCACGCGTCGACATGAAACAGATCTCAGGGCGTTTTAGACGCGAGCTGATTTGCATTCCGTTGGCAGTCGCCTGTGTAATTATGGGCAATTAGTTGCGTGGGGAGGCGAGTGCAGGGGTGGCTGCCCTTCTTTGACTCCCTCACTCAGCCTTGACAGAAAAGGTTCAACTCTTCAATTTTGCCCAATTGATTTTAGCGATTCTCAAACAGGAGCACGGGGAACAAAGCTATTAGGGCACCAAACACGCAAAAAAAACGGGTAGAAAAGGAGAAAGGGGATCCAATCGAATCGGAAAAGCGAAATTGGAACAAGACGGAATTGCCTGATATTTGTATTCTCTTGAATAACAATCTTGGGCCACCTCCACTGATTGATTTATAACATTACTTCATTTTGTGAGGTGTTTATTGTCTCAGTCAATAGTTTCAGGTCTTCGTCTGTACATCATGGTGTCCATTTTTGTAAATTACGGTCCGTAATGGTAAATTCAATTTCGGAGCTAAAACTTCCCATCACCGATACCTGCGCAGTACAGAATACCAGGTCCTTTGTGTACTGTGTATTGTGTATAGTGTCTAGCCTGAACGTGCACCTTCCTGCAACACCCGCAGGGAGTCGGCCCCCCGATGCCTACAGTAAACAAAAAGGTGTGAAACCACTGTCTGAAAAGGTAGAGTCTTTGTCTATTGGAGGAATGCAAAAGGGAAGTTGCTCAGGTATAAATGTGGAGTGTACACTTTCAAGTGGATCACTCCTGTGAAGATTGACCTTTTCCTTGCAACGAAAATAAAACCTTGTCAGCCGGCAGAAGTTCTCTATTTCATTCTTCAGCAGAGTGAAACATACAAACTGTGTAATAGTCAAGAATATATCCCATTAATACCTAACCCCTTTTTTTTTTGGTTTATTTAACCATAAAAGAGCCCATTTTTCCAGAATAACTTTTCATATCTGGCAGTTATTTACACTTTAGGGCATGTTAAAACAGCGTATTAACAATTTACAATGAAGAAAAACACTGTACACAGACACCAGATTTTCTTTACATTTGTCAAAATGTCCAAAAACAGGACAAAAAAGAAAGAAAGAAAGAAAGAAAGAAAGAAAGAAAGAAAGAAAGAAAGAAAGAAAGAAAGAAAGAGCTATGTGCAGGCATATTCCCCACTTCTCCCACCTCCTGGTAACAAAGATGGCTGATTTGTTGGCTTCCTGCAACAGCGTGAGTGTTAAAATAGTGTATTAACAACTACGGTAAAACGTTAAGCTCATCCATAGCAAAGTCACTCTTAAAGAAGGCCTGATTACCATTTCTGCATCATAGTTCACCGTCGTTGTTATTGCTCCGTGCAAACGCCTCGCAGTGCTCATTAATTTTAAAAGCCTCAACACACAAAAACAAAAAAACAAAACAAATACATACTCTGTTGCGCCGCCGCCGCCGCCGCCAGAGCCAGACAATATAATTACCACTGCAAAGTAAGACGGTGTCAACTTAAAATGGCTCCCTTTAGACTTGTCATTTAGTCTGAGACAAATAAAAACGTTTAAAAGCTCCAGATGGTCCTCTCGGTGTGGCTCGGAATCCTAATCAAAAGGGAAGAACGCCGACGTTCAATTTGACCGACTACAAATGCTCAAGATGATGGTGTCAAAAATTGACTCAGATCTGATAATCTCCCTCCAGAAGGACACATGAGTAAATTTAATTGCAGACTAATGTGGACATATTGCAGTTTCATTCAAAGTCACATGCTCTGCTTTTTTTTTTTTTTTTTATGTGTCACAAAGTAAATGCATTTTTTGTTTCATCTCATTTACAAGGCGGTCTCCCAGGACATATCCTATTTTAGAGAGGAAATGAGGACAGCGATGACAAAGCGTTTTTACACATCCATCATTAGAATTGCATTAAGCTGTGGGCCACACACAGTCTGTCAGAGTCTGTGCCACGTAATGGAAGTGGAAGCATATACAAACCAGGGTTATTATAGGTAACGGAAAACTAAGTCTAAAACTAAAACTAGCAGTGAAAAAAAATCATTTAGCTAACCAAAACTAAATACAGACCATTTGAAGTTTTACCTTTCATTCACCTGTTAAAGAATTAAATTAAAGGATTTGATTCAATTCGATAATCCATATTTGGTGTAGAGCTATATGGAATTAGACCATATCACATATATGGATATAGTTCCTTAAGGAGCTTTGATTTCAAAAAAGGCACTCCTGTTATACAGTTTACATTTCATTATATGAACAGCTGAGGATTTATTCATGAACCAGGTGAAGAAACCTGTTTATTATTTATTCACTTGATTTTCCAACTGTTCACTGAAATAGCCGGTTTCAATAAAACTAATAGTGCCCTGTCATATTTGGCTTTGACTTTGACCGAACATTTCGAAATGTGTTGGAATATGTTGGTTTGATATACATCCAGACGACCGTTGAGCTTTGAACACTAATGTCAGAAAATAACTGACGATTTATGAAAGCAGCTAGCTAATTAGCTAACTAGCTAGCTAGCGGCTATTTGCCGAGTGCTTCGAGAGAGAGAGAACGCAACAGGCAACACAACAGCTGGATCCGCCGGCATTTTTCCTGAATGAAAATAGTAGCAGGCTCCACTGGTGGAATAGTCAACATGTGACGTAGGTTAGCACGTTCGCTACGCTAATTTGCATATAGTGTTGTCCCAATTCCATAGGAGGGGAATTTACGGTTGAGGCACTCCAAGGCAAGTGGAAATTATAAGGGGTAGAAATGGGACGGGGCCTAAGACTAAATTAAGACGAAACTGAAACTAGTCAATTCCTCAAAATAAAAACTAGAGGAAAACTTCTTAATCAGTTGTTGAATTAACGAAAACTAAACAAAAATAAAAACTAAGGAAAATGTCAAAACTATAATAACCTTGATACAAACAGCCGTAAACTTTAACGCCGCTGTGTTTGGACAGCACCTCTGAGGATGGACCCCGAAATCCTGAGAAAGCTTTGCCGAAAATCAAACTTAAAAGAGCGCTGGATGAAGGGAGGAAAGGCGGGGGAAAGAGATGAAAGAGAGCTGTCAGAGCTGAAAACTCTGACGAGACGAGTTCACGAGTCCGCGCACGGCTCTCCTATCCATCCGTCCTCCGAGGACACGGAGTTGGGTTTGAAAGTCCAAAAGTGAGAAGGAAGAAGAAGAAGAAAAAAGAAAAGTTAAAGTAAAGCCTGTTTATTGATTCAATTACAGCAAAGCAAGGGGAAAAAGTGAGACCGAGAAGAGAAAGAGAAGGATGGCTTTGCAGTAATAGACTTGGCAGCTATAAATAGCAGCAGGGAATGACAGAGGAATAAGTGCAGGAGGGCAAAGAAGATGTCATTAAGTGAGGAGGGGCGGTGTGAGCTTTATCACTGTCACGATGATGCAGTTATATACTGTATAACAGTTATATGTTGTCTTAACTTTATTTACTTTAATTCTTACACAGGTGAAAGTTAAATATAAAAAAAAAAGGTTTCAGTGGGAGTTACGCACAACAGAAGTGCTACATTAACCCAGCGATGAACACCTGAAGAATCGGCGTTAAAAGATGATAAGAATCATGTCAGTCTGGCCCGATAAATCATTATTGTGCTATTGCTATACCCTGAGGGAGCAGACACTGCTCCACTGGCCCTGTTCAACCACTCTGAAAAGAGAGGGAGGGAGGAGGAGGGAGCATGAGAATATTAAGTTAAGTTCATTGGATTTATTTGGCTCGGACATGCAGCCTTTTTTCTTAAAAAAAAAAGAAGGAATTGTACGTCTCCGAGGAGCAGAGACGTTATAACATGAAGTGGTTCAAAGGAGATTTGAGACATCAAATTACCGCCGTGTGTCATATAATAAGGCCGATATAGCCCCGTGTTTAACCGGAGTTGGCAACAGACGCTGGTGCACTGTTGTTATTATTATTATTCCTTTGTTAGCCAGGAGGACACAGATGAATAATAATTATATTATATTTCTTTCCATTCACACAGTTTATCACGTGGATTTGTAAAACACACGGAAAACACTTTATAATAAGTAAACACTGTTAGCATTAGTTGAGCATTAAGAAATATTGAATTCATCTTTTTTATATATATATATATATATATATATATAATAATAAAAAAAACATATATATATTAATAATAATAAAAAAAATATTAGTAGTAAACACTGTTTTACTCGTGTCCTGAGGTGTTCTATTAAAGCGTCTAAAGAGCGTGTAATAAATGATGAATTAAATATTTATTAATGCTTAATTAACACTAATAGTGTGTACTTATTATAAAGTGATACCAAACAGACTTTTATCCTGAAAAAAAGTCTCCATTTCAAATAAACACGGCTGACAACGTGATCGCTGAACAATGACTTTGGCATTTTTGTGCCACTGAAACTGGACTGGGGGGAAAAAACACACATGCACCCATTATTATCGGATGTAACGTAAAGTCGCCGATCGTCCGATCGCAGGTGCGTGAGTTACAGCTGAGATAATCAGTGTCTGTGTGTGTGTGTGTGAATTATGGAGCTGCCATCTTTGGGACTGGTGTGAATTATGGTGCGAATGAAAGCTCTAAGTGAGTTATGAGGGGAGATAATCACCCTGACGAAGAAAGCTGGTCACAGTGTGTGTGTGTGAGAGAGAGATAGAGAGTTAAAACCAGAGAGTGTGACATGTGTGGGAGGGTGTGAGTCTTCTAAAAACGTAAAAACACGTGACTTGTGATTAAGTTAACGTGAAATCAGTTCCACGGAAACACGGGAAAACGTCTCATTTAAAAGTGTAACACACACATGAAGAAGAAGGAGAAGGAGGAGGAGGAGGAGGAGAACTATGAATGGATCGACTTGTAGTCGTCCCTCTCTGCTCAAGGATGCTCTTGCACAATGGGAGACGGGGGTTGCCATGGCGACTCGTCTAACGCTATGGCTGAAAGGCATCGGGCGGTTTTCTGGAATCAGAAACGAGTGATTGGTGGAGGGAGAGTGTTGTTGTGGTGGTGGTGGTGCGGACGGCCTGTCTCTGTGACTAATGACTTGCAGTGGAGCTGCAGGACGGCAGCGGGCCATTTGCCCGGGACGGTTGTCACGGCAACCGGCAGGACAAACTCGTCGCTAGGGCGAGCACAGCTCAGGTATGCACGCGTGGACTCACTCCACCCACCACACCCTGACCCGCTTCGGTCTCCCTCCCCCCCGTCTTTCAGCAGCAGGAGGAGGAGGAGTGATGGAAAACGCTCCGTAAATATCCCAGAAAATTCTCAGCGGGAGCGCTCCCATGACACGTTTGGCAGTGACTGGGACATGATGCATGAAGGCCTGCTGAGACTTTGCCACCGCTGGTCATTAATCTGACGCTCCCCTTGCAGTAGATTGACCTTCCCATGCTGCACAAGGGCCAATATCTCCCTCTTTCTCTCTCTCTCTCTCTCTCTCTGTCCCTGAAGAACAGGGCAACAGGACACACGAGCTGTGCAGCTCATGCATGCATCGACAGGACCAGATATCGCACATCAAATAAGACTCATCATCAGTGTAGTCGCTACAGATCTATGGTGAGAGATCAACTGTGTGACTCCGCTGGTTATGCTCTCGTCGCTCATACAGTCACGTTTCTCCAGGTCTCAGCTCAGAGACAGCATCTTACTGAATTATTTCTGTTTAGGTTGAGTTAAAAAAAAGTACAAGATTTTTACAAAAAACGATCATAATAGAATAGAAAAAGCTATAATAGAAGTGCTTTTTGCATCGCTGTAATTACGTGACAGTTTGTGCTATTGGAAAACTTCCAACGGTTTTTAAAAGCTGAGAATTTGCACGGCAAAGAAATGTGTGGTTATTACGGTAATTTCACTCGCGCTGTTGTTGGAGGAAGCCGGCGAATCAACATCGTTGTCGCCAGAGAGGACGAGATTTGGAATAACGCATATAAATACGTAGTTTCCATTTTGAGTGTTGTGTTATACTGTTCAAATTTCAAATTGAACACGCTAAATATGGTGTTTGTGTACAACAGCGGTGTTTTTTTCTCAATAAAACCTTTTGTTTTTCTTCATTTTAAATTGTTAATACCCTATTTTAACATAGTTTCCATTTTTTTGGGCCTGTTTTTGCACATTGAGATAGAGACTCACTGTTAAGTCATTACAGTCATTTTAGTTCACTTTGTAACAGTGAACACTAGAAGTATTTTGACCTGAAAACAAGCTAAGCTAATGCTAACGGAGGCTTAGCAAATGGAATTTGCATTCTTTATTATTTCCAACCTGAGCTAATGAATTAGAAACAAAAACTTTGTAACCTTGACAGTGGGTACTGTCAGCTAAGCTAATGCTAACCGCAGCTTTTCTAATTGAATTGTTTATTTTTATTTTGTTTTTTTATGGTTAAAATAAGCAAAAAAAAGAAGGTGAGATGGATATTTTGAGGCTTAGGTGTTAAAGGGTTATGTATCTTCCTCTTACCACAAAAACTACCAGTTCTGATTTGACATTCATGACCTTTTTGGTCATATTGCCTCAGCTCTAATAGAAATTTCTCAACAGGAATTCATCCGCTCTACGACACGGAAGAGCGAGTAATTGAACATCCGTGAGCGGAGAAAAAAACAGTTGAAAACACACTTCATATTAATGGGAAAAAAATAAATAAATGAATCGATATATCCAGTGACTCAGTAATAAATCCATAGCTGTCCACGCTGTGTTGTGGAAGCTGCAAGCGAGGGAAAGAAGTAGAAAGAGGCTTTTGTTGAAGAATAATAGTTCAGTGATTGTGATCGGTGTTATTTTTCTACCGTCGTGGAATCATTCTTGTCACCTTAAAGCCTCCTGACGCTGGACTAGACTGTCACCTGCCACCGCTGGACGTTAATCCTCAGGCTGACTCATCACACACCCCCACACACACACACATTAACGCACTGGCACAGATTGAGCCTAAACAAACCTGTCAGGTGAGAATCAACCGAATGTGTGTGTGTGTGTGTGTGTGTGTGTGGGGGGGGGGGAAATGTGACTGATGTGAGAATTTAAAGCCCGCGCCTGCAGCGTTCAAAGACACCTCTATTTCAGTTGCACTTTGGGTAATAATTAGCTTTAGCATTGCCAAAAGATCAATCTCTGATAATGAGCACACTTACAAACACACACACACACACACACATTGATTTACCCTAACCTTAAACCATCCCAGATGCATAACCCTCAAGTCTTAACCCTGAAAAGGGTTGTTTAAAAGTTGCGAGGATGAGCCTCACAAGGTCAAAATGTCCTCACACAGACATGTAAACACACACACACACACACACACACACACACACACACAGAGAAGCTTCAATTAGAAATGTGTGCGACTCATCCGTGAGCCAGCTCCAAGTGGGAAACCAGTGATCATATAACATGAATTAATTCTAAGCACTGGCAACAGATGTGCTAATTTGCCAGGCTCTCTCTATTCATAATAATGTGCTGCTCCCTCCTCAAAAATATGTGCTAATTTGCAAGGGGCTCATTGTGGATGTGCTAAACTGCCGGGCTGACATTTTGTGTGCTAATTTGTCAAGCAGGGACCCCTTTTTGCCTCTAATTGTGCCAAAGTGTGAGTACACTTCCACGAGGCCTGGAATCGCTGAATTCTCTAATGGCTTTCGCTCGGTCGTCGGGCTTCGCAGATTTTTTTCCAGCCTCTCCGCTTGCTCTCGTGCGGTGAATGCAGCTGAAAAGAAATACCGACGACTGAAGGGGGGGGGGGAGGTGGGTACAGGATATAAAAGCAGTAAATTCATGTGCTTGCCTGCGTGCTAATTTCACAGAAATATGCACCTGCTTTCTGGAAAAAACACACGTCGGTGCAGATGATGAGTAAATTGTGATGCAGCAGATTAGACAAACACAATGAGACGGAGCCCGAGAACCGACCTCATCATCATTATAGAAAGTATAAATTCCTACTTTCTCTTATAAAAGACACATATCTTTGTACTGTAGACATAATGCATTCTAGAGCTGAAACGATGAATCGATCATTAATTGATTACTGAATTAATCGGCAACTATTTTGATAATCGATAATCGGTTTGAAGCTTTTTTCATGATTAAAACAAAATTTTGTTTGATTGTTTTAGCTTCTTAAATGTGATATTTTCTTGGTTTCTTTGCTCCACGTAACAAAGAAATCATTAAAACTGAATAATTTTGGTTTGTGAACAAAACAAGACGTTCGAGAACACCATCATTTCCAGGTTTGACAAACACTGATCAACGTTTTTTTTAACATGTTCTGACATTTTATGGACCAAACGATTAATCGATTAATCGAGAAAATAATCGACAGATTAATCAATTACGAAAATAATTCGTTATTTGCAGCTCTAATGCATTCCCTAACACCTTAACTATCACAACACGCCTAAACCTAACCCTAAAACCAGGTCTTAACCCTCAAAAAAACAGCCAAAATGTCCTGACAAGGTCAAACTGTCCTCACAAAGACAGGTCCACACACACACAAACCCTCTAAAATGATATGTACACAGAGGATTTCACTACCTGAAATTGATCAATCAATAATTCATAGAACACAAATAATTCTATTAGGGGCTGCAGCCGACGGATATTCGCTCAGCTATTTTTTGCTCGGTCGGATCCATCATCTCTTTGCTTTATAAGAAACACAGACAGCGACCCAAACCATAAAACAAACATTTAGCATTTTATTTTGTGTAAAAAAAAACATGCAGCACATTTGACGATCACACCGTCAACGACTTCCTCAAAGGTACAAAGCAGCGGCATAAACAAACGTATATAAGCTCCTCGCTTCTTGCGAGACGCATTTATTGAAGCTTCCCCGATGTGCACAAATCAGCAGAAGAGAGCTATTATAGTGGCTGTAATATAACAGAGAAGGCGGCAAACGTGTGTGCAGCTCTTCTTCAGCCGCTGCTGAGCGATGCCTTTGCAGGAGCTGGCGAGCTTCGATAAATCTCCCCCCTTCCAGGTTTGCAAGCAAAGAGTTTTCAATTGTCTTTATGTTGGTTCTCAGAGGGTCACTTTGAAAACACCTTTTTTTTTTTACTTTAACTGTCAGTTAGAAAAGATGAGAATAGTGAGGATGATATTCAACGGTGTGATGGGTAATACTGAACATTTAAAAGAGAGCTGAAACAAATAATCGATTATTAAACGATTACTAAATTAATCGTCAACTATTTTGATAATCGGTTTGAAGCTTTTTCCATGATTAAAATGAGATTTCTGATCGTTTTAGCTTCTTAAATGTGAATATTTTCTTTGTTTCTTTGCTCCACATAACAAAGAAATCATTAAAACTGAGTCATTTCTGTTTGTGGACAAAACAAGACGTTTCGAGAACATCGTCATATCCAAGTTTGACAAACACCGATCAACGTTTTTTTTGACGTTTGCGGACGTTTTATGGACCAATCGATTCATCCAGAAAAAAATCGACAGAATAAACGCTTACGAAAACAATCGTTAGTTGCAGCTCTAGACTCAAATGACCTGGGGGTCACTGAGCATTGAGTCTGGTCAGGAGGTCAAGTGAAAAAGTGGGGAAAAGCTACTCTTCAGTAAAGGTGGGGGCGTAGTGCTGCACGATAAATTGTTTAAAAAAAATTGCGATCTGGATACACAACTATATATGATCTCATTTCTAAACGACAACGATTCTTCTGCAGTGATATGGAACTCAAAAATATGGTGTATATATATGATATAAAATGAATCTTTGTCTTAAAATAACTAATTTTGACTTCATATTAAGTAGTGGGGCCACAGGAAATCGAGCGGAGGGCCGCAAGTTTGAGACGAAGGTATGTGATTTATTAAAATTAGGGGAAAACATGCTAATTTGCATATGCTAATGTGCATATATCATGTTTGGATGTTAAGGATGATACACATTTTATACATGATTTATGGGCCTGTGGTAAAAAAAAAAATCGATATTTTTTTTTCCTGCCAGCACAGAAAATAGATGATTTAGCTCCGATATCCAAGGCATTGGGAGTGAGCTGAACGACCGCTTACTGAAGAGAATGCCTCCTAATGCTTTATGCCTCACACATCTCTGCAATTTCTCTTTCTATGCCCATATTTTCTTGCCTTTATCAAAGTGCCACACACACACACACACACACACACACACACACACACACACACACACACACACACACACACACACACACACACACACACACACACACACACACACACACACACACACACACACACACACACACACACACACACAATCATGGTCCTCAATCCCTGTGACTATAGAGCACATCTCGTCGTGGCCTCAGCAGGTGACAGATGGCGACCTCACAGCGCTGCTCACTGCAAACCGAGTTTTAATCAAGCCTAAGCACTTGTGAGAGATGCTAATTATCCACCGCACGGCTCTGAAGAGACGGAAGTCCAGCATCATAACTGGGCCTGTACATGCGCGCGAGTCTTCCTCTTTGCGATAAAAAAAAAAAACCCCGCAAACTGTTTAACCTTTAATGCTGCTGGTGCAGGAGAGAAGTGTGAAGCAGGATTGACTGGGTGTGATTGACTGGGTGCCCTCAGGCTGTTCTCCCTCACCAAAATAAATATAGATGAGAACCCGTTGAACAGTAATCTTCAAGTCTTAAAACAAACTCTCTGATAAGTTAAGCAGTGGGATTTCCAAACTGTCTCTCATCTTGCTTGCCAAAAACTGGGTTGCTAAGACTCTCTCACTCTGCCGTGCCATCTCTGAATATTTACACTTTAGGCATGGAACCATGTGATGTGAAAAGAAGGTGAGAGCAGAACAACAAAAAAAATTATCAGGCTGCGACAAATCATCGATTTTAACCGTTTAAAATCGCAGACGACACAAAAGTCAAAGTCAAAGTGTCAAAGTGTCTTTATTTGTCCCAACAGGGAAAATTGATTTGCAGCCGGGAAGATCCACACATTCAAACACATACACAAATAGACAACACCAAATAACATGTAACATATAACGTATCATCATGGGCAGATTAAAGGGACCTACTGCAAGATAATGCACATTACTGCAGCAGGCTACGTGCACAATGGAACTTCCGCCTAGCAACCGTGGCTGCTGGTACGCTGGGCTGCTTCCGGTAGGTCGTGTTGTCGTTGTGATTTTCCGGAGACGTTAGCGAAGTGCTAAGTCGTAGAGTCAATTTTATTCGTAAAAACGAGCGGATTTCGGATTACAAGAGAGACTGTTATCGTATCAAAAAGTCAGAAAGTCAGCCCTACATTGTTGTGTACCCCTTTGTACAAATTCGTCTCGGTACAATAGTACGATAAACTTTCATAGGTTTCCGCTGGATGTGTCTGTGCGAATCGATTGGATGGTGAGGGTACGGCGGGACAAGGACATCTGAGTTTTACACGTCCTTGTCCGCAAAGTTTTAAAAGTTGTACCGCTATATAAGTAAGCCCAGAGTACCAGCAGCCACGGTTGCTAGGCGGAAGTTCCATTGTGCACGTGTGGTTATTACGGTAACTTTACTCACGCTGTTGCAGGAAGTTGGCAAATTAGCTTTGTCACCAGATTAGACCAGAGTTGAAAAAACTGTACTGTAAACGTGTTACTCTAAATGTTGCATAAAGTGTGCATATTTCAAATTTAACATTCAAAATATGGTGTTTGTGTACGACTACTGTGTTATTCTTCATTTTAAATTGTTAATGCACTATTTTGGCATGCAATAAATTGTAAATAACTGCCAGATATTGAAAGTTATACTGGTAAAATGCGCAAAAATAAAAAATTCCTAAAAATAAATTTTTTTGGCCCCTTTAATGGGTCAAATAAGTCTAAAAGTTCAGGCAGACATTTTGAAGCTTAGGTGTTTAAGGGTTTATCCGTTACTAAAGTAATTGGGATTTTAAATGTGATATTTATCCGATTTCTTTGCTCCTTCTAAATGACAACACACAGGGCTCATAAAAACTAAACTTCAAGTTCTTATAGAAAAGGTCTACTCTACTATATCGTATGCGCGTGACCTTGGCGAAAAGCTAAATTAAAGATGTGTAATTTACACGGTTTGCAATTAGGTCACAGCAAATTACAGGACACTGAGTCGTCAGCCTTTACTCGCCTCTCTGCTCTCGTCCTAATTCACACTGTTCTCGTCTAAATGGCCCTGTATTACACACTCCTCTATTGTCATTTTGGACAAAATGGCTGTAAAATTAGTCTTTCTTTCTTGTCAAAGGGCAGATGTTATCTCCTGTCAGACGCGAAAGGTCAAGAATTAATTCAGGAGGCGGCTCTTTAAAGCTCACAGCTGGGGTAACAAAAAAAAAAGAAAACGAGACGGACTGAGATATTTTACTAGACTGAGGTAATCGTCTTAATCTCCCTGAATTTAGAGATTCTTGCAAAGAGGAAGCTGATAAACCCTGATTTAAATGTGTTAAAAATATGAATATTGGATAGGACAATCATGTTGTGACACACGACAGTTTAATCACAATAATTAGCCGAGTCATTTTTTTAAGGCATTAAACACTCAGCTACAGAGGACACAGAGGTTTTAATTCCCCTGATAAACGACAATAAAAAAAAACAGGCGCCTATCGTGTCCTGTTACATGTTACGTACACTGTGAAGTAAGTCACGGCGATAAAAGCACTTTTATTATGTATGTCAGATGGTGAAATTGTACGTGCAAGGACGCCGGAGACGATGGGGGGGGGGGGGGGGGGGACAAGGGGAAGACAGGCTGGATGACAGTGAGAGAGTGCAGGAGACAAGATGGGAGCCAAAGGGAGACAAGGACGCTGCAGAGGACAACGGGGGAAGAAATAGGAGTGGGAGGGAGGAGGTGGGGAGAGAAAATGGGCAGAAAATTCCATTTTCTGGATTCCGTATTGATTTTGAAATGCCGAGAGTGGACGCCGCGCTGCCACGCTGTTTCCTCGCGGCCCCTCAGATGTGTTTAGAAAACAACAGGTGATGGGCACGGCGTCCGTGAGCTGTTAGTATTACACACAGACAGCAGATGGGTGTGCTGACAGGAAAAAAAGAGAGGAGGAGGGAGGAAGGAGAGAGGAGGAGGAGGAGGCGGGGCGTTAAAAAAAAAAATAAATGAGTGAGGGAAACGAAGAGAGGGAGAAATGGAGAATAAAAGAGGTCACTGGAGGCAGATAAAAGACACTCAATTAAACGTCTGAATGGATGGCCCATTAGACCTGAACAGACACCTGCATCCTCCCCCCTCCCTCCCTCACCCTCAGGGCAAGAAAATGTCAGCTTCTGCTTTGGGTTCATCAGCCTCCCATTAGCGGCAGCTGTACACAAACTAGCACATCATCAGAGCCACAGGTACAGAGTCAATACGCTCAAAACTTGTGCTCCAAAGGTGTGTGTGTACGTGGTACACGGGTACATTATTCTCGCTCGATCGACCCAACAGTTATGAAAGAGAGGCGAGGAAAATGTCCTGCAGCATCGCGACACTAACGAGAGATAATGGATGCATCACGATCTGACTGCGTATTAAAACGGGCCGCGGAACGACACGGGCTTCCTGTTAAGTGGAGGGTGAGTTCGATCGGGAAGTGACAGTGTATTAAATAGCCACCAGGGCGGCGACGACGACGGCGGACTCCACTGGTTCCAACAAGAATTCCATTTGAAATGAAGTCTATGGAGCAGGAAGACCCGGGTTTGTGACCTGGTCGGAAAACAACATTTGTGCTCCGGCTTCCTCCCACAGTCTAAAAACATGCAATATGGGGATAAATTGATGTAAATTGGACACTTTAAATCAGGGGTGTCAAATGTCTAGTATGGTCAATAGGGGGCCAGCCTAGAGAACAAAAAGTGGGGGGGAAACGTCGACAACGTTTTTTGTTTTAGGGTGCAAATCGCCAAAATGGCCACCAAAATTAAAAAAGGCCTACTTCCTGTTGAATTGAGGCCATGGTCTTCCTGCCAAGTTTCGGAGAAATTAGGTGGAACTCAATCTATGCCCAAGCTATAGGGCACTTCCTGGAATGTGGCAAATGGACGAATTTCGTCAAGGGTTGCCATGCTCACGCTGTTTTGAATCTGCGAAACCTTTCGACAACTTTGCTAACATTGATCCTGCATAGATTTGTAGGAATGTGCATAGATTCGCAAATTGCCAAAATGGACGCCACTCACAACTCACCAACAACAACAGTACAGCCAAAATATTCGCATTGAAAAAAATCTTTTGCTGACTGCAAATCATGTTTATGTTTTGAAATCATGTTTTTGGCATGTGGCGCCACCTACCGCCGTCTACCGATCATTGCAGTCAGTAGAGCCTCAGCTGCCGAGCATCCACGGGTTGCCAGTTACGTCTGAAAGCCAAACCTAAAAGACCTCGGTATTTTGAATTTGAATGTAGTAACCGTTTTTGGCCACATTCTTACATATGGCACCTTTAAGTTTACAACCGAAGGACTAACAACCAGACTAAATCATTTTTCATAGAGTAAATGGTCTATGGTTGCAATATCACACAACATGTTTTTGGTGATGGAATAAGTTATAATTAAGAATATAAGTGAAAAAGTAAATAACAGGAGAATGTATATTCATTTTAAAAAAAAGACTTAAGAGGTGAAATTGTCGTCAGGAGACCTGCTCTAATCTTTCCCCCTGACCTGCAGGCGTCTTGCTTATTTCACCATTCCTCACATTCATTCACACCCTGTTGAGTGGGGAAACTCACAGTCTTTCGTCATGTTTAGAGAGAGCAGCGGCCGCGGGCGTGGGCATAGCTCATCGTCCGCGTGTGTGCGCGCGGAGGAAACAGAAGCGATTAGCTTCATTATGCCTCCTCAAAACTCCTTAAAACGGATTGTGCGAGACGGCGGGAAAATCAATCCAAGTCTTTTTTTCAGTCCACTGCAACGCTTTGGTTGTGCTTTTCATTATGAGCGTAAATGAACGGGCGACATAGTTCGAAGCGGTAACTCTTTAAAATGACTTTTAATTTCTAATTTTCCTCCTCTAACGCGACTCATTTTCCCTCTAAACGCTGAATTCTCACTTTCCCTTTTGCACCTCCCATTAGAGATTAGAGAACAGTGAAGGCAAAGGGACAGAAAATGAAATCTGACATCGCGTGTTTCTGCATTGCCCCGGTGATTCGAGGATAATCAGAGTGCCACGCTGATTCAAAGAACATGATTTTTAAGCAAAATTGCCTCAAAAACACCCTCCCCCTGAGCCCGTTTCCCCACGTGTCCTCGATTCAGACACAGAAATGTACATCCGACTGTCATCTTCAGCCAGCCGCTTCCCTCCTCCTCTTACTTTCCTATTCAGCCAGGCTGATACGCAGGTGAATCGCTGCATCCTAACCCGATCGGTGCCTCACATCAAATCCAAACACAGCCGGGGGGGCTTTCTTTGATCGATGGACTCCTGAATCCTGTGTTAGTTTGGACGTCGATTGCTTTCATTTATGTGCCCTGAAGGAATGTTTTTCTCGGGGTCCATGTGTGCTCAGCATCCACATGACGAAAACCTCAGCCTTCTGTGCTGGAGGACACACGTCGAGCGAGTTCGCGGCGGTGAGACGACGTCCCAGATTACTGGCGTTGCGGTTATTCAAATCTGACTCGGTGCAGATCAGATAACTGCCCACAAATACCTTTTTATGTGAGTCATCAACCACAGAGAACGCCAGGGTTTGTGAGATCACTTGATATTTACAGTGGGGTGGATAATGGAAGATAAGATTGTACCATTATTGATCACAAAGAGAAGCGATCACAGCGAATTGGTGGGTGGGATTTTGCTCACACACACACATACAGGTGAAAATTGAATCTTATATGAACATTCTTGCTCATTTTACCGTGTAGATCTGGCAGATAACCGAAGGGACATAAATCTGACTTTAAACAGGAATTCAGATTTCTGTGTTTACCCAACCCTGAAAATATCAGATCCAAGTCACAGCAATGGAAAAAACTATCAAATACTAAGTAAAATGTATTAAAATTTATTTTTCTGTCCGTTATTTTACCTGCCAGACTGTTTTCAGTGGTACTGGCAGTTTTTGTGCGTGCCTCTCTGTGTATAAGGGTGTGTCGCCGACATTTTCTCTTCTCTTTGTGCTGTGGAAACAGGTACATGAATTTTGCATCTCCTATGTATTGTGCTGTAGCAGCTCCCTTATCTGTGTATTTTTACTGTGTTTCAGAGCTTCACGTGTCTCCGACTGCTGTTTTTTTGTGCGTTTTCTTGCAATTCGTGTATATGAAATTACCCCTTAGTGCTCAGGTGCACCCATGGTAAATTACTGTGTGGCTTGTGTGTTTATAGGTCACCAATTCAGGCTTTAAAACTAAATTAAAACTTAAAAAAACGTATGCGTTGCTGAGTCAAAGTTGTGATTCATTTTAAATTGCATTCTTAGTAGCAGCAATTGTGCAGAAGTCACAAAATAGAGCGTTTTTCTTTTATTTTTTCGTTCGTAAAAACGAGCGAAACGTGAACTTTGAACGGTGACGTATTTCCAGATTTCACATATTTCGCAAATTCAATCCAATTTTAAACATTTTGAGTACTTTTTGCACAGGTGCGTTTATATAGTGCTGGAAAAAAAAAGGATATAAGCCACTCTATATTGTACATTCTTAGAGTTCTAAGGGTTAAATGGAGTCTGTGATCCGCTTCCTGCTTTTCTTACTCAACACAATCCTCCAAGTGTCAGCCTGATGATCTGATTTCAGCTAATTCACAGACAAAACACCTACAGATCATACTGTGATTGCATATTTACATGCAAACACTTCAGCAACAACGGTGACCTTGTGATGTTTCCACACACACACACACACACACACACACACACACACGAAGCATCTAACTGCGGCTGCCAATCAGCACTGGCTTACTTAATAAAACCACTGGTTTTACTTGGTTTGTTTGCCTCGGAGCCGTCGCTTAATAGTTGACTGCCGCTATTGAGCTCCTACGTAGTTAAAAGGCCGTCACGTGTCTCTCTCCCTCCCACACACACACACACACACTATATAACACAGAGCCACACTGCAGCAAGTGGAAGGTCGATTTTTCAAACTACCTAAAGCAAGGCCACTTATCAAAGTGATAAGTGCAACAGAGTGACTTCACAAAAGCGACAAAAAAAACAACAACACACAGGAGCTATGATCACAAAGTGGCTGCAGCCTGCATTTGTCATGAATTAGTCAGCAACATTAATAATCCACTCCCTCGTATTCTTCTCACCTAATACAGTGTATATATAATATATATACACTATATATGTATATATATGTTTGCGTTCTCAAACCTGGGATAGACTCACACAGAAAATGGCATCTGGCACTTGGCACCGATAACTCGCCGCACTGCCAGTTTCCTCACAATTCCTCTTCCTGCTATACAAACACATTGATTTTCATTGATTCGCAACCATCTTACAGTCTTACAGGAACGTGGAGACGGCCAAAATATGTAATGAGACGTAAAAGACAAATTCATTAAAGGGTAAAAAAACCCCCACACATTTGGATGATATTTTTTTGTGCGGTCAGTGTTTTTAGCATTTTGATTCCCTCCAAGCAGGTGATTTCACAGATATCTGTGTCGTCTCAGTCAAATTTTTCAACTGGCTAATGGCTCGCCCGCTGACATTTACTCGGCGCCGCGGTGCACGACTCCCACTGCATTTCCACAACAACACTTGACTGTCCGTTCGCGCCGCTCTCTTCACAGAAGCCATCGCAAAAAAACGGTAATAAAAAAGAGCACAGCTGAGAGTGGGTTGAGAGAGCGGACGGCTCCGAGGCAAACTAATCTATCTTTACTCTCCGTAGCTGCGGGCCTCAACACTCGCTGATTTTTTGTTTTCTTCTCGCTCACACTTCACTCCCTCGATCTCATTTGACAAACACTCTTGTTTTTCTTACACCTCTCTCTCTCTCTCTCTCTCTGTGTGTGTGTGTGTGTGACTTCAGATTTTTTCCCTCCGTCTCCCTTGGTGGAATCGTGAGGCGGGTTGGCTGTGGTTAAAAGATGCAAAGAAGAAGAAAAAGAAGAAGAAGAAGAAAAAAATCTTCAGCTCTGACCTTCAGTCAGACTCAGAGCCAGACAACCAGGCAGCGAGACATGCTGCAGATGCTCTTCTCAGGGGACGCTTTCAAAGAACAATTGCACATGTAACCTCTAACCCCTTCTGATGCCCAGGGAAACCCCTGAGTGACAATGACAAGAGGTGATACGCTGTGAATAAATGAAACCCAGAGTGGGAGAAATTTAGGAAAAAAGAACCGAGAGAGAGAGAGAGGAAGTCGTGCGAGAACTGACAAACAAAGTCAATCATCTGCAGCACACGTGTCAAACAGAAGGCCCGGGGCCCAGATGTGGCCCGCCACGTCATTTTATGTGGCCCCGCAAGTTAGGGCTGGGCGATACGGCGTCAAAACAATATCACGATATATTGAGCAGCTCACCTCGATAACGACAAATGAACGATAAGTTTGAAGTTGCTCAATGATGTCATCGCCTAATTTGCATAATTGACATGAACATGCACACACAGCCAAAAACAACTTTTTTTTGGTTTCTTTTTATCTTCTCTTTTGAATTATCGCATGTATCGATAACGGCAAAATGAAGTCGATTATCGTCGTGAATTTCGATAACGATACATTTTCGATATATCGCCCAGCCCTTACCGCAAGTGATTAATCGGTCTTGAAAATCTGTGTTAAAATAGGTCTATGCCATAAACTACATTACCCACAATGCATGGCGATTGCGTTACCCGCAAAGTGACGTCATCACCATGGCGGACCGGGTTACATCTAAAATGCATCATATTTGTAACTTGAATAAGTAATAAATGCACATGGTTATTTAGCAACTACCTTACGGAGTAGTTACCTTTATTTGACATTATATCTTGTTACATTTAGTTCCATTTATTCTCTATGACAGTTACATCTGGCACTTTGATGGTAACCATTATGCCGATGAGTTTGACACCCCTGATCTAGAGCCTTCTTTTCAAATGTAGCCCGGTGAACACATATATATATTTATAAAAGTAAACTCATTTCATACCTCACAGATATTTTCCCATTTCAAAAAAATGCCAACAAAATCTGCGCCCCCTTAATTAATCAACATTGAGCCTTTCTGTAAGTGAAGCGTGACAGCGAGACCTTCAAAGACTCAGTCAGGACTGTAAATGTGTTTTTAGAAATCCATCTTCTTAAACCCCCGGTGCCCGCGCCGCATGCTAATGCACGACACATCTCCGTCCTTTGTTCTTGAAAATCCACAGTGGGTATATTTTTAAACCGTAGGAAATCATTTGCCAGCGCGAGAGGAAGAGATAGTTTCATGTTTTTTTTCTATAAGCCATGGTGCGGCCAAGTGACACGTGGATATTTTCTAAGCAGCTTTGTGCCGATTTAAATGTTGGCAGTGGGCCAGGGCATGGGGGTGTTATCCATTATTCCCCCCCCCCCCCCCCGCAACCCTAAACTAAACTCGGGCGAAAAAGCAAATAAAAAAGTAAATTAACGACAAACTTCCTCTTGAATTTGCTCCCTCTAACCCTTTTGCTTGCTCTTGACAAGCTTGTAATTTCACCCGCAGTTTAGGGGATAAGAGGAGTGTTAAATATTATAAATGCAAAAGACGGCTTTATTATATATATATATATATGTATATATCTACTGGAGCTGCAGAAGATAAACTTCCACCAGAGGGGATGGTGTCGTTTGCCAGAAGACTGGGGGAAAAGGAAAAAAAAAACAAAAAAAAAACGACTTGACTTTCTTTCTGTTTTAGTCGTAAATATTCCCAGACATGGGCTGAGCTGGGAAAACATAAACATAAGCGGGGGGAACAAACAAACATCTCTGAGTCAACACGGCTTTCAGCAGGCAGTCGACGGCCCGGGGACACGGCTGAATCTGCCAAATGTTTGTCTGAAGATGGTGCTGATAATGTTAGCGCCACACAGACCCACGAAGGACACCAGTCCTCCTCCTCCTCCTCAGTGTCGCTGCCGCTGCTCGACATGTGTCGTCATGAATAAGACATGTTTGCTAAAGTAAATTAGCTCCGAGGACACGGCAGATGCGATGAGTCACCGCTACACTGAACGTGTGTTCACGGGGGAACGGTGGACATATGAAAAAAGGAGCTCCTTTTTAAGATTTTTTAGCAAGAACAGCCTGTCCTAAAAACAATGTGAACAAGGCTGTTAGGTTTGATTTTATATGTGTGAAGTTGACACGTTTACTGCTTTCTCTCCAGCCTACAATTGCACACAAAAAACGACAACTTCTGCACGAGATCCTTCTAGCTACAAACTCTCATTCAACGCGACGTGTGAACTAAAACCTGAATCTTCTCTCAAGCATGTTTTATTACAGCGTGTAAGGGCTGCACTGGGTCCATTCCCCCGGCATCTAAGTAAAAGAATTACCTGTGCGATTCATAAACGAGGAAGACTAAACACTGTAATTGAATTCTTGATGTCTGCAAATGAGCTCGACGACTTCGCTTGCAGCTGGTGGCCTGAACGCTTTCTTTTTCCTCCCCTCTCTCGCTCTCTCTCTCTGCGCGACACTTGTCGCTCTCTACATGTTGAAACCCTCGCTGTGAATACAAAAGGGCTGACTGTGCTCTGGTGTAAAAGGTCTCAGTCTGACAGGAGAACAGTGGTAGTACAATGTGAGCTGCCTGTCTGGGCAGAACGGGACTTAGGAGGTAGGAGGGAGCAGACAAAGCCACGGGGGAGCTGACCTCCTCATATGGCCAGACTCTTGCAGAAGCAGCTGGGGCTTTATCTGCTGATTGGGCATATCCTCTGCAGGACAGGAAATGCACCGGAAAAATGTGTCTCGAGGCGATTCTGCATTTTCTTTTTCTTTCATCTCGCTGACAAAACTATACGTCAAAATTACACAGGAAAAAAAAAAGAAAAAGAAAAATCCCTGTCATACACACACACACACATTTCTGTCGTCACATTGTTTTCAGCTCAGCGCACTTGTTCCACCGATGTTAAAGCACCTTGTCGTCCACTATTTGGGGGATTCCACTCTCTATTGTGGACAGTAATTTAAGACTTAAAGCTACTATTATTTAAGAGTCCTACATCTGAAAACAGGCTCTGTCAAGCAATACTATCAGACCGAACTGAGGGCGCATTTGCGGCAGAGCAGGGGTTTGAGCGTTTATCCCACCAAACTGCTAAATAACCAGGGTTTTTGAGCAACATTATTCACTTTTTCATCAGCGCTTCTTCGTATTTGTCGGTATTTACATACACACTTCCTATGTGCAGCAGTGCAGGAATGTCAAAGGACCAGTGTTCAAAATCTATAGGTGGAAATAATTTTTAATTCATCAGTTATTGAGGATAAAATGTCATACTTGTTTTGTTGTTTTTCGAGGTGATGGTATAAACTGTTTTTTTCATTACCCCATTATGATCTATTCATATTTATATCAACTCTACAGAGGCAGCCATTTTGGATCACTGTGTTTTTTATAGTATAGCCCACACTGGACACATGAAGGCAAAATATGGGTTCTCCAACACATTTGGAAGGGAAGGGCGAGATTGATTCAAGTGCAAGTGCTACATTTTAGAGTTGATATTTAAATGTGTAATATTTCAAACTCTTTTTGAAGGCATCTTTGTATAAAAGTATACGTTCCTATCGGAAATGACACAGCGGTAAGATGACAATAAGTGGACGTGTAACTGACAAGGAACTGCACAAAAAACCCAAAAGTTTCTCCAACAAACACCTTTCTGCACGTTTTTTCAAAATAAACACAGGGTTTATGCTGTTAATGAGCCGGGTCGCTGTCCATGGTGCTGAATAAGGCGAGTCAAAGAGCCTCCAGATCTCGCACAGATATAACCCGTGCTGATGCCCTGCAGATGTCACGTCATGTCACAGTAGTCTCTCTCTCTCTGTGTGTGTATGTGTGTGTGTGTTATACTCCACAGTGTCAGAACAGGAAAACTATTTTATCAATTACGCTTCCGTTTCCTCTCTCTCTCTCTCCCAGGACTTGAGTCATTAGCCTACTTACGGGCTTGGAAACTTTGGAGTCAAATACTATTAAGCATGCAGGGACGTTGCCGTCCAAACCCCCCGAGAGGATCCCTGTGAATAGACGCCATGCGTCTGTCAGCCAACGTGTGAGACGGGAACTCGCTCATCGCGTGGTGGTTGAGGATGCAGCAGAGAGAGAGAGAGAGAGAGAGAGAGAGAGAGAGAGAGGCAGAGAGAGAGAAAAGCACATCCCCGTTGCCATAGCGGCGGATGTTGCGGACGCAGGCTGACTCTTAAACAGGGCTCCTCTGGGGGGGAGAGAGAATCGGGGATTGTAAGGACGTGTTGTCAGCACTTGACGACATCCGCTGTCACTCCAAAGATGTTCCCTGCTCGTGTCCACGGAGCGCGACAATAAAGAAGGAGAAGAAGAAGAAGCGCACGCAGCCATCGCGAGAAGGTGTTCGAGTTAAAGCAACAGATGAAACCACAAGAGGCCGCGGTTTTGTGATGTTGCAAGAGAGAAACAGGGCTTTATTTGTTTGTTTGTTTAATTGCTCTGTTTGTCTTGAAGCTATGAATCAGCAGCGGTGCAGTTGTTGTTGTTGTTGTTGTTTTAGCAGCAGCTGTTGAGGAACTATACTCTAATAATCAACACCAGGCTATTTACATCATCCATGCGCAGCCGAGTGATCCAACTTTTTACTGAGCCCCCCCCAAAAAATGAGTCATTATTTTTTGACTCAACCAAACAGGAAACTGGAACCATATACGTTTAAAGCCAATAACGGCATTAAAAAAAACATAATATAGAGGGATATAAATGAGGTATATGGGATTCCCTAAGTGGAATTAAGGATAGAAAGTCTCGCGTATTGATTGGATTGGATCACAGCTATTGATCCGCACTACGTTTGCATGTAAACATTTACTGCAGAGGACATGTGTCAGCAGTTTAAAAGGCCATGGAGATACGGGACTCAGTGAAGGATACACGCGAGTGGTGGTTGCAAACGCCTGAACTGTTGCGTAGGAGTCTAGCCCCCCCATTCTATTATAGTTGATTTTCTTACAGAAGTTAGTTACTCTAAAGGTTTTGTGGGAAGCATCCCATCAACTGTGTGAAACAGCTGCTCCAACTGTGATAATAAAAAGTCAATCAACACAACACTGGAGTGCAGTTTTATGCCTCCACGGTGTTAATTGCAACACAAGGGTGAACAAAAGTGTGGCAACAAAAAACAAATCGTCCCGCTGCATTAGTGTCATCTCACACAGAGAGAGGCAGCGACTGTGATCACACATCACATTCACACAACGGCGCGTTTAAAAACAAGTGCAATATCTTACCGAATCTCAGAACGTGTTGCATCCCGCGAGTGTAACCGAGAAACAGCAGCAGAAGCGGGATCAGCCTGAGGTTGGATCTGAAAACGAGACTGCTTATCATCAGATGGTGGGAGGTAATCTTCATGTTGTTTTTTAAAAAATACACAGCGGGTTTATCCCCCCCTCCCCCCCTCCTGGTGCGCGGGTTCGATTCCCACGGAATTCTTTCAACGGTCGCTTTGGCAAGGCAGGGTGACGGCGGCCCTGGATGCGCAAGATCACGGCATGGTCACTTGCGCTTTCCCCGTATCCATTAGCAGTCCCGGCATGATTGCGTTCCCCGTCTCCTTCTCCGCCTTCACTGCGCCAAGAAACAACAATCCACTGGGTCGAGGGACGGCGGGACATCCATGTTGAAGGGTACGGATCCGGTGGGGAGGGGGGGGAGCCCGAGCATGGGCTATAGGTGATGTGCTGGAGAGGGGTGGCGAGGAGCTAGAGAGCGCCAAGCAGAGGATACAGCAGCGATATGCAGCCCCCTATGAGGCGCTCTGGGTTGCTTGCGCTCCCATTATACTGCACTGCTGCACAAGCTCTGACGTCGAGCCAAGGTTAGTGTTGTGAACGCGCACCAGAGAGAGAAAGAGAGAGAGAGAGAGACAGAGAAGAGGAGGAGGAGGAGGGTACAGATAGAGAGAGAAGAAGAGGTGAAAACGAGGTAATGAAGAAAGCGATGAATGGAGGAATGAATGGGGAGCAAGAGACTCAGGATGCGTTTTATTCCCTTTCTTTTTTTCTATTCTTCCGGCACTAAGATCATGCATGGGTTTGAAAATGCACACGTCGGTAAATAAGAAGCCTTTTCAAGTCCGCACAGAAACTGCTTTTAACTTACAGGAGGAATCCCTTTGCTCACTTATACTTACTGATCACCGTGTGAGACAGAGGTCAACCTCTAACTCCATGAGAGCGACCACTGACTGTTTTCCCCGAATCTTTCTTTTTCAGCACCACGGACAGAGACACAAACATACTTATTTCCAAAGAGACAAAACTACACGAGCAAACGACAGTATCTGCACAAACTACAAACAATAACTGCACAAGCTGCACACAGTGACTGCACAAGCTGCACACAGTGACTGCACAAACTACACGCAGTATCTACACAAACTGCACGCAGTAACTGCACAAACTACGCCAAGTGACTGCACAAACTACAAGCAGTATCTACGCAAACTACACGCAATAACTGCACAAACTACGCCAAGTGACTGCACAAACTACAAGCAGTATCTACGCAAACTAAACGCAATAATTGCACAAACTACGCCCAGTAACTGCACAAACTACATGCAGTAACTGCACAAACTATACACAGCGACTGCGCAAAATATACACACAGCGACTGCGCAAACTACACACAGTAAAGGCACAAACTACACACAATAACAGCAAATCTACACACAGCAACCGCACAAACTACACACAGTAAAGGCACAAACTACACACAGGAAACGCGCAAACTACATCAAGTAACTGCACAAACTACACACAGTAAAGGCACAAACTACACACAGCACCTGCACAAACTACACAGAGTAACTACACCGACTACACACAGCAACTACACAAACTACACAGTAACTGCAAAGGACACACAGCAACGGCACAAACTACACAGAGTAACTACACAAACTACACAGTAACTGCACAAACTACACACAGTATGAACAGCAACTGCACAAACTTCAGAGTAACTGCACAAACTACACCCAACAATTGCACACACTACACAGAGTAACTACACAAACTACCAAATGTTTGCACACATGTTGGAGCAACACAATGCCTGAGGATAGATTTTAATGACTCTCCTCTGTACACATGAGTTTTTGTTGTTGTTGTCATTCATAACTTCCGTTCCTAAAGGTTCCTGATGAGATTGCGTGCCACAGTCTTTGAACAATCCCAGCCATCATTTCCTTAAAATGAGGGAGGAGTGAGATGAAAAGAAATTAAAATTGGCAGAACAGCAAATCCGTTAGGCTCCGTCGATATATAAGCTGCTGAAAGGCACGAATATTTAACCTATGCAAATAACTCCACTTAAGACTTGAAAGCCTTCCAGCACACAGACTATATTCACGAGCGAGAGAACTATCCTCAGAGGATGTGAAGGTGGCACAGACACACACACACACACACACACACACACACACACACACACAAGCTCCACGACTACATTTCACGGGCAGAGACACGCCACGGCCTATCACCCGAGATTGTCGCGTTTCCATCTGATTAAAGCAGCCGCAAACGAGGGTATTTCCTAAAAGGACGCGGAGCACCGAGAAGATGGATATCTGCAGCTCTTGTGGTGGGTGGGTGGAAGGGATGGGGGGGGGGGGGGGGGCCCACATGCTATTGATTTAACAGCACATGTGTCTTATCAGTTCGGCTCCACCTTCATGGGCCCTTGCATCAGCGGCATCAGCGGCATCAGCTCGAGGTAGAGGGACCATTTAATCCCACAGGAGATGTGAAAGGGAGCTCTTTTTTGTGTGTGGTTTGAGCGCGTCCAAAACCTTTGGATCATTGTAACTCAAGTGTGAATGGCTGGACTGTGTGTGTGTGTGGTAATATAGTGTACTACAGTATTACAGTCAAACAGACAAAGAATAGAATGTGTAACATAGGTCTTTTGTGTTCTTTTGTATAACTCGCAGACCGTTAATCTGTCCTAGATTTTGAGTTTTTACCTTTTAAAACTGAAACACTGTAGTGTACCACCTAGTGGTTAATATGTACAACTGCAAAAAAAAGAAAAAGACAAGTGGTGGTTGGACACAGGAACAATAAAAATAAAATAAAAACCCATAGTCATGAGTTTTTCCCGAAACTTTCCTTTTCAGCACCATGGACAGAGACACCGTAACAACTTAAATAGACAAAACTACTCACAGTGACTGAACAAACTACACCGTATATGTAACAAACATCAGCAACTATTTCCAAAATCATCACACAAGTGTTACGATCAATACTGTGATGGATTATCATCATCACAATGAGTTATTTTAGTGTGTGGTGTTTTGTTTTTTTCATCTAGAGGACGAAGGACTGAACACAGCTGTCTCTATACAAGTACCAAAGGGGCTTTATAAGGGTTAGACATATTTAGTGTGTCAATTTGGGGAAAAATAGTGCCAGATCTCTAATGATTTTCAGCGCACTGTGAACTAAATGTAAACTATTCTGTCCTTTGACGTACCTTGAATCTATATGTACATAATGAATAAACCACATTAGCAACACAATATACTGTATGCCCAATTATGGACACTTCACTCACCTGCACGTCACAGAATCTGTCAAATCCCCTCCAAAAATAGAATAAAAGCAAATGAATCTTAGCGTATAAGGACGACACTTGTATCACTTAAAGAAAGACATGGTTGTTTTATAGATGTGGGATCAAGCCGGCTGGCGCAAAGGTCGACTTTGAAGCCGTGTTGCATGGGGCCCTGCACCAGCCCACTGCAGTGTGAGCATATCAAAGAGAATGGCACTCATCATTCCACCATCTGGACCATTAGCATAATTATGGAAGAAATTCAGGGTCTCCGTATAAGTCAGCACAGCTCCACACGCAGCATGAAAGGAATACTTATGGAGCTCGGGGAGAAGACATCAAATGGCATGCTTTTCCCCCCCCCCCACCTTGAAGACACAGCGCCCTCTGGCCCGCTACTGCGGCATTGCACTAGGTGTGAGAAGCCATCAGGTGCTCAACGACCTGATTTTCTGTATAGTTGAGGGTAAATAAGGACAAAGTGTTTGTAATGCCACTTTGAAAGAATATATACTCCATTGTTTTGTAAACCAGTCAGCACATAACGCTGTGTCTTAGTAGCAAAGAGCTGCAGCTTATTGTTATTAATGGGCAAAATACCCCTGAGCCATTTGGGAGATTTTTCATCCACAATCACACCGTGTAGTCTTTTTTTTTTTTTTTTTTGAAAGAGACCAAAAATTAGATGAGTTTGACACCCACTCACTTGTAACCCAGGGAGGCTTCAATATGAGCTGACTGGTGTGTTTATTCAGAGGCCTTTCATGCGGCGGGTAATGCAAAGGGGACTTTATGCAAAGGAGAGATAACCACTGCTAAAAGCCTTCTGTCATTCCCTCCCCTCTTTCTCTCTCTACTCCCTCCCTCACTCTTTCACACAGGCAGACTGGTGGAAAGATAGCATTGGCACAGGGAAGGAAACCATGGAAACGAGAAGCTGATGCACTTTGAATGGTAAGACCCTGAAAAAGAATACATTCATTCTCTTCAGTCTCCCCCCCCCCCCCTCTCCGTACTAAATGCTGATTTGTACCACATTATACCAAATGCTTCGAGTTTATTTGAACGCGCTTGGCTCCAGAAAGCCCAACAATGGTCTTTACTTCATCTGCCTATTATGTCAGGATGAAGTGGAATGAAGGGCCTGCACAAGGACAGACACTTCCTCCTTTCACACTTACACAGTGTAAACAAGTCCCTTCATCCAACTATAGTATATCAGTATTAATCGAGGCAGTCAACTCACTTATATATACAGTATATCTGACTTCTGGTCACGACTCAACAGTGCCTTTATACACACTAGCGCGCTGAAGTCAGCATCCGACCTCTCGCCTCGTGACACGAGCACTGCCCGTCAGTGAGATCTCTCGGATCTGAGCGGGACTGCATTCTTCAGAGATGACAATTAGTGAGAGTGAGACAGTAATTACAACCTCTCTGCACACTGTCGCTTCTCATTAGTGCTGACGGTTGCCCCTAAATGCCCCCACAATGCCCCCACAATGCCTCATCCTCAGCCCCCCCCCCCCTCCAGCAACTGCAGTCAGGCAGGGTTAGTTCTGGTGATGCACTCTGACTCTGTAATGTGATACAACAATCTCCAACTTCTGTCTATAGCGTGGTCTGCGATACTAATACAGTGAGTATAGTGCTGTCATGTTTGAGTATGGTAAACACTGATCTCCTGATTTCATATGCACTGCCCCCTCACATTAACTTTATTCAATCATATACTTTTATCTTAAAGCTGCAGTGCATAAATTTGGGTGCATATATATGCACTTTTAGCAATATATCTGTCGCATTTCTACCGATATCTCTTGCTTTAGTTATCCAACGTTGGCACTGCACTTACTGGTGACCTCAGTAAGTTACCCGGCAATTTACAAGCCTGTTAAGCAACCACTTGGACAGTTATGCGATGAACATGACTGTCCCTGCATTTATAGATAAACTATCCTGCAGGTGTTTGGCTTTCATGCACAGAAACGGTAAAACATTATTTGTATGTGGTGTCCTTTGCGAGCAAAACTATCAGACCTGACTGAGAGTGCCAAAGTTTGAGTCCACATAAAGCTGAGTGGAATGAAGGTCATACTACTATTAAACTTCACAGTGGTCCCAGAATATTAAATAAAGATTACTTACAAACAATGCATTTACCCTAGAAGCAATATTTTTGGCCAATAGGAGCATTTTTAGCACATTTGCATTCGTCTGTTCAATTCAATTCAACTTTATTTGTATGGCGCCAAATCATAACATACATTATCTCAAGGCACTGTGTACAGTAAGGTAGGGAGAGGTTAGAGAGAGAAGAGAAAGAAGAAAGGAAGAAATCT
The DNA here is from genome assembly GCF_963457635.1 of Microchirus variegatus. NCBI lineage: Eukaryota > Metazoa > Chordata > Actinopteri > Pleuronectiformes > Soleidae > Microchirus > Microchirus variegatus. The sequence continues at coordinate 19,963,037 of NC_139813.1, forward strand.
TCTCTCTGACAGAACCAGACTCAAAAATGTGCAGCCATATGCCTAGGCCGGTTGAGGTGAAAGGAAAAATGGAGGAGAGGCGAGGAAGAGACAGAAGAGGGAGATTAGAAGCAGATACATAACTGTGTTGTTCTTTGCATTAGTAAAATTAATGTGTCTTCTATATAAAAAGGGAATATTCAATGTGGTAAAGCTCAGGGACATTCATGCACGTTAGCCCATTAATGCACGTTGCTAGGGCTAGGGTTAACGTGCATGATGCTATCATAAAAAAATCAATATTGATGACCCTCCTACACACCAATTGAATACAATAAAAAACATACTCACGGTCACTTTATTCAGCGCGTCTGACGACCCGTTTGATGCTAGAATCTCGTGAGCCAATCACGGGGCGGTGGCAGCAACTCAATGCACCAAAAGGCACAAAGACGCGATGGAGGCGACCTGCTGAAGATAAAAACAAGCATCAGAATTCAGGAAGAAAGGTGATTAAAGTGGCTTTAAATGTAGAATTAATGCCAGTGTCTGAAGGATCCAACACATTTAAGAAAGAGTGCCCTAAAATCTCCATAGCTAAAGTTCTAGAATAATTAGCATTCCCCCAGTATATTGTTTATTATGCTCGAAGCATTCGCTCATTGAAAATGCAATTACATTTCTGAGCATTAAATGTCATTATTTATGAGATATAGACAACACGATGCTGAGATTTTCTAATACTATCTATTACATGGGATATGCAAGTATCCATGAATACACGTTCCATAATTCAGTTTTTGTGTGCGAGTTGTTTATTCTTTGTCCTCGTCTGCAAAACAAATGATTTCTGTGCTTTGTGGCTTTTGTTCGAACCAAACACAGAAACACTCAAAGTCACACATGGGGCTGATGGGATGGTTGACGGCTAGAGTTGTTATTAAAGCGACACCCAGCAGAGTCTGGTTTTGCCGGATAAGGATGTCCTTAAAGGGGGATTTCTCAGTGTTAATGATGAATGATGAAGAAACAGCTGCCTCTGTGTGTGTGTGTATGAGAGAGACTTGGAGAGAATGTGAACATGAGGTAGGGACAGAATGTGGACAGATCAGTTGCATCTGTCTGCCTACATATTTTGGCCCTCAAATAGAGATCTTGGCAATACTTGCTAAAAGTGACTTTCCCCATTGGAATAGTCTGTGTCAATAACTTGGCTGCAGAACGGGAAGAAAAAAAAAGGAAACTGGCAAATGTGAGAGGCGCTCACATGGAACTCAAACTGTTACGGGGAAAGCTTCCAATAAACTTGCTCGAGAGCTTTTCAGAGAGACATGATGGACACACGATGGACACCAAACTTGTAAGTGCTTGGTCTTAATTCAAAGTTTTTCAAAGCACTGACAAAAAAAGAGAAACCACTTGTGAGTTCATTACGACACTTCTGTGCTGCTTTATCGCCGTACATCACACAACTTAGGGCACTTCATCCGGCCCTGAAATCAGTGGTGGACAGTAATGAATTACATTTACTCGCGTTACTGTAATTGAGAAGGTTTTTTTGTGTACTTATGTACATTTTTACATTTACTTAAGTATGTTTTTTTTGGAAGGACTGTACTTCGCTACATTTTAAATCACATCTGTTCCTGACTACTAAAAAATATTGGTGAATGACGAGGACAGGTGAATGATGAGGACAAGTGAATGATGATGAGGACATGTGAATAATGATGAGGACAGGTGAATGATGATGAGGACAGGTGAATGATGAGGACGTGAATGATGAGGACATGTGAATGATGAGGACAGGTGAATGATGAGGACAGGTGAATGACGAGGGCAGGTGATTGATGAGGAGATGTGAATGATGAGGAGAGGTGAATGATGATGAGGACATGTGAATGATGACAAGGGCAGGTGAATGATGATGAGGACATGTGAATGATGAGGACAGGTGAATGATGAGGACATTTGAATGACGTGGACAGGTGAATGATGATGAAGACAGGTGAATGATGAGGACATGTGAATGATGAGGACAGGTGAATGACAAGGACATGTGAATGACGAGGACAGGTGAATGATGAGGACAGGTGAATGAAGACAGTTGAATGACGAGGACAGGTGAATCGGTGCTAATCAAGGTCCCTGAGTGAGTGAGAAAGTTAAAGCGTTTGGTTACCTTTGACCTTTTCTGACCTTGTTCAAAAAGCAACATATTAAACAAAGTACTTTTACTTAAAATGTGATCAAAAATAGTGGTTCTTTTGCTTGAGGTGAATATTTCAGTACTCTTTCCACCTCCGCCTAAAATACAAACACTATGAATTCACAGCCCAAAAACGTAGGAACAATTTGTCAGCTATGCCTCAACTTTCTTTTCGGTAATCTGTTCCACACCTGACAAAGTTCTTCTCAGGGAAGGGTTACAGCGGCCAGATATCCCTGCCACTCTACGGCCTCCATCCCACTAATGCAATCCAGTCTGTTTCTACAAAGATCTAGGGATCAACTGTAGCAGCTGGGGATGAAAGGGCCCCAGCACTTGCCTTCGACTTCCAGGATCAGAAAGTCCAAACAGGGATAGCAACCTCTCAGCATTCAGTGTTTTCAATCAAGGGATCAGCTACTGTGACTGGAAACAAAATGTCCCAGACAGCCATCACACAGGAGTTGCTGGCAGGTGAAAGCTAGCATGACTAATATGGCTCTTCAGAGTGAAAATAGGCCGGTGTTGTTCTCACCTTCCGGAAAGAGGTACAGGAATAATGCTTTTGTCTCGTTTATCTCTCAGGGGTCACGGTCTAATAGCTTTTCAGGCTTATATTGCTCCAGTAACGGGGATTTAAAGTTAGCGTTTCGCTGCCCCAGACGGTGTAGTGACGGAGCTCGTTTACAAGTCATTCGGCGTTAATCATATTTATACCATAATAAATGTGATAAATATGTGTCTTTAGATGAAATGACTTTCAAGACGTGGATTTGAGAACGATCAAATCGCTCGGTTATGGCTTTCATTAAAAATAACACAAGGTAAGCGGACTGTTCTTTCATGGGCTGCCAAGACTGCAGTCGCACCGAAATATACCGACAGATTAACAGAAAAAAAAAAAGGTGTGACATATTAGTTATTTTAAATACAACCTTCGGGTTTATTACATGAATGCAAAGGAACTGAGTTACTGATGGAAACACAAACAACATGGATATGTGAAACTATACTGCATCTAAATCTGAACGTACATTCTGGGCGGTCGTTTCACTTCCACGTATTCTACAGGAAAAAAACGTTGCCTCAAATAGACAAATGTGAATCTGGACCAGCAGCGTGGAGACCTAAGGACGAGTGTGAACTCATTTATGCCCTCTCTATTCTGTAGGTGATGAAATGAGGCCTCTCCTCTCCTCTCCACCATTAATCACGTACACTACACGTGAAAATGAACTCAACCCTTCTCACTGTACGGCTCTCTACTTCCGCTCAAGGACACCTTGCAACGGTCAAGAGGAAGTTGCATCTTTGCGAGCGTTTGCCTTCGCTATTTACGACTCGGGGGAGGGAACGCTCCTAAATCTCCATCCACGTAGCTTCATCCTCCGCTTCTAAGAGACCAATGAGCACTTCCATAAACCCTTTTGTCTTAGGGAAAAAAAGAAGAAGAAAAGCCTTTAGCCCAATTTATACTCCTGCGTAAAGTGCTCTACATAGGTTACGCAGAGCACTCTGCATGGAGCCTCTTGGAGAGTCTCTGCGTCGTCTCCGGGTGCACAAAATATTTTTTAAGTGTCTGTCACTCCGTCAAGGGACAACGGAGACGGCAAGAGCTGCGATCGGTCCTCAGGACAGGCCGAGCTAAGCTGCTCTGTGCCGGCCACTGTGCGCACCGAGCATCCACAGAGGCGGAGCTGATCACCGCCGACAACGTCGCAGCCAAACTATAAATACGTCATATCTTAATACACACGGCACACGTTTAGATTCTAAATGGCTAATTTCTCGCCTCAAATTATCTTAAAACTGCGTTCCGTGACACAGAAAAGTGAGAAACGGCCACCGTTTCAATGTTATTCAGCTGCAACGACAACAACAGTCTTTCTCTCTCGGACGCCATTGCTCACTGTAGCCAAAAGCACAACAACCTTGCGTGGCGACGCCTACTGATCGGGCGGGAAATTGCAGTGCGTATCCGTCACCACGACGGAGAAGTATGAAGGCTAGTGTGGTCTCCGTGGTTACGCAGTCGGATAACGCATTACGCACTCGGAGAAGTATAATGTGGCCTTTATCCTTGTACTCCGCCTTAGTTACATAATTCCGCTGAAAACTAAAGTAAAATATGGGAGAGACAGAGTCCGAAGACGGCGAGTGAAAATAAAGACACGAAGAGCGGGAATGGCAGCGTGAAAGAGAAAGGAGTTAGAGGAGGAGGAGTAAAGAAGAGAGAGGGCTGGGGGAAAGAAAATGAGCTTGGTTCCCTTTGTGGCTCTGTGCTTCACCACTTAATCATGGCCCCGGTCTTTAAATAGGTCTTTACAGCCATGGAATATTGGGAGATTAATGAAAGAGAATGGTGGACGCCGCCGTAATGCTTTGACGTTCCTCTCGTTTATACTTCAGTTTTACGCCGATTTAATTTTTTACTTCAGCACCAACTCCTCTTTTGGGTTTATCATTAAAAAGTAGAGCGGGAACATTTAACATATCCAGTTTAACTCCCTCTCTGTCTCTTTATATGTTTGCCCACTTCAACATTGTCTTACTGGAGGAGCGGGCATGCTAATTTGAAGCTAAGCAGCAGCAAAGTATATAACAGACAGCAGAACCTTGAACACCAAACTATTACAGTCATTATTACTCTCAAATATAAAATACCTCTTTAAGTGTGATTTATACTGTGTATGTATTGCTTTGAGTGTCTATTATTACTTCCATGAAACCAACTAGTGTTGTACCAGATATCATTTTTAACTTCAATAGAAAATTTACAACACTTCCACACTTTTTTTTATCATCTTTATCATTTTTTATCAGCAACTGTGGGCATATATTCATGTGGTCTAATTGTGTTGTTTCTCCAGTGACAATAAAGATCCACTAATAAGATTCACTCACACTTTCCCCACATAGAGGCGACATGGCTATGCAGCACCTCCTACTGTCTGTGTCTCGTATAAAAATTCCCTACCATCTGCTTTATCATTGTAAAAACTTAATAAGAAAATTTGATTTTTTTTTGTTTGTTTTTAATGTTGCTGATTATTTATGAACATTTTATAATCACTCAAAATAAAAAATAAAACTTATTCACATAGGATAACATTGTCATTTCAGGGTAGAAAAGGCATTTCTATAAATAATAAACGTAAGTGTCTGACTCACAGGATGCTGGCTCACGGTCACCCTGACATCACTCACACATAATAACAAAGAGCAACTTATGCAACTTAATGTGGGCGTTATTCTACGACACAAACACACAAAAAATGATGACCGTTCGTCATTCAGGACAAAATAGTAACAACAATAATACAAAAAAAAATCGGGCAAAATTTAAAATGAAATGCACTGGAATTGGAGTCATCTGTTGCCGTGGCACCCACATTAGCATAGGCATCTAAAGCGAACTTCGTAGTCAAGGCAACGGCGATCTTTCTGGAGTTTATTGAGGCAAATCAATCCCACATGTCGATTGGTGCTGAAAAAGAAATTTGCGCAGTTAAATGAAAATATGCATTGATGAATTTTGTGATTTAAATGTTTGAAAAATATAAATCAAAAAACCATCTACATCGTGATTTGAATAATTTGTTTATGCTTATCTTTTCTTATATTTATCTAAAATTTATGATGAGACAATGTCTGTTTCCTGTCTTTGGACATTGAGACAAAAACTCAAACAAATGTCATTATAAATATGCGATATAATGTTCAAATTCCACCTTTAACACAGAAAATCTGGTGTTTGTGTACAACTACAATGTTTTTTCTCAATAAAACCTTTTTTGTTTTTCTTCATTTTAAATAGTTAATGCACCATTTTAACATGCAGTAAATTGTAAATAACTTCCAGAAAGCTATTCTGGAAAAATGGGCAAAAACACTTATTCACAAGACGGTTAAAATAAGCAAAAACGAAAAAAGTCTTAGGTGTTAAAGGGTTAAAGGTTCAAATGTCCAATGTAATATTATCATAAATAAGCATTATCAGTAAATTGATGTATTAATTTTTTTCTTATTCCTTAGTACGTTATTAGAGATTCTTATGTTCTCAGTAAAGAACAATAAAGTAACCTTTGTTTAAAAGTTTCAGACAATAATACTTATCTGGAAAATTACCCAATTTCCTCAGAGGCCTCATTAAAATTGAATATAGCCTAATGTAAATGTGCATCTGCAAAGTTCCCATTCACTGTGTGCTCCAGGCTCTATCATGATAATGTTGGAACTTTGAAGGCTGTATAAGTATTGAATGATTGGTGGGTTGTGACAATAACATTTAAGCTCTTATATTCTTCTCTTATAGGAAAACTTACTAAATGTCTTGCTCTGTGCTGCCGGCTGCGACTGGCACAACGGGCCTGGCCTGAATCATCAGAGGTTTTTCACAGATCTCTCCTGGGTTTTCTGACCTCAGGCTACCCAAGATCTCCCAGTCCCCTAATCCACTGGGATCGTCCCGGTCATACCACTTGGTCCAACACACTGAAGGAAGCGCTAAAATAGAAGCAGCATGATTTCAGTGTTACCGAACCTTTAAAAATTACATACTACCTTAAAACGTACAGAGGCTATAAGAATGTGCAGTATAGAGTGTCTTTTTCTCAGCACAACCAAGCCAATATGATAAAATACATATATTTTCATCAACTATATAAACACACCTGAGCAGAATTACTGAATTATGTGACCACCCCACCAGGATGTCCATATAAGGAGATGTTTGGTAGAGATATCTAATGACAAACCCTATACACATAAACGACTACTAAAAACAAAAAAAATCATATATCTTTAACTGCAGTTTTGACGTTGCAGAAATCGGTAGTCTACCTATCAAACGTTAAAACCGCTTGCCAAACGTATCACCGCCTACTGTAGAAAAGCAGAGGCTGACACTCAAGTAATTCCTCACTAGTGCTTAGTGACTGCTTATGGACATCAACAAAAGAGAAAAATGGAGTCCACTTTGCAATAGTAGCTTAAAAGTGTAAAAGTACTGTACCTGGTTTGCAGATAAATGGGGGACTAAAGAAGAGACATCGGAAGCGAACGCGATAATCACTGCACATCTTGTTTTCCGTTTGGTCTCTGTTCCTGCAGACGAATCCTACAACTGTGTCTTGTCTGGCAAAACAAAGAGCAATTCTTAGGATTCTTAAGGAAAAAGCACATTACGGCTGTTGTAGAAACATGGCGGTGGCCTTCATCTAGCAAGGCCCTTGCCTGCACTACATATATATTAAAGGGTTTTAAAGCAAATATACACTTAAATTTCTGCCAATAAATCCAGCAACACCTAAACACTGGATCTTCATGTGTCCAATACCATAGGAAAATGTTTCCCAAATACTTCATTACATTTTCGAAAAACCTCTAATTGCATTTATATTTACCTATAAATCACATCCCCAGTATCAGATGGACTTTCCTCAGATAGAGTTTCGGCCTCGATGGCTGTTGGGTATCGGCAGATCTTTCGTGGGTTGCTTCGACGAAGAGAAAGGAGGGTTTCCCAATCTCCAGTTCCAGAAGGGTTATCTCTATCAAACCACTCTGTCCAGCACTGTGGGAAACCTTGGGAGAAGTTAAAGCAAGAAGGGAATATTGTAAACTCTCCAAGTACACATTGATCTCCTCAATTTCCAAATGCTCATAAAAAATCTGTTACCAATGGGACGCGGGGGGCGCTGTGGGGGGCCCTGTGGGGGGCCCTGCTGGTTGCTTTCTGAAAATGACAGTCGAAGCAGAGGTTTATTTTGGGAATGTGTACAGAGCAGATAGACGGTAGTGTCATCATCAAAGCAGCGATCGCAATGAACTTACCAACGACCAGTCCCAGAACAATGGAAAGGCTCAGCTATAAGGGAAAAAAAAACATATAAAATGTTGATCTTATAGAATATGAGAAACTATACTTGAGTGTTCATTATATTCATAGGAAATGTCAAAATGTAGACGTTTAAAGTGCATATTACAAAAGGTCATATTACCAGTTTGATCATGATGACGGCAGATGAAAGTGGAACTCTAAAGCAAGGGTGCAAAAATAAGATTGTTTGAGCGGTATCAGAAGAAGTGAATCAAACATGATTGTAATTAACACATCCAAATCTTTAGTCAATTTCATTAAAACATAAGCTGAAAATTATGAATTCCTTGGTATCTCATAAATAAAAAGTATAATAGTACTCACCCACAGAGCTTCTCAGGCGACCGTGTGATTCTGCTCGGCTTCATGAAGATGTCTCCCCACTTATATAGCATGTGAGCACAATCGGGAAGATATTTAGTTACCAGACACGCCCGAAGACACCATTTTCCAGTCAAAAACGGCTATAGCATTACCGCCGTGTTATTTGTCATTTCCTTTCATGCTTCACACAAACAAATACAAGGGAACGCAAGCATGTAGGAACACAATAGGTTGAAGAAATATGTCTTGCTTCAAATTTCCCTTTGCAGCAGAGCGGAAAGTCTCAAATGCCATAAAATGTATGTTGTTGACCAGATCTTAGTTCCAAATCGGCAAAATAGGTCAGAGGCACATTTACCTGGAAGATTCAACCCCGAAAATGTGCTCATACATGGTACATACAAGTTTTTCCTTTTCTTTTGTGAAACTAAAAAAATGTACTAGTCATAGACCACAGCACCATAGCAGATAAGTACACATGGACAGACGATGATGAACATGTACAACTGAAGCAGTTACCGTCCTGTCATTTACAGAGAGCTGGATGTGCACAGCTGCAGTGAACACCATAATCCAGACATACATTTGGCTTCCTCCTGGCAGTTAAAGGCATCCGTCATGCTATCTCTGCAATTAAAAAGGGGTTGATTTGAGTGCAGGCGGCTGATAGGAATTCATTGCACCTGGACTTAATATGGTTGCTATTTTAGAAACCGTTTGCGTGCAGTACGGTGGGTAATTTATCTCACAGTAACAGAGCACACCCTGATGTTCATGGGAAAGCGACGTACGGATTTATTCACATTGAGATGGTAAACTAAACCATTGTCCTTTATTACATTACATTACATTGTCCTGTGTGCTACTTTCAAACATTGACGACGGCCTTTCGTCTGCGTAACTTTAGACCCGTCTGCCCTCTTTACAAAGAACAGAAAGCAGTTCATCAAGGTGAAATGATCTGTGAGTATACACTGTGTTATGTAAGAGACATATTATGTCTCTTACATAACATAGTGTTTATTGTAAGTGTCGTGAGATTGATTCATCGGTGGTTGTATTTCTGGCCATGACACCACATGTACACAGCCCTTCTTGAGGTTCAACTCCTCGTAATCAACTTATCTCATGGCAACAACTCAGTGCATGTAGACACTGTCAAGGTGTTGAAACTGAGCATTGAACACCTTGGGTTGAGAATGGTCTGACATTGCCAGAATTGACCGGAAACAATATGCAGGCTGTAAATTAATACACATCACCTCACCCCTTAAAGCTCCCATAGAGTGGTCCTATCACACATATGTGGGTTATACAGGTCTACTTACATACAAAAACCTCCTAGTTGCTGCAAACGAGCCGATCAAAATCTCTCCTTACTGAAGCTCTCGTCAGCTGCACTGTTTCAGACCGAAATCTCACCCCCAGAAGACGGAACTGTGTTGCGATTGGCCAGCCAACGAGATCTTTCTCAACTGTCTTGTGATTGGCGATCAAAACATTGTTAAATGACTTCGTCACGACTCCCCGCCATAGTCCCTCATTGACAGAAGTCAGAAGACACTGTGAAACACCTCCACAATGGACGTTCTTCTTCTTCTGCGGTTCAGTGTATGTGCCCGGACTAGTGCCCGAGAAGGAGGATCTGCTGTTCAGGAGGTGCAATCCTTGCGTCACGATTCCAGGCTTTTTCAGACCACTTGCAGAGCCCGAGAATACAATAAAACCCAGCGTTCACAGGGTGGCTGAACTGTTTGTTTTCGAAACTTTAGGGCTTCATAAACGAGGTAATGGTGCAGATGCACACCAAAACGTTAATTGGAACTTCCGGTTTACGGGAGCTTTAAAGTAGAAGACCATTCCCGCCACAATTACTGGAAAGGCAAAAGTACCAAGAGATGCTTCACATGTGAGCAATTGTTTTCCGCTGAAAGTTGACTGGCATTAAAAAACAACTACAACGAGAGCGCGGTACCCGCTGCCCTCTTTCTCAGTGTCCATCCTCTGTAGTGCTTGTGTGTGCGCTAATTAATTGCCCTTTGAGAAGAATGGCCACCTCCTTCTGTTCAATAGCAGCTGGAGATGGTCTCCGTCTATTCATACATCAGCATTAAACTTTGTCATATGGAGGGGCCGGAGCAATATTTTACACTAAATTGTGCTTTGGACTGGATGCCAAAGTACAAATGACAGCATGGTGTAAACTCATTTATCATATGAACGCGCACACACACCTCCCCCCTTATCTCTGTTACCCCAAACTCCCCCAGTCTCTCCCTCATTCCCCGTCTCCATGGAAATCATTTGTGTCTCCGTCCTCCTGCAGTGAAGGCGCTGACTGCAGGGGTTTCTGTTGACCATCATCTACATTTATGCAGACACTGGGAGCCATTAGATGGCATCTCAGACACACACACACACAGGTTTGTGCAGCTAGTCTTTGTTGGACACTGCACTGACTTTTATTGATTTGGACAGGTGAAACCAAAGTGTTATTCCTAACCTTCATCTAACCACAGTTCAAATATTGGCCATAAACGTATCGGGCTCCTCAGAAATGAGATTCTGTGTCATTAGGACCAGGTTTTGGTCTCCATGAGGAATACACACACACACATTCTTGTACAGCATTCTTAGTGAGGACTAATAGAAGAAGTGGTTGCTAGTCTTTGAAACAGGAGAAGCTCATTTCAGTCACAGTTAGTTATACTTAAATTCTTAAATACATTTTTCAAACGGACAAAGAGACGCCACATTATGTAAACCTCAATGCTGTAATCATGTTTTTATTTACAGCGTATATGTCTAAAATGAAAGTATCGGCAAGCAAATAACCCACAACAAGCAGTTATTTGTCTATAGACAAAACCGCCGCGCAGGACTGAGGCAGTTTCTGCCACGCTGTCAATCAAAAACTGGTTCCCGCCTTTCAGACAGTTGCTCCAATCGCCATGCAGGAGCCCAGGTTCCTCCCACCGCCCCCAACCCACCGCAGTGGAAGCCGCGCTTCACTGGAAGGGATGACTGTGCCGCATTTGTCCAATCATGTGGTGACTGAAGTGGTTTAAATGCGAAAGTCACGTAAGACGAATGACACGTTCTAATCGTATTCTAGCGCACGTTTAGTATTAGCATTAGAGGAAGCTGAGCATTTGACATAATGAATATCCTAGCTTGTTACCCTATAACATTTATCATCACAACCTAATAACTCTTAACCTAACATTAACCCCAATTCTAACCCTAAAAAGGGTCTTACCTCTAAAAAAAAACCTATAGGGATATGAGGATCAGTCAAAATGTCCTCACTTCCTGTGGTTCATTCATTTTGGTCCTCACAAAGATAACACTTGCACATACACGTGCATCCTTTCTAGTTTTAGATCTTTCTCTTAGTTACATTTATTGTATAAAATGAAGGAGATGCATATATATATATGCCTGGGACGATTATTATGCAACTCTGATGCACAGCCCCAATTAATGCTGGACGGAGTGCATTGTGATCAGTAAGTGTGTGGCGGTCAGGTGATAAATGAGCGTGCACTCTGCCAGTCAACAGTGATTTGTTCAAGGGCAGTGAAAATAAACAATCTCCACGTTGATCCTAATGATGAAGCTCATTTTAGGTAATTGATGAAGCTGAAGAAGGTCTTCGGGATGAAAATGTCGTATTAGATGTTCTTCACTGAGTGAGTGAGTGAGTGAGTGTGCAAGGGTTTTTGCCGTTTGAAAAAACCCATGATGGTTTTGAGTTACAATGTTTTGGTCGGGTTTGTTTGGGGACATTTCAGTGTGATGTAACACTCCGCTGAGTGATCCTCTTTGTGGCAAACATCCTCTCTAGAGGATGATGAATGTCACCTGATAATCTCCATTGTCAGCAGTCAACAACAAATAAATGTCAGTTAACGACACTGTGTGTAATTCACGTTAACGCTCGCGTGTTCCAGCAGTTCAGGAAACATCAATATTAGACAGTGAGTCCAATATTAAATGCCATTTTATTCTATTATGCTAGCTTAGCTCTCATCAACTTCTGTTGGAATTGTGTTGCTGCTAAATTCTAATATGGCTAATCTGGAATGTTTTGCTGAAAACAGCACTATTTAGAATGGTGCAACGATATATAAACCATAGCTTTGTATATGTTTAAATAGCGAGATGTTATGTTGTCATGTGTTGTTGCCTAAACACGGATCCGTTGAAAATGATACACTTTGGCAGTGAGCTGACTCAAAAACAAAAAGTATCTCGGAATGACTTGAAATTTACCATGATAATAGTCGGTATCGCCCTGAACATGGATCCGTTGAAAATGTTAGCATATCTCTTAAGGAATAATTTTAATGAATTTTTGAAAATCAGGACATGATCCATTTGCCCTGATACACTTTGACAGTGAGCTGACTTTCTTCTCAAAAACAAAAAGTATCTCCGAATGACTTGAAATTTACCATGATAATAGTCGGTGTTTTAATGAATTTTTGAAAATCAGGACATGATCCATTTGTTGCACAATACTGTTTCACCACCCCAGGTGCCACGCTGCAGTATTGGCTTATCTTCCCTGTCAGATGTGGGCTTTTTCCACAGCGCCATTTGGAAAGCAAATAATTAAAACATTAAAAATACACAATTAGAAATAAAATAATGGACATTTTGTCTGATTAAAAAGGATAAGGAAACATGCAAACTGTATTATGTATGTAGATCATATATGTAAAACTGAAATTGACAAAAATCTTTAGGAAAAAAACATGCTTTCCAATTACACTGTAACATGTTTAGACTACCCTTAAATTTTGCATTTGAGGCTTTCAGGGGGTCTTGAATGTTAATCAGGGGGGTCTAACCCCCCAAGACCCGCCTGTATTTCGCACAGTGCCTTTAACCCTTAGAAAACAGAGCGCACAGTATATACAGACGGTTAATTTTCACAAAACTGTAAGTACTGGGTGCACTAAGGGTTATTATATATTAGGAGGCCGTCATTTTGAACCAACATGTTTTTACAACAGCACACGATCGACAAAGTAGACATTGTTCGATGCTAACTGAAGGACACAGAGGTTCTACATCACACTTGGTAGACTAAAGGGTGAGGTGAGGGATACTTATTTAACATACCGTGCCTTCAAAGCAGTAGGAAGGTACAACAAATCCATTTGTAAAACCTCCTCAGCTTAAATTATCTATCTATTCTCAACACACTCACCTCTAATGAAACTGGCTGTTTACAAGGTCATAAACTTAACCGTAGCATTAACAAACCACTTATGCAATTGGCTGGCACCATCGCTGCGGTCACTTACTGACAGTACGAAAAGGTCTATGTGAAATATTGGCTGTTGATTTTGGACTGTTTTGCTTTTCTCCAAACTTGTTTGCTGCTGTTGTATTCACAGGGTTGTGTTAGCCGTATAGTTTAAATATTGTCATAATCAGCTCATTCATTTTCTCGCTAAATTAAAGTGCAATCATGAGAGTCGCCTTGCCCATCGTATCTGGTCATGCAAGGCTTTTTTTTTTGTATACACATTATATCCTTAGAGAAAAGCTTCATCTTCACTATCCAGCTGTTAAAAAGACCGTGCTGCAGAAAGTGGCTCGAGGATAATTATGTAAAATAGAGGTAGGAAGATGGAAATGTGCTAAGGGTTTAATTATCACTGGAAATGAACTTCACACTGCACAAAGGCAACAAAGGCAAAACACTTATATGAGACACAGATTAGATAATGAGCCTTTTAAATGCAGCTTCCTGTGTCTGGCACATCTTGGGGTCACACAAAATGCTTATTTATTGGTCCTGTTTATTTATCTATTTAGTGTTTTTTTGGTATAGCTCATTAGCGAGCGAGATGCCTGGAAAGAAATAGCGGGGTGTATTCAAAGTGTTACCAGAAATGACTGAAATCTTTTCTCAATTTGGAGAATGGTGGGTTTTGCACATCATTGTTAAAAGGGTCTATTGTGTTAACTGCACATGCAAATTGGAAGTGCGGTAAAGATCCAAACCCTGTGCATTCATACGGCGGCGCGGGGGTTATTTTGTTGATGCATACATTCACTTGGAGAGAATTTGTTCCATAAAATATGCATGTGTGTATTTCCAGGATGAGGAATGAGAGTGTGAGGACTCATTGATATTTTTTTCAGGCCAGCAAAAATTCTTCTAAACTCCCCCCCCCCACACACACACACACCACCCCTCAGTGACCTGTTCTTACACGCTCTATACACACACACGCACACATGTACACAAACCTTTTATTGCACATAACAGTGCCTCCGTGTGCGGTGTGTCTGTCAGTCGTGCTCTTATACGTACGTCATCATTCGTCTTGCAACCTGACAACCATTCAATCAAAGACTGGCCTCAGGGACCGAGTCGGAACTCTTCTCCACAGGGACGGCTGGCTGTTACCATGGTAACTGTGGAGGTGTGCGACCCACCAACAAGCCAGAGAAAAGCGGTGTTGTATTTTCCCCCCCTCCCCTGTGAAAACATCAACTTTTTTTTTTTCTAAATCTGTCTTCCTGTTTTCTATCTTTCTCTGTTTGTCTGTGTGGATGATTGCATGTACCACTCACTTGTGGGTAATCTTCATGTGTCAGGTGTCTCCCATCATTTCTCAGGGGGGAATATTTATCCACGGAGGCTTCAGGCTCTGCATTTTAACATTAAAATGACTTCAATTGTATTCTGTGGTGTAATTAAAAAAAAAAAGGAAAGATGCCTGAGAGCAAGGGCCTGTTTACCATCTTCATTTTGCATGTTAGCATTTGCTAATTATTACAAAATAATTATACAGCAAAGACTCCTGGGAAAGTTTTGCCAGTTTGATAATTAACAATGGAAGCGGGAAAATAATAATAATAAAAACGGCCTAATGATGGCACTTAATTAAAAGTGAGTAATTATGATTCATCCTCAAGGGGACGTTAATTAATGCACCAAGTATCACATCAATTAAACAACCAACCATACAGTCAACCAACCAACCGACCGACCGACCAACATCCAAACATATCATGGATATCAATAGTCAACAGCTGTTTTAAATACTTTTTAAATACAAGAAATTGTGGGGCAAGCTGCCAAGAGATTATCCAATTGACCAACCGACCAACCAAACAGAAAATCCAACTAACTGACAAACCAACCAAACAGAACATCCAACTAACTGACCAACCAAACAGAACATCCAACTAACTGACCAACCAACCAAACAGAACAACTAACTGACCAACCAACCAACAGAACATCCAACTAACTGACCAACCAACCAAACAGAACATCCAACTAACTGACCAACCAACAAAACAGAACAACTAACTGATCAACTAACCAAACAGAACATCCAACTGTCTGACCAACCAACCAAACAGAACATCCAACTAACTGACCAACCAACAAAACAGAACAACTAACTGACCAACCAACCAAAGAGATCATCCAACTGAACAACCGACCAAAGAAAACATCCAACTGACTGACCGACCAACCAACCAATCAAACAAACAAACAGAACATCCAAATAACTGTCAACCAACCAACCAAACAGAACATTGAACTGACCAACAGAACATCCAACTAACCGACCAACCAATCAAACAGAACGTCCAACTGACTAACTGACTAACCAACCAACCAAACAGAACATCCAACTGACCAACCTAACATAACATCCAATTAACCGACCAACCAACCAAACAGAACATCCAACAGAACATCCAACTAACTGACTGACCAACCGAACAACTTAACTGATCAACCAACGAACTGACCTATCAAGCAACCAACTAATCAATCAATCAATAAAACAGAACATCCAACTGACCAACCGACCAATTAACCAAACAACCAACATCATTTACAACAATATAAGTGAACAAACTAAACTGTATTTTTGACTAATTATAATTTCCAGTTGAACCGTGCTCTCTGTGATATATAGTGTGTCTAATAATCTGTCCCAGTGCTACAGTCTCTGCTAATAAAACCCGGACTACTGTGCAGCAGAAACCATGCAGCATGTCTTACATGGAGCCCACTTGCTATTTTCACTTGACATCCTCTTTCCTCTGTGAGTAATTAAAGAGAGGGTTTGGGCACAGACAGTGACAGGAGGTCTGCAGAGATAGCCAGTGGTCTAATTAGAAGCACATATCTCCATTCTACTTTAAAAACACTCCTCACCTCTGCTTTCACACCAGCTGTGTGAGGTTTGATTTTCTTTTTTCCTCAGCACTGGAAAATGGGTGTTTAATGAAATCCCTTTTTCTTTTTTTTTGCTGCAGGAGTTTCAAGGGTGTGAAACAGTAAACAAAACAACACTCAGGAGAATTAAGGTGGCTTCTTTTGGTGTTATGTCTGAAATTATGATTAATCGCCATGGAAGAGAGGAGATAGTATAGCAAACAAGCTGCACTGTCTCTCTCAGAGAGTAAATGTGGAACAACGTGGTCACACGGATGCTGCCTCATCACATTCCAATGTGTCATGTGTAACTGATAAAATATTAACCAGGGAGAATATTTATGCATGTGTTCTTGTTGTTTTTTTTTTCACCCGACAGGCTTCTGTTGTCAAGGAAATGCTATGAACTGAGTCATTACGCTGGAGGATCATGTTTATTCTGCTCGCCTCTGTATTATTTCTCATTCAAAGCCCCGACAGCGCTTCTCCGCTCGTTGACGTTGATCCGTGTCACAGCCAACTGCCAATCTGTACTCTGCTGCTGCTGCGCGGGGCTTTGCCTGCTGACAAATGGCTTGGAGGAGAGGTCCAAGGAGAGTCCTGTCAGAGGCATTCAGCCCTGTGATGCTGCAGCAATCTTCGCAGCTATGGGGGGGTGGAAGAGTGCGAAACAGAAGGAGAAGGAAATGCTGATCCTTAAAAAGTTCTTTGAAAGAAACAAACTTATACAGGCTGAGTTTCTAAGTCGCCATTCGTTCGCTTTATGTCAAAAAACAAAAAAAATCCCTCCAGCGTGAAAATAATTCCCATAAAAATGAAACTTGCATCAACAACACGAGGACACAAAAAACTCGCGGAAAAGCTTCTTGTTTTGGCATAAACCGGCGTGCAATTGAAAACCCACAATCCACTGCAGCTTTGGTTCACACTTTTATTGGCTGATAATCGTTCGCGTGAGCCAAAACAAAAGAGACCAAACGGAGAAACGAAGGGAGGGAGAGAGGGAGGGTGGGCATACTTGAACAGTGATATAAAAGCATATTTTTGTTGTGTTTTTATGTGAAATTCATATCCAAAAGGTGAGGAAATTTCTGAAATGTGTTGTTGTAGTTGTTGTTTTTGTGCTACCGTGTCTGCAGGAAGACATTTTCTATAACTCTTACAAGTTTTCACACACACAAACTTATATTTAGATGTAGTTTTGTTTATTCCTTTCTGGATTTTAATGTTTTTATAACTGGTGTATGATTCATTGAAATTGCCTCCCAGGGACGAATGCATTTTTTTTTCCAACTGGATTGAAACTATAAAGTTACAGCTTGGCTTACAGGAAGAATGTTCAATCAATTTAATCCATCCATCCATTTTCTACCGCTTTATCCTCCAAATGAGGGTCGTCAGGGGGGCGCTGTGCCAATCAAAGTCAAAGTCACTTTATTTTGTCTCCCCAGGGAGAAATCTGTCTTGGGTATCAGGAAGTGACTGCATCAATGACAACAGTTAAAAATGTACACCATACAAGCGTTATTAAAGAGCACAAAAAAGTACAAACATACACCAAACATTTGGGTTTCTGTGCAAATTACCATCCACGTGCTTGTGCAAAAAAGCTATCCAACATTCATTCTGTTCTACCTTACATGCCTTGCAAACATGCTAACATCCAATTCATGCTTCCCACATTCATGCTCATCCAACTGCCATCCATGTGCTTGTGCAAAAGATAAAGCTCAGCTGACATAGGACGATAGGCAGAGAACACCCTGGACAGGTTGCCAGTCCATCACAGGGCCACATAGAGACAAACAACTAGTCACATTCACATGGTTAATTGAGAGAGTCAAATTTACCCAATCCCCAAATCTGCATGTTTTTGGACTGTGGGAGGAAACCGGAGAACCCCGGAGAAACCCCACGCACATAGAAAGGCCCTTGTTCCAACCAGAGCTGGAACCCGGGGCTTCTTGCTACAAAGGCAAGAGCGCAAACCACCACACCAACAATCTCCTTATATCTGATTCTACTTGAGGGTAGAATGTCCCTCAGTTTGAGAACCATTGAACAAGACAGAATCCCTGCCAGGGAAGAGGCAGCGTTGGAAAGTCATGCAGAAGGTAATCGCTCCTCTGGGAATCTTAGACCAGCCAGCGAGAGAGAGCGAGAGAGAAAGAATTTACACTACAATTTCTGCTTCATCACATGAAGCTCAGTGAAGAAGAGACAAGCTACTGGAGTTAAAAACCTCAGTATTGCATGTTATGAATCACTTCATTGTAAACAACCCCCGCAGTAATCATCCAAATTCAGGACTTGGTTCAACAGCCTGAAGTGGTTTGTGCGTTGAAACGATTCCACTGGGGGTGGGAGAAGAGAAAAGAAAGTGCATACACTTACTGCAATATCACAGTCGGTGTTTAATAATGTGAACAAGACGGATGAAGTAAGACATCAATAAATCCTCCTCCTCTTTCCTGCAAACAAACGTACGTGCAAACACGGGGACACAGCAACCCCAGGTGAGATTCATTGCAACTCAATGATGGAAGGACGTCTCACTCCGGGGACGCAGTATTGCATCGTCAGAGTTCTCCGACAGATATTAATGTCGCGGAGGAACATGATGGATGGAAATTTTCCTTTTTGATGTCGCGTTTCTATCCCCGACTCCCCCGTCTCCCAGAGCCTCGCGTGCGCGCCGCAGACATGTCTTTAATGAGCTCTGGTAGCATCCATTTCCTCTGACAGCCATTCCTTAGTGGCCTCTTTCCCCAAAAAACGCTCTGACGAGCACCGACTCCCCGGAAGACGAGGTGGGGGACGGGGGACGTCTGATGACAGAACACCCGGGTTTTCTTGGGGAACATGCAGCGAATTCGGGGCTTTGTTTTGCTTTAATACTGAATGAGAAAACGACTCGGGGGGGTGGGGGGGGGTGTTTTAACACCTGCTATGTTGAATTGTGCAAGTTGTAAACCGTAGAAGTGACACAACTAGGATTAAAAAAACACCATCAGAGGTGGATTTAACGTACGTCATTGTTCATTACATTATCTTCAAGTCTCGAACACGACATATGCTTATTACGACTCATAAGATGTGCAAAGTGTTTACGTTGCCACTTTCTTCTTCATTATTAATACAAGAGGGAGGGAACCTCCGTTTGATGGACAGCGTTGTAAATCAACACTTATTAAGCGCCGTCTGTGCTCGTTACGCGTCCACGGAATGAAAGCGATCGGTGACGAGAAGCGATTGAAATTCAAACTGCTCGTCTTCTAAACATACTGTAAATCAAGTTATTGACTGGGTGTGTAATATAAATATCCCTTTAAGATACGGACCAAGAAAAAAAGCAAAGGAAAAATGATTTACCTCTACCAAACGGTTGAGACGTCTGTTCGTAATAAAACTTGGTTTACATAATTCATAAAGTGCAACATTCAGAACAAGTCACATTCATTTAGTGTTAGTGACTATATCTCTGACTTAAAGTGTGGTCTACCAAATGGTTGAGAAGTACCTTAAAGGGTTAAAGACATGAGTTACAGAGAAAAAAAAAAGTATACTGCACGTAACTTTTATGCATTTCATATCACAGCCAACACTGGGAAAAAGGCAAAACAGTGATAAAAATGAAAAGAGCTTTCCTGTAAAAGCGTCCGCCGAGAGGTGATTTAATAACAGATAGTGAGCTTTTTTTTTTTTTGAATGTGTAAGTATTGGGGGCCTAAAACTAAAGGCCCCTTTTATCCTTTGACTTAAGCTTTACTCGAGGAATAACATGTCCCTTATCACAGACTTCACACCACAGGCTGCTGAGTGAAGATTTCACAGCGCAGGCAAAGCAGCTCGATCCAAAAAAACAAAACACGAAGGGATTTCTTTTCTTTTCCGTCTTTTGTGTCTCATCTCGCCCCGACTGCTGTAGGCATCACGCGTCAGATAAAATGAACATTTCTATTCCCTAAAACAAAGATTGTTTACGTTCGATGATGCTCATCTTGTTTAGGTTTTAATGAGACGTATCGATTGTAGATGATGAAAATGCAAAGACTGACAGACGGGGGTGTGGGTAAAAAAAAAAGAAAAAAAAAAGGCAATAGCTGAATAATAAAAATGTCTGACTCATGTCAGTTTTATTGCATTGGAAATCTTGCGTCTTCACTCTGCCTGTTTAATAAAAGCAGCAGTTGTCTCCACTCTTTCCTGCAGCTTTACAATACAACAGAGCTGACACCTAGTGGTGGGAATATTGACCAACTACTGCTACAAGATACTGCCCCCCCCCTTTTTTTTTTTTTATTTAGCCTTGAGGTTCTTTATCGATCCCCGTCTGGATGTTCTCCCGTTGTTTTCCCAGTCTCCTGGTTGTGCATAGGTCAGGATTAATTACAGAAGAGGCCCACCTGCAGCTGCAGAGATTCAGCAGCTTGTCGAAGGACAAATCAGCGCGGGGCTTGAGGATAAAGTGACCTGAAACAAACCCCCCCCCCCCAGTAAAACCACCCAGCACTGACAGACCTCAGCTCAGGTTATTTCCACTTAATGAATGGAAATTAACTTTCAACTCAACACAAAAAAGATGAGTAAACACATCATTGTTGTACGATTTACAATACTTAGAACCTGACACCTCTGGCTTCATGCTGCAGGGCTTTTCCTATGTTGTATAATATTACGCAACACATCATTGACCTCTGAAGGAGGTATATGTTTTCACTGGAGTTTGTTTGTCTGTCTGGTTGTTAGCAACATAGCTCGAAAGGTCACAGACGGATTTGGATGAAATTACCAGGAAATGGGACCAGGAACAAGTGATTCAATTTTGGGTGTGATCCATAGATACTATCACTATTTAATATCTATTTTGTAGGCACCGAGCTGCCTTGGCGGAGGTCTGCGCTCTCCGAGTTCTTTTCTAGCCTTATTCTTGTTCTTGTGTTATCAAAGTACACTACTCACAAAAAGTTAGGGATGTTTGGCTTTTGGATTCAATTTCAGAATGCACTTTAACCTTTACAGGTGAACTTAAGTTAACCTTCTCTAAACTTTTGAATGCACATGTCCAATAGTTCAGTGGTAGAATATCACTGTAGCATGAACTTTTCATACGGATGTTCTTGTAGAATATCCCTAGCTTTTTGTGAGTAGTATATATATATGTATATATGTAGTGTATATATTGTGTATAATGTTGGTATGTAATGCAGAATGTTCCAATCGAGACAATTTTAAATTAGCAACTTACATCCCTAACAACTCAGTATGGACTGAAAGAGCTGTCCCTCTAGTTGTACCCCATCAGGGTACAAGCACCGTATCTTTCTCAGTGTGTACAGGTACATTTTTGTCACTCTGGGTGCAGAAATGTTTCTTTAGAGGTACAAATTTGAAAGGTACAGTCCTGATAGGGTACAACTGGAGCGACAAAGCATCTGTACCTTTGTAGGTACAGTCTCGTACTTTGATTTCTTAGCGTCTCAAATCTCAAATCTCCACAACAAAGAAAAGTTGTTGTTCAAGGTTAAGAAAAAAGGTGACAAACCAAGCTGCCAAATAAATGTGAGCACACAGGTCAAGTCTTATGTGTTTGAATTGACTAATTCAAAGTACTTCCACAGTTCAAATAAATACTAGATAAATAGACTAAGTATTAAAGGCACCATAAAATAATCATATCTTTAAAAAAATGGTCGAGGAGTATATTTAACAAAAAATAAAGGTCTGCAATTTAGTATAATATGGATTATTTCCATCTGGCTCTCAGAGAAATGAAGATGAGTCATATGCACCACCAGAGGGTGCTACAGTTCCACTGATGATCTTGCCATGTTCCCTGACTCATGTGGTCCAATTTTGAAGGCCATAAAAAGAGAGAGGTGTTTTTAATGGACATGCGGTAAATGTACGCTGCATTTAAACGTACAGTAGTTCACACTGCTGCAGTATTTTTTGGTGTACAGTTTTATACTTTTGCGGTTAAGAATTAAGATTTCCGCAGGCAAACCGAGGACGACCCTCGAGGTCAGCGAAGCGTTCAACTACTTCCTCTCTGCAGGATATTAAACCCTGCACGTCCGTCCGTCCGTCCATCACAGGCCTCACACCTCAGCGAGTGGAATCATGCACTTCCTGCGAGTGCCCTCTCACCCACCTCCCCCCCGGCTTTATTGTTCATCTCAGATGTGTGACGGCGTGCATCCGAGAATGTCCCTGTGCTGACGCATGATTGCTAGAGCTCCCCCCCTCCCGCCTTCACCGTCTCCTCCAGGAAGCAGGCATTTCTTCCCCGGGTTCCTGTCTTTCCTCCCCTGACCTCGCGAGTCAAACATGTGCATATTTACTGGCAGGGGAGACACTTTAAATTCAGATAGAGGCTGAGCTTAATGGCCGCATTGGAGGGACAGTGATATCTGCTGATTTGTGTTTCATCGCAACCAGGAAGATGGATAGAGAGAGAGAGGGGAGAGTGGAAGAGAATAAGACAGTAGGACAGTGTAGGTGAGGAATATCAAAAGCAATACAGATCTGTTTACTTTTCAGATCCATGGAATCACGTCAAAGCTAAGTTAATAATTATTACAGACCCCATAAGTTTGGAGTCAAGCCTTTGCCTCTTTGTGTTTGTGGGGCTGCACTTCAGAACCGAAAGTGGGTCCATCCTCTTATTCTTCATCATCAGAGGAGGAGGGGAGAGAGAGCGCTCAAGCGCTGGAGGGTAAATATTTGTATTGTGGCCTCTGTGTTCAGCTCCAGACCCCTGTGTGCGCCTCCTTAAGAAAACTTTCTCCCCGCACGAGAGCAACCAAAGCAAACAAGTCCCACATCACGCCCGTCTGGCTCGCCGCGGACCCTTGTGTGTGTGTTTGTTTGTTCAGACGTCCGCCATGACAGACGGAGGAACACTGGGACACAAGACAACTGGTGAGGGAGAGCGAGATGGAGAGACAGGGAATAAGAATACGGGAAGAGGAGGAGGTCGGGGGGGGGGGGGGTGTTTCAGGAGATAGGGGACTGATGGAGGGCTACATCACAGATGGTGAGCGCTTCTCTTATCCCCAAAAGCTTTGCTCTGTGCAGACATGGGTCAAACTGAATTTAAAAATAATTCTCAGCATATGCAAGAACGAGTCGATGAGACTGTAAAAAATAAAAAATAAAGAAGAAGAGGAAGAAATGCACCACAAAGAATATCAATGTGAAGATCAACAAGTTTGAGAAGTTAAGGATGCTCCTCCGTCTCTGACAGCAGTGTTTGTACAGTCCTTTTTTGGATGCAATAACTAGGTTTTAATAATTAGGTTACAGGTTTCATCCATTTCAAATGAAGAAACTAGCATCTTAACATCCCAAACTACTGTCTCCGCATTTCACAGTATATTGGCGTTTTAAATGCCGTGTCACCGGGCGACATCTGGACGCCGCACACAAAGGAAGCGATAGATTTTACGGTCAAGACGAGCAACAGCAACACTGTGGCAGTAAAGTGAGACGGCTGCAAACAGGTAGTAGCACCTGTTTATTTGTGTTGTCTTTATATTTTTATGGTATTTTATTGTTTTACTGTTTGTTCTTAGGTATATTAGGTCACACGTTTGTATGTTTAATTTGTGCTTTATAAATAAAGTTAGATTGGATTGGATGAAGTGCGCAGCATACAACTGATATTATAATATTGTCTCTATTCACAAAGCTCAAACACAGGCAGAAGAACAACATCAACAACAACAACAGTTACACAGTGCAGCTTTAAGGCAGCTATCCATCTGTTTGTAGGTGTGTGTGTGTGTGTGTGTGTGTGTGTGTGTGTGTGTGTGTGTGTGTGTGTGTGTGTGTGTGTGTGTGTGTGTGTGTGTGTAAGTGTGAGTCCCCCCCCCCCTTCTCCTTCCCCTCGGCTCAGGCCCATTTTGTTGTGTGCGTAGGGAGCAGGGGAGTTTGAAGGAGCAGATCAGAGGACACTGTAGAGGCTCACTGAGCACCGGGGTGAGATTAGCTCCCTCACAGAGGAATCAAGCTGACCTGGGAGGCATGCCATCAGAAGGACAGATGGATAAGAACTATTGACCTGCTGACCTGTATCAGATTCTCACTAACTCATGCTAATTCGCATGCAAATGGGTACAAATGCCTGCTTTGACTTTTTCCCTCTCATTCTGTGTGTTCTTTCCCCTCCACTTCTCTCTTTTCACTTGTTTTTTTTCCCCCAAAAAAATCCACTGCATACGTACAGACCCATATAACCACCACATATATATACACATATATATATATACACGGCATCACACAAACACATTCTCCCTTGTGGCGTGCCCTCATGGTGGTCGGTTGCACTTCTAAAGGATTAATCTGTTGGTCCCACCTCCCTGGTTAAGAGAACAAAGGCCCCTCTCCCCTGACACAAAGGGAGCTCACACACCCTCACACACCCTCACACACACACACACACACGTCCGACTCCAGCCCCAGACGGACCACCCATCCTTGAAGACCATTGCCTCACACAGAGAGAGCGGGGAGACGGCAAAGGCAACTGCGTATCAATGACCAAGAGTGTCAAGGAACTCTACTCTGGCGTTGTTCAAGGCATTAAAGTCTCTCTGAGAATGGGGCAGTTCACACACTCTTTAAGGGCATTTTGTTTTTTTGTGCTAGAAAAGGCGACACCGTGTTGAGGAGTCTTTGATGTGAAGGTTTTTCTGTGGCGGAGAGATTAAGACCCGTCTCACTCACAGAACAGAATTATTGCTATTCTGTATTTTGCTATTTATGCTGTATTGGAAAATGTTAGTCATAGTTTGGTGCAGTTTCCCATGTGGTATTTTGCATATTTTGTCTTTTTTATGGAGAGTGATGTCACTGGGAATTGTTGAATAACGATGAGCAACAAATTATATTTAGGAAACAAGTTGTGCTATCGGAAAAATTCCAACAGTTTCTGAAAGCTGAGAAGTCAAACCAATGTGGGGTTATTTCGGTAATAAGACGCCATAGTTTTCCATTTCTTGGCCTGTTTTTGGACACTGAGACAAAAACTCAAAAACATGTCGTTATAAGTTTGTGCTATACTGTTAAAATTTCACACGCAAAAAAAATGTTGTTGCAATGGTGTTGGTGAACAACTACAGTGTTTTTCTCAACAAAACCTTAGTTTTTCTTCACTTTAAATTGTTAAAATGCTATTTTAACATGCAATTACTTGTAAATTATTTCCTAGATATTGAAAGTTATTCTGGAAAATGGCCAAAAGCACATTTTCTGGCCCTTTTATGGTTAAAATAAGCAAAAAAGTCCCAGCACACATTTTGAGGCTTAGGTGTTAAAGGGTTAATTCATTAATTTTAACATTCTGTCGCTAAAATAGACAAACAAACTTATTTATTTTACCTGCTATGTCAAACTATAATAATCCAGCATGTGAAAATTGACATTTTGGAGACCATGTACTGATTTATGTCATGTTTATCGTATCGCTGCAACACGTCTTTAAAATCATTAATATTCAAATGTCAACAGTCCTTATACAGTGTGTGATAAAACTGTCAAGTGCAGCACTTCAGGGCAAGCACCCTAAACAAAAGTCTGTACACTGCAACAATAACCTGGCTTTTATGTTATGTGGGTGCATTTTCTCCCAATGATTTCTATTGTTTTTTAGCTTTAAGGGTCAATACCGAATCCAGTTATTCCTAAAACGTTCATGTGTATCTTAATGACGGAGGCGACCTTCCCCGGCAGAGCTTCAGGCCAGATATTCCCCCACGGATCGCAGCGGTGTGTGCATCGGCCTTACCGCTCCATTGTCTGAGTAACTGCATTTGTTTGAGCTGAGCTTTCTTCTCGTTTACTCACAGCCTCCGCCCGAGTTGCCAGCCAGATCTCCATAATCCGCAAACAATTATCATATTTGCCTCAGCGGACGACTCGGGGGTTTTTTGTTTACCGATGTAAAATTAACAATTTACACAGCTGGGTTTTGTAGCGAAAGCGCCTTTCCTCGGCTGGCGGTCGTCCACCTGGAGCTACGACAGGAGGGCTGATCGAAGAAGAAGAACCAGGATATGTTTAAATAACCTTCAAAATGTCAGAAATAAGACAGTAAATTAAGAATTTAATGACAATTTGGGAGTTTTTAGGACATTTTCTTCTCAAAATGAGTAGTAAACTAAGAATAAAATCATCAAAAATGACTGTCAAGCTATTTGTTATTCATATTTAATCATTGAATATGACCATGTGACATCTATACTCTTTCCCAATTGTGTTTTGTTTTGTTGCTTGCTTGAATTCTTACGGCTGAATTTATCCTCGAGTGTTGTGAAAGCTGCTCCCAAAGTGTTTTAAAATGAGCATCGCTAAGGTTTGAACCCCGCATTTCGACGTCCAGCGCTATTCTAGTACCTCGAGTTTCGTAAGAGCCCAAAACCCAAGTGAAAACGCAAAAATAAAATTGGCTGGGACCGTTCGGATTGTCGTTCCCAATTTGTCTCGGCGTATTATGCCGCCACATGTACTGGATGTTTGTGAATGACCAAATAAGAATGATGTCAATATCGGTCATACTTTTTTACATACTTAAGTGCAGGGTTATTTCAATTCAGTGAGGCAACACAACACTGGAAACTGTCTGCCACCTACAGACTAAAATAAACCATGCATATGTTTATTTGCCAATTCCATGTGGCCAACTGACTGTAAGAGGCAAAAGACGGGTTGGACGACGCGTTAAAAAAGATTGCCAGCGACGCTGATTGTGCCAAGACGTAAATCTGGCTCGAAACCCCATTCAGTATGCGGCTCCTCCTTGAATCAACCAGTAGATCTGTTGCTTAGGCTTTGAGATTATGTAAAAACCGGCACTCACTCTGGTCGACTGAGCCACCGCTGGCTGAAGTTTAGTGTGTGGGGGTGGGGGGGGGGGGGGGCAATTGGAAATAAAGAAAGACAACAAAGCAATAAGCGATTAGTGGATGTCACAACTGTCCTTATTCCACGTTCTGCCCTTATATAAATGGGGAAAACAACACTCACTTTTCACACATGAACACTCTCATGCTTCCTTCATGTTGTCTATGATTGCAGCCCTGGTGAGTCACACTCGGATCGACTCAGTAATTGTAACAGAGAACTCATTCACCCTTAAGTGTTCATGACTGGTCATTTTAAATGACCACTGATTCACACACACACACACATCCCCCCCCCCCTTCTCCCCCCTCCATCCTTTAATCCTTGCCTTCTCTGAGGAGTAATGTTGTTCTCTGCTCTCAACTTCATCTCCCGGGTGAAAATGTATACGTATATGGAAAATTGCAATCTGGCGTCGGTTCGGTAGCTTAAGCCCCCCGTTTGCACCGGTGTGAAAATTCCCAAACAGCCACGATAACATCTGGCTCTCGTCTGCAACGTAACAAACAAGACACAGAAGCGTTTTAGACATTGTGTTATTCTAAAACCCCAGAGATCTTTTTTTTTCTGTGTGGTGAATGAAAACTTTCAATTAAAGGTGCAATATGTAAAAAATCTAAAGCAACTGGCCATAAAATCCTCCTAATATGTCACAGAGACTCAGGAATAATATTCATATAACAAACTGAACTCACCAACAACAACAGTACAGACAAAATATTTGCATTTTTGGCATGTGGCGCTACCTACCGCCATCTACCAATCATTGCAGTCAGTATAGTCTAAGCTGCCGAGCAACCATGGGTTGCCAGTTACGTCAAAAAATGAAACCTAAAAGACCTCGGTATTTTGTATTTGAATGTAGTAACCGTTTTTGGCCACATTCTTACATATGGCGTCTTTAAGTGAAAGAGAGTGATTTAAGGAGGATTATTTATGATTGAAGCTATCAAAGTGAGAAAAAATATAGATGTGTGTCAGTTTTGGGGGTAAAGTTATGGAGCAAACACAACTGATTTGTATGATTTGTGGATTGTAATCTCTACATTTCTGATTTTCCTGGTTTTTCCTTGTGTTAAGAATATAAAAAAGCGTGATATGATTCAGCCTTATTGGTATAATTGTGGTAAATGATCTGACTTTGTTCCATTTTTATATGAATATAATATAAAATAACGACATCCATTCATAAATGTTAGAGCTGCAGCTAACGAATAGGTTCATAATCGATGAATCTGTAGAGTATTTTCTCGATTTATCAAGTCTTTGATCAAGTCGTTTGGTCCATAAAATGTAAGAAAGTGTAGAGTTTTCAAATGTCTTGTTTTTGTCCACAAACCAAAATTATTCACTTTTAATTCATTCTAGGTTTAAATGGAGCAAAGAAACCAGAAAATAATCAAATTTAAGAAGCTAGAACGATCAGAAATCTTGTTTTAATCATAAAAAAAGCTTCTAATCGATAAATCAATAAGCAATATAGTTGACAACTCATTTAGCAATCGGTTAATAATCGATTAATTGTTTCAGCTCCAGAATAGACCCAAAAAACCCTGTATTATACCTTCTTGGACGCCGTGTACGGGAGATTGATATTTTAAACGTATATTGATCGTTCAACATTTCACCCAGGATCAGTATAATTGATTGTAATATTTTCTAAAAATGACAGATGAAGGGTTTGAACAGTTACCGTGCTGTTAACGTGTAAAGAATGTGTCTAAATAAGAGAATAATAAAGCAGTTTTGTAGTTGACAGTTGTTGTTTTTTTGGGGGTGTTTCCTTGTGATCCAATAGCAGGGAAAAACAAGCCAAAGCCGAGCGCATCATCTCTGAATATGAACATCTTGTTATCCATTCAGTCAGATCACACACATGTACAACAACAGCCAACATGTGCATAAGCATCATGTTTGCTGTGACACTGCAGGAAAAGATTTGCAGTTTGGTGGATAAATAAAGGTTTTAAATGGGGCTGTTGGCGAGAACTCCTGCTGTTTACCATGACTTCCATCCCACACACTGATTCTTGGCCCCGAGTCTGCACCCTGAGAGATTGGAAG
Source organism: Microchirus variegatus (assembly GCF_963457635.1). Taxonomy (NCBI): domain Eukaryota; kingdom Metazoa; phylum Chordata; class Actinopteri; order Pleuronectiformes; family Soleidae; genus Microchirus; species Microchirus variegatus. The sequence continues at coordinate 19,992,605 of NC_139813.1, forward strand.
ATTGATTATGGAGGCCAGTGTGGGTGTCTCATGTAAATACATGCTTGTCTTCATCCTCATCACGATCTTCGTTCCTCAATCCAAAACCGATGAGGCTGGACTTTCCAGGAGCAGCAGTCTATTATTTTCTCGTTTCCAATTGCAGGGTTTTCGTGTGTCTTTTGCTCGTCGCGTTTCTGGTAGAAAAAAAAAAACGAGGTGACGGTGACATCTCTGTGTCCTCTAAATCCGTCTGTGAAAAAGGAGCATGTGAACGTGGGGACCACACAACTTCCAGCTTCCAACAAGAATGTTCTTTTTGTGCATGTGACTCTATGTAAATGTGGATTTTGCCCTTGATTATAAGTCTCTGAACAGGCTGAACCTCCAGAAACCTCCCTTAAGGGGTCACCACCACAGTGGATCATCTGCCTCCATCTTGTCCTATTCCTTGTGCCCTCTTCTGTTCTGTCCTCATGTCCTATTCTCACAACATCCATGAACCTTCTTCCTCATTGAGCAGCGACCAGGTAGCAATGGGTGGTTTGACCTGGTGGAGAGTCCAACTGGCAACCCTCCGGTCACAAGCCGACTTCCCTTTCCGTTTGGTCATGGGCTGTCCTTTCATTCTCTCTCGTTTCCTCCTGCAAAGCAGCAGCAGCTCCATCTTCGTCATCCTTTGTCCAAATATAATCACTAAATTATGTTTGTCTGAAATTGTTGAAGATATTACGACTTTAATAAAATGTTTAAATTGTCTTGTTTTGACAACCATCTCCATATAAAGAGCAACTCCACACCATCTAAAAAGACTTGAACAAAATTCAAACTGAATATAGTTTTTTTTTGGGCTACTGTTAAGCAACTGGCGTCATAGGTTTTTACAGCCATATCATGGAGATAAGTCTGTATAGCAGCAGTGTTGATGTCAGCGACACTCGATCCGCACGACAGTTTCTTTCTTTATGAGCTGGAACAAAGTCGTTTCACAGGTAATGACTTTGTTGCTCTCGTAAATCGCGCGCACACAGTGTTTGTGACCATCGCACAATCATGATTAGACATTTTGACTTCTTTTTGGAAGTGTGCACAAAGCTAATCCTGCTATATAGTGGATGTGGAAACATCCAGCGTTTATAATGACATTTTTACTCATAAATCTACATATTATCCCATTTAAAGAAAATTGTGGATGCAGCCTTAACTTTGGAACACACTACCCTTAGATATCAGGGAAGTCAGCTCACTAGATATTTTTTAAAAGAAGGGTTTTTACTCTTTGACTTTTCCCTGTTTATTCCACTGTGTTGTTGTGCTTTTTAAGTTTTATTTTCCTTTTATTGTGAAGCACTGTGAGCTGCAATCCTTGTAAGAAAAGTGCTATACAAATAAAATATATTAGTATTTTTGTTATTGTATTCTGCTTAAGTTTACCCAGAACCTTTGAAAAAGATCAGAGTTGCAACGTCTACATTAATCCGATCCATACGGACATAATATGTCCGTATGGGTTAGGGTTACCTACCATAGAACCTAGGGTTACCTACCATTTCCATTTCTTACATTTACACGAAAATGTTTAAAGTTTGCAGAAGATTTATTAATTTTTTCTCCATTATTTGTCGCTCACTTTTGCTTAAAATCACTGGAATAATCAGAGCTACTTCCGCACTTGCTGATACCACAGCCATACACAATGTATAGGTGTGAGACTAGAGGGCAGTCTTTGCCTTTGTCGGCTAAATATTAAGCTGGACTGTGTGTGTGTGTGTGTTCCAGTGATTTATTCAGCACCCTGCTGTATGCCATGTAGTGGCTGGACACCCCGCTGGCTGCAATGACAGGCTCCATAGCAATCTGCCAGACACACAGCAGGACAAGACAAGCTCCCAGCTTCTGCTCGGTGTCTGGAGCTGCATATCCATCCCATTTCCTCTCTCTCTCTCGCTCCTCCAAGATCAGCATCTCTCGCTAACTCAGTGATTCAGCCTTTGCATTTTTCCTTTTTCTTTTTGTTATTATTATTTTATTTTTCTTCATATGGTCACAGAGAAGCAACCGCTGACTTTTTTGAACGGTGATAAATCCCCCGTTTTTCATGCCGCCAAACTTCTAAATAATGATTAACACGTTGGTTTTGCGGCCCTAATGTGCCGGCTATATATCACTGTAACTATATGATCAATTTAAACAGCTAATTTACTTTCAGCGCTATAAAACGATGATTTAGCGGTGAAATCCGTTCATGGTTAATTATAAATCAATGACTTATCGTAGGGGTCGTTTCCCCAAAAACGTATTCTAATGTATACTTATAACTTTTATGATTATTTACTGCAGTTTTTTCTTAACTTCATGTTAGTTATAAATTAATTATTGTCTTTTAAATGCACTTTGCATTGGCAAATCACACTTTTATCTGTTGTGATTTTAATTTAAATGTCATTTTAATGTCTTGCTATGTGTTTCTATGCCTATTTAACCCTTTAAGATAACTCACTAACACTTAATTAATGTGACTTGTTCTGAATGGTGCACTTTATGAATTATGCAAACCAGGTTTATTATGAACAGACATCTCAACCGTTTGGTAGAGGCCTGTATCTAAAATACTGTATGGTGTAATTAAAAATAATAAATAAAAAAATAAAAATTTATTGTCATTATTGTTATCATAAGTAAATAAAATAAAATAATAAAAAATGCAAAGAAATATTTTTCCCTTTGCTTTTTTCTTGGTCCATACCTTAAGGGTTAAAGCACTGTGGATACAATTAAACTCGCCTTGCCTTCACGTTTGATGTGATGTAATATTTCTCTAACCGAAAACACAGAGAGCACATTGTTACAATTGAAAATAAAATTGAGTCACGATTGGGGTTTAATATAGAAAAACAGACCTCCATACGCAAGTCTTTTTTTTTTTTTTTCGCCAAGGCACACGACAAAACCCCCACAGGCTATCAATTAAAAAAAAAAACAGTCTGGCCACTGACACGTTCATGCTTTTCACTGTACTGACTTTCCCCATGGAAAACATAACGCCAACACTCTGGCTCTGCCCCTGTGTGCACGTATCCCCGTTCCCTCCCTCCACCCTAACCCAGCCAGCCATCACTCTTTTAGCCTAACGACAGATCAATCCCCACGACCATATGTGGTGATGTCATGTTCCTTGAGAGTAAGAGGGATGGTTGTGAGGGGGGGCTCGTCGTGTCCATCTGCTCCGGTTTGTGGAACATTCCAGCACTTTAAACATTTGCATGGCTGTCAGACGGACAATAAAACCTAATCTCTGCAAGTGGAGGTAAAAATAAAAAATGGAAGCTGGCGTGAAATAACAAAATGTGAAGTATATCTCCATCATCTTGAACTGAAAGTGTCTTCAGGCCCTGTTTTCACACACAAAAAAAACAAATGTTCAGTGGAAAGACACTTTTATGTTAATGTTGTGGAAACATGCGACTGCATCAGCACAGTGCTACTTTTCATGATTCGGCCCCAAAAAATAGGCTCCGCGTCACCTTTGAATACGGAAAATGTGGTGCAACAACACGCTCCCACATGCTCACACACACCCCCCAGGGACGCACCATGACAGGAGCGAGGACGCCTACTGCTGCTGCTGCAACACAAAGTCTTTTACACCTCTTTCCTGCTACACACACACACGTGCCGCGGAGCAATTACCGCCATTAAACTACTCGCCACCTGTTAACTGCCATGTAAATATTCATCGGCGGCAGCGAGAGAGAGCGTTTCAGTCGCCGGCCTTCATGGAAATGACGGCTCCAGTAAATCAGAGCAGTGACAAGTCAATGCAGACACACACACACACACACACACACACACACAAAAGGATAGTGAGCTCATGAAATGTAAATGTTACCACAGGAAAAACAAAGCATGACAGAGGGGAGTTTCTCCAAACATTTGCATGAGACATAGAAAAGGCTGTTTTTCCTGGATGATGCCTATAAATAAACTGTACAACTATACGTGTGTGTATGTGTAAGCTGGTAAACAAATAAGCGTAGCTTGTTTGCAATGAAGAGCACAACGCCGATTTTCTGAGAGATTCGGGGCTCTCACATGGAAGCGTTTACCAGTAGGTGGAATTAAAATGTAAATGGGAGCCATATTTGCTCTTGAATCGCAGAGTACTTCCTGCATGTTTAAGTAAAGACTGTTGAAAACACAGTAAAAAAAAAAAAAAAAATTGCTTTTCACGGTATTTGCTTTTCAAATGATTCGTAATATATGCTGTCATGCATTTGGCAAATAAGACTTAATTTACGGCAAATCGTACAATTGCTTACAAGATTTTTGGGAATAGTTGGGTCATTCTTAGTGATATATCCCTTCCCCCTAAATTTACCCCCTTACTTAAATATTCCACTTTCCTGCGCATGTTATTTCCCAGCAAGTGCTTCAAAGTGCTCCAATTAATTAAATTCAAGTTGAGAAACTCTCGGGGCACACGTATTTTCTGTATTCTACTAATTACTGACTTACTTCACCTTTACTCTCTTTAAAGTGGTTAAATAAGGTTTGGAATGACAAGAACCATCCAAATAAATGCACCTATTTTTTTTTTATTATTATTTAAATTACTGTCTTAACGCCATGGGACATTTTTAGCCCAAACAACTTAAGAAAGAAATTATTTTCACTTCGCAACTTTCAAAAAAACACTTTTACAAATTTGCCAGAACAACATATTTGATGATAAAATATTATAAAATGTCCATGAGAAAGCAAACGTTGTCGTTTCCATTATAATAAAAGTGAAGTGTTCAGTTAAGAACATACAGTGTTTATTAATTCATTTGTAAATTACTTAACTCCCTACTATGGGCAAACATTTGCAAAGGCTGGTGTATAAACAAATTATGAGTAGCAATTTATATAAATAGCTGTAATTGTATACATTATGACATTATAAATTACAATTGTTGACATTACATAACATACATATTAAATATCACTTTATTGCCTAATAGTTAATAGTTAGTGGTAAAATATGTTAATAAGTGTGGGAAAATGTTGGATTTTTTGCTAATTTTAACCAACAGCCGATTCACTGCTGTTTATTTCAACATTTTTAAGCAAAACACACAAGTGACAATTCAGTCAATTAGTACAATTTCTCCCTGATTTCATCCCTGCTGTCAAAACACAGTTGCGAGGTCAAAAAAACAGACAGCGATTCTCGCTAAACGGTTTCTAATTGCATTACCGAAAAAAACGTTTGAGAGGGAATCTTTTTTCCCCTCTTCCCCCATCCCTGCCTGTCATCAGATCTAAAAACAAACAAATAAACAAACAAAAAAAGTGCATGACTGCATGGTTATAATTGCACATCGGCGCAGAACCGAGGCGCTGTAATAACACGTCCTCAAAAATATTTTGTGCTATGTGCTACCGTGGAGACTAGGACACACAAACTGTCCTGTGCCACCAAAGTTCCTGCTCCAGTCGGGGCTGAAAGTTTTAATACGCGGTGGGTAAAACGATATCGTATTAAAAGAACTTGCTTTCGTGACAGCTCATGTTTTATGGACTCTGTGGCGTTTAGAGCCACACACACACACACACATGAAAGCGTTAAATGCTAACTTTTCACAGATTCATTCCGGTAATTCCATCCGACACAAAGACGAAGAAACTGTGTCTGTGTGTGTTTGAGTTTTTTTTGTCCACTTCACATACTATTTTAGCTCTTTTACATATGCAACATGTTGAAAATGTGTGAACTTGGGGAAATGCCCCCTCTGTGCCCTGATCCCAGGGTCTCGTCCCAATAATTTTTTATCCACGGCCCCCTTTTTTTTTTTTTCCAGGCATGAGCCCCACATCTGTCTCTGTCACTACTTACACGCTTTCTCACCATAAAGCACTGCAAATTCACATGTGCGCACACAGACAATCGCGCGCACACCTTCCTCCTATCTCATGCCTAATTCAAACCGGGCCTTATGAGTCCCCAGACGGAGCCGCGCGGAGTCGGCTCAACACATGCGCGCAGACATTCAATCACTGGGAAGCGGCGCAGGCCACATATAAATCCATCTTGTAAAGCGTCTTCCAGACCGTTCCCAATGCGAATGAGATGTCCCGAAGCCTCGTGGTGTTATCTGGCCTCGGCAAAGGCAAGAATGTGATCTATGCCCCACCTAATTGTTGCAGGGGGATGTTTTATAAGCACACCGCGGCTAGGCTAAAAGGTCGTATAAATCCTATACGGCTCGCAGTTTTGCTTATAAATCCTTACTTTGTGTTTTGTTTTGTAATTGTTATGTCATCAAAGTGCCGCACGAGATGTGAAAATTGCTACTTTCGTACATGTGAACATGATGTGACCCAAAAAAGAAAAAGAAAAATACAAACAAATTATTTTCAGTTTGTATCTGACCTCTGACTGGATCGCTGTCAATCATTTCTTGGCTTTGCACTGCGCCGTTCTTTCTTTTAATGCCAGCATAGAGGACGTAGTTCACTATCAAGTCTGACCAGTCTTGGCAGGTCTGGAGTCCGTGCTCGCTTTCGACACTGGCTGGTTAGTCATATCTGACATCTGTGGCTCCCCACAGTTGGGGTGAATGCCAGGCTGAATAATGCACCAGGGCAGCACTGTTGGAGGAGGCACATGTCAGTCTGCTCTGCCTCTTCTGGTTTTCTGGAGCAGCGATGTTCTTGCAAACAATTCATGAAAAAAAAACCAAAAAAAAAAACCTCAAAAAGCTATTCCGGGAGGAAATATGTGCACTACGTGCTCCAGTTGCTGAAAGCGGCTAAAATGACTGTTTGTGTAGCGTCATTGAATGAAATGACAGCCTCTACTTCAGCGTTTAACTATTAGCTACAGAACATATCGCCATATAGATCATATTTATCTATTTGAGTGTTTTTGTATGAGATTTTGTCACTTTGAGGCTTGGAAAACATCCGTCAACATTTTTTTCTCCACATTTCAAAGCATGAAATAAAAAATTCAAGTAATAATTTATTAGTTATTTGATAGTTCTCCTCAGGTCAATGTATCATTTTAGTTCCTTTCAGCTAAGGATTGGAATCGGTATCGGTCCGATACTGGTCAAAATTTTAGCCGAGTCATGTTATGGCTGTATATTTCTTCTTATTTGGGAGAACAATATTTGTTACATAGTTGGAGAATTATGTCTTTGAAATGACCATAAATGGTCTGAGATGTATGTATTGGATGAATATCGGTATCAGTAGATACTCGAGTTTGTGTTATCGGTATCGGATATCAAAAATGTAGTATCGTCCCATTCCTACTTTCAGCTCATTGCTTTGGTTTTACAGCCAAAGCATCTTTTGTATTGATGTTGCTACTGAGAATCTAATCTTTCTGCCAGGATTTGACCAAAACATCGTGAAAAGCCACTTTATTAGGTCCAACTTATTTGAATGCAAATAACCAATTAGCCAATCGCATGGCGGCAACTCAAAGCATTTAGTCATGTAGACATGGTCAAGCCGAGAAACAGATGGGCTACAGCAGGAGAAGACCCACACCACATGCCACTTTATTAGGTGTCCTGTGTACCTAATAAATTGGCCGGTGTGAGTGTGTCCCGTCAACAACTGGCATTATTAATGTCTCCAAATTAATTCAGATCTGATGGATGAACAAGCCAATGTCTGCAAACGATGTAAATGTTCAGTGCCAGCATGTGCTCAGGGTTATCGTGATGCCAAAAAACACCGCTTTGACCCCACGTGTACTGACAGACTCTGTGAGTATGTAAATTGCCCCCGATGCCGCGGTGATGCTGCTGTCAGTGTGGAAGAGTAATCTCAGTCCTTTCCCTCCACCACAGGCAGCTGACCTCCGGCTGACCCGCGGGGCCAGCGGCTGGGGTGTTAATGTTCACCCTCACCGGGGTCGCACCCAGCGTGTTTACTTTATGACACAAGAGAAGGGACCTCAGAAGGGAGTGTGGCCTCCGCACCCTGACCCCCAAAAACCCATTAGAAAGGAGGCTACCGAGGTGTAAAGGCTCTTTTAACATGTCTGAGACATGTTTGTCCTGATGCCGTCACTTTCAATTGTTACAGGCTACTGTTCAACGCCATGGAATAATGCCTCGATAAACAAAACTAAGTCAGATACAAGGCTAACACTGTACAAACCCTACTTTGTAAATGAAGAAACTGAAGAACACTCATCGCTTAAGAAATCCCTTAAAGACAATTGTCACAAGCTTTCTTAAAGACAGGAAAACTCTTAAGTCACCCCAATACGATATTATTTTGATATTAAGTCACTACGATATGATATTATCACGATATTTAAGTCACCACAATACAATATTATCATGATATTTAAGTCACTATGATACAATATTATCACAATATTTAAGCCACCACTATACAAAAATTATTGCGATATTTAAGTCACCATGATACGATATTATCACGATATTTAAGACACCACGATACGATACTTCAGTCACCTTGGTACAATATTATCACGATATTTAAGTCACCATAAAACGATTTTATCATGATATTTAAGTCACCACGACACAATATTATCCTGATATTTGAGTCACCATGATACAATATCACAATACGTAAATCACAATACCATATTATCACAATATTTAAGTCCCCCCGATTCGATATTATCACGATATTTAAGTCACCACAATATAATAGTATTGCGATAATTAAAGTCACCAAAATACGACATAATCACGATATTTATCACGATATTATCATGATACGATATCATTGCAATAATTATAAAGAATACAGTATATTTGAGTTGTGTTTGTATCATGTCACAGTTGGGTTTGGTACCACACGGTATGTTTTAGATGGGTAAAAAACCTGTGGTCGACTGAGAACAGTAGCACTCGGTAGGCGTGGTGTGTGCGCTATGCCCGATGGTCGCGTCAGATGTAAGATACGTCACGTGACATTGAACGACGACATCAAACGCGATGTGACAGGGTCACAAGGGAGTGGTGATTTCCTGTCGTCCCAATAAGCTGATGCATACCACACAGAACCGAACCATTCCACTTGGTGGGAACACGGAATTGGTGTCCTTGTCAGTCCAAAAACTATAATTTCTGGGGTGGGAACTGCGGAGCATGTGCAGAGCATTAAGGGCAACTCGAGTGCGACTCTAAATATAAATGCAATAGTCAGACTAACACGTTTACACATATGGATTTTACGGTTTTAGTCGGACTAACACAATCATTTGCTTTTCCCCCAACCTTATGTAAGCATACTTGTTCTACAAGGTCATACTATTTTAATTCAAAATTTCTGTTAAAAACACAACAAAACACTACGTTGATGCAAACATGCCTCAAAGTCAGTAGAGGCTGCTGCACCAGAGCTGCTTTGCATTTTGTTGTCGATGCCGGGAGATGAAATCCAACAAAACAAACAACAACAACAAAAAAAGAAAGAAGAAGTGACACTTTAGAGTTGATCAAATTGACAGCATCGACCTCATTAGAGTTCCTGTTGTGACTAAATGTTTCCCTAAATATGCATTTGCATGTGTTTTAGCATGAGAACAAGTGTGTGTGTCTCCCTCTCTCTCTGTGTGTGTGTGTGTGAGAGAGAGTATTGTGCACGCATTACTCCGGAGAAAATCCGTCAGCCACATTTCCAATTCCGTTCAATTTCAGCAAGAATCTCGGTAATCCCGCTGAAGAGCCGCAGTTCTCCCACAGTGACATCCCATAATGGCACTAACATCAGAGTGGTGGGCACCCAGTTACGACTCCCAGCCTCCATTCGGCGCACGTCTCCAATCCCCCCCAACCTGTCTGTATGCAAACAGAGCACCCCCCTCAGAGGAGGAACACTGATCTGGCAGCCTTTCACTGAGCCCTGTGTAGACATATTTAATGCCTCACTAACCACTGCTTAAGACGGAGTGATGAACGCCGAGGGCATTCATTACCACCGGAAGTTTATCCGTGTGTGTGTGTGTGTGTGTGAGTACAGTGTGTACCATTCCCTTCTATTATTTACCCAGTGAGAATGCTACGCCCCAAAAACATACATGCACCCACATGGTTTTTGCTCTCATGAATTAGGGCAACTAACCTGTATAATCTGTCTTTGAGCATCACAAATCTATTCCGTGCTGAACATTTTACAGCTTAGCGATGTAGCGAGATATTTCGTAAATGGGTACAAAGTCACTGCGGTTGAGGTCAAATATGAAAAAAACAAATAGAAGCAGATAGAAAAATAAACGCAGTTTGATTCGGGTAAAGGAGAAAAAAAAAAACGATTATTTTGGCAGGACTTCCTTTAACCTCAGGGCCCCGGTTTCTTTCCAGTGACGGGAGGTGCAGAGACAGCTGGAGAGCAGGGGCAAATATAGTTGGAAATGTGTCACAGCATCAGCGCGACAGCTTATTGGTCCCCTCACATATGTACACACTGTGAGACGAGGCGGAGGCACAGTGTGAACATCGTACAGGAACAAACAGGGACGGGGGAAAAATCATTTGAATTTCATATAGGGGAGGGGGGAAAAAAACAACAACATAATAATGTTTATTTTTAAGCATTTCGACATTATTTTGTTAGCTCCTCGTCTTTAGGCGGTTTTTGTTTTACGTGACAAGGAGACCCAGGAGGAGAAAGTCTCCCCGATCTTCCCAGAAAGCCTCATGCAAGGATCAATTTGTCTGCACAGGAAACTGTGTAATGTTAATCACAACTTTAATTTGGGCTAAATTAGCATTTTGATGAACTTGCGGGGCCGACTCCGTGGACTCCGAGCACCTTTAAATGCAGCGCGCGCAGAGGAAATGGCAGTGCGGTTAATTAACGCTCGCACACAGCAGCAGATGGGCTCGGTGAAGGGTCTGGCAGGAAGAGACACAGAGGGACTGAGCATTGAAGGGAAAGAGTTGCTGTTAAGGGGGGGGGGGGGGTACATGGAACTCAAAAAAATTACTCTTCAAATAAAAAAAAGGCTGGCTCAGAAACAACAGGTACAGAAGGCGGGGAGTACTAAAAAAATCATTTCAGTCTTTTAGGGAAAACAAAGAGTCGGTAATAGCTTACAGGAAACACAAGCGGGCAAATCTTAGTCAAACATGCGGCCTGTTTACATATGCCCAACCGTTTCAATCTCAGAGCTCAGAGTGGCGGCCCGACATGGTGCCTCACTCTCATTGCCTTTCGCTTGTGTTGTGAAATCTTCCGCTAACACGTTTAAAATTGAGTGTCAGGTTCTCTTCCATCGCGGCGCCGCCGTCTTCCTCTTCTCCTCCTCTCTTTAACATCTTGTTACCGTTCATCCTCGTTCCCCCGTTAGAGCCCGAAGTTGACTCTGGTTGTGCATTAGTCTGTGATGAAGTCATGTGTCACAGTATAGAAGAGGAGGGGGGTGAGGGTGTAAGAGGAAGTGGAAGTTATGGAGAGTATTGGACGGTTTTTGCACACCTATGATTGTGTGTTTACTTTTTGTCGCTGCAGATGTGTGATTTTTTTTAAATTACTATACATTTATTGTCCAGGTTTGAGAATGTAATGCATTATACAGGGTTTGTATATCTACAGTTATAAGCAAAGGACAGAGTAATGGAGTACTCTGTTTACAAATCTGTTTACAACTGGCACATTTTATGCTAAATCAATGAGCTCATTTATTAGGTTATATAATATACACAACAAGGTTAGGATTATCTTATTTTCCTACGCCTACAGAGCCCTGAACTCATCATCAGGTAGCATTTAAGTGCAGTGACATATGGACATAGTGTGTATTTTATTGCCTGCTGTTTTGTCTTATGTTTAGTTATTAGCTCTTCTATTGTGCTGTTTTTCAGGGCCGTTTCTAGCTTTGTTGGGGCCCTATGCAAGCTGCTGTTTGGGGGGGGGCCCTATAGGATAATTTGTCTTTGATGCTATAACGCTGTTTCCCATTGATATCATCACTAAGGGTGACGATGGGTAGCCGTCAATCATTCCCATGGACAGTAGGGCTTTTTATAATCGATTCATCTGTCGATTATTTCCTCCATTAACCGTTTGGTCGATAAAATGTCAGAAATCGTTTTGTCTTTCTTGACGACAATGCCACAAAAACACCAGCCACAGCTCATCGTCGCAGCTTATTATATTATAAAGGGATTTAAGACGGCTACAGATAAAAATAGGTTATTTTATTTCTCCTCAGATGAGGCTGAACATGCAGCATTTGGGGCCCCCTGGTGGCTCGGAGGCCCTATGCATTTGCATAGTCCACATAATAGTAAGGAAACGGCTATGATGACAATATGAGTCTCTAAAAAACTATAAACTATAAAACTATACCGCGTGAGAAAATATTCAAGAGCTTTAAGCGACTGAGCCTCGTGTCATTGTCTCGATGCACCGCGTCCCTCACCGACAGCGTCAACCGTCGTCCTGTAACCACCCTTCCTCTTCACGAAACCTTGCCTCCTTTTTTCATGCAGGCCTCCAACAGGGAAAGGGCGATTTGGATAAACATCATAAAAATGGAAAGACGGGTGAGATTCAGACAAAGAGGGAGGGAGAGGTTGGAAAGGACCCCACAGCGAGCTCCCCTGTTGTGTAGCCTGTGGTTAACAGGAGGTCTGGCAGGGTAAATCTTCTACCTGCTTCTCAGAATCCGTGCTGTCAGAGAATTTCCCAATCTCAGGCGCCGCACAGGAGGCCCCCGCTGCGAGGAGGCCTGATCCGTCGCTAATGAATATCCATTATAGATTATTATTATTTCATTTCACGGAATATTTTTGTTTCCCAGTGAGAAGAGACAAGAAAAAGGTGTAACTGCATGCTTTAAATAAAAGCACGGTTTGTCCTCGTGGAAAAGGGGACCAAACAAACCATGGTGATCTTTGACCCGTGCACAAAACAGGAAGGAAGTGAGAGCAAAGCGATGTCAAATTCATCACAGGAGCTGATGTCGGGCTAGATCTGAAAGACTGTGTTCCACTTCAAAAGCGTCTACTAGAGACATCAGCTGTGAAGGATGGTGTCTCCTTTTTTTTTTTTTTCGCAGTCAGCATCTGGGGTCATACTGTCATTTTGCAGATGTTATCGCTCTCAGAAAGTGAAAGAAATTAAAGTTTTAGCCTTATATCTTAATTTTAATTTTATCTAGTAGAAGCCCTTTGTAGAGCACGGGAATTGGCAGGTGTAAAATGTGACTTTACTAACTCACAAATCACAAAAAAACATGCTGTTCCAAGTTGTAAAGAGGTTTCAGTAAAAAACATTAATGACTTGCGACTGCTGATGGCCAGAAATGACACTGGGATTTTAATCACTGCACCTAAAATGAAGCAGATGAAGAAGAAATTGGTCTTGTGTTGTTGTGATACATTGAACCCATTCCCACATGGTCAAAAACCTACTTACAAAGGAATTAAAAACATTTTTGTGACATTATTATGTGCAGTTGAGGGAGATGGTGGTGTTATCTGCATCTTCTACATCAGTCTTTGTTCAACTTGATTGTTTATTTTTGATAGAACAGTTTGAATTGAGACAGGAGTGCTACAATAGCATGAATGCTAACAGCTAGTATGATTTTCTGGCAAAAAAAAAAAAACCCAGCAAAAAATCTTCACCTGGGTCTTACATGCATGTCGACTGGAGGTGCATTTGACCCCAGTGAATACCAATTAAACATATTCCAAAGTGGTGAAAACCCAGTATATACCCGGGATTAAACCTGGTTTTCAACCAATGGGAGAGGGGTATATCTGTGCCTCTCTCTCTCTTACACACACACATATATACCCACACACACACACACACACACACAAAGGGAGAAAACAGAGCGAAACCTGTTCCCAGGCAGCAGGAGAATCTCCAATTATGGCAGGATGCAGCATCAATTTAAGCACTAATTATGTGCGCAATGAGCTCACCATCCTGCGTCCGCGCCCCCGTCACCGCGCCCGCTGCTCCACCACCCGCCTCCCCATCTCCTCTCCTCTCCTCCCAAACCCCTCCTCTCCTCCTCCTCCACCTGAGCGCCTGGTATCTAATTAAAAAACTACATGCACCGCGGCGCTCTCATTTGATTCACACCATGGAAATTAATCCTCGCATAAACGTGTTTGATGGACACCAAACTACTGCCATGAGCGCCCCGGACTGAGCGCGCGCAGATGTAGCTGCATCTGGCTTTAAAGACAGAAAGAAAGCATGGATAAACGAATCAAAAGGAATATAGAACGGAATAAATAAACACTTTTGATATAATACGGAAGGAAACGGGATCAATTAATTTAGCGCGAGGGTAATTTGTAATCAGCCCACGTGCAGCAACAAATGTTCGACCTCAAGATCAATTTCAAACGTAAACGAAGCCTTCTATAGGCTATATATGTGCTTTAAAAACAAACCAATTAAATGCAAATACATTCAGAAACCCTAACCTTTTAAAAAATAAAATAAAACGAATAAATAAAAAGGTGCAGTTCACCAGAAACCTGTTTAAAAACAACATTTCCATGACCACAGCAGCATGACGAGGCCTAAAACACTATAGTAAATGACATAATATTTATTTATTGTTGCTAACCATCAGCCAATCATATTTCACTGTCAGAGTGACAGTTATACAACCTTTAACCATAATAATGTAATGGAATAAAAACTATTTTACTTCAAAAAACACATTTTTTATTTATTTACATTAACAAATTAAGAAAAGTCTGATGTGTTATTATCATAAAATTAAATATAATAGTTTTTTGTATTATTATTGGATATTTTCTTGAAATAACTCTGGGTTACAAAACATAAATTCTCCTATGTTTTGGTTTTTTTTGTCTCCACAGTTTGATCTGTGATCTCCACGTTAATGACAAAAACACGATAAGATCACATCCACGCTCACGATACGCGCACGGCCCCCAAGTGCCGCGCATACCTCGCCGTACACCCCCCCCCTGATTGACGCCCACGGCGAGCGTCCAACCACGGCGCGACTTTCACCGGCGCCGGCCAATCAGAGCGAGGCTGGCACACGGGGTGGGCGGGCCCACGGCTGCTCCTGAGAGGGGACATTGAGATAGTTGGAGGAGAAGGAGGCTTGTTGGGCACGAATGCCACTCGTTGCGCGCGTCCTTATAATTTGGGGAGGTGAATGCAGCGCACGGCCCGTTCGCCTTTCCAGGTGGAAATCCAGGAGGAGCCGAGACCGAACTTAACTGGGAGGACTGGTGATTGTGAACCCGCGTCAGGACAGGTGAAATTCCCAGCAGGCTGCCCGCGAGGCCACGCCATTGATCCACATGTCGGGGAAATAGGCTACGGTTTCGTTTGTGCAGCGCGGGGTAGGACAAGTGACCGAGGCCGTGGCAACTGGTGCTGGATCTTTATTTAGTTTTATTATTATTAGTGTATTTATTTCAAAGAAAAGAAGGGTATAATGACTGTGTTGTGTTGGATCAAATGTCATTTTTCTCCAACGGCTGCTGCACTGATCACAAATACGACGCCTCAGTCGGTTTCTGTGTATAGTTTTATTTTATTTTATTTTATTTAAATCCTGCACTTTATAATAATTAATAGTTATTTTATATATATATATATATTTTGCGTTCACTTTGTATATATCTACACATGTTAAATATTATTTATTAATAATAATTATTGTTATTATATGGTGTATAGCACTTTGCTGCAGGGAACTTTAATTAATTTAATTTTTCATCTATTTTTTAATCTGACTTTAAAGAAAATAATAATAATATTTATATATAAACGTTTAAAATTACAGAAAATGTACATGTTTGTAGTTTCCCCAAAAATAATACCAGTACCGGAGACTTTTTTTCAGTTATAAATAAAAATCTAAGGGTGTATTATGATCTAAAATCTGTTTAAATGCATTATTATTATTATAATTATTATTATTATTATTATATTTTCGTTCGATTACATTACACGTGCTATAGCATCACATGTGCATCGTCTCCTATTTGCACATTTTGTTTTTCTGCTTTTGTCGTTTTTAATCGTTGTTTTTGTTGCGTTTTGATTGAATAAATCATTTTCTAAAGTCAGGTTTTGACACAGCGGCCTGCACCAGGCATAGATTAATAAATAAATAAATAAATACATAAATAAATAACACAAGGGTCATGGGCTTGGTGTGAAGCTGCAGCCTCAGTTTAGATCAAAATGCATCAATGTTTTTTTTCTACAAACAATAATTTCCCCCTTTTTTTCTTCCACCTGTGGTTTCCAGGTCATGGATGAACGACAGCCGCTGCACCGAGGAGGTTTAACGTCAAGCAGCGTGAAGTATCACTGACCACACATGTCCATCAGGAGGAGTTTACCTATACCAGGAATATCCATCTGTCCACATTGTTTTGGTTTTTTCAACATAACGCACAAGAGAGAAGGGCTTTAAATTCACTCGACAAAACGCAATGAAAACGAGGCAAAGCGCAGAGGAATCGAGCTGATGTGAACGAGCAGCGACGTCTGAAGTGAACGAGGACACACACACACACACACACATATATATATATACAGAGTGAGAGAAGGAAAGGAGGCGAAATGAAGGAGAAATCAAAGACGGCCGCAAGGACTAGACGGGAAAAGGAGAACAGTGAATTTTACGAACTGGCTAAAATGTTGCCTCTGCCGTCGGCGATCACCTCCCAACTGGACAAGGCTTCGATCATCAGACTGACGACGAGTTACCTGAAGATGAGGATAGTTTTCCCTCAGGGTGAGCGCGTGCAGCTCGTGTCAACACATCACTGCATCATCACAAGCACCATCATCATCATCATCCTCATCATCATCATCCTCATACGGAAGAGTATTAGGGCCACATGTAAAGGAAAAAAATGATTGAAAGAAAGAAAAAATAAATAAAACAGCACGAATTCTGAGATTAACGTCAGGATTATGACCTTAATCTCAGAATTTCTCAGAATCCATGCTGTTTTATTTTCTCTGAATCTGAATTCTGATTTTCCTCCCATCTCATAATTCTGAGAAAAAATATCAGAATTCTGAGATTAAACTCAGAGATTATGGTCAGAATTATGACTTAATCTCTGAATTCTTGCTGGGATTTATTTTCTTTCTCTCATTTATTTGTGGCCCTAATAGTCTTCCACATCCTCATCCACAATAATTTATTTTTATTATTACGTTTATTTATTATTATTATTATTATTATTATTAGTAGTAGTAGTAGTATTATTTTGTTTCCTTGCAGTAACGAACAACACGTGTCACGTGATAGTTTATCTATACAAACTTAACTGGTCAACAAAATGGAAACGAAGTTTAATAATTATTCAAACTACACACAAAAAAACTATTATTAAATAAAAAAAATATATGAATAAATAATAATAACAGTGTATCTGGGGCGTAAGCAACTTAACACACTTATATGCTCGAATAATAAATAATAGTTCAATTCACTAATAAAATTATTATAATAAAGGCTCAAAAAATAACAATTAATTTTACCAATTTGTACAAATTTTGCCGTATAGTAAAAAAAATCATGCCTCAAATATATTAAAACTTACGTTAATCCACATACAAATAATCTATGGGAAAAAAATACAACGAATGCTACTGAACGACAGGAAGTCTTATTAAGATTATTATTATTTTAATTCCGTGTGTCCAAAAGGAGACGATCTGCCTCCATCTTTTATGTACAAGGCTCTGCAGGCTTCTGTGGCTGCGTGACTGAGAACAAGATGCACCAATTAGAACGAAAAAAAAGGCCCAGCAAGGCTTCTAATCAGCTACGGCCATGTAAGCAGGAGGCAAACACACACACACAGACACACACAGACACACACAATCTGACAAAGAATGATGTGTATAAGGAATAAAAAATCACAATAAACAGACAGGAGGAGAGTAGACTGAATAAAATACACGTATTCTATTTATATAAAAATACATATATTTTAAAATAAAAAAAAAATAGTTCATGTTGATAATGTGTCCCTTTAGCAAAAGGCCCATTTTTATTTCCACTCACAGCCGGGGGGAGACGAACAACTATGACGGGGTAACAAGACTCCAACAGACTCCTAATGAAACATGAATTTCAATGAGCTTTGTTCCACTTTTGCTCAAAAACGGAGGCCACAAATCCAAAGATTGGACCATTTTACGCGCTTAAAAATACGCATTTTTTGCATGCATGATAATAATAATAATAGATGCATTAACGCATGTAATTACATGGGACGCGCAGGAGTCATGGTTTGCGTCTGTGTGCAGGTCTGGGTGAAGCGTGGGGTCACACGAGTCGAACGAGATCTTTGGAGAACATCGGACGAGAGCTGGGATCTCATTTACTGCAGGTACATATACAGTAATATATGAACACGTTAGTCATAATCTACACAGGCAGTGGGGAAGGAGGATTAATTATTCTCCCGGAGATAACTGAGCCAAAACAACCATGTCGTTCATTCATTTATTTATTTATTTACAGACGCTGGACGGATTCATCTTCGTCGTGGCTCCGGACGGGAAGATCATGTACATTTCCGAGACGGCGTCGGTCCATTTAGGACTATCTCAGGTCCGTGTGTGTGGATACAGTCACATGTGGTGAAATCTCTCTGTTTTTGATGATGATGATGATGATGATGATGTCTTAGAGTCCCTTTCTCAGTCCGTTCATTACCCGAGTTCATCTCCACAGGTAGAGTTGACTGGGAACAGTATTTACGAGTACGTCCATCCCGCCGACCACGACGAGATGACGGCTGTGCTCACGCCACACCAGCCCTATCACTCCCACTTCGTCCAAGGTAATTGAACATAATAAATAAATAAAAATAACTACATATAAAATGACTAAAAAATAAAAGATATAAAGGGGAATTCATAATGAATTAATTCTGGAATTGACCCATCATTTTCCTTTTTACGCAGCGAATGTATTCCTTCTTTTCTTCACGTGAATGTTTCTGATTGGTCTCTTATTTTCTTAATAATATCTACTCAACGTTCCTCCTCCTCCTCCTGCAGAATATGAAGTGGAGCGCTCTTTCTTTCTGCGGATGAAATGTGTGCTGGCGAAAAGAAACGCAGGCCTCACCAGTGGTGGATACAAGGTATGGGCGAGTTTAGCCTCTCTTTTTTGTGCCATTGCATATATTAGTTATTAATTCACTATTTTGTTGATTACAAAAGTCATTTAATGCAATTAATTGTTGATAATTGATTTTTAAAAAAGTATTTTATATTTTTTTTAAAATGTGATGTCACTGAGGATTAAAGGCAGCACAATAGTGTTTATTTTATTTTTCTTTAAAAAAAAAAAATGCACATCTGTTGCTTACATATTGTACACTTTGCATCTGTATTTTTATATTTTAAAAATCTATTAATCCCAGGTGATCCACTGCAGTGGCTACCTGAAGATCCGTCAGTACAGTTTGGACATGTCGCCCTTTGAGGGCTGCTTCCAGAACGTGGGTCTGGTCGCCGTGGGCCACTCTCTGCCCCCCAGCGCCGTCACCGAGATCAAGCTGCACAGCAACATGTTCATGTTCAGAGCCAGTCTGGACATGAAGCTCATCTTCTTGGACTCCAGGTATGCTCTTTAGCTCCAGGAAAGGATGCAAAACATGATCAGATTATCTCTCTCTGGATTCCAAAACACCAAAAATATCCCTGAATCACTCCCCCATCACGATTTAATTTCTCTCCAGGGTCGCAGAGCTGACAGGTTACGAGCCCCAGGACCTGATAGAGAAAACTCTGTACCATCACGTCCACGGCTGTGACATCTTCCACCTCCGCTGTGCTCACCACCTCTGTGAGAAACAAGCATTCTCCACCATCATGCTTTTACAACAGATCCCCTTTTTTTACCTCCCCCTGCTGCTGCTGCTGCTGCAGCCACCACGTGCAGACAATCACTCAAACATGGCCGTCGTTAACGACACTAATCTCTGTTTTCCCTCTCCGTTTCCCTTTTATCTCCTCCAGTGCTAGTAAAAGGCCAAGTCACCACTAAGTATTATCGTTTCCTGGCCAAGCACGGCGGCTGGGTCTGGGTGCAGAGCTACGCCACCATCGTCCACAACAGCCGCTCCTCGAGACCTCACTGCATCGTCAGCGTCAACTACGTCCTCACGTGAGTCTCACTATACGTTTCCTATAATACCACGCGTTTGTATCCACTGAAATCCCGACAATTACGACCACGTAATAAGCATAACGCGAGGTTTACGGGGCTTTATGTTGTGTGGCCTGACTGCAGCTGAATTTTTAATGTGTTTGCTGAGGGGAACACCCTTGAATATTTAACTAGATTAGGCAGAATCACATCATATACACTCTCGTGATCCACGCTCGAAGCTCACTCCACGACACGATTGGGTCTTTGTCTCTTGGATTGGAGGAGAAATCCTTTCCCTTTATCCCTCTGCAGCCCTCTCTGTACAAATCCGCCCAAATACTGCGGCTGCAGGGCTCAGGCGGTTGTGTGTTATGAGAGCACAAAGCACACTGAGAGGCCCCCTTTGAGACAGTGCAAGACAAACACCAAGGTTCAACCCCATCAAAAAAAAAAAAACATTCTCTACTGTCACGATTGATCTGCAGGCCAAGGAAAGCTGAATCGATCACATGGCGAACTGGGAATCAATAGCTATCTCATAGATGTAGCACATGCTGTAATTTCCTTGTTAGGTTTGGTTGATCCGAATGTCACTATTTGTGTGTGCGCGTGTGTGTGTGTGCTTGTATTTGTCGCCTCTTCAGGACCTTTTCTGGCACAAACACTGGTCCAAACCTGATTAGAACCCTTATTTCTGAGGATATGGTGACGTTTAGGGCTGATATTTGAAATTGTGAGTTATTGGTTATGGTTTAGGCTTTGGTCCAAATGATTGGAAGTCAATGCGAGTCCTTAAGAGGATAGCAGCACAAATATGTGTGTGTGTACTTGTATTTCTCGCCTATTTAGGACCTTTTCTGGCATAAACACTGGTCCAAACCAGGTCAGAACCCTTATTTATGAGGATATGGTTAAGTTTAGGGCTGATATTTGAAAGTGTGGTTATTGGTTATGGTTTAGGCTTTGGTCCAAATGATTGTAAGTCAATGCGAGTCCTTAAGAGGATAGCAGCACAAATATGTGTGTGTGTGCGCATATGTACTTGTATTTGTCGCCTCTTTAGGACCCTTTCTGGCATAAACACTGGTCCAAACCTGATTAGAACCCTTATTTCTGAGGATATGGTTAAGTTTGTGGCTGGTATTTGAATTTTTGGTTATTGGTTATGGTTTAAGCTTTGGTCCAAATGATTGGAAGTCAGTCCTTAAAAGGACAGCAGTGCAAATGTGTGTGTGTGTGTAAGGCGAGGTGTGATTTTGTGTTGCATGCATATGGCAACACTCCAAATATTGATTTCTTCAATGCAGTAAGAAAACAGCTTGACTACATTAAAAATGACAGTGAATCCCCCCCCCCAAAAAACTGCAAATAAACAAAAAGTACAGCAATTCAATCACCTTGCCCTGACAGCATTTTAGCCAAACAAGAATCCATTAATAAATCATGTTCGGTGGCGTGTTTCAGGCATGGCGTGCTCCGACGTTGACCCCGAGGTGGAATTCAGCCAACACAGCTGAGTTTGCACAAAGGCCCAACATTATTGGCTCAGACAGAAGTCAGCCAGGGGCACAGATAGGAAACGCAAGAACCAGCCAGCGCGCAACTATACCTGCAAGAGCAAATAACACTTACACCACCGCGCACTGGCTGTCCAAACACAGCCTTTGCCGAGGTGTTGTACATAAAGAATGGGTCATATTTAGAGTCATATTAAAGAGGCATGGCTGTGTGGGGTCAGCGATGGGCCACAGGGTTTAAAATGCCAGGCAGCTGCTATTACATACCGTTGATGTGATAAGTTCAGAATAGGCTCATGTTTGCTGAACACTTGACACGGGAGCCTTTTCACTCCCCAGACAGTGTCACTTTGGATTGAGTTCAGCCACAGGACAGTGGGTTAAAATGTTGGAAAAGATGGCGCACACATACTCGGGTAAAAAGAGTGTCTGTATTTAAAATAAATGGGATTTTTTTTTTATCAAAAGACACTTGCAGAGGGGATTGGTGTCAGTGATCACGTTGACTTTGTGTTTGTGCATCAGAAAAGAATGATTAACTTTCCCCAGGTTATGCGTCACTTGTCTCAGAGGTGTGAGGACTTAATCTCTGGAATATCTTTAACAATACTCTTGCTTGTCATTGCCCTGACATCATAGTCTTTAGAAAAGATTTGTGCAGTTATCTTTATTCAACATTTGTAAAGACGTCTGCTGCAGACTGATTACTGATGAGGTCACTTGTTGCTCTACTACTACATCCACCAGGGACTGTTAAAGGCAGAAAGAAGGTGCTCAGTAGTATAAGGGGGAACAATGTTAGCTTCACCATAGTTTAAGATCTGGTGAATCAGTAACACCTTGACCTCTTTCAACAATATTCACAGTAATAGGAACTTTATTTACATGGCACCTTTTTAAAAAGTGAGTTTACAAAGTGCTTTCACAGACCAGGTTAATATCAGCCAAAACAAGACGACAGATTATTAACAAAAGTACAATATTAATGCAATTACATTTTTTTTAAATAAATAGAGCAAATAAAGGTTTTAGGGTATAAAATATATATGTTTAAAAAAAACTGTCAGGTTCAGGTAAATAAATACACATTAAACAAACAAGACAAAGTCACAAGAATGCCAATCTATGAAAAATGGGTTTTAAGAAGTGATTTAAAAGGAGCCAACAATTCCCATGAGCCTCATCTCCTCAATGTCCTTCAGCAAGGATGATGATCAAAAGCCAAGTTTTGAAAATGCAAAGATCTCAAGTAATGCCAGTTCTCTTTTGAGGTTGAATATAACGCTTATATTTGTTTCCCACTGTTGTAGTTCTCAAATCCAGGAACTGGACTAGTGGACTTGGACTCTAGTGCTGATTGCATTTGGAAATTGGAGACAAGGACTTGGCCTGTAATTTTAATTGCCAAAGACTGTTTTTCTTAATTTGTATTAGATTGTTTTTTAATCCATCATTCGCGACATTATATCACTACAACATTCAGGTTCATGCTACGTCAGATTCACATGCTCATACAGAGAGATTTGGACTCAGACTCCTCACAGATTTGACACATTTTTTCTTGAACTTATTCCGACGGCAGTATTATCGCACCAGTGTTTTAGCAGGTAGCCTGTAATAGACGCCACTACTCTTGGTTGACCATGTAAGCGCACAAACAAACGCAAAGTAAAGACTTTTGCTGCACTGTGTACATTTTGCTCAGCTGAGGTATTAAAACAATGTACCGCGATACGGGTTGTGACTAATTTCATGGCAATGACATATTTTATTCAAACACCATGAATGCCAAAAGATCATCAAAGTCGGTAATCGTCATGCTCTGGGGACCATGAAAGTCTGTCCTGAGTTTCATAGAAATTCATCCCATAGTTCATCCCACTTTCATGGTGGACAAACAAACTCTGCATTCTTTGATGAACTGTTTTTAGGCACTGGCTTGACTTAAAAAGTAACAACTTGGATGAACATAAGTCATATTCCCGTCTTCAACATATATTTTGTTTGTGTAAATAGGGACACGGAGTATAAGGGAATGCAGCTGTCCTTGGACCAAATGAGCCCCACCAAGCCTGCCTTCCCATACGCGAACAATCACACCGAGGACAGAAAGAGCACCAAGTCACGTTTGACCCAGGCAGGGCCTGGGTCAAAGGGCAAAGCCAGAGTGTCGCCCTACCCACAGGTAATAAACAGCTTGTTTTGCCGAGCTAATTGTCTAAGCGTGTGTCTCAGATCACAAACCCTTTCAACTGTGATTGTCTTTGTTTCCTTCCAGCAGTTTTCTGCTTTCAATCCAGAGCGTTCGGAGTCAGACCAAGACAGCCAATGGGGAGGAAGCCCCGTGACAGACTCCGCATCTCCTCAGCTGTTGGATCCCGTTGAGGCTACAGAGGCATCTTGTGCCTACAGACTGTATCCAGACTCAGGCCCCCTGTGCTACAGCCTCGGTTTATCCGAAGAGGATCTCGCTCATGCCCAAGCACATCCCCACACCACCACCTGTGACCGCGTTCGGTGCCAGAGCAGCCGCTATTTCCTAGGAACCCCTCAGTCGGGAAGAGAGGTGTGGTGGGACGCCACGCGCTCCGTTCTCTCGCTGCCGAAACCCTCAGCGGACAACAGCGAAGGCTACGAAATCACATCCTACCATGGAGCCATTCATGGTGAGGTGTTAGGGTTGAGACCACAACCATCTGTCTCTGAAAATAACTCTGGCCTAGCTTCTCCTGGTAGCTGTTTTTCAAATGTTATTATGGGACACGCTAAGTTGTTTACGGCGTCTCTTGCCAGGGTGCCGATTGCTACCATCTGTTGAAAAATTGCCTGCAATTGAAAGCCAAGTTATTTCACATCTCACATCCTCTAACAGGGAAACCAACCCCCACTCTGCTTCTGCCAAGACAGTCAGAGTAATAGACCATGATTCTACACTATATGCATTTAATGCTGGACTGTGCACAGCTATACACATTCATGCTTTCACCAAACTTGCTCAGCACATTTTTTGTACACATTATAAATACAGACATAAGGGATTAACACGTGTGACTAATTCAACTCTTCCAACAGGTCGGAGCCACTGGGATGAAGACAGTGTAGTGAGTTCACCTGATGGAGGTGGCTCAGCCAGCGATTCCGGCGAGCGTTACCATGGTGACCATTTCCGGGCGAGCCCCCGAGAGCCGAGCAAGATGGAGACGCTGATTCGCGCCACGCAGCAGATGATCAAAGAGGAGGAGAGCCGCCTCCAGCAGCACAAGACACCGCTGGATGTTTCAGGGCTCGCTAAAGCGCACAGCCCGTGCTTCAGCCCCTCACTACCCCACCATTCCCAGCTCAACATGCCCAGCGTGGTGTGTCGAGGGCCCGGAGCCCCCAGCATCGACCTCCCTTCTGAGCGCTTGCATCACAAGGACGGCATCAAAGTCCCCGGCCCTCATGACAATGACGAAAACACGACCAGCCCAGCTTCTCTGTCTCGTCTCAGCAGCCCCAGCTCTGACGGGATCCCCAGGTCGGGCCTCTCCCTCACCAAAGATTACATGCAGACTGATCTCTCCCCTCACCCGTCACAGCCACAGGGGAGCCCGCTGCTCTACCAAACCCAGGAGAGGCTGCCGCTAGACAGACAGGCCGCCTATGCTTTGACTGGGTACTCCCTGGAGCACCTGTACGACCCGGAGAGCCTGCGGAGTTACTCGGGCCTGGCGTGCGGCGGCGTCCAGTACGACATGGCGTCGCACGTGAGGATGCAGGCCGAGCAGATGCAGGGACACAAAGCCACCTCAGTGATCATCACCAACGGGAGCTGACAATATCTGATGAAGACAGAGCCCGTTCTCTAGAGGAGGATTTTAACAGTTAACATTTAAACACTGGCGGATGGAAAGTTATGTGTGCCCTGTCTCTGGCTCTTCTGTTTTTGTCGGGCCTGTGTATCATAACGACTATTTTCTCCCCCCCCAAGACTCTAAAAGACTAGTGTTCAAGAAACTAGCATTTGGTATGCCACCACAGGGCATCAGAGCATTTGCTCCATTACATAGGCCTACAGTGCTATTTTGGTGGCAGTAGGCTGACTCTCCCTCCCTCCCTCCTCATAAAGACGAACCAAGTTTCGAGTCTGGTTAAACATCAAGCCAGCGTTTCTGTTCCAAATGTCTTACGCATCAGTGGCCGTGTGAGTTAATCTGTCCTGGACACGATTTCCAAAGGCAGTAAGAAAATGTGTTGCTCCACTGCCCCCCACTGCCCCCTCCCTCCCCTTCACCTAAAATAACTCCATTGCACAGAGCGTAATGTTTGACACATGAGGTGCGACGTGGGAAAAGGAAAGCATTATTGTGAGATGTTAATGTTTCCTGGTATTTATTTGTCAGTGGGCTCTATTTTCTGTAAGTGTCATTTTTCCTTTTGTCCGAGTAGACATTTGACTGCATAGCATCGGTGTTTTAATTACGCCGACATTAGATTAGAATTAAAATAAAAAAAAATTGAAATGGAAAAACGGAAAAAAAATTGCCTCTGATATGTAAAAGTGTTAAATAAGTAGAGAAATGTGTATGTGATGAAAACGACCTCCAAATCTCGACAGTGTATGTACTACGTTTACATATCAGGGTCTATTCTTTTTTTCTGCTTTTACCTCAAGCTTTACCCCAACGTATTAGCATATACAGATTATATGCGCCACATGCAAATTGTTCTCAGTTGTTTTTAGGGTTGTTGTTTTGTTTTGTCACGCAGCGGGGGGGTTAAGATGATTCGATAATAACCGACATATCTAAAACTAAAATGTTCAATGTCTGTAGTTTCTTGTTTAATTTATGATGTAAATATGATCACACAATGAACTTTTTTGGACAAGGAGTTGACGCAATTATTTATTAATTGGTTTAAAAAAAAGAAAAAGTCTCTTAAATCTAAATAATGTTGCAAACAAACTACTTTTTGTCTGTTGATTTTTTTCTTTTTCTTTTTGTACACACACAAAAACTACTGCTTTTTAAAAACTTTCAGGGGCATCTGTGTAGAATGTATTTGTAAATATCTAGATATTCATATAAATGTAGACCAGGCTAGAAATAAATTTTATCCCACATGTTATTTTATTTACTATTTACGACCACTATATGTCATTTGATGAACGGAAATGGATTATTTGCAGCCGGTTAAAGCAAATCCTCCTCTTTCTGGTAACACAACAAAGTCAATCCTTACATTTTAGTATCAGTGAAGATGAACAGAACGTGAGAGAGTCAAATCTGCTTCTCAAGGCATTAATCTGTGTAAACCTTAACAATATTTGTTACCACACTCCATTAAAAAGTAACTTTTATGGGTTAATGAGAGCCATAAAATATCAAAAAGCCTGACTTTACCAATATGACATATCCACAAACCCGCTGCGCAACAAATTAGAACAAATCGCTACAACAGCAAGCACAACTGCTATGACTACTGAGCCGACACGTTCTAAATGTGTTGCGGCGACACGTTCCCTCTGTCGGAGCAGTTGAACTCGCATGTTTAAGCTGCCCTGACCTCGGCTCAGAGGCAATTTCTTAATGCATGCAGCTAATTCACGTGTAGCTGAAGGAAACTGGCTCGCAGTCCGCACGGGGGGGGGGGGGGCTGGACTGCAGCACGCTCTCCCATCAGTCATCACATGACATGACCATGTGATGGTCTGCCAGCTATCACCGCTGCTGTCATTCCGGGGGAGGTAGAGCGACTACGCCGCGTGTTTATTGCCGAGATTACTTCTTCTAAAAAACACTGGGGCTTTTTCCTGATGTGCCCCGAAGGCCTTCACACACAGAGTGCGGCTGCCAAACGCTGGGCTTTCTGCCACACAGTTTGCGTCCTCTCTCACACCTCCCGACTTCCAAGATGCTTTCTGTAACCACCTTCAGATCACCAGTCAGATAGAAACCAGTCTATTATGGAGCCTGAAAGACGTATGTAAATATAAAGAGTATATTTAAAGAATAGCCAAGGTGGGAGGAGCAATCCAAGCTTGTAAAACTACTTTTAATCTATTGTTTATTTCCTTGATTAATTGAGTCATCATTTGGTCCATAAAATGTCATAAAATGTTGAAAAACATTGATGAGTGTCTGATAAACCTGGAAATGACGATGTTTTTGTCCACAAACCAAAACGATCCAGACAATATTCACCTTTAAGAAGCTGGTTTTAATTCTTGAGAAAAGACTCAAAATAGTATAATAATAATGGATAAAATTAATTAATGTAGAGGAAGCAACAGTTACACACGTAATTGTAGTGCATTTTTACCAGCAAAACAATGTGTAAGCAGCATTATTAGTGTTTCTATTCATGGTAAATACATTATCCACTCCAGGTCTGCACTGTTGTGGAAAAAAACTTATATAAAATTGCAACACCCACGGCTGAAATGTAGCTGACCACACAAATATAAAGTCTCCGAAAAATGGAAGCACTCCAGCGAAATACACAGACACACACAGAAAGCTAAATTTGGAAGAAGTTTTTTTTTAGGAGCCATTCCAGACGTTACTGAAAGATTTAAGGAACAGAATTAATCTCAATCAGGAGTAAAAAAAAACAACAAAGCATCCATGTGTATGATTCCACCGCATGAACACATGTGTTAAATGTGTTGAACACTTCCTTACTCTCCGGAAACCCTCATTGTGAACCACAGGTCCTGCACAAATTAAAGCACTTGCTAGTTTTTACTACTGCTATGCTACTGAAAATTAAAAGGGGAGTAAATGGGCTTCTTTTTATATTTTTTTTACACCATAAGGTGTTAACAGTTAAGAGATAACGACGCCAGCTGTGTCACGTCATGTGCTCGGAGGTAAACTATAGAACCGAGAGGGACAAGGATCTCAGGAGTTTCATAATTCGGCTCCTCGGTCGTCACAATTACCACACAAAACGCCAGGGTGCAGGTGGTGGGGCTCAGAATAGCCCCCCCACCACCCACCGAATGTCTGTTTGATTGATTTCAGGCCCAGGATTGAGGCACAATTGCATATTCATACATCAGTTAAAGCGCTCCCTTGCTAGTCCCTATAATTCAACCTGGCACTTAGCGAAGAGTCATCCTTATGAAGCGGCTTCAGAGCAGAGCGGAGGAAAAATGTTTCAACATGTTTTCTGCTCCGCGTATATACTTTATGACCTCTTTGAGTGCGTACTGACATCTCATAATTGTTTAATTCTTCTCCATCTTCCCACATCTTCCTGCCTTCCATATATCCAGCAACAGAGCTGTAGCCTGTGGATGTTTTTTGTTTTTTTTGCTGAGAAACTAAGGCAAATATTGCACAGTGTGTACAAGCCATAAACAATCAGTCAAGCAGGGGCAGAAACAGTTCAAGACCTGGGAAAATCATTCAACCGGCGAGCTGAGCGACACCTCTGCAGCAGACCTCACCG
This sequence comes from Microchirus variegatus, assembly GCF_963457635.1. NCBI lineage: Eukaryota > Metazoa > Chordata > Actinopteri > Pleuronectiformes > Soleidae > Microchirus > Microchirus variegatus. Next base: position 20,021,672 of record NC_139813.1, read on the forward strand.
CACCACAACACATTTAGATGTTTTGATTGGGCGGATCCAGGATATTGAGGTCATCCGGTTGATCGGATTGGCTGAACCGAGTAAGCTGAAGTCACTCTGCGAACAAAAAAAGTCAAGAGGAAATTAGGTTTCTGTTTGTGGCACCGGAGATATATGTCAAATAAACTATTAACTACACGGAGTGGGTAAATAGTGTCAAACGCGACAGTGACATTCCGCTAAATTCTCATTTAAAATATAGAAATCTGCGTTAGGTTCTGCTCTCAGGTGTTTTTTCACACGTTTTTGGACAGTAAAGGTGGAAATAACAACAACAACAAATGTCAGACTATACCATTTCAGTTGTTATTTAACACAGGGATGGGACCATACCACATTTTGTGTCCGATACCGATATCAAAAACTACATTTCTGAAAGGTATGAAGCTGTCATTTCAAAGACACAATTCTCCAAATGTGTAACAAATATTGTTCTCCCCAAAAAAGAAGAAATAAACGGCTTAAACATGACTAAAATACTTTTACTAAATCTTTTAGAGTCTGTGCATAGAGATAAATGTGATATATATCGGACTTTTTGCGGGATTGTATCTGATTCTCCATTTCTTTATCTGTCCGTTATCCGATCCGGTGATTTTGATCATTATCGGAACAATACCGATTCCAATCCTTACTTTAATATAAAAAAGTTGGTGGCTATTAATCATGAATAAATATCTAATGGCAATTATTTTGACAGGAATTTCTATTGCGATACCATCTGCGACATCAGAGGGAACGTTTTCACAACCTTATTCTCATTTTAATAAAAACATTTCAACTGATTACTGTGTGATATTTGTGCAGATCTGCATGAAACACAGATGTTTCATTCAGTCTGTAGAATAAGATGCGTATAGATCAAGACAATAATTAATCAAAAACTATTTGAGTATTTTGACACAAAATTGCAATAGGCCGTGTTGTGATTTCTAGAAAATCTCTATTAATTGTTCAGCCCTAACAAAAATACAGCAAAACAGCTGCTGATTAATTTTATTTTGAATAACGTTTTCACATGTATCATGGCTGTCTTTAAATGGCACAAAATGATATATATTCTTTTAAAAAGGTCTGGTAAAATCTATTTCTCTAGTGTGTTAAAAATGGTTTTAAAGCCACAAAAGCACTGAGGCCACATGAAAATAAATCCCACAAGTATAAGAATTAAGTTTTGATAGCACTTTGCATATTAAATCAAAACCGCAGCAAAGAAAAAGTGTGATCATTTTCATCATATTCATTAAAACCCCCCTTTAATTTAAAGCTCACTAATCTCTCAGCAGTAAAGCTATTAAAAAGACTACAAGTAAAATATCCTGATCCCCCTGTCACACACAAACACACACATTCACGCACACACACCGAGGCTCAGACGGTGTGAATCTAATGCCCTTCAATCCTGTGAATCCCTTTGTTCCTGATTTCACACTTGATTTGCCCACAGCTTGAGTCTGGCTGGTATCGGCGTTCTTCTCACTGCTTTCACTCCTGCCAAATCCACAGAGCCACACAGCATCCGCGTCTCTTTTCTCTCTTTTCCTCTCTGTGCTTCTCATCTGCCATTGTCCCTGCCAACGTCTCTGCAAAAACACCAACGCACGCCAAGGAGTTTGTGTTTGTGTGTTTGTTTGCGTTTCGCTGTAAACTCCTCATCAATCTGCCAACAACCTCCCCCCCCCCCCCCTCCCGACATCAGCGTGAATTCTGATACTGTCATTGTGAATTTCACACGTTTGAAGTGATTTAATTAATGTGCAACGATGGACGTGTGTCTATATTAAATCATGTCCTAAAGACTCGCACGGATAATCCCCCTGGCGATCTCGAACGAAACAAACTACCTGGGTCGTTTTTGTAAAAAAAATATTAAGACGGACTCGAACGCCTCTCAGGAGAGGCCTTTCAGCACTCCTGTTTTGAAAACCTTCCCTTTTAAAAAAAAAGCGTCACATCAGCCAAGGCTGCATCACTCGAGCAACACTCGTACCGAGCAGATATTGTGACAGCTGCGTGAGGGGGCGGCGAGAGAGAGAGGGAGCGCAAAGGAGACGGACAAGGAGAAAGGAGGAGAGAGGGAAAAGTGTGCGAGGAGAGAGTCCCCAGAGAGAAGGTGCTAGTGCTCCACAGCTCCAAGTCACCGCCTGCATGCCAATGAGGAGATTCCCCTGCTGCTGCTGCAGCAGCGGCGGTGGCGGGCGGAAGCAGTGCACAGCAGCAGGAGGGGCCTGTGCTGACACTGTACCACTATAGTCCTTGATGGTCACATTACACACTCGGCACAAAAGAGCTTGAAACGCCCGCCAGATGGACGTCTCCCCGGCAAATCGCTCACAGATTATAACCAAATAGACGTCGCTGATATATAAATATATAATAATCACTCCCCGTGTCAAAACAATTAGCCGAGCCAGCTAATTAGCCGAGTCTGACTTGGCTACCCGCTCATTAAGCAGTAACGTACAATATATATATCAAATAAGGCTCTGTGTGTGTTCTTGTTTTCTGTCTTGATTTAGTATCTCCTTTCTTCTAAGAGAAGAAATAATATGCTTTTCTAGTAAAGGAAATGTGCTTTAAAAGAAAAGACTAATTCTTCTCCTACTACACTTGAAGCCTCTGGGAAACGGAGTTTTCACATTCATGAGTGAGCTTCGCCAACCAAAATCCAAAAAATCCACCAAAAACAACAGTGACGGAGCAATCTTCCGCATTAAGGGAGAAGTTTGCGGCTTCTATAATTGCAATTCCTGCAGTTAATGGTTCATAAAGACCTCTTAAATAATGATTAAACCTATTTTAAAGCCTCATCTCTGCTATTGTAGGAAGGCAGACTGAGAAAGTGTCAAGCTCACTCCGGACCAGTAAAATAATAGCATCATAACCTACAAACAACAAGAACTCCTAATTTTTCCAACTAATTTGACATTGCATGAGACAAATAAATGCAATTTCTAGAACATTATGCTTAAATTAACGTAAACACTCGATCACAGTGGATTTACAGATTAGATTCTGAGACTGAAAATTATAGTATTTCACATTAAGATTAGATTCTCATCACAAATACATCCCGTGGGCCAGATTGGACCCTCTGGTGGGCCGATTCTGGTCCGTGGGCCGTACGCTTGACACCCCTGCTCTAAATGAAATGGTTACTGAATTGGAAGTATGACACCGTTATATGTTCAGGAAGTAATAATTGCTGCTATGGGTCCAAAAATCTAAAAACAATAACAAAGGAACCTAGTTTGGTGACGTTTGGTAGCAGCGTGGGATCATGGGAATTGCTATCTTGTCGTATGGTTTTGGTTCAACGATGCGTTTGCACTTTAAGGAGTTAGTTTCAGAGGGAGAACGTGTGGGGAAAATGGCAACGAGGAGCTGCAATTCATTAACAAATAGACACAAAATGCAAAAAATGTTACATAAACAATATCACATCAATATCATATCTTAAAGTCACAGTGTTTACATTGACACAGAAACATTGGCTCTGTTTTTAACTTTGACTCATTTCTCCCTAACAGTTACATCCATAATCCAGCAACAGTGTGAATGGGGAGCATTAGCAGAGTGTGTAAGCACCACCTCCTCTTCCCCCCCCTTGAGAAGAATTAATAACTAATTATGTCAGGTCACTCGTCCAGATGGTGGCATCAGATGGGCCCAGTGTCTGAACCTCACCTCCAACAAGCACCTCTGACCCTGTCGGCCACATCACCCGTGGTAACACGGGGAGTCTGAGGCCCAGGATGGATCTGGGGGATACGTGAAGGTTTGGGGTTGTACATAAAGAAGCATAGAGAGGAGGGAGGGGGGGGGGAAACGGGATGAGCTGGGCGTGTCCGATCAGTGTTGGATGGCTGCCTTCAAAGCTCCATGAATACAAGGCTCCCTGCTGCGGCCCTGATCTCCACGGTCATGATTCTGTTATTACACGGCATGTTTCCTCGTGATGGGCAGATGGCTCGGAGAAGCAGCGCACGCATTCACACGCATTCAACACACGCCGGGTCGGTCGCATCAATGGACACAACCTGATACTCCCCTTTCTTGTCTCATTAGGAGGCTATAGAAACATAAGAACATAATAGGGGGGAATTAAGTGCCCGTGCGGGTGTCAAAGGGAGGGGGGGGGGTTACGTGGCAGGAGATTGGGGACGAGGGCTAACAAGCGCGGCGGCGCGCTCGCTCGAGCTCTGAGCAGTGATTAGTGCTTTTTCGACAGGGCTGACGGGTAAAAGACAAGCCCTCCGGGACAGCGCCGCGTTTGAACGGACACTTAAACAGCCGAGGAAAGTGACAGCAGATACAAGCAGGGTGGAAAAACCTGTGGTGAGCGTGTCATAAAGACACAGATAACTTATGTTATAGAGCGTGGAATTCTCCAGAGTCATTAATAAAGTGCTCTGCCTGTGGTTTTTGCAGAAATATGTGGTGATAATTGTATTCTTTTTTTGCATTTCAACTAAAAACACTTTAATATGGAAAAAATGCATTCAATTACTCGATTATAAATTACTCGTCAATTATTTTGATCATTGAGGCTTTTTTTCATGATTAAAACAAGATTACTGATTGTTTCAGGTTCTTAAATGTGAATATTTTCTTTGTTTTTTTGCTCCATATAAGTAAGAAATCATTAAAATCTAATCATCTTGCTTTGAGATAGAGCTGCAACTTACGATTATTTTCATATTCTATTAATCTGTCGATTATTTTCTTGATTAATCGATGAATCGTTTGGTCCATAAAATGTCAGAAAAAAAATCAGTGTTTGTCAAACCTGGAAATGACGATGTTCTCCAATGTCTTGTTTTGTCCACAAACCAAAATGATTCAGTTTTTGATGACTTCTTTGTTATGTGGATAACAGAAAGGAAGAAAACATTCGCATTTAAGAAGCTAAAACAATCAGAAATCTTGGTTTAATCATGAAAAAAGCTTCAAACTGATTAATCGATTATCAAAAATAGTTGTTCAATTCATTTAGTAATCGATGAATAATCGATTAACCTTTTCAGCTCTAGTTTGAGAACATCATTTCCAGGTTTGACAAACACTGATCAACATTTTTTAACGTAGCCTGACATTTAATGGACCAAACGAACGCTCGATTCTTCGAGAAAATAATCGGCAGATGAATCAATTATGAAAGTAATCGTTAGTTGCAGCCCTGAAATTAAGCATTTGCAATGCAATCTCAGTTTCCACTGTGGTCTAAACACATTAACTGCGATAAACCTTCTATTTTCCCATCCCGGTTTAAAATACACTGCTTTTCATGATGTCCCTTTTAGAAAGTCTTTCACAGTTTGTCACATGAAAGCCTCCTAAACTCTTGAGCAAACAGGAACTTTAGCAAAGCCTCGGCGTTGCACGTCTGCAGCGCCAGATGACTTCTCTGCTCTGTATTTGAACAGGAGACGCAAGACAAAGCAGCTAAGAAGAAACCAAACAAAGACACCTTAAAAAGGGATTTAAGGTGTTTAACCACATCTTATTCTTTTCTGTCACTTTTTCCCTTTCTCCCCTCCTCCTTCAAAAAAGGAAGGAAAATGGTGGATGAAAGAGCCTGGAGGACAAAAGCACGTGAACAGTATATCACATCATCGCAGCATGAGCTTTTTTAACCACTTGGCGAATCAAAGAAATTATGAATGGCAGCGAGGTAAATTGGTGGCTATCACTCACTCAATTATAGTAAACAGCCTGACACGCGCTTGAACGCCGATAATTACTCGCGAAAAGGTTCATCATTATCATTACACCATTACTTTCTGGCATTCTGGTGCTAAGTGCCTAACAAGATTAGCCTGCCAGTCACGTTTCTCCTCTCAGTCGAACAGACAATGGACAACTTTACCAGCTGGGTGCTTTTTTTTTTTGCCGTCGCTTCTTGATGAACTCTCGCAAATTTTGGCAGCAATTTTTGGGAATAAGGCGAGGGGGGTAAAAAAAAAAAATGAAGAAATTGGCATATCCAAAATTTGTGAATTTAAAAATTACATTTAACAAGAAAAAGGCCGGCACCAAATCATATCTGCATGCGGTTTGGCATTTGTTGAAATTGTGCGTTCTGTCACTGTTGTATTGTAGCGCTGCTGAAATGGATTAAAAACACTGGCATATTTATTTTTATCAGTGTCAAAATTAAGCTAAAAAGTGTAATTTAACAGCGTATCTAATTAAATGGCAATCTGGCACCAGACTTTAGCTAAATAAACTATTTGTCTTATCACATTCCTCACTGGCCTGGTTGTAAAAAAGCACAAAAACATGCCCTTTTTCTTAAACTTTCGAAGATTTCAAAACTTGATTTTAAAGCGAACGGAAAGCGCAATTATGTTGACGTGAAGAAAACAAAGAGATCACCATTTGACCATGAATCGAAAGTGTTGTTGTGAAACATCTGGCGACAATTTTCGCCGCACAAACATAGAAGAAAGAAAGAAAGAAAGAAAATGTCTGCGTTCGATGCTCACGCACAACAATGCCGTAAAAAAAGCAGCATTTATCGCCCGATGCTAATTTCATTTGACAATATGACACGCAAAAAACAACACAAAGGTTGTGTACAGTGCCTTTTTTCCCCTCACAGTTTCCACACGTGTTGCGGGCGTCGGAGTCAAGTCCTGTCACTGCTGCTGCAAAGCGGGAATCCGACGATGGCCTCTTGTGAGCGCCATCTGGCAGTACTTCTCTTACCTGTTTGAAGAATCGCGAGGAAAAAAAACGCAAACCCCCTGCACTGAAACTCTCACTCTCACATGTGACATGCACCTGCACATGTGTGTGTGAAACGTACACACACTAGCACACACACTTGGTTTAAAAGATGCACACTTTCCTCAGCAGGGGTGTGATGTCATTACAGTTCTCTAAGGCCTCCGATTAGCCAGTGCTCTGTAATCACTCTGGCGTTATATTAGTACAATGCATTGATCAGGCCCCATAATCCAATCACTCGCCTGTTATCGATCTTTTATAGAGCACCCCCCAGACAATAAAGCTGTAGCCACAGACTGTGGGTCAATATGCACACAAGGGGGAGAAGTCTCCTTGCAGCTAATTGGCTTATGACATAATACAAACATTTTGCTTTCTCGACACCAGCAGAAATCAATGCAGAGCTTAGCTGGTGCATTCAAATCAATCGCCTTCAACCACACCGTCAGGGCTTGAATTCTCCTTTACTTCTTATGCAGCTTCATTTTTTTTTCCTCCGCCCTCCCAAACAGCTCTATTTATTTCTCTCGCTTGCTCTCTCATCTCCATGAGATCCATCTTGTCACTCCAGCTTTCTTCCTCTTTAGCCCTCCCTCCCCCTTCCTCCTCCTCCTCCTCCTCCTCCTCCACTCCTGTCCAGCGCTCTCAACTGATGTTGGGGTTGCCAGATATGTTTCTGCTTACAGGGAGACCACATCTGACACCCAGCTGTGTGGGCCCATGTGCTGCAAAAGCAGCTGCTGGTCATAAATCACCCGAGCTGGAGGAGCCCTGGCACTCCCCCCCTCTGTCAGCCGTGAAACAAAGATGTAGAGGTAGCGGGGGGTCAGAGGTAGCCAACCTGGCTAACAACGGGAGAGCCCAGCGGGCCGCCACCTCTGCATCGCGGCACTCAACTTATTATAAAAACGCTGGTGTAAAAAAAAGTGGGTGCAATCACGGATGGATACACAGTGTATATGTGTGTGTGTGTGACCACAAGCGCTTAGAGGACACTATTGCAAAGTCGAGAATTATGCTGTAATACGGTATGCAAACAATTATGGTTAAACACGCCATGCGGCTTGTGTGCTCGGAGGTCAGAGGACACACAACCCCTTGCTGAGTTACTGTAGCCGCAGAAATTCAAATAAATTCTGTCAACACAAAAGGGAAGGGCCGCTGCGGCAAGATGTGTCTCGTGGTGCACTTTTACTCAACATGACGGAGGGGGGGAATAATAAAAAGTTTAAAAAGTTTGACAGAAAAGATAAATGGATGGATGGGAAAAAAAAGGGCCAAAGAGGATTGTTTTTACTCGCAGCTTCAACAGTTTCTTTTATTGTTTTATGTGCCTTTTTCCCTAATTTTTCAATTTCAAATAGAGATGAAACTATTAATCGACTATTAATCGGTGACCAAATTAATCGAGAATCGATTCATCGTTTTGAAGCTTTTTTTCGTGACTAAAAGAAGATTTCTGATTGTTTTAGCTTCTTAAATGTGAATATGTTCTCCACATAACAAAGAAAACATTAAAAGTGGACAAAAAAAAAAGGTTTTCCAAGTTGGACAAACACTGAACGTTTTCTGACATTCAATGAACAAAATAATCGACAGATTACGAAAACAATGGTTAGTTGCTCTAATTAATCAAACTTTACTGTGTCAACATCGTCAACTTGTCAAAGTACTCAATCAAATCATAATTTTGTCATTATCCTAAATTGCATTGTATTACGGTTGTAAGAATTACTTAATGCATAAAACATGTTTTTGAACACGTAACGTTAGCAAATACTTAAGTCAAATAAAATAAATGTTTATGTATGTATATACACATTATTAAATTAAATTAGATTACTTTTCTATCCACTCCACCATACAGACATAGAAATAGGGCTGAAACGATTATTCGATTGCTAAATTAATCGTCAACTATTTTGATAATCGATTAATCAGTTTGGGTGTTTTCTAATTAAAACCAGTTTCTGTGATCGTTTCAGCTTCTTAAATGTGAATATCGTCTCCATATAACTAAGAGATCATTAAAACAAAACTTCTCGATTCACCGAGCAAATAATCGACAGATTAATCCATAATGAAAACAATCGTTAGTTGCAGCCCTACATAGAAAACATGTCTTTCACAATTAATTTAGATTTTTATTTATACATTATTGTCCTATCCCCAAAAAACTACATGAGCAACAAATTCAAAAATGATCGCCATTTAATCTCGGCACGTACAAATGTAATGCATACATCTGTGCGCGGCGGCGGTCAAATCCGCCGTGATTCACTGCACCACTGCATTACACGCGAGCGCAAGTGTTGTAATTCGACGCCCGTCTTTCCCTTTTACGCCGAAGCCACCCTCGCAGTGTTTACATTTACAGCCCCGCACAAGGCACCGCATACTTTTACAGAGATTTGGATAATAAATTGGGTGTTATTATTTTACACGACACCAAATCTCTTACAAGATAAAGAGAGACGGGGGGGGAAAAAACATGAGAGGAAGAAGTGGGAAGCAATGGGGAGAAGGGGGGGGGTTGTAAGTAAGAGTCTGGGTAATCTTCTCTCAGCATCTGTCAAAAATCACTCTCTATACATTGCTCAAGACAAGCTCCTCAGACATTAAAGGTTGTAAAGACATTTAAAACAAAGCAGAAAGTGTTTTTCTCCGTCCGTCCAATGCATATCATTTCCACATATTCCCGCCGCCGTTTTACTACTACGCCGCGTAGCCTTCACCCCTCCGCACTCCCACCGCCTTGAAATGTTCATCTCTCTGCGACAAGAAACATAATTGGCAGGGAGGAAATAGCTCTGCGCGATGAGAATGTCAGCGGATGAGGAAAGGGCACGTAGAGAGGAGAGCGGGTTATGATAGGGTAAAAGAGGAGAGAAGGATGACAAAAGGGAGAAAGGGAGGACAGAGAGAGAGAGATAGAGGAGAGAGGAGACTTCTTTGCCCTTTGGTGTGCAGCGTGGCCCGATCGATAGCGGTGTAATGAGCCTGGTATTAGCTGGGTTGCAGAGGGACGGGAGCGGGGCAGAGGGAGAGGTGCTGGGGGGAGGGGGGAGAGCCAGGATCTGATTCCCAACAGCAAACAACACCATTGGCGCAGACATCAGAACCAACACCTGAGAACACCTATTAAAGCCAGATGACCCTCTGCTTGGCTAATGATGAATCCCCCTCCCCAAACACACACACACACACACACACACACACTCTCACACACACACTCTTTCTAAACTGATATAACTCATATATGTTTTTGTTCCTGTTGATGTGAGTCAGATCTGATCTTTTCCGGGCTGTGTGGACACAAAATCAGCACTTACGATCACTTGATCACTTCAGCATCTGATGTGTGTCAGAATCAATGAAGCCTTTTCGCCTATACACACACACACACATATATATATATATATATATACACAAGTGTGTATATATGTGTGTGTTTATATATAAGTGTGTTTATATATACAGTATATACACTTATATATACATACACATATACATGTATATACACACTCATACACACTCAGCGTGTATATATATATATACAGTATATACGCTGTGTGTGTATACACATATATATATATATATATATATATATATATACACACATTTATGTATATACTGTATATGTGTATTTGTATATATATATATGTGTGTGTGTGCATATATACATATATATCCACAGATAAACATATATACAGACACATTTATATATACATATACAGACACTCAGCGTATATATATGTATATATATGTGTATATATATATATATATATATATATATATATATATATATACACACACACACATATACACACATATACACACATATACACACAGAGCTCTCTCATCTTCAACCCGTAACTAGCATGAAGGAGAGTGGCTTCCATTTCCTAATTTCCCCCTATAGGAGATCAAAAAAAAGGGTACACCTTATCTCATCTTATCCATTCCCCGCGTCAATACTGAGCAATGTTTCACATGTTTTCTGACGTACGCAAAAAGGTGCATGTGCACATGCACGGTGTTACAAAACACTTGTAGATGTGTTTGTGAAAGGTCAAATTTGATCCGTTATAAATCAGATTTGAACAACGGGGCTGCTAATCTGACTCGTTCCATCTCTACCAGGCTACGACTAAAGCCAAACGCATCACCCAAAGTGGGCTAACAGAAGAAAAAAAAAAAAACACAAGCCTAATCCCGACTAAGAAAAGGACCACACTCGACATCACCTCTCCTTTTTGATACAGATTACCCAACAATGGCTTCTGCCACTCGCTTAAACCCACTACACACTGGCAATTTGTATTAGAAAGATGGAGACGCGGGGATTGTCTTTGGTTGGTTAAGAGAGGGAGAGACAGAGAGAGAGAAGGGGGGACCAGCAGGCAGAAGTGTGGGGGGATAACCGTCAGGTACACTCAAAGCCAATCTGTCGCCTCGTCAATAGGCTCATTCTGCTCTGAGTGCCATGTGCGCAGTGTTCGGCCCCACCAGCCTCAGCCGTCAGAAACCAGACATCCAGGGCAGGCACAAGCCGGGGGGGGACACAGAGAGGGTCCGCTCAATGAAGGGATCAAAGCAGGGGTAGAGGGATGCCCCCGCCTGTCCCCCACAACCCCACCACTCTGTCTTTGTGCTCCTGTGTCTCCCAAAACAAACACATCCTCCTGTCCAGTGGAAGCCGCATGAGGAGGTCCGGCGGGCGGGAACAGATGGTGCAGAGGACTGCCACTGCGAAGACACCTGCACTCTGCACGAGGATGTGTCGCGTGCAGCTCATCCACATGTTTGCATGGTGTTTGAATGATAAACATCGCGCTGCATTCTCACTATGGGATGAGCTGATACAATAATCACTATCGGTATCAGTGCGATGCTAATTTTGATTGTCAATAACTGTTTCTTGTATCGTCACACATCTTTTTCACACTGTGGAGCTGAAGAACGTTGTCTTTTTACGGAGTGAGTCATCTCATTTTCTACCCATCTTTGCCAAGATCTTTGATGCAACGCCTTCACAGACTCAGTTCTGGTAGAGCCAAAACCTTACACATTTTATATGTTATACAACCGCACACATCTTTTCAGGGGCTTTGAGGTGACAAGTGTCCACTCATGAGGACGGTTTCATTTATTTGTGTTCCGCATCATCACAGCAAAACATCATAACATTAAAACCCCCTTTTTTCCACTAAAGGAACTTTCTAATTTAGCTGGTATTTTGAAAAACCTGGGTACGTTTCCGTTGAAGTTACCCATGGAAAAAAACTTTACCTCGACCCCAAACTTTCACAGAAAAGAGTACTTACACGCAACCACCGGGAACTCTGGAGGGGGGCGGGGCTGTGTGCTGAAGAACGCTGATTGGTTGAACATTTTCTTTGGAGACGTTTAAGCCAGCGCTGCTGCAACACAAAAAACAATGAACCTGTACCGGTCATTTCAGAATCAAAATCAAAAAGATCAAAATTGTCATTCGTTGCAGCCTTATCAGATACTACACTCTTAGAAATAAGGGTTCCAAAAGGGTCCTTCTACAAGGGCTGAGGTTCTACCTGGAACCATTTGCTTCTGAAAAACCCTTTCCCGAAGAAAGGGTTTTTCAAGGGTTCTTGGTAACAGTAGCGGTTCCAGTAAGAACCGTTTTGATCCACAGTACCCTTTAGAACCCCTTTCCTGAATAAAGGGTTTTAAAAGGGTTCTTGGTGGAACCCTCCAAAAGGGTTCCAGGTAGAAAAAAGTATTTAGAGAAGCAGAATATTGACTGGTTATAAAACACCTGTGTCAGGCTGATGTCAGTATTAGCAGATAATCAATGTTGTGATATTACTCGTATCATATTTCTACAGTATCAGACAAGGAAAAAGTGGTATTATTGAGCCACGCCGTCTCTCAATGCAGTGGGTAATAATCAGATAATAATCAGATACTGTGGTGCTGTGGCTCTATTTCAGGTTTTGCGAGTCACAACCATCCATCTCACTTGTGTCAAAGTCACAATCAATTTTTTTTGTCAACAAATCCAATTAAAAAGAGCAGAAAACAACATGTGGCGCAACACTTGTTGATCGGCCACAGGCCACACTGTTGCACTCATGGAGCTTCACCACCACTTTGACAGTTATTCTGAGTAAATTTCATACCGTTTCCACACAAATATGACCTAGATTATTGAATAGATTTGTCATAAATAAGCACAAGCTGTGTGGTTTTTCAGCACGAACACTACATTACTGAATATGGTACCGCATTTATTGTATTTAAAACAGTCCCCAACAATGAGGCTATGTCCCATTGGACTCGCGTTTGCTCAGAAAGATGCATTAAGCGTCCTATATAGTATAGAAAACAAGTCAAATTGACAATTCCATAAAAGTATGTTGCTTAAGATGTGTTATTACACGTTCAACACCCTAAAATATTGGAAAGCAAAAACCTCACACAGAGAAAACAAACAAAAACACAGCTTTTGTCTGGAATTCGGGGAGAGCTGACCCTCATTCTGCTGGCACTCAAACTCCATTTTCTCCCCCTAATCCTCGTAAATCACAAATGACACAAAGCTGTGACGCTTTGTCTGAGTCACCGCGCACTCATCTGTAAACAGAAAGTGTTAACGCCGACTGCTTTCTAATTACATATTTCTGCGGGTGAAAACAAACAAAATTGTTCATTTTGCACTATTAATGTTATTTCCTCATGCTGTGAAGAGTCACAGTCTCATTCCCTGCCAGAGAGTGGAGAGATTCTTTTTTTTTTTTTTTCACCAGCCCCATCAGAAGCAAGGGCTTCCAGTAGATATAACCGATGCTATGGTAATCACATGCTAATCACAGTTAACACCAGCGCAGGGTCCTATACTCTAGATTAATGCATCCGTCGCATATTCACGTTTCCATTAGCATAAATCAGGTTCACCCTGCCTTTGTAATTAGTGTTTTCATGTGAATGATAATAAGATATGGTGATTAGGTCAGGGTACTAGAATGGAAATAACTAGTCAGCCTCAAACAGTTCCCGCACATGTTGGACTATCAATATGTGCTTCCTCCAGAAACAATTAATGATGTTCAAAAGATAATGGAAGTTGGATAGCGGGATGTGGAAGGCAAAAAGTAGAGAATTAATACAATTTATGCGAGACACTTGATGTTTTCGCAGGGTTCTTATGGTTTGAATTACGCTTCGTCTAAAAGGCTTGAAGACAAAACTCGTCCTCAAGGCTTAGAAAATGTTACAAGTGCTATATTCTCTTTTATAAATCTGACAACAAATATGAAAGAAATCAGAAATAAACATGTGTTTAAAAAACACAGCATTTCTAAATCTTTACCTATTCAAATAAGACTTTCCTGGTTATTTTTCAATGTAACATCAAAAACTTTTGTGAATGGTAACACTTGTTTAACTCTGATGTGTTGCATTAAAGGCCAATCTGGATCCCATTTCACCCTAGCAAACAATAGTTTTCCAGGCTGCAGGACTAAATGATATTTAACTTTTTTTGGAAACTAAACATGGGGAACAGAATTAAAGAATAAAAACCCCACGTGAGCTGTTGTTCATTCACAGTCCAACAACCAGTTTCATGTGTGAAACCACATATAATTCACAATAGGTGAAGCATGCATGAAGCTTCCGAGGATAATTTGTAAAAGAGGTTTAATGCAAATGTTCTTTGCATTAATTAGATTAGAAGTTGCACGTCAAAGTCAACATGTGGTTATTACGGTAATTTCAAATGCCTGTACATAGTTTCCATTTTTTGGGTCTGTTTTTGGACATAGAGAAAAAAATGCAAACAAAGGTTCAATTTTCAAATTTAACACACAAAAACTTCCTGAAAAACTACAGTGTTTTTTCCTCAATAAAACTTTGTTATCCTTCATTTTTAATTGTTAAAACAACATTTTAACATGGCAGTCAATTGTAAATAACTGCCAGATACTAGTGAAAGTTATTCTGGAAAATGGGCAAAAGCACTTTTGAGGGTTTGGTGTTAAAGGGTCGACAGTGTGTATTTTGTTATGCTGATTTCCTGACCAAGTCTACATTGTAAAGGAGATTTAAATCTAATTTATACCTGTAAAATAAATAAAATATACACACAGGTGTGTGAAGTATTTACATAGCAAATGCAGCAGTAGCTGATAATAGGTGGGGGTTCACTTTGTGGGGCTTTGCCTCCCTTGGGACATCCCTTTGCACTGCTGACATCCCTGACACGGAGAGCATTCCTACCCAGACTGGTGACCCCACATGACGGACGGCATCCTCCATGCCTATCAGCGAGCGATGAGACCGAGAGGCCGAGGTTGTGATCCGGAATGTGAGGGAGGGGAACATTTCAAAAAACTTGCAAGAAAGCGAAATACGGAATTAAACAAGAAAAATCACATCACTAATAATTACGATATTTTGATTTTACATCCGGTTCACCCCCCCCCCCCTTTTTCACCTGACATCCCTGTTGCCATGGTAATTTACGAGGCTTGACCTGTGAGTCTGAACACACCCAGCTCCCGTAACCCCAAGTTGAACTGCTTTCACAAATGTGGAACGATGCGATCGTCATGACTAAAAAACATTTTGGATTCCCTCTGTTCTCTTTTTTTTTGTGTCGGGGTTAAGGTTAAGATTCAGGTTTAGCCTTTTTCTCACAAAAGTTTCACGTTGCTTGCAAAGTTAGAAGAAAGCCATCGACACCAACACAAACATCTGCTCATAGAGGGACGTTCATACTCTGCGTCGCTCTTGTCAAAGTCGGCGGAATAGCTGAATGAGAGATTCTCAAACAAGGGCAGTAATTTGCAGAGTGTGTTTTCTAAGTTATTCCAGCTCCCGCAGCTCAGCAGTGGCTGACCCTGCTCCCCTTCTGTCTGCTAAGAGGCCTACGGGGAGGAATCAGCCCAAATTACCTTTATTGATCCAGAGAGACAGGTGAATACCAAGCAGGTCCTCCTTCCCCTCCGCTCGCCTTATCTCTCATGCACCGCTTTCATCACTCCACGCAGCCCCTCCCCTGCCTGAAAGAGGAGAGAATATAAGAGAGAGAAATCGTGGAGCTTTTATGTGAGCGGTTCTACTTTAAACGCCACCACATGTTACTGTATCAGCCGCTGTAGTGATTTAGTGTTTGCATTCAGGTTTTGCTGCGATTGAACCTGCCTTTTTGTTGCTCATCTCTCACTCGTGACTGAGTGAGCAGGAATGGCCGAGCGAGAGCGACTGTTTTTCTGCTTCCAACGCGCCGTTGTCCTTTCGCCCCGGCATACAAATCACTGTGGCAGTGGAAAAGATACTCCATTAGGTCCAACTCTGAGTTAAATCAATGCGTGACTTATCAAATGAAATAGGGGATTATGAGGTAATCACCTGGCAAACGCTGCTGAAATTGTAATTATCTCCACTGCACACATCGCAGAGAGAGAGAGAGAGGAGACCAAACTAACTATTTAAGTGGAGGGTGAGATAACAAGGAGTAGAAAAGCACAACAGCTATATATCTTAAGGCTGCAGCATGAGCCAGAATGTTGATGTGAGGAGCCACAGCAACACTGTCGTTCGTCTCGGCTCAACAGAGAAATACTACGGAGGAGTTCACTCCCTGACACATTTATTATTATTCTTCTTCTCTGCTTCATTAAACTGACTGATCACACCTGTTTGCACAACACGGGGATGACAGCGACCTGTACAGTGCCATTTAAGTGTTTTATAAAAGGGTTTATTGCCAGTTAAGGGGTGACATACAAATATATGAAATGACATAAACACAGCAAGAAAAAACGTGTCTCATGTCATAATAAAAGATGAATAGCATACAATAAAATAATCAATAAGAAAAGATGTACACCTTGTTTTGTCTTCTAAACACAACATAAAATACATATCAACTAATTTAATAATACATTTAAATGCAGAAATTCACAGTTAAAACAATTATTTTCATTTCTACTTAGCACAAAGTGTAATGTTGGTCATATCTGCTCAGTCATTTGTAATAATTTGATTTAAATGTAAAAATCCTCTCACTTTTGAGTTAAAAAAATTTTTTTATTTGTAAAACCTAAAATATATATATTTTATGAACATTTACAAAAAGAAATTGTCAGTATTTATTTATATATGTTTTTATTTCCCTGCAACTGAAGATTACTGCTAAGCAGGTGCAACAACGCCCCCACATGGCAGCTTTGCAAAGTTGCACCACAGACACCAAAGCCCCTGTTGACTCGTGACTGTTGGTTTTCTTGCGCCATCTGCTGGCCAAATATAATGTCACTGTCTTCGAGGCATAATAGCAGTTAAATCCACCTGTTCATTTGTAGTTTTATTTCTTTTTCTATTGTTGCTTTCATAAAAGTGCAGAGTACCACACAGTACAACTAATACTTTTCATTATTGGAAAGGAGTAGTGAGAAGAATATCATTCTTATGTATTAAATTAAACTCCAAGAAGAAGAAACAGTTAGCTTACACCCTTGATTACATCACAACAACAACAAAACAAACAAATAAGTGTTAATTTTCAAGACCAAAACAACTTTAACAAATTTAAACATCCAGTCAAATTTCCAAAATGAAAAAATAATAGTACAAACACTTTAAATGTTTGTAGTTTGCGGTGTAAATAAGGAAAACTACTCCAACTGAAAACAAGCACCGACTGGCGCTAGCATGTCTGACGTCACACCACTGTTTACAACTAACACTGATGCTAATATTATCGTCAGTGTGTTATTTACTCATTTACTAAGTGTGTTATTTACTCACCACTTCCACATATACTCGTAAATTCAATAGCTTACGTTGTGCCACGCTGATAAACATGAACACTGATATTTGTCAATATATTTGAGTGAAAAGTTTAAGTTTAAATAGCTTAAATAAATCTCCTTACTCACCCGTAATGAATATAATTAGTTAAACACATAATAAGAAGAAAACAAAGAGTACTTACTGTCAGTCAGTTGATGGAAGTCACTTTTAAACGCTCTACAGACGCCAAACTTTACTAATTTACATCATCCACGCTTCACGGAAGAAAAAAAGAAAAGAAGAAAAAACCCGACTTCCTGCCGCCATGTTCTTTTTGAACTCAGGCGTATGCGTGAGCGGAAGTACAGCGCCCCACTGTGGCTGGCAGCTGAACTGCATGTATAAAATACACAAGAGGAGCGTTGTAAAAATCTATCTTTTTTTACACAACAAAACAATAAATAATAAACATTGTCCCGAGTGGAAAAAAAACAAACAAGGTCTCTGTGAGCGTGACGAGCTGAAGTGTGAGTGTGGGAACTGAGGGTCTCACCTCGGCTGAGTCACACTTCGTCACCTTCTCTGGTGTCTGGGATCACACCAGCACAGATCAGGCAGCAAAGCTCTAACACAGTTCCCAGGGTCATGGGAGCAGACACTCTCTTCAAATTTCAACAATTTAAAGACACATTTGAACCACCTGATATCATCAGTGTTGTATAATTATGACAAAAAATACTTCAGTTGTACAGGAATGCAGGAATATGTTTCCAGATGATTTTTATTTTTAAATCCTACAAAGGTAGAACTAAATAAACACACGTTATATTTGAACACAGGGAAACTGGCATGTGTCTTTATTTTTACATTTATACAGGAAGAAAAACTTTTTTATTTGTCATTAGAAGATGGTGTATGAATGTTTGAATGTTGAAGTAAACAGAGGGTGAGTCAGTGGCAGTTGTGACGCAGAGGTCAAAGTTGGGACCGAACACTGTCCAAACCCTGAGGTGTGCGTTCTTCACACCCAAAAATTCACACAAGCTCATGGGAAAAAAATGAGTCTGAAGAGCTGAAAACATGACGCTGTAAAGTTCACCAGAGGTCACAAAGTTACGCAAGGATGGGATAGTGGACGGTGTAACAGCCATGTTGGAAAAAGACCCCAAAATTATGTTAATTAAATCAAATAATTCTATTATAAAATACACATATCTGTACTTTACTTTGTTATTAATATTCCTAACAACTTTGACGTTTACTCCACTACATTTTTCTCCGACTATCTTCATACCCGTTACTACGAAATAAAATCAGAAGAAGAAGAGTTGGTACACTCTTAGAAATAAAAGTGCTAAGTAGAACCATATAAGGTTCTTCGGGTTGTCCTCATAGGAGAACCCTTTTTGGCTCCAGGTAGAAACCCTTTTAAAACCCTTTATTCAGGAAAGGGGTTTTAAAGGGTTCTCTGGATCAAAACGGTTCTTACTAGAACCATTAGTGTTACCAAGAACCCTTGAGCAAATATGGTTCCAGGTAGAACCTCAGCCCTTGTAGAAGAACACTTTTGGAACCCTTATTTCTAAGACTGCACCATCTTTGTTACTCGTTACTACCAAATAAAATCAGTAGAAGAAGAGTCGGTATTATGGTCTGTATTTACATAGAGCGTTCCTAGTCTTCATGAGCTGCTTTAAATTACACTACTACACACATAGATGAGCAGAGCCAGGAATTGAACACTCAACCTTCCAGATAAAAGACAACTCACCCTACCAGTGAGCCACCATAAGTACATTTTATATCCGAAAATTACTTTAAGTACAGTAAATATCATACTTTAAGACTTTTACTTAAGAAATATTATAAAAAAGTGACTTTAGCTTCTGCCAAAGTCCTTTTCTGGTAACATACTTGTACATGGAGGTCAGGTCTGGTTCTTATTTGTATTTGATCACATTAACTCCCTGTGTTTTCCTGCACGATGCCTGGTTACCAGGGGAAAACAGTCATCGTGGCTCAAGTCACCGCAGAATTTTCCATCCAAGAACAGACAGTGTTTTCACTCACATGCCAACAAACATGAGTAACTTCTACCGACATCACCTAACTTGACTTATACTATTAGAACGATTTTATGGCCGTAAACTGTAAAATAACCAAATAAAACAACGTTTTCCATAAACTTTTTTTCAACTGGACCCATTTAGTTGTGACCCGATTTACAGTATGATTTGTTTATGCATAAATGTGTCATTTCTGTAATTTTTTTTACAACCATTTTGTGCAACACTTAACCATACTTCACCTAAAAATACACATAAATCATATACTTTTACATTAATCTTAAGTAAAAGTCTGGAAAAGGACTCTTAGGAAAAGTCTCTATAGGAACAACGTGTTTAACGTGTGACTTTTGTGCAGTAAATGTTGTAAGTTCATCAGTCCCTGCGTGGTTAAAATCTGGAGGTGAGCGAATTTCACACCTAAGTAAATGACACTTAGTCCTGGCACCAAACCCTGGGAAAGTCCAGGCCAGGGTTCATCATAGGTTATCAGAACTTCATTATAACGTCTATACGTCTACATGTGGACATTATAATCCCTTTTTCATGCTCAAATATTTGCGTTATATACCACAATTATAAATGACTTGCTCCAGGAAATACAACCTTGTTTTCTTCAATTGTGCCATAAATGTCCTGTTATTCCTCCAGCGTGAGAGATGAAATGTGAGTTTCTCACGTCAATAACACCCAAAATGCAATATTCAATCAATCTTATTAAATAAAAACCAGGGTCCAGCGGAGGTCACTAGTTCAGCGTTGGCCCTCTGGTGTCTCCCGGCACCGAGGTGTGTAATGTGACTTTGCACCCTGCACGACACCTAGAGGTGATCCCAAAGGTTCCCACAGGAGAGCCTGGAAAATGTTTCGGTCACCAGAGAGAGAGAGAGAGTTCAAGAAGTCAAAGAACACAAAACACTCGGATATTATATCACCGATATCTGCGGAAACAAACGTGTGCAGGGATTACACACCTTTTTAATTGATCGCGGGGATTTTTTGGAGGATTAAAATCCATATGTACGTCTGAAATAAACCTCAAACCTGTCTGTCCATCAGTAGGATGAATTGTCAGGTTTATATTGGGTCATTGATTTTTTTTTTTTTTTTTTATTAAAGTGGCCTCAAATATCTCTGCACATTCAAAAAGAAAATAACCCCAAAACAGTAGAATAATTGCATTTCCCTTCTTTTACTCTTTAACAATCAGAATCTGTGTTGTAGCAGTTACTTGAATCAGTTTGAAGATCTCCAATGTGTCATGTGTTGTGATTTCATTAAATAACAACTCTAATTCTTCATAATTAGAGACAAAAAATGATGCAAAGAACAAAAAAGTGTACAGTGAGACTTTGGGGCCATGAAGGCTTATTTCTGCCCCTGGACCTCAAAATGGATTAATGCAGCACTGATTACACTGGGTTACAAAAACAAAAAAATCAATTAGGACCATTTTGCATCACTGAATCCAAAAAATGTTCTCAATCAGGTCACATTTGTATGCTAATTTGATTTAGAAAATTCCGATTTTTGCTTCTAGTTGAAAGCCATTTCATTCAATTGTAATATACAGAAAAACAACAATGAGTCATACGTTGGCACATGCAAAATCTTCAGAATTTGTTTATGGCTAGAAATATAAAAGAATCATATGACGTGAAAATGACCCGTACATGTAAACAAAAATATGTAGCTTTGTTCAGAAAGTTGACCTGATCGAGCAAAACCAATGTGATTTTTGGATTTAGCACATCAACATTATCCTAAACCAGCTAAAATTATTATTATTATTATTGTTATTTTACAGTGACACATGTTTGAACTGGAATATATTGTACTTTCAGTCACTAATGCAGGTCGGTCATAGCAGTTTCTTGCAATATGTGGACTATGTGAAGGCATGCAATAGGACCCCCAAGCCACCAGGGGGCGAATCAATCATTCATTCATTCATCACAAAATCATTACCTGTCTCTTGTGTTTAATAAATCCCTTAAAGACTGAATACTGATATAAATGTATATGAATAAAATAAGCTGCAATGAAACTGTGGCTGGTGTTTTTGTGGCATAATTAAGTCGAAATCGTTAGATTGCACTGTCGAGGAATGCTTGTTTAATTTTAATATGAGTGGTTATCATATCCATGTTTTGCTCGTAAAGTCTAATAGATTGTGAATCATCTAAAGGATTCGGAATCTCTCCATCTTAGCACAGTAACCCCCCCTCCCCCAAACACCATCTTGCATAGGCCCCCACAAAGCTATAAACGGCCCTGATGTTGTTATGTCACAGTTTATTCATCAGCTCTTCAGAGAGAAAACCTTTCAAATCACTTAAATGTAGGACTATTTCTACAGTCCATGATTTTATTTTTTTTCTTGTATTAATGTATTTATGGAACAGCTACTGCTGCTGTGTCTGTCTCAGTCCACATGTGTGTGTATATTCTCCTCTGAGGAGGTCAAGCACCTTCCACGTGTCACGCAGTTTCCGCACTCCAGGCGACAACGCGCAGGAAATGTCAGAGTTTACCACTATTTAGCACTATAGGGAAACAGCTGCGGGGAGTTTGGCACGTCTTTACGCACACACTTCCGTCTTTACGCACAAAGGAAATTCCGTTTTAAAAACCTTGCTTTTATCCCAAATAGGACCCAAGACAAAGATGTGTATATATATATTTCATGTATTTTATTACAAATGTCAACAAAATACACGTGAGGTAGAAAAGTGTGAAATGAATAACTTAAGCATGTACATTCTTGTTTGGAGAACCTTAAAAAAAACTCTATTTACATATATTTACAAGAATAAATTAAGTAGAAAAAATAATAATAATATATTATAAGGCAAATATTGGTCTCCTAAGAGTTCAGTTCAGCTCCATCTCCTCCTCATCGTAATCATCGTCATCTTCATCGCTGTCTTCATCGCTGCTGCTGCTGCAGTCCTCATAGGGACAGATAGTCGCTTGGACCGGGTAATTACGCAGCAGCATCTCCGCGTCCTGGTACAGGTAGTCGAAGCATTTCGACTTTGGCCAATACAGCCTGGAAAAAGAAGAAAAAAATATTATAATATGAGTAAAAAATTGATATGAAACACAGTTTACACACATCATTCATAAGAAGTAATACAAAAATAAGTAAATAAACCAAACTTACTTGACTGGGTGTGTGATCTGAGGACTTTTGGAGCTCTTTGCGTCACAAACGTCTCCATGCACTGAATTAATCTGAGATTGAAAAGAAAATCAACTTGTTAGACTTTATTTAAATCACTTAAAAGTCATTTATCATGTCAACGTAAATCCTCCAAGACTTGAAGTGAACTAAACTTACCATGTGCGCGTTAATTGTCTCCTCTTTTCCAGTCCACGGTCTCCACAGACCAGACTGCTGTTCGGTAACGTTGTTGTTTCCAGTAAAAAGAGAGGTAATTCCGTGAGTAGTGTCCATGGTTCCTCTGTGGTCGTCAGTTCTGCTTACAGTCCTTCGGAAGAATGAAGAAGACGAATGTGCCGATGCAGAGCAGGAACCTCCTATTTATCAGAGTCCTCCTTCCTTCAATTCCTCGCATGGCAGCCGGTGCCAAATTGCGCTTTGACGCGTCCCCAAAAGTGTTTCCATGCGCCACGATGGCGAGGTGCGAGGTCACACTTCAGCAAACTCCGAGCATTTGGTCTCTTAGTGAATCTAGAAAACATGTAATAGCTCACATTTAACACGTTTTCTGTAGATATTGTCCTCTTTTCCCCCACTTTAAAGTTGTTTTATGGCACATTAACTTGATTTTAAATGTACATTAAACTCATCTTAAGAGCTACTGGTGTTTTAATGTTATAGTGTTGATCTGATAATTTCCAAAGCAGCAACTTGGACACAGTGTTCCTATAATCGGACCATTTTTAATACTAATAATACTAATAATAATGTTGTTTTTTGTTTTATGGTAATAGTATAGTAATAGTTGAACTCTTCATCCCCTTCTTCACCTTTCACTATCTCTGTCTGTCTCTCCTGAGCCATTTGGGGATGGGAGGTGTGAACAAACACGTGCCCTACTGTCGTTGCATGCTGTGGTGCTGAGGGTGGAAAGCTCGTGCACTGCGTGGGGGGGGGGGGGGGGGGGGTTGACACGCGCCAGGCCCTTCGTTCAAACAACAGCAGGGGGGGCTCATAAAGAAGCTGCACCTCAGCAGATGCAGAAGCTTGAATCACCAACAGTTCTATATATATGTAAGGGACACATTAGACTTAATAAACGTCCATAAGAGCTTCAATTTCATGCTCATTCATTTCAACAAGTGGCGTTTTCTCAAAGTGTGCCATTAGGGGGCAGTGTGGGGCTATGTTGAGGGAGGAAACGAAAGGAAAGAGAGTGATATTAATAAGTCTGATGCATTTATGGCTAAAAATGTCATGTCATGTCATGCCCAATGCCAGAGCCAGCTGTTATATTTTCACTCATCCATCATATTTCAATACAGAGAATGTTATTATTATCCCTATTGAGTTAGGAGGAGGAGGGATGAAGCAAAGCAAATATCTCTGAGATACAATTCATATATATATATATGTATATGGATAAAAAAAAATCAGTAGTTTTGACATTTTGACTTTTTTCTCAGTGAGGCCAGAGGCTGAATTTGCTCCACTGAGGTAATTTAATAACTCTTTTCCAACCAGTGTTCATCACCATTATGTTATAAATAATCTGACACCAATGAAAAATGAGATCAAAATATTATTTTTTTCCAAAGTGAATGAAATAACATGGAAAAACCTTGTGAAAATATAAATGTATAGAACAATCAAATACTGTAAAGAGCTTTAAAAAAACTATGTAAACTTAGTAAAAATACATTACACTGTAAAGAACCCACATTATAAATTAATATAAATATATAGAACAATAAAATACTGCAAATAACTGAAAAAAAACATATATATAAATTAAGTACAAAAAGATGCATTACACTGTAAATAATCTTCTTAATTTTCCAACTTGCAGAACGATGTCCATCGCCCATTGTTGTTTAAGGGGGCTGGTCACTGCACATTTCAGTAAAAACAGCCTCAGGCTCCGAGTATCGGGGGCCCACTATCAGCTCGGGGGCCCCGAGCAGTTGCCTGCCTTGCCTGTTCAAAAACTGTGCCTCTGATCATTTGTATTGATTTTACTTGCAAACACACAAATTAGTGATAGTGAACGTGACCTGGTGCATTTAACCCGTCCTATTTTGACACAATGGTGAAGACACACAAAGTAGATGCAGGAGCAATGCAGCAATGGATGGTTGGGTACTTTGCTCAAGGGCACCCCCTGGCTCATATCCCTTCCACTTAAGTAAAGTGTGCACTCTAATGCTCCATCCCCACGGTCTCTCGTTGTACTATGTCTCTCGTGCGTGTGTGAGGCATTTTTTTGTAAAAAAAAAAAAAAAATGTAAGCGACACTGAAGGCAAAACGTGATCGTCATTTTTTGTTATATGATATTTTCTAGGCTCACAATTGCAAGAAAAACACATCAAAATCTATACGGATATTTAGACACAGCGAGTGAGTCGTAAATTATCCCCTATGAAGTTAACGGACCTTAAAACCATCTCGTGCTCTGTTTCTCTCCGCCCTGAAGTCACAACACTCTATCGACAGATAAATAAAGAGAAGCCTGTAACAGTTGGGTGTCGCTGACTTTCCCCTCCCCCCCCCGGTCCAAATGGAGAACTCGTTAGTCTTTATCAGGATTATTCAATCATTTAAATCCAAAAAACAACAAAAAGCAATATAAGTGTTGTGAACAATTGCTCATAAAACAACACCGTGAATACCTTTGCTTTCCCACGCTGAGATATACACATTATTTCCTTACACGACTCCCTTAGAATGTGATAAAAAAAATGGAATAGGTTGTATCGTTGAGGAGAAGAGGAGCGGGGGGGAAAAAAGATAATCCTGGATCAGGCCCTTAAATCAGTTCAGCCGCTCTAGTAACACAAGATTATTTGGTCAATGTATTCCAGGGCACAGCAGCATTGACCTTTGACCCCTTCCGTAGATTCTGTGTAATTCTTCAGCTCACGGTGATATAAAAGAACGGGATAAAGTCAAGGATGGGGAGGATCGATCGAGGCGACGAGACGCTGCGCCGAAAGCAATCTAACACTCTTACAGGCTCATAGTTCAACTTTGCTTCATCTCCATCTGTATTCTATGCATTCAGAGGTACGTCTTCTTTATCTTGATGAATATTTGTACATGATTCGGGGACGGAACATTCTCAAAGGTCATGATCTCAGATTCTGTTGTTCAGAAACAACACCGAATTTGAATAAATCAATACAAAGTTTGAACAAATAGTGTTTAAAGGGGAAAAAAAAACATAGATTAAAGGTACAGTGTGTAAGATTTAACAACATTTAATGGTGCAAGTGGATAGCCCTTACCTCAAACTTCCCTTTCAGGAGTGTTGGAGAACATTAGAAACCAACAGTTAGCATCAAAACTCAAAAAAGATTTGAAGTTTATAAATTGAGAAATTATAAAATTTCGCCAGCTACTTCCACCACTTCCTCCTGGATTACCCTGAGATATAATCCCTCCAACGTGTTCTGGATCGGCCCAGAGGGAAGTGCCTGGACCATCTTCCTAAGGAGGCGCCCTCACCAGATGCCCGAACCACCTCAACTGACTCCTCTCAAAGCATACTCCCGCGTCAGTATCCTGTAGTATCCCACTTCACCATCGGGTGGCGGTACAAGTCTGGACGCAGGGAATCGGACGCATTCCGAAACAAAGAATAATGCTACAGCTCCCCTCGGACATGGTCCGGTTCACAGATGAAAGGCCTGTCGGGGTTTGTCAGCCAATTCAAAGGGTTGCCAGGTCGAGGCTCGGATGACTATCCTTGGCGACTGATTCTTCTGTTGCCTGAAATGTTTTTTTCTGCTTGGTGAGTTGGGCGGTATACTCCACTTATCGGTGGGGTGGAAGTTCAGTTCTCACATGTGGGTTAATTGATTAAAAAAAAAAGTAGTGTATCTGTCCAGGATTAGGGTTAGGGTTGGGGTTAGTGCTGCGTGTCCAACCATTCTCAACCACCAGGAGCTAAAATTAATTCATTCTAAAATTCATGAAGAAAATCATTGAAAATTGGGCACAGATTTAAAAAAAAAAAATGTTTTTGCTAAGATGCCATGACAGAGCAACGAGTGACCGTGACAGTGACAGTCTGAATGGCTCTCTGTGAAATTTGAGCCCCATTCTGAGAAACGACGATCCAGAAGGTCAGACTGATTCAGATGCCGGGTTTAATTTAAGTTTCCAGCCGTTCCCTTGGAAACCACCGCCAGTGGTTTTATTACAAAAATAAATGCTCTGGAGATTGAGACGGGGAGCAGAATCTGAGGATGAAATAAGAAGAACAACAATAAGAACATACTGACTGTATATTGGTAAACTGCCTGTTTATGGTATGACCTCAAAGACTTTTAAATACAAAAGCAATTGAAAAGTGTCTTTTTTTTTTTACCCCCCTTTCAACGCAGTGGAATTAACTTTCCAGACTGCTCAATATTATGCAGCACTGTGCGGGGTTTTATGATGGAGAAACTGATTGAGGATGCTCCTCCATCACGGCTGAAATAGCCCACACCACCACTTGTGGAAATCCATACAGATAAGAAGAGGCAGGAAAGACTCTCTGTCTCTGGGGTTGCAGTCGCAGAGAGAAGAGAAACAGATTATTATTTTTTTCCGAAGTAAAAGGTGTCATTAGACGACGACAGCACGCCCAGTCGGGGAAGCGTCGATATATAACACAGGCATGTGAGGAAAATGTGATGCAATAACAGTGTTCATTATTCAAGGATGAGATGTCCATTTGCCTTTCACACAACAACAACTCATAAACGCAGAGATATTTCAGTCATATTCCACTTTCCGTAGAGCAATCAGCACAGAGGTCGGTGGTCGCTCTGTGCAAATAGAGAAAGATTGAGTGACTAGAATTGTGGAGTGTGCATGAATAGAAACTAAATCCAGCAATTGTTGCATATATATATATATATATATATATATATATGTGTGTGTGTATATAAAACCTCCTCTTTCTTCCAGGGAGTTTTTGTGGTTTCATGAATGGGATGGAATTCGCTCAAGCCAGTACTTACTGACCCTGCAGCAGTGAGTCAGAGAGTGCAGCACGCGGCGCTCAGGGTCATTTATATGCATCGCAGTGTTTTCACAGGAGGTGAAACCACGCCTTACGCTCAGAAGCACGCCCTACACTCTTAGAAAATAAGGGATTTATAGTCCCAGTGTCAAATCACGTCTATTTACATGTGAGAAAACGTGATTAAGAATGTCATTTAACGCCGTTCGAGCCTCCACGAGCGAAGAGGTAACGGCGTGCCTGTTGAGTCTTATGAATTCAAAACTTCCTCTCCTCTAAAATAAACCCATGCCAGAGCAGATTATACGCTACGTTCATTTCAAAGCACTTCAGTATAGTAAGGAAAGCACTGTGCACACACACACACGCACAGTGCACAAAGTAAATAACAATAGTCTGAATACCTACCCTAGTAGAGCTAATTAGGCTACTTCCCTCTGGTGTTTAAGATAAGACATAAAGAGCATAAAAGAGGGGGCGGGAAAGTGACACTACGTGCCCAGAACCCAGAGACATGGCTTGAAATGAAAAATGTGTAAATTAATTTATGTTTCTTGTCTTTTTTTTTTTTTTTTTCACTTTTAAAGGTCTAGTGCAGGGCTACGCAACTTAGCACTGTGCATACGCCACACTATAAAAACACAATTATCAAGGTAAAATTCACTATTCAAGACAAAACAGAATACTTTTAAATATCACTGCAGAACAACGACAAGGACAATTTCAAGAGACCTCAACACAAATAAATGAGGTTTTGTTGAGTGAATGTTATACTTAGCCTTATTGGTCTATTTGTGGCTGTTTTCTGCATTGCCGCTGGAGGTTTGAAGGTTTTGGAATTTACTTTTTCTTGTTATTTTACCTCCACAGAAGCAAATTCTTCCTCCCACGAATGCTGAAATGTCCTGTTCTGGTCGCCACACAGTTTGCGTTTAGCTTTCCCAGCGGAAGCCATGACGCTCTGCTTCTTCTATGTTATATTGGTGGATGACAAACAATATATTGGTCTATTAATGCCACCAACTGCTAACCTTTAGAATGAAAATAACCATTTTTGTGACGTATACACTCAAATACAATGATCCTTAAAGGTGCATTATGTAATAAATCTTAATCAACTGGCCCTAAAATCCTCCTAATATGTCACAGAGACTCAGGAATAATGTTCATATAACAAACTGAACTCACCAACAACAACAGTACAGACAAAATATTTGCATTAAAAAACATATTTTGCAGACTGCAAATCATGTTTATGTTTTTGAAATCATGTTTTTGGCATGTGGCGCCACCTACCGCCGTCTACCAATCATTGCACTCAGCTACCGAGCAACCACGGGTTGCCAGTTACGTCAGAAAACGAAACCTTAAAGACCTCGGTTTATTGAATTTGAATGTAGTAACCGTTTTTGGCCACATTCTTACATATGGCGCCTTTAAAATGTAAACATAACATGTAAAGTTGTTGTTTTTTTTTTTTACACGTATATGCTATATTTAAAGAACTACAGTTTGTCGCATGTTGATACCCAACCTCTAAAGTGTGGAAAAATTAAATTTTATGTAATTTATATCTGAGAAAACCAACCTGGCGCAAAGTACATGGATCTAAAGAAGGGCAGGACTCAAACTTCTTCAAGTACACATGACTTTAATGGCTCTCGGGGGACGTTTTTCAACTGGTTGTGCTGGACAAAATATCAAAACACTTTTATTTATGTCTCTATCTTGACAAAAAAGGGTGACAAACATGAAAAGAGGGGCTGAAGAGCCTTATGGAGCCGCATGGTGGTAGACCCATGGTCTGGTGTGTAACAGCAGGACGGTTTATTGGCAGAAATTGAATGACGCAAGAGAAATAAACAAAAGGGAGAGGTGAGCGGTGAAGTCCTCACTCTCCTCACACTCTAATGCAGTCTCTGCTTTAGATGTAGTTTATTTTTTCCACGCAGGACCTTTAAAGTGTGAGCAGACAATTAAGCACTTGGTAATAGGATCAGAAAAGAACATCATCCCAAATGTCCCCCTAATTCTGCAACAGATCTTTAGTTTCTTCTTGTTTTGATCTCATATAAAATGCTGATATACAGCATTTGCAAAAATGTCACGTTGTGACACATTTGTCACATTTGTTTTTGTTGTGTCAGTGAACTAAACTCTGCTACCCGTGGTTTGCAGGAAGATGTAATGGTAATGGCTTTTATCCGTTTAGGAGATCACTCCGCTCTTTCCGCAGTTCTCATTCAGTTTTATGAGCTGCATCAGCATCCATAACGACAAAATGAGACGCTAACAAGTAGCAGGCTTCATTTTAATTCGTATTCACGTGAGATATTAAAAAATTCTCACTGATGAGCATTTTTGACCGCCAGATGCCCATTACCACTGGCAGCATTTCTCCTGATCAAAGCATCTGCAACATTCCCGATGATTAAAGCGCAGAGAGATAAATCACCTCGCCGTGACCTCTGCTGAAGAGCAACAACGCTACAGCCTGTAAATGGACAAACACAGTGGAGCAGTTTACCCATCTGCAGATGGATGTGACAACATGTACTGTACCGAGAGATATATACGCAGCGCCTTTCCACTTTCCAACTTTAATAGAATCTGGTGTAAACATGTGTTGATGCAACTGGACTGGTTTCTGTATTACATTTGTGATGAATTCGTCAATCATGTGGTTACTGTTTGAGGGTTTGGGTTTGGGTTTGGGTTTGGGTTAGGGTTAGGGTTAGGGGTTTGGGTTAGGGGTTTGGGTCCATGCATTAGCATCAGAGACCCAAGAAAGAGGTCCATTGTCTTCACCTTTATTCTCCACATGAGGGTCGCGGCCCAGGCCAATGGTGCCAATCGCAGCTGACATAGGGCAAAATGTTGGGTTCATCCTGGTCAACGAACAACCTGTTTTTGGACAGTGGAAGGAAACTCCAACTTTTTTGTTGTAAATCAAGAAAGCTACCTATTGCTCTACACTCTTAGAAATAAAAGTGCCAAGTAGAACCATATGAGGTTCTTCGGCTTTTCTCATAGGAGAACCCTTTTGGAGGGTTTCACCAAGAACTCGTTTATAACCCTTTATTCAGGAAAGGGGTTTTAAAGGGTTCTCTGGATCTAAATAGTTCTTACTGGAAGCATTAGTGTTACCAAGAACCCTTGAAAAACCCTTTCTTTGGGAAAAGGTTTTTCAGAAGCAAATGGTTCCAGGTAGAACCTCAGCCCTTGTAGAAGGACCCTTAAAAAACCCCAAAATGGTTATAATGAGGCGTGGTCACACACAGTCTGATTCATATAATTATCCATCAACTTTAACTGTAATCACAGTCTCAGGAAATACACTATATATATATCATTTGAGTATACTTATATATACTATAGCTTACATAAACCCAACAGCCATGTTTATTAAGAACACTGAATAAACCATCTTTTTACTCTCTTTTAATTACGTCTGATAACGGCGTCGTTTCTGTAACTATTTGTACAATCTATGCTGCTATCTTGACCAGGACTCCCTGGAAGAAGACATCCTGTAATTAAAAAATGTAATAACAAATTGGAAGGGGTGACATCGCCAAGATTTGAGCACTTTATTGTCATGGTGCAATAACATCAAGACACTAAATGCTATTTCAAAGGTAATAAAAGAGCAAAAAAACGTATCTACAAAAACAACAACATCTTATTGGCAGGCGTGGGTTCGAAGCTCAGCGCGAACACATTTCGAGACGATTTAAGCGGTTAAGTGAGTTACTGTGCATTTTCCCTCTGACCCCTGGCATCGCTGAGGCATTTTCACCCAGAGAGCTGCTCTACTTACTGAATTTTCTTTCTTAGGTGCAGTTTTTGTCATACCAGAGAGAGAACGCTCGAGCACGAAAACCACTGTTGTTCAGCAGTTTGGGAAATTGCTCTTCAGCGGGTTGTCTTGACCAAATGGATTGGATGTTAGTTTATTTTTTTCAGGACGACGTGTGGTCTTCACACAGTTGGGATTCATACTTTCATCTTCCATGTTTATGCTCATTTCCAGTCGTAAACCAAAGGTTAACCAAAGTCTGACAGTAACTGCAGACATTTTGTCATAGCAACTACGACGATGACGACGATGAGGAGGAGGAATCAACACGAGCATGCTGTCTGTTTAGTTCTGAACGTGGACCCTTAAAACGAGGTCAAAACTATACAGCATTAGGATAAGAATTTCTTGTATTTTGCCAATTAGTTTTAGTGAATAGAATCCATTTTTATTGCAAGGTACTCAATCTCCATTGTGCATTCTGAAGTGACCCTGATTTAGAATGTTCAACATATAATAAGGAGCAGTGGGAGCAATAAAATTAGATAGATACCTTCAACCCCTAACCTGTATCAGGATTTCAACTGGCAACCCTGGAGTTATCACGTCCTTTTTATTTCTTTTGCTTGGGGGGGTAGTTTAAATGAGCCTTTCTTGAACCTCCTGAGTGCACACGGTTTGGAAAAAATGCTTTGTTTACATTTCATATCTCCTGCCTCGCTCGAGTGGTAGATAGTGAGGCCATTCATAGTATATTATGGTGGACAGAGATTCCACTGAATGCTCAAAATGGATTTGAGGTTGTTTCTCTGCAGCAGTAGCTGCAGAGAAACCTTTTAATGAAAGGTGCATTGTCTGATTTTGTTATCTACAGCGGAGCCGAATGTGAATTCTCTCCCTGACTCGCCGACCTGATAATGGCATGAAATTCAGTTGAGAGCTTTACAATAAAAAATAGGCGTCGGACATACTGTATAGTGTTGTTGCACTTGCACGTCCAAATAACCTTGATCTTGTCCATCTACTTATATCAGTATATTTTTCCATGTGAAAGGACTCTTTATTGTAATGATAAATAATTGTAAGATTTCATTATGCATAGTTGTGATGTGGTTGAGCTGCTCAAGATTTGTAAAGTGGTGGCTCTGGTGTTGCATTGAACGCATTATTATATGTGGAGTGGATGTAGGAGTACAGTAAGAGAAGAAGAATGGTCATTGAGTTGCCACTTATTGACTTTTCTCTTATTATTTGCAGTCTGCCACATTTCAGAATGTTTTTTTTTTTTTTAGGGAGGGGCAACAAAAAGTGATGTTTTTTATATATATATATAATCATCAAACTGGATCATTTTTGCACCCCTAAATGTGCTTTTTAATGCTTTGTGTGTGTGTGTGAAAATGTCTGTCATATATATGCTGGATCTCTAATTGATTAATTATCACACACACACACACACACACACACATAGATCTTCCTTGAGATGATTTGCAGGAAACACCTCTCACATCTTGTGTGGGAGGGTGTGCGCCTGTCCTCCCTCTCTCCCTCCCTCTCTCCCTCACACCACAGCAGACTCGACCACAGCTTCAAACGAGCGCTTCTGGAGAAGCATGTTTCTCCATCTCAACGGTTCAATAATGAGCCGTCAGAGAGGAGCGGATGTTGGAGAGAAACAGTGACGCGCACTGAGCAGCGCCAAACGGCTACTCCTGCTTCTTTCTCCTCCAAGGACCCACACATGCATGATGACAGAGGGATCTGTTTACCACGCGCTTACCATGGATTTCCCCTGATCTTTATCGCGTTTTTTGGCACGTTTCCTAATTCCTGAACACGCATGGGAACACCTGGGATTCCCAAATCCGCGCGTAAAATACGACGTTTTTTATTCAATTGGTGCTTTGTAAACTTCGTGCCTGGATCACTGACAAGGGATTTGTTGCTGGACTGATTCGATTTTTTTTTTTTATTTACCTGGTGTTGTCAAGGAAGCAAAGCACAGGTCTGAAATGTCGGACTTCCACAACCGGAGTCAAACCAGCGCACGTCGGGGAGACTACGTGTGGCAGTATGAGTATTATGACGACGAGGAGCCCGTGTCCTTTGAGGGACTTAAGGCGCACAGATGTAAGCCTTTACTTCACTGAGGCACTAACACTATGTCCTGTTCTTTTACTGTGTGTGTGTGTGTGTGTGTGTGTGTGTGTGTGTGTGTGTGCGCGTGTGCGTGTGCGCTTTAATTAACGCAATGATTCACACTCATTATCCCTGGCGCACAATCATTCTGCTAATGAGAAACGTGCTGCGTAATAAAGGAAATGATCTGACAGCAATGTTGTTTGCAACACGCATGTACGTGCGTGTGTGTGTGTGTGTGTGTGTGTGTTAGTGACTTGAAAACCGTGAGCCCTAAGAAACTAAAAAAACATATTGGTAACACTTTACAATAAAGGTCCCTTAATTAACGTTTATAGTACATTATTAATCATTATCATGTATTACGTATGCATTAGTTGACATGTTAGTTAATATGCAGTTAATAAATGTTTAATGTACAAAAATAAAAAATGTTTTTATCAACAATTAATTCATTCAAAAATGTATAATGTACTAACTTAACTTAACTTAACTAACTTAACTTAATTAAGGGATTGTAAAGTGTTACCAACATATCAACAGTGTCCACAGATGAGCTTAAGTCCAAAGGAAGAGTATTCCGATGTGTAGTCGCTAAACTCTTAGAAATAAGGGTTCCAAAAGTGTTCCTTCTACAAGGGCTGAGGTTCTACCTGGAACCATTTGCTTCTGAAAAACACTTTCCCAAAGAAAGAATGGTTTTTCAAGGGTTCTTGGTAACACTAATGGTTCCATTTTGATCCAGAGAACCCTTTAAAACCCCTTTCCTGAATAAAGGGTTTTAAAAAGGGTTCTTGGTGGAACCATCCAAAAGGGTTCCAGGTGGAACCTTTTGGCTTGTCCTCATAGGAGAACCCTTTATGGCCCTTTATTCTCCTGTAAGGACAACCCAAATAACCTTATATGGTTCTACTTAGCACTTTTACAGTTTTAGAAATAAAAGTGCTAAGTAGAACCATATAAGGTTCTTTGGTTTGTCCTCATAGGAGAACCCTTTTTGGCTCCAGGTAGAACTTTTTTTTTATAAAGGTTCCACCTGGAGCCCTTTTGGAGGGTTCCAACAAGAACCCTTTTAAAACCCTTTATTCAGGAAAGGGGTTTAAAGGGTTCTCTGGATCAAAATGGTTCTTACTGGAACTATTAGTGTTACCAAGAACCCTTGAAACCGTCACTCACAGACAAAGGACAAGCCGTGGATGATTCTAATATTAACATTAGCATTAGCATTAATGAGCAGCTATATAAATATAAGACGTGTCTGCGCATGTAAGGACGGCCTTTTTCACCCCTTGCTGAGTGGATTAGTCTCAGTATGTTTTTGATCATAGAGCAGTTTACTCCCACGGCAGCAGTCGAGTACCTGTGTGATGTTCTTTCACGTGCTGAACTCAAAAGCAGTAAACGTGAATTGTCCTTCTCTTACATTTCAGACTCCATCGTCATCGGTTTCTGGGTAGGACTCGCCGTGTTTGTCATTTTCATGTTCTTTGTGCTCACGCTGCTCACCAAGACAGGAGCGCCACATCAAGAGTGAGTATTAGAGGCACACACACACACACACACACACACACACACACACACACACACACTATCATTTCAACGACATTCAGCTCCAACTCCTATCATCTGAGAAATGGGGCAGCTTTCATATCAGAGGGCAGAGTCATGATGCGAGCGAAGCCTCCGTAATGAGCTCCTCTGGTAGCGTCTGCTGTATTCTCAGTGTGGCTGCAGCTGTAAGGCATATTCCCACTTTGGTTGTTGCTGTGAAAGCCGGACGTGATATTTGAGTTTGGATAGAGAGCGGAGAATGAAGTCACCGAGGTTAAGCTAAGATGAAGCGGGCAGGATTTATTGTCTGGCATTAGATATAGAGGCCTGTGACATTCATCTAAAGGACAATAATTGACTGTCTGTTATTATAATTGCTGGTAACACTTTAGATCAGGGAACTCATATTCACTATTAACTAGGCGCTTGCTAACATATATAAGTCGCATACTACCCCTTTTTTAGTAATCATTAAGCACATATTAGCACCTTATTCTACATAACCTTATTCTACCTCTATTACGACATAAATTAAGATTTTTCCTACATTATTGTTTTTTAGACAAATCATAAGCACTTTGGGGCATTAATTTACCAGCTATACTTGTCATTACACTCTTAGAAATAAAAGTGCTAATTTAGAACCATATAAGGTTCTTTGGCTTGTCCTCATAGGAGAACTCTTTTTGGTTCCAGGTAGAAGCTTTTATATAAAGGTTCCACATGGAACCCTTAGTGTTACCAAGAACCCTTTAAATGTTCTATGGTGGCTCTATGGTTCTACCTGGAACCATTTGTTTTTCAAGGGTTCTTGGTAACACTCATGGTTCCAGTAAGAACCATTTTGATCCAGAGAACCCTTTAAACCCCTTTCCTGAATAAAGGGTTTTAAAAGGGTTCTTGTTGGAACCCTCCAAAAGGGCTCCAGGTGGCACCTTTATAAAAAAAAGTTTCTACCTCGTGCCATGAAGGGTTCTCCTATGAGGACAAGCCGAAGAACCTTAGATGGTTCTACTTAGCACTTTTATTTCTAAGAGTGTACACTCTTAGAAAGAAATTATCATAGGAGAAATAAAGGACCATAAAGGGTTCTCCTATGAGGACAAGCCAAAAGGTTCCATCTGGAACCCTTTTGGAGGGTTCCACCAAGAACCCCTTTAAAATCCTTTATCCAGGAAAGGGGGTTTAAAGGGTTCTCTGGATCAAAATGGTTCTTACTGGAACCATTAGTGTTACCAAGATCCCTTGAAAAACAAATGGTTCCAGGTAGAACCTCAGCTCTTGTAGAAGAACACTTTTTGAACCCTTGTTTCTAAGAGTGCAGAGCTGAAACGATGAATCGATTATGAATAGATTACTTAATTAATCGTCAACTGTTTTGATCGGTTGATCGGTTTGAAGCTTTTTTCATGATTAAAACCAGATTTCTGATCGTTTTAGCTTCTTAAAAGTGTATATTTTTTTAGTTTCTTTGCTCCACAAAACAAAGAAATCATTAAAACTGAATCCTTCAAGAACATCATTTCCAGGGTTAGGGTTAGGGTTTCCAGGTTTGGATGAATCGATTACTAAAATAATCCTTAGTTGCAGCACTACTTTTCTATTATCAAGGCCTTCAGTGACACTGAATCTTTTTGTCTAATTTCCCACGACAGAAATCCAGACTCTGCGGAAAAGCGTCAACAACCTGCGAACTGCCTGGGCGACATCGGTGGCCCGGACCAGGAGGAAAATGAGAAAGCCTTCTCCCGACCGCTGCTCCCGGCGCCACGCTCATACTTCCACTTCTACATCAGCGAGGAGGATCAGTGCGAGGGGAAGCCGAAACCAGAAGACAGTGGATCCCTGAAGCACGCGAGGCCTGGAGGAGCCCAGCAGGGAAACTGCAGCCAGCCCAGAGGAATCAGCAGCTCGGGGACGGACGATACGGAAGAGGACGTGGACGAAGGCGACGGACGCCAAACTCGCCAAAAGGGCCTGAAGGGGGAAAGTAAGAGAGACAGAGAAT
The DNA here is from genome assembly GCF_963457635.1 of Microchirus variegatus. Lineage (NCBI taxonomy): Eukaryota > Metazoa > Chordata > Actinopteri > Pleuronectiformes > Soleidae > Microchirus > Microchirus variegatus. Next base: position 20,058,963 of record NC_139813.1, read on the forward strand.
GCGCCTCGTTGTCTCACTTCAGCATCCCCAACTTTGTGAATCTGGAGCACAGTTCAACGCCGGGGGAGGAGGATTTGGTGTACGAGCCGCCCGTCATCACGGAGCACCAGTCGCACTCCAGGGATGTGCACTGTGACATCCCTTAAGTTCTGCTTCGCGATACGTTCACAGGCCATTTGTGAACTCACGGGGAGAAATCCCTGTTAGCTGCTACAGACATTTACCTTTCTTCAATGATTAAAGCTCACATAGAGTGGTCCTTTTGCACATATATGTTAGTTACGGAGGTCTACTTACATACATTAACTTGTTTTTATGGTCAAAAACCTCCTAGTTGCTGTAAACGAGCCGACAGAAATCTGTCTTTTCTGACGCTGTTCCTCAGCCGCGATATTTCAGACATAAATCTCACACCCAGAAGACAGAGTGTGTTGTGATTGGCCAGCCAGCGTAGAGCCTTTCCAACTGTCTTGTGATTGGCCAATACCCGGAAGAGACATATTCAGCACACCAGCTCTCAGCAGCGCAGCTCCCCCCTCTGGAACAATGGATGCACTGCTACTCCTTATCAAAACAATGTTTTAACAGTGTTTAAAAATAGCTTCTTCACGACTCCCCGCCGCAGTCCCTTTTATGACTTTGACCTGGAGTCAGACCAGTCGCTCGTGAAACACCTCCACAACGGACGTTATTCTTCTTCTGCGGTTCAATGTACGCAACCGGATGTACCCGGAGAAGGAGGATCTGCTGTTCAGGAGAACCGCTGTTTATGGAACCGGACCGGGTTTTTTCAGAGAAATAAAACACAGCGTTCTCAGCAGTGGCTGAACTGCTTGTTTTGAACCTTCAGGGCTTCGTAAACAAGGTGATGACGCAGATACACACCAAAAAAACAGCGTTAATCGGAACTGCCGGTCTAGGTCCGCTTTAAGTGTTTTTTCATCAAGTGTACATTCAGCTCAAGAAAGAGGCAACTCGCTACTAAGGGGTTATACAATGACATTTTCATGCTGGGACACAACGTGTCTGTACTGTACCTGAACAAGATGGACAGACATAGAAGGTCACCATGGAGATAATGTTTTATAGAAACCATTTTTCCTCGTCATCAAAATTTTTCACGATGATGGTTGAAAATTGAATGCTGTATATATAAGAAAAAAAATCAGTGGCAAAAAAAACCAAACATACCGTTGTTCTGGAACAGTGAATGTAATTCTGAGACCTTGGATAATGATGAAGTGTTAATCATCAACATTCTGTTGATGCTCAGTGTTGAGGCCCCAAATAAAGACTAAAATGTGGTTTTGGAAATGAACTCAAAGCTTTTTGTTTTGCAGCATTTGTTAAAAATCACCCCACGGTTTCCCCACTCATCACTGCAGCTTCTCTCGATCACCACGCAGTTCACTGTTTTGATTCTATGGCCCACTAATGAGCCAGTGGAGTGCTCTTCCCAGCAGGTCAAATCAGGTCAAAACAAAGTGTATATAGGATAACTCGGGATAAACACAGTGGACATTTTGCTTCTAAACTAGAGCTGAAACAGTTCATTCATCGGTTTGAAGCTTTTTTTTTCATTGTTAATGAAAAAATGTTGTTTAATTGTTTTAGCGTCTTAAATGTGAATATTGTCTTAGTTTTCTTTGCTCCACATAACAAAGAACATCGTCATTTCCAGGATTGACAAACACAGGTCAATGTTTTTTTTAACATTTCATGGACCGTGGATTAAGGAGAAAATAATCCACCGATTAATCGATTAACAAAATAATCATTAGTTGCAGCTCTAATCTAAACAGCCAAATATGAGACCCAAACAGGGCTAAGAGGAGATTTCATAGCATAATCCGTATTATAACGTTCACTTAACCTTGGAACACCATTTCCGGGTGAAAATATATTTATGTGATTTTCATGAAAACCAAGTTTTCATCTTCATTATTTTTTCATTTTTAAATTTTTTGTTCCCAAATTCCTAATTTTCCAGTAATTTTGGAGTATTTTCTGGTCCTCTCATGATGCTTTTCTTTCATTTTGTTAAACATGACACAGTTTAAAATAAAAGAACACTACTCAAATTTGTCATGTATTATCATGTATTGATAAATTTTGATGACAAGAACTTTTTATTGGGTGTATTTATTATCTCGGGTACAAATCACGCGGCGTTAGTGATGGTGTTTTGAATTTGAGCGACAGTGTTCTAGTGTTAAATATCTTACTGTGGTCACAGCAAAGCAAAGCATTACCTTTATTCCTAGAGAAATCTCTGCACAAATGCAATCAATTTGGAGTCAAATGGTTATGATTATGCGAGGACGCATTATTGTTGTCACGTCAGCAGAAGGCACACATGATTTGACATTATTTGGGAAGGCTGTCCTTGAATACCAGGCAGTCTATCAGCAGCAAACACCGCGCTGACCTCACCAAATGAGTCTCGAGCTCGATTTTTTGAAGCCCATTAATTATTTCCTCGAGGCGCGAGGGAGGAAAACAAAAACAGTCGGAACAGATCGTTGGGATGCAGCTGAACAAATGTGATCAGTTAATTTCCCAGAAAGGCCTTTTTTGCAGTGTTTAGTGCATCATATCTAACAAGCGCTATGTGCAGCTGCTGTTATGATTTATGGCTTTGTCCCCAGGCTGATAAAGTATATGAAAGTGTTGCTGACCCACTCATCACTAAAATGTCACTTAACGTGCACGGCAGAGACGTGTTTATAAGGAACTCTCAGAATCTGTTGTGACACCGGGGAAGGATAACAGGAAATGAAGCGGCGAATAACAATATTAATAATAATAATGTGTGATCTTATGAAGCAATGCTGAGGTTTGTCAACAGGTGTGTTTTTTTTCTTTTACCTGGACTCAGTTACTTAGAAACAAGCTCAATATACCACATTTAGCCGGAAAGGAACCCTGGCTGAATGGCAGGATGTCAAAAAAACATCGAGACAAGACTCTTGACAGGCCATTTGCACAATAAGAATACAAAAGCTATGATGAAAAAGGCTCTGGTTTTGGAGTATAGCTCTTAAAAGTGGCATTTATGTAAGACGGGAGGGAAGCAGCAGGTGCATTTTCATAAATCGGCAAAGAAAAACGTTTTGGTAGAAATAGTCAATAATAAAGGACAACTTCCAGCTCAGACAGTCTTACACAGCAAACAGAAAACTATTACTTATAAATCTTCCCGAACCAAAACAATAACTCTTGTAAACCACTCTTGGAAATAAGGGTTCCAAAAGGGTCCTTCTACAAGGGCTGAGGTTCTACCTGGAACCATTTGCTTCTGAAAAACCCTTTCCCAAAAGAAAGGGTTTTTCAAGGGTTCTTGGTAACACTAATGGTTCCAGTGAGAACCATTTTGATCCAGAGAACCCTTTAAAACCCCTTTCCTGAATAAAGGGTTTTAAAAGGGTTCTTGTCCTCATAGAAAGGGGTTCCAGGTAGGAGCCAAAAAGTGATATGAGGACAAGCCGAAGAACCTTATATGGTTCTACTTAGCACTTTTATTTCTAAGAGTGTAGGAGGGTTATATGTACAATTATATGGGTTACCAAAAATGACAAAACAATAATTAAATAAATATGTGCAAAAATACAGAAATAGCACTTTTCATAATGAATATGCATTGTTTTATTTATTTATGTATTTATTTATGTATTTAAATATTTATATCTGCTTATATCTATTGTTTTGTCAGTATTGGTCCTCCATACAATGATACCATATTATTATTTTCAAATTAATATCCAGTGTAGGTTTGAATATTGATAAATCATATAATCAAGTTCTAATTCATCCTTTCCTGTTATTACCAAGTGATTACAATTAGAAACAAGAATATTATCACCATATTTCTACTGTTATGCTAAGTGTTACTTTTTTTGGGTGCAAATTCCACGTGGCTTCATTTCAATGGATCCAACAACTCAAACCATTCAGGAAGGAAATTGGACACCAAAAGCCTCCATTGGTGTAGTAAGAGTCAGCAACCAGTGGGTGGGGCAGTGGAGTTGCACCATAATGCCCCAGTGTGGTCTCTGCAGGCAAAAATGCAGAGAATCACATTCTAATTAGTCTCAGTTAACAAGAAATATTTGTTTGAAAGATAGACAAAAAAAAGAGACATGGCTGCCTTGATGTTACCAAGGACATTATTCTCACAGTTGAAGAGGAAATGCACTGAATGTGAAACCACCCACCTCTTCATTTGGCTTCTTGATCAGCGGCGGTGCAGGAATTAAGTTAACACAACACAAAGTGACTGCGGATGACTCACTACACAAAGCCTCTTTGTCTCCACATTGCAGCTGATTTTGCTTTTCCGTGGCGCGTATATGGATGGACTCATGGGTCGTTTACTTTCAATTAAAAAACGGATTGATCTGCCGTTGGTGGTTCATGTTAAATGTTAACATAAATAAAATGGTACACTCCAGGTATTCGTTATCATTACAGCTTGTTCTCCGAGCTGAAGCTGGAGCCAGTCGACTGACAATGGACAAGAGAGAGGCGAGGAACTCGCTGGACAGGTCACGAGCTTACCCTTAAACAAAGAGTCGTTCACAAACATTCACACCCAAGGTTAATTTAGAGTCTTCATTTAATCTAATCCCAGTCTGTGGCTCCATTCACACCTGGTATTAACATTTTGTCTTTTAGTGAGCACAGCCTTGAGCAGGACTAGACACACCTGATGCTAAAATGAGTCCTGGATGCATCTCCTGCTGTCGCCACGTGAGATCGGATCTGCTGTACACTGATGAGAAATACTGTTTGCAAGAACAAAATGATGTTTTTATCACGTGTTGTACTTGTACTTGTACTTGCCAACCCTAACCCCAGCCCCAACCCCAACCCTAACACTAACCCCCACCCCTGAACAAGCTAAAAGAAGTGCTCGCAACACGTACCCTGCCTCCCAACCACCCGCCGCGACCCGTCTTCAACTCCAGATTTCATGAAAAAACATTTAATGGAATTATTAATTAACTTAAACTTTACAGTGGGCCCCCTCTCCCTGCCCAGAGCTCTGCCTGGGGATTGAATCCTGGCCTCTTGGCTGGTGGACATGGACTGAACCACCATCACCACACGACTGAACAAGACGAACTGGCAACAAGACAAGGGGGAGATGAGGACTATATTTATACATGTGAAAACAGGTGAAACCAATCGGGGGGGAGGGGGGGGCGGGGCAGACGATCTCAACGTCACACAAAGGGAGGAAGTCGGTGTCTGAAACGAGAGGGAAAGACGAATACAAAATAAAACCATGACAGAAGGTGGAGGGAGGGGGGAAGGAAGAGAGGGAGGAAGTAAGGAAGAGAGGGAGGAAGTAAGAGAGGGGGGAAGTAAGGGAGGAAGGAAGTAAGGGAGGAACTAAGGAAGAGAGGGAGGAAGGGAGGGAGGGAGGGAGTAAGTAAGGGAGGGAAGGAAGAGAGGGAGAAGTAAGGGAGAAAGTAAGGAAGAAAGGGATGGAGGGAGGAAGTAAGGGAGGGAGGAGGTAAGGGAGGAAGGAAGAAAGGAAGCGAGGGAGGAAGTAAGGAAGAGAGGGAGGAAGTAAGATAGGGGGGAAGTAAGGGAGGAAGGAAGTAAGGGAGGAACTAAGGAAGAGAGGGAGGAAGGGAGGGAGGGAGGGAGTAAGTATGGGAGGGAAGGAAGGAAGAGAGGGAGAAGTAAGGGAGGAAGTAAGGAAGAAAGGGATGGAGGGAGGAAGTAAGGGAGGGAGGAGGTAAGGGAGGAAGGAAGAAAGGAAGCGAGGGAGGAAGTAAGGAAGAGAGGGAGCGAAAGAAGGGAGGGAGGAAGTAAGGAAGCGAGGGAGGAAGTAAGGAAGAGAGGGAGGGAAAGAAGGGAGGAAGGGAGGGAGGAAGGAAGGAAGGAAGGAAGGAAAGGAGGAAGGAGGAAGGACAATAAGACGAGACAACAAACTTGTCGTGACATAACACTTTCATCTCAAAGGTTGTGGATTCGATTCCAGGCTCCACTAGCCTAGATGTGCCGATGTGTCCTTGGGCAAGACGCTTTAACGCCCAGGTATGAATGGGTGAATAAATATACAGAGCGTTTACCCTTTCATGAGGCCATCCATAATCATTTGTGAAGCACCGTCTGAAACTTATGCTAACTTCACAAGTCTTTGCCTGGGCTCAGCAGCCTGTAAATTCAAATGTCCATGCAGCCAAGCGAGTTAAGACTGGGCCGTGAGTATCTTGGTAACAAAAAAGACAGAGACCGCCTGGTTTCATCGGCGGCAAACAACATCTGTAATTGCATTAGTGTGACACTAGGCAGCATCAAATTGATTCCGTGTACGCGGTGTTTAAAATTAATATCGTAAATGGCAAAACAAAAGCTGCTCGCTGGAGCCGAGCGCGTGACTCACCCCCTCGACTCATTTGAATTACCAGCGCATAATGAGCCCTTGAGCAAAGCCTTTCTGCCCTGGTTAATGAGTGGAACCAGCGGATGTGAAGAAACATTCAAATCACGCACGTGTTTTTTTGTTTGTTTTCCTTCTTCTCAGTGTTGTCTGTTTGATTAGTTTCAAACCAGAAAAACAAGACAGCCACTCCTCTGAGTGATTATTGAGAGAAAATGGCATCATTTGTTCTAAGCTGCTTTCAAATATTGGTACGGTTGATGACAGGGTTAGTGTACAGCAGCTATACGTGACAACAGGTACACAGAGCAATTTATTTTCCTTTTGAAGAAGGAAATGACATGTTTTTTTTTATATACATACATAAACACTGGCTAAATGGGGTCTGGTTGTTTCAAGATGTTCTTGATGTGACCTTTGCATTAAAACTCTGTCTCTACAAAGATGTTACGACATTAAGATCCATGTTTTTTTTGGTGCGGATGTAACCATCGCTCCCTCTTGCCCGTTTTGTTTCAACCGTTTTGCTCAGAGGAGAAAGAAAAAACCCAAACACATGAAAGGCGATGTCTAAATTTTTCATAGGCCGTAGACTGAGACCGGTTTCAGATTCTGGTGGAACATGAATAAGTCATGAGTGAGTGAAGCACACAGAGGAGTCAGAGGATGGAGCTGAGAATGTGATGTGTGTCAGAAAGTGAGTGAGACTGTGAGTGGGCGAATAAAAGGCTTTGACCAGGAATAATTGTTTGTTTTAAAGGGGGAGGGAGGGAGGAAGAGAGGGAGGGAGGAAGTAAGGAAGAGAGGGAGGGACGAAGTGAGGAAGGGAGGGAGGAAGTAAGGAAGGGAGGGAGGAAATAAGGGAGGGAAGGAGGGAGGAAGTAAGGAAGGGAAGGGAGGGAGGGAGGAAGTAATGAAGGGAGGGAGGAAGTAAGGGGGGAGGATGGAAGGGAGGGAGGAATGGACAGAGGGAGGAAGTAAGGGAGGGAGGGAGGGAGGAAGTGAGGAGGAAGGGAGGAAGGAAGAGAGGAGGGAGGAAAGAAGGAAGAAAGGGAGGAAGTGAGGGAGGGAGAGAGGAAGGAAGGAATGAAGGGAGGGAGGAAGAAAGGGCGGAGGAAGGAAGGAAAGAATGGAGGGAAGGACAGAAGGAAGGGAGTTAGGAAGGACAGGAGGGAGCAAGGAAGGAGGGAGGACAGAAGCGAGGGGTGAGGAAGGAAGGAAATAAGGGAGGAGCGGAGGGAGGAAGAAGGAGGGAGGAAGGAAGGGATGAAGGAAGGGAGGAAGGAAGTGAGGGAGGGAGGAAGGAAGTGAGGGAGGGAGGAAGGAAGGAATGAAGGAAGGGAGGAAGTGAGGTAGGGAGGAATGAAGGGAGGGAGTAAGGAAGGATGGGAGGAAAGGGGAGGGAAGGAAGGAAAGAATGGAGGGAGGAAGGGAGAAAGGAAGGAAAGAAGGGAGGATGGAAGGAAGGGTGGAAGGAAAGAAGGGAAGGAAGGAAAGAATCGAGGGAGGAAGGAAGGGAGGATGGAAGGAAGGGAGGAAGGAAAGAAGGGAAGGGAGGATAGAAGGAAGGAAAGGACGAAGGTGGGGATGACAGCAAGGAAAAGAAAATGGCTGCCACGCTAACATGCCAACTTTGCTTCATTATTAGAGTTCATTTCAATGATTTCCTTGACATTTGTCTCTTGTCCAGTGACATTCTTTGTGTTCTTCTTTCAAAGCACAGGTGTTAAAACCACAGCAGTCGTGCACCTGGTCTGTAGCTGCTGTGCATAATCCTGTGGCCCTGACTCAACATGCACAACAGAACCACCATAGCTGGCTGTTGTGTCATGATGCAAAAAGCCTCAGGGTGTGAGAGAGAGAGAGGGAGAGGGAGAGAGGGAGCGTTACCTGGCCCGGGCAGATTCCTCCTTCTTACCTCAGCCCTCTTGAAAAAAAAACAAAAAAAAACTTCAACATTTACAATGACATCTGCGTGCGACGTCGCCTCGTGCAGGAGTCAGCGTTTGCTCTGCTGCTTCTACACCACACTAAATATTAATGAATGAGCTGGGACTGAGACTCCCCTGTTCCCTCTGAGGACAGGTTAACCTCAGGGAGGCGCACTGGAGGGAGGCATTCGTCTCAGGGCTTTTGCAGCTGCTTGGTTTGTTTCCGAGACGCAGAGAGACGGAGGAACGCTCTGATCATGGTAGGATCTCTCTCTCTCTCTCAGTGTGTGTGTGTGTGTGTGTGTGTGTGTGTGTGTGTGTGTGTGTGTGTGTGTGTGTGTGTGTGTGTGTGTGTGTGTGTGATGGGCTTGCAATGATATGAACTCTGGGCTTGTGGGAGTTTTCCGATCAATGGACTGTTTGAGTTCTCCACTGTGTCAAAAAAAACTCTGGGACCGATGTTTGTTTTGGTTTTACTGTCTGTGTGTGTGTGTGTGTTGAGACTTGTTTTATGTGGATTGTGTGGCTTGTTTCAAAAAGAGCATCTCAAATAAGGCTCAGGCGGGGGTGGGTGTTTTTATTTACCCTCATGACAAAGGGTTTTACCACCACTGTACAAGTCAAGCCTTCATGTCTGAGACAATAATGCTCACTCACTCACTCTCTCTCTCTCTGTGTGTGTCTTGAAAAACTAATTACCCAGGATCCTCCCACACCTACAGGCAGGGTGGCGTTAATGTGCCAAACTGAAGTTTTTTAAAAAAAAAAAGCAAACAAACACACAAACAAACAAAAAACTCGGCCTTAATTAAAACTGTAAATCATCAAACAAAACAGAAAAAAACAATTGACTCAGACATTTGGAAGTGAAAGGGTGGAGGAGGGAGGAGGTAAGGAAGGGAGGAAGTAAGTAAGGAAGGGAGGGAGGAAGAAAGGAAGGGAGGAGGAAGAGAGGAAGGAAGCGAGGGAGGAAGTAAAAAATGGACGGAGGAAGGAAAGAAGGAAGTGATGGAGGAAGGAAGGGAGGGATGAAGTAAGGAAGCGAGGAAGGAAGAGAGGGAGGGAGGAAGGAAGGAAGGGAGGAGGAAGAGAGGAAGGAAGGGAGGGAGGAAGTAAAGAAGAGATGGAGGAAGGAAAGAAGGAAGGAAGTGAGGGAGGGAAGGAGGGAAGGAAGGGAGGAAGTAAGGAAGCGAGGAAGAAAGGGAGGGAGAAAGGTTGAAACCAATAGACTCAGACGTTTAGAAGTGAAAGGGTTAAGTGTGTCTGTGCAGAATGGAAACACTGACTTGCGTCGCCCGCCAAACGAAACAAGGACCAGGCAGATGTGGAAAAACCAAAAGAAGCTGAATTGAACAGGGCCCTGCAGCAGCAGCCCACAGAGTCCATGCGTCATTTCCCCTGGAAAACTTTGTTTGGACATGGCCTCACGGTGCCTTCAAGTGCAGATAGAAGTGTGGGAATTTTCAGGTACAGACCCGTCACACGGACCAGGGTCGTGGTGGTTCGGCAAAAATGTTACTCAGTGCTATGTGATTTGAAAAATAACATTTTTGTACGTACAATGTTTTGTCCTATATATCGGGTTAATATGAACAAGCTAAGTTCACCTGAACCATAAGCATAATACTTTATGTACACAAACGTATACATGACACATTGTTTGCTATGTCTAAGTTAGCTTGTGTACACACACACATTCCTACATATGCATATTGGTTGCTATAGCACTGAGGTTGTTGTTTTGTTGTTTCCTGTAGCAACAGGGTAATATATTCACAAGAGGCAGAAAAGGAGGAGGAAGAGGAGAATGTTCCACGTGTTATTTTTTCTCATGTGATCCTGACTTACCCGGTCTCTCTCTCTTTTTTTCTTATTTAACCTGTAAATCTTTGCTAACCACTCACTGCTCTCCCCGTGTGTAAATGTAACCCAATCAGGGGCATCGTTAGGTCGATGTGGGACTTCCTCTTACACCTCAGGCGCATTACACACTAAACTAAACGTTAAGTTTAAGGTTTTGAGGCTGCATCTTGCACATGTGCAGTCAAGTCTTTGTGCAGTGTTTTCTGTGGTATAGTTGCAGTTAAATTATTGGGGCCCTGAAAGTGTCCCTACAGATTTTTACCACACCTTACATTTATTTCTTCCATTACCCGGAGTGTCTGTATGTACAGAATTCTGCGTTTTCTGAGTTTAATGTCAGAATTCAGAGTTTTAAGGTCAGAATTCTGCGGTTTTAAAGTCAGAATTCTGAGGTTAACGAGAGATAATAAAGTCAGAATTCTGAGTTTTAAAGTCAAAATTCTGAGTTTAAAGTGAGAATTCTGAGTTTAAAGTGTGAATTCCTAGTTTAAAGTGTGAATTCTGCGTTTCAAAGTGTGAATTCTGAGTTTAAAGAGATCATTCTGATAATAGTCTGAATTTTGAGTTTTAAAGTCAAACTCCTGAGTTTAAAGTCAGAATTCAGAGTTTTAAAGTCAGAATTCTGATAATAAAGTCAGACTTCTGAGTTTAAAGAGAGAATTCTGATAATAAAGTCAGAATTTTGAGTTTTTGAGTTTTAAAGTCAACATTCTGTTTTTGAGGTTTAAAGTGAGATCTCCGAGTTTAAAGTGAGATTTCTGAGTTTAAAGTCAGAATTCTGAGTTTTAATTCTGAGTTTAAAGTGAGAATTCCAAGTTTAAAGTGTAAATTCTGAGTTTTAAAGTGGGAATTCTTAGTTCAAAGTCAGAATTTTGAGTCTTAATCTCATCATTACATGAAGCACATACTTTTGGCAAACAGCCTGACAGCTAACAGTCGCAACGGTCGAGTGGTTGACGTGACGTGGGAAAAAATCAAATGTTGACTTTCAGGTTGCGCCACATATGGCGCACGTTTTACTTTTTTTTTAAGAGGAGCACTTGAATGCATCATTTTTTTACGGGGCTGGCCGTGCGCGCGCTCCGCTGCAGGGGCAGTACTTGGATCAGCAGCGCTTTTTCTCTAATGTCACTGTCTCAGACTGCACTCGTGAAGTTGTGTGTGTGTTGGATGCTTCAGTGGATGCGAGCAGGATTATCCTCAACAGTGATAGACATGGATTATGGTGTGGATCATTAATCTGTGTCTGTGTGTGCTGTAGTGAGGAGCAAAGTTTTCTTCAATGTCTAATTAGGGGTGAGTTTACTTTTTTACATGTTACAGCCAAAAATAAAAGTATTTCTTTTTATGTGGTCACATGTACATACAAGAATCATGGACGAGTCTATTAGAAAAAAGGCCACAAATATCTTGTATGTTGAACCTCTGCTCTTTCACCCTGCTTTGTTTTGATAATCCTTGGTGGAGTGATTTTGTTTTTTGTTTCATGCTCTGTAGGAGTTTTTGTTCTAAACCAAAAATCATGTTCACGACCTACGTAAAGAGTCTGAATGATATGGTATTTTCCACGGTAAGCTTACAGGTTACAAATAAAGCTCTTGCATGTGGTCACTATGCTGACAGATGCATGGCCGATACTAAAAGAAAGCCTATGAACACTCATATCTACTCTTGGATGCCAAGCCTGCTGCCATGTCTTTTGTCCGTACTGTAGTTCCATTCATGCTGTTTGCACTTCATCACGTGTCGGGTTCATGTAGACCTGTTTGCACATGTTCACTTTTGAAACATGCATGTGTAACGTACGCAGCCGCATGTATTAGCAGGCAATCGTGTGAATTATTATCTCTGCTTTGGTTTAGTCCGAGAGCCCCGAGGAGCAGCCGAGCACTGGGGTCTTGGGCCGCATTGGGAGCTGGTTCTCTCCATGGAGGGGAAAGGGTCCAAAGAGTCCGACTGAAAATGACCCCTCAACCACAGATGAGGCTCTGAAATCAGAGTCAGTCGAGGAGTCTGTGAGGAGACCCCAGGTGGAGGAGCGACGCTGGGAGGAGGAGGAGGAGAAGGAGCGAAGCTTTGACCTCAGTCCGCGGGATTTCTCCAGAGACAGTTTTCTTTGTGAGGAGGAGGACGCCACGCAGTCTGCCCACAGACACGACTCTGCTGTGAGTAGCACTAAGACTGGAGAGGGAGGTTCAAAAGAGGAGGAGTTTGGGTGCAGGGAGGAGAGCAGTGGTTCTTCAGTGAGTGGGAATCATGAGAAGAATGCCAGTCATCTGACACATCACTCTTCCTTTTCTGAACAGGACGCTGACCAAGCCCATGCCCATGCCCTACCACAGGCAGATAGACACAGACAAGCACGGGTCCAGACAGGCAAGAGGCTCCATGTCTACCTGGAGGAAACCAGCGTGACTCACTGCGGCAAAGACATCGGACAGGAAGTGATCCGCACCAAAGTCTCCGAAAACCTGCACGCGCTAACAAAGACAACAAAGTCGTCTCCAGGTTTCGAGTTACCGAAGAGCTCAACACATGCTGCCGCACACGGCAGAGAGACACATGTGACGTGTTGTGCGGCTGGTGAACAGAGCTATCACACTGCTCTCGGGGGAGTGTCAGTGACGTCGCACAAAGAGCCGCAGTCGCAGCCTGAACCTGATAAAGAGCAAACAGACACAGACAACAGCATGGGGCGTAAAAATGCAGCCAGGCGGAAATACAGGAAAACCTCTCAGGGAGACAAGGGCAACAGCACCCAAGAAAAAACGCCTCCCAATGAACAGGTCGCCTCAGAGGGTTTCCCTCCATCAGATAATTCGGTCAACAGTCCTGAGGGCCAAAGTCCAAGCACTCACATGGGCGAGTCATCTGAGAACTCCTCCCCCCAGCACAATCTCACCTCACAGGCCTCACCTATGGGAGGAGAAAGTAAGGCTCCCTGTCCTGATATGGACAAGCACTTGGCAAACATACAAGATTCAAACTCAGTCAGTGCAGACACTGTGGCATGTGCAGTGGATGAGGGCGCAGACATGGAGGACAATGACACCCTGTACAAAGTGGAGAGGAAGACGGAGACGCCGGAGTCTAAACGCAGGAGTATGAAGGTGTCCCGGAGCGAGGTGAAGCTCTTTACCAAATATGTGCCTTTGAACCCAGGGCCGAAACCAGCGAGAGACAAGCAGGAGTTTAAATCAGTGTTAAGAAATGCCAAAGAAGAAGAAGAAAATACCAAGCCCAAGACAGAGGTCGATGCAAGGTGAGTTAAAGTCACAATTTTTATTGTTCTAGTGCACCTTAGCGAACATTTTGAAGCTACCTGTTTAGCCTTTGTCTAGCATGACAAGGAATGTTAACTGCTATGGGTGGAATATTGTAAGTGTACCACAGTGTGACAGTGAGTCACAACACAAAGTACAGCCGTTTGTAGACATTGTCACATACAGATCACTTTAAAATATACACTACCGTTCAAAAGTTTGGGGTCACTTATACAATTTTTCCAAGAACCAGCAAAGCTGTTTTCAGCTGTGCTAACATAATTGCACAAGGGTTTTCAAGGGATCATCCAATAGCCCTCTAGCGCAATTAGCAAACACAATGTACCATTAGAACACTGGAGAGACCCTAACCCTAACCCTACCCCCGTTGCTGGAAATGGGCCTCTATCCACCTATGTACATATTTCATTAAAACAGGATTGCAGCTAGAATAGTCATTTACCACATTAATAATGTATAGAGCTTATTTCTGATTAATTTAATGTTATATTCATTGAAAAAAGGTGCTTTTCCTTCAAAAATAAAGACATTTCTAAGTGACCCTAAATTTTTTAACAGTAGTGTAGAAGAGATTACACACACACAGCTATCTGGTGGTACATAATAATATACGATATATATATGCCAAAATCAACTTTTCAAATTACTCTAAACTAAAACCTTTACCTCTTCTAATACACAGACAACCCAATTTGAAGAAAAGTAATGAGGAGCCTAAGCCAGTCCCAGGCAGGATTGCAGATAGAATCGGCCTCTTCGAGCGCCAGCGGGTGATGGGGATCCACAAGGACAGCTTTCAAACCACGAGAAGTGCTGATGTCTCTCCAGTCAGGAAAGTGACTGCCAGGCTGAAAGATTATGATTTGCCAGCCCAGCGGTCGAAATCAGCCGAACGTCAAAGCCCGGCCAGGTCCAGACCAGTTGTGGCGGAGAAAACGATGACAATCAAGGAGCGAATAAGGAATTTCACAGAGGCGTCCAAATCCGAGGCGAAGACCGTGCTGCCTCAGAGGCCAGCCATGACAGGAATGCCGCAAAAATCTACGTCATCTGTGGCGGGTGCACCATCAGATTTGAAAAAACTGGACGGTCAGGCTAAACTGGATGCTAAAGAGCTGATAAAGACAAAGGCAATGTTGGGAATTACTCTGAAACCAGATGATCAAGATACCACGTCTGCAGGGTTGGATGTTGTTCCCGTTTCAAAACAACAACCGAAAGACACGGAGACCGCGAAAACAGAAGATAAGGATACAACATGTGAATCCGTTGACTCCGCTAAAGGAGCAGGTGATTCTTCAGAGGTGACTAGTGACATTAGTTCACAGTCCAAAGGTCCCAGCAGAGTAGGCTCGCGCTCTAAAAGAAGGAAAAGTAAAGAGCCTGCCAGTCCCACAAGCCCAAACAATGAAAACAAAGCAACAACTAAGCCGGAGGTCACCGCTATAAAACAAGATCAGGTGGAAGATACAGTGTTGACAGTGTCTGCCTGTAAACAGCCCACAGCCAAAGTCTCAATATCATCTGATAAAGCAACAGAAAGAACATCAGAAAAACAGGCTGACACTAAACCAAAGGATTTTAAAGAAGAAATGAAAGTGTCCGAAAACCAAGAGGAACACAGAAGCATAGGGCCATCATTTACAAAGAATATTGACAAATCAATCAACAGGAAGGACAAGTTGCCCGAGCCATCTGTTGAGAGAGATGAACCAGATACTGCCTCTCATAGCAGTGGAACAAAGACGCCTATTGACAAGGAGCCCGTTATTTTAGCCCCAAAGGAGGAAAAAGCAGAGGGTCACAGCCTTGTGCTCACACAGGAGAGAGAAAAGACCTTAAAGGACAACCAAGGACATTCAGACTCATCCCCCTCAACAGCAGTTGATCGGCCTGTTGAGAAGAGTTCCTCAATAGAGCAGGAGTCACCTGTCGAAACCCCCAAATCAGATAAAGAATCTTCAGTGCAACCCGAAGCAGTAAGTGCAAAAAAAGAAAAGCAGCCCCGTCCAGAAGATATAAAACTGCAAGATTCAAACAAAAACACAGAACCAGTAACGTCTGAGAGGGAGTGTGCTGGGAAAGAAGAAAAGGCAGCGAGTGAACAAAGAAGTCAGAGTGAGAGGAAAAAAAAAGAAAAACCACAGCAGCTCCCGCATCAAGATAAAAATACCACAGATTCCACAGTTTCAGAGAGTGAACAAGGTAAAGTGGAAAAGCCGCGTGTTGCTAAGGCTGATGAAACAAACACTGCTGCGAATAAAGAGGGGTCAGTATCTACAGTAGCTATTACAGACATAGCAGAAGCTAAAGACATCGGCTCAACAGTGGAGCTCCCTGAACAGGTCAGTCATCCTGAAGAAACTGCTGCTCCTGCTGTCACCAACACTAATGATGCTGTAAGTCATGCAGAGAGTGATGCAGGGCCCTTGACAAGAGCCCCGGCAGCAGCAGTGACTCCCGAGCTGAAAACAAAGCCAGTGGAAATGTGTGGAACAGACACAGAGCCTGTGGCCATTTCATCTGCACCACAGTCTAATTCTGTATCGGTGGAAAAAATGGGGAATTTGCCTGATGACTCACACGCACGTGGAGCTAATGGCGTTGAGCTCTCCAGCTCCAAGCCTATGACCAAAGCAACTGCAGCAGTTGGGGGAGAGTCTGTAAAAGCCGTTAATGACTCTCCGGCGCGGATAAATGCACAGGCAGAGAGTGTGGCAGAGAAAGTGTTGTCCGCTAAAGAGCCCTCTCCTATTTCCGTCTCTGTTGCTAGCGAGCGAGCGGAGCGAGATGACGGGAAAACAAGTTCGACTGTCAAAACAGTGCCCTCAGAGGGCGACATCTCAGCAGATGTAAAGGAACGTGTTTCCAGCCATTCACAAAGCACAGCCGCTGAAGAAATACCAGCACCGTGTCCTTCTGATAGCAACGCCGTTAAAGCCACAGATCGCGTGACAGGGAAAACATTGACTAGTTTACTACCGAATGAACTTTCAAGCCTTCCTAATGGTGACATCAAGTCACAACTGCTCACTATCAAAAAGGAACTGCACGACAGCAACAAGCCAACGAGTCAAACTCCAAAAGTGCCCGCTTCCCCAGAGGCGAACAAGCCGAGCCAAGAACCAACCAAGCGTTCACCGCTGAAGAAGCTCCATTTGCCACAAGGACTAAGCATAGACGACTCTTTCAAACACGATGCTCCCTCTAGCTGGCTGGATGTAGACTTTCCTAAACGGAAACTTAAAGTCTCCGAGGCCAAACTGACCTCGTCTGGAAGTGAGAGCAATCTCCTGGACGCTTCTGACGAGCTTGATGACGACAATTTCGTCGAGAAGATAAAGAAGCTTTGTGCGCCTTTCTCCCTCCCGCCGCGCAAACACTACCACTTCCGGCCACCTCAGCCGCCCTTCGCGATGCCGGCTATCAAGGAGGCCCGCTTTGAGAAGACCTTCGACCCGGATGAGTTTAAGTTTGGCTTGAGGAAAAAGAAGAACTTCGGCTTGGACACGTCGCCAAGTGTTTTAGCCAAACTCCAGACCACAGAGACTAAATCTGGCCTGAAGCCTGCGAGGGCTAGTTTGGCCAACCGGAGCCTACTGCTCAGTAGCCTTGACACCGAGTACCGACTCAGGGAAAAAGATGCTCCCGACGAGGTGGACGCCACGGAGGAGACAGACAATAGGGTGAAGGTGAAGTCTCGCCTGGAGGGGAGCTGCGTCCTCAGCAGCCTCACGTCTAGTTTTAAAGGGAAGAAGAATGCAGCTCAAGCTGAGGCAGAAGCCACCAGCTCTGAGGAGGATTCGCCGACGAGAACCCCCCAGAGAAGTCCTCCACCTTTAACCCAGCCGCCTCCGCCAAGCCCGACTGCCCCTGCTCCAATCATAGACATAGCAGCCCTGGGCGGAAGAGAGGAATCTCAGGCTGCAGAGGCTGGGGGAAGTGACTCAGGACCGTCACTTCCTTCCTTCCACGACATCAAGCTGCCAGACTATTTAGAGAAGTACTTCCAGCGAGAGCCAGCGAAACCAGTGCAAAGCACACAAGCAGAGGAGGAAGTCAATACAAAGGTTAGTTTTCTCTCTCTATATATATTTTTATTTAAAAAGAAGTGTCTGTTTGTGCTGTCGTCCTCCTAACACAGAGATTCCACTGGTGACATTCCTCTCACATGCACAGACAAGTCGAAGCATAGCAAAAGCGAGCACACAAACAAACAAAAACACCAACGAGAATCAGTGCATGAATTGTCAAAATGAAAGTTTTTCGAATGTTTATACGTGACAGTAACCCGCTTGTTTACTGTTCGTCAGGTCACTGAGATCATGGCGAGTGAAGGTGAAGTAGACCTGGCTGTAAAAGCCGCTCCGGTGCTTCCTGATGCTGCGCCTCCATGTTTTCCTGTGATTCCTCCAAACACACCCTCTCCACTGCCCGAGCAGCCTGTTGCTCTGCCAACACGGCCTACTGGCAATCATGTAAGTGGGCCTCATACACACTATTAAAGGATAGGTCGGTGTTTAGTGTCATAAATCAGTAGGCTATATCCCATATGAGCCAAGTCTGCTTGCTGCATCAGCAGAAGCCATGCTCCTAAAACCTGTTTTCCATGGAAAACTCCACCTGTTTTTTTTTCTTTCTACACAGTATTTGCATTGTGCGTTGAGACACACACTCTTGTCCCTTTGACTTAATTTGCAGCTAAAATGCTTCCATTTTTCATTTTCTATGCCACCAATTACACATTAATCTACATTTTACACATTTCTTTTAAGGTCATACAGTGATTTATAATAATTTTATACTGGAGGACAATTGAATTGAGTCATTAAATCATGTACAAAATGTTCTGAACACTGATGTGAGCACCATAATGTATTATACTGTAACTGAAGTACAGGATGTGTCTCTGTCATGCATTGTCAGTCTTTGCCACGGTGATGACTGCATGTGTGTGTTTCTGCATTGTAGGTGAGAGCTGCCAAAGGATTTTACAAGCGTCCAGGAAAGGTATAGTAATGTCCACAGTTTTGCCCACTTATAGAACCTTATAAGAAACAACATGGAAGACAAAAATGTTGACAGACAACCCTCTGTTCTCTGGGAACATCTGCTTTTCATATGCTGTTCTTGGGGGTAAACAGAGTATTTAAAAAAAAGCAGTGTTAGGCAAGTTCACAGCTGGATGTGATTACAATCACAGAATACAGTGCTGCCAACGCAGTTAAAGACCTGCGGTTTTGCCGTATTGTGCAGCTTCGTTCTCCGTTCGCACACTTTTAGCTCTTTGCTTCGAGTCACCCAGTTCTTACGGCTAATTAGTTGTGTGTTTAACACCTTGGGCGTTATTTTTATTTTATACAATGTGCTATAATTTGCACACTTGGATATAGTTTCAGTTGTTTTACTTTAATAAAAAGTGCACATGTAAATACACTACCGTTCAAAAGTTTGGGGTCACTTAGAAATGACTAGAAAATTTTTGAAGGAAAAGCACCTTTTTTTTTCAATGAATCCAACATTAAATGAATCAGAAATACATTCTATACATTGACTATTCAAGCCGCAAACGTCTGGTTTTTAATGGAATATGTACATATGTGTATAGAGGCCCATTTCCAGTGTTCTAATGGTACATTGTGTTTTGCTAATTGCGTTAGAAGGCTAAAACCCTTGTGCAATGATGTTAGCACAGCTGAAAACAGTTTTGCTGGTTCTTTTAAAGCAAAGTTTGAAGGCCAAAACTATTATTTTGAATAAAAAGCATTATTTCTAATCTTGGCAATGTCTAGACCATTCATTATGCAACTCTTTTGATGAATAAAAGCGTGACTTTTTAATTGAAAACATAAAAAAATTGTATAGGTAACTTTTGAACGGTAGTGTATACTGTATATATTATTTTTCTTTTCGCAGCTAACGTGTTAATCCGTCCTTTTTTCACACAGATGGTGTTATTCGAGAAAGCAGATTTCAGCGGCCAAGTGTACGAGATTCAAAGGGACGTCGCAGACGCTACGTCGATGCAGCTGTCGCCTCTCATATCCGTGAAGGTCGTGCGAGGATGGTAATAAGCAGTGTTCAACTGGAACCTTCTCGGGAAGTGTGTGTGTGCTGCTGGATGTGTCTTCTTATTACATGTATGTTTTCACCACCACAGCTGGGTGCTCCACGAGAAACCGGGCTTCCAGGGACGCTGCATTGCGTTAGAGGAGGGGGCGTTAGAGTTGGCAAACATGTGGGCAGAGAGTGACGTGGAGACAGAGCCCCAGGACATCCCGCCGATGCAGATCGGCTCCATTCGACTGGCAGTCTGGGTGAGTCCGACTATTTCACCTCGTTGGCCTTTCCTATCTCAATATCTGCATTGCTCTCACCTTGCATTTCCCCCCGCGAAAGGTAATTACTTGATTGATATTCAGCTCAGACCTACTCAGAACCGAGAGGAATAGGACGCTTGTTAAGATGTGATCAGGAGAAAATGATTTAAGGACTTGTGCGGCCCCCGCTGCTTATAAACCAGGTGCTTGTTTCCATGTCTCTGCAGGATTACAGCCCTCCCCATATCGATCTGTTTACTGAACCCGAGGGCCACGGAAGAGTATCGCCTTTCCACGACGAAACAATAGAGACGGGCTCGTTTGGCATCCCGCTGAGCACCGCTTCCATCCAGGTGCACTCTGGGGTGTAAGTATGGCTTCGATTAGCAAATCAATCAGCCAGATCTTGGTCGGTTAGCTCAACAAAGAGACTGAGATAACTTATCGCGATTGATCCGAATGGTGAAAAGATGTCAAAGTGTTTAAAAATGAGGATATGAAAAAACAGTAAAGTGCAGGCTAATGAGACTATCTCAGGTGTCTGCATGGATTTTTGCATTGCTATTGACAGCCAGAGCCATTAGAGGGAGGAGAGGCTGCCTGCTCTGTTTAATGCATTGAAGAGCTGTCGCTTTAATGGGATTCTCCGGGTCTGGCTTTGACAAATAGCTCAGAGATAATAATCATTACTCAGTTCCCCAGTGTTTATCTTTGCCTTTGGTTTGACTCACCCATTTCCCTGCTCAGGAATGTCCCCGCCTGTCTTTGCATGTTAGAAAAGAGCGAGAGTTTGCATGGAAGACGGTTTAAAAAAAAAAAAACGTGGTGAGAAAGACATTAAAGGTGTGGACTGTGGAGGGAATTTGGCAATGGAATGTTTTTTTTTGCAGACGCATTCAGGACATTTGTGCCCTCGCTGCCCCCCGAGGACGTTAACGACAGCAGGCCTTTTTTCCCACAGCTATTTTTGCAGGTTTACCTTGGCACCTTTGGTAGAAAGAAACCAAAGAAATTTTGGACATTGCTCCAGCATTTCTCAACATCTGAGCTGGCAGTTTTTGGCGTTCAGCAGATGTGCACACCTTCTGTGTCTGACTAATGTACTGTAAACTTGTTTGGTCGAGCTCACAGAGCAAAAGTGACTCATTTGATCCCGTTAGTATGTCTTTTATCACCACAAGGTTGGCATCACTGGCCTCGGGGGCGGGGGAGGGGGATTTTTGTCCTCTTCTTACATGTGGTGATTGGTATGAAGCATTGTGTTGCACGACAATGGCTTTGGATATCAGAGGCTGAGGCAGAGTTTCATCACACGCTGCCCACAGCAAAGGGATTGTTGCGCTGAAGCATCCAATTCCGAAATGATGTTGTTGTTTTTTTGTGTTTTGTCTTGAATAAGTTTAAAATAATCAATCATTCATTGTGTTGTGAGGACATAGTAGCTGCTGATTTCAGTAATAAATGCATGGAAATTAAATGACTAGCAATAAGGATAACTTATGTATATAATGTTGACGTGGGTGTTTGTTTATGCTCCAGGTGGCTGCTGTTCAGCGACCCTGGGTTCCAGGGAATGCTGACTGTGCTGGATCCGGGAGTCTACCCTTTCCCTGAGGCCTGGGGCTTTCAGTCACCCTTCGTGGGATCTCTGAGACCACTTAAAATGGTGTGTGTGTGTGTGTGTGTGTTTTTGTGCGATACTTTACTTCATCGGCTTTCATCTCACTGAGCAGTCTGTGCGTTGCTCGAGGACATTTGGACACGTACACTGCAGGAGGCGGGAATCAAGCCAGAAATCGTCCAGTCGCTTCTCCTGAGCCACACTTTCCCCCGACGCGATCCTGACAACATTTGGATCGTACAGACATTCACGGTTCCCCATGAAAGGCTGAATCCACAGGCTTCATGAAGCATTCATGGCTTCTCTGTGCAGATGCTGATAATAAATGCAAATGAACAGCAATTAGTGAGCCATAGGGACGGGATTTCATTTCATAAGCTTGTTATGTGTGTTAATCTGCTTTCCGACACTAAACCTCAGAGGTTTTGTGGAGGGGGGGGGGGGCTACATGGGTGAATGCAAATCTCCCACAGAAGTCACTCTAGAGATTCTGTGAAGATTTTTACTGCCTGGTTCCTGTGAATAATCTCAGGTTAACGTCCGTCTAAACTCATCTGAGAGTGCGGCAAAGAGAAGCAGGGCGAGTGTTCTGCTTCCTGCAGCCTCAAGCCAGATGCCAGCCTATCATTTGGACTCTTCTGAGACTTTCCTGCTTTTGTGAATGTGTCTGAAAGTCTGTAAATTGCCCCCTTTTTTGGGCTCTTTTTCAATGGTATACAGAATAAGTTTAATACTGAAGGTCTTGTGTTTTTTGTGTACTGATGAATATGATGACTCTCTGTTGCAGGGTGGTTTTAAAGTGGAGAATCCAAGTGAAGTCAAGGTACGTACAGTTGTTATCCTGAAGAGCTGCGTTCATGTATTAATCATTTATTTAAAAAAAAAAAATGCTGTTTAACAATAAGCCTTTAGTTCTTTGTCCGATTTTCCCTTTTTGTTGAGTCTTTAAGCCACTGTGTCCCCACTGATTATAGCCTTTTTTAAATCTAACAGTTGTACAAGTAGAAATGTACTGAACTTAATTAGATATTAAAATGAAAAACAGTGTCGCTGAGTCTCATTGTAAGAAAGAAAAGTGCATTTTTGAGGGTAATTAGAGAATTGTGGGTCATGCAAAAGAGCCGTATTTTGAGGCTGTTAACAAAATGTAATTTTATAATTTGTCCTGTCCTTTCTGTGTTTCAGGCGGTGGTGTATGAAAAGCCGGGCTTTGAGGGCACCTTTTTAGAAATCGACAGCGAGGTGTTCAGCTTTTGTGAGGCTGAAGAGGACAATCCTGCAGAGATTGCAGACCTTGACAGAGTGAAGGCTGTGGGTTCGTTAAAGATCTTTGGAGGATTGTGAGTTTTGTTTCTTTTGTTTTGTTTCTTCTTAATTCTTGCTCGTATGTGCTCGAGTCACAATTGAATTTGTATTTGCGTGACTCACAGAAGCATCGAGCAAATTGGCTCACAAAAAAAAAAACTGTTGGTCAGGGCCAGCCTTTTGTTGGCAGACGGGGATTTTGAGGTTATGTAATCTGATTGATATCTCTGCATCTCCTCTCTCGCACCAGCTGGGTGGGCTACAGCCAACCTGGGTTTGAGGGCCAACAGCACATCCTGGAGGAAGGAGAGTTCTTGGACTGCAGCGACTGGGGAGGTTCAGAGCAGCTCCTGTCAATGCGACCAATACTGGCTGTGAGTACAGCACTACACTAACTCACTGTTCATCAGTAACGTGACAAACACTGAGCGTGGTGTGATGTATGATCATGGTTTTACCACCATGGGCTTGTAAAGATTAATATATCAAGTAAAATGTTATCTGTCATGCACTGCTGACAGTGTATATGGTTAGCAATTGAATGTTCTTTAGGTTTTTTATCTTAAATTAAACCCATAAAGGTAAAGTGTAGCATCATTAATTGGTCAAGTTACATGTTGCAGATGAATAACCATCATCTCAGCCTTCCCTTTAAACCTATTTAGCCATCAGTTAGCATCAAAACTGACAGCTTTTGATGTACTGTACATGGTTAGCAATTGGGTGCTCTTGGGTTGTTTATCTTAAATTAAATTAGTTAACCTTAAAAGGTACAGTGTAGCATCATTAATTGGTGAAGTTACATGTTGCAGATGAATATCCATCACATCATCTCAGCCTTCCCTTTGACCCTATTTAGCCGTCAGTTAGCATCAAAACCACAAAAGATGTTTGGTTTATGAAAAACAACTATTTGTAATGAGTCAGGGAATGACCCAAAAGCAGTACACAGAGGCAGTTGATAATAAAGTTGATTTACCACAATGTTCAGTGACAGTTTAATGAAAACCCAGCGAGGGGAAGCTGGGCTCGCTGTAGATCTCTGGATGTCTGGTGGCAACACTGGGAGCTGAGGTGAATGAGATGACTGATAGGGAAGATCATGACACTATTCATGCAATTTTTGTAGCTTCATTTTCCGCCAAATGAAAATTGAACCTACATTTTACCCCCATGGTTCTCAAACTGTGGTACGTGTATCACCAGTGGACAATATGATCATACTGTATTGTACCAGGGCATGTGGCTGGAGTGGAGCTGAGGAATTTTAAACCGTAGAGTGTGTAGAAAACGAAAGTCACCTCATCGCTCGCTCCTTCTTCATCTAATTGCACAATACCAGCGTTTGAAGTGTATGTGATGAAGTGGAGGATGATGATAGATGAGAGAACAAGTTATCTTATTGGGAATAAAATCTGCCTCCTGTGAAAAAGTCTGTCACTGACCTATTTACTTCAAGAGCTCAGTATTTTCTCAGGTGGCACTTGCGATAAAAAGGTTGAGCACCACCGCACTAGACCTTTACAAAATGTCAAGTAATATCCTTAAATGTGGCGTTTGGCGGTCTTAAAAAGGGGCAGGGACGGGAATGGAGAGCATAAAAGCGAAATGTTAAGGGTCAATAACTGAAACTGAAAGCATAAAATAAACTTGTGGAGAACGAAGCTGTTATTATGAGCGTATACAGAAGGTTGCTCTGATGTGTCAGTCTGCTTACCTTCACCTTAGGTTTCACCATTTACTCATATATTCTGCGCTCTTGCTTTGAAAATCCTGTGTATATGTTTGTTTGTTTTTTATAACTGGAATGACTGAAGGCCTGTGGATACATTTCTTTGCTTTCATGAACCTGCTGGGTGCATTTTAATGTAAGGTGGCCTTGAAAAGTGTGAAAGGGAGAAGCCAAAAGAAGAAGAAGACGATACTGGAGAAGTGTTATAGTTTTGGTCCTTTTTATAAAGGATAATAATAATGGATTGCTGGATTGTTAAGTATTTCATAAACCTTGCGTTGTAAAGAGAAGGAAAATACTTATCTTACAAAGCTAACTGGAGTCAAACAAGGTTTATTCAGGCAACACAATGAAAAGAAAAGAAATAAGATAAAATTTTTTTTTTAATTTTCAGTGTAGATGTCAATAACATTAACAAACCTTAAACGTTGGTTTTTCCATTAATGTTGGAAAATCGAAACAATTAGTTCATGTTCTTTCACAATTAATCCTTGATGAAAAATTTAATTGGTTTGTAGTTGAGATAATTCGCCTGATGATTCTTCTGCTTTCCAAATGAGGCATGATATTAAAAAAAAGGTCGACATTTGTCTGTATATTTTAATCAGGTGTTTTTCATTCTTGTTCCAGGATTTCATGTCACCGCACCTGAAAATGTTCAGCGACAAAGACTTTGGCAAGCTGGGCGTGAACGTTGACCTCTCGGTGCCTGTCATTAACATGGATGACACCGGCTATGGCACCAAGACACAGTCGATTGATGTCATCAGTGGCGTGTAAGTGACAATTATCGTACTTATCCGTAAAAGCCTCCTCTGCTGCGTGGACAGCAATGCGGAGGAAAAGGTCAGACTGGTTCACAATATCATTATCTCTCCTGATAAACTAAACTGAATGAAATACTTCTGTATGTATTAATTCCACTAGAAGAGACTATCAACACACTTTTCTTCTGACTTCCTGCTCATCCAGCAACTACATTAAAACATAATCTGTCTAGAACACAGTCCCATGACTCAGCCAGATAATTAGATTCTGGGGTTTTGCGGTTTACTGACGTTTTTTTACAGGTCTCAGGTGCGTAGCAGTTATGGTGCCGCGCCCATGCTGACACGTCCAGACAGATAACCTAGTTCACTAATGTTTAGTCTGTCATACCTGACTTTCTGTCAGTGAAAGTTGGCTCATGCTGCCTCACACCCTTCTGCAGAGGGATTAAAGATGATACTAGCATGATACGATTTGATACTAATATGATACAGTATAGTAGAGTAGAAGAACAGAATAGAATATCACCGTGTTAATCCCTCAAGAGAACATTCTTTGTGTTACAGCAACAGAAGAAGAAGAAGAAGAATGGAAAAATAATTAGATAGTAAACGATTTTCAAAGCATACAAGGGAAAATGTAATGCAAGATAAAATTGCAAAACAAAAATGCGCAACCATGCAATCCATACATAGGCATTAGGGCTGTCAATAGTTTAAAAAAAAGTAATGACTTAATTA
Source organism: Microchirus variegatus (assembly GCF_963457635.1). Lineage (NCBI taxonomy): Eukaryota > Metazoa > Chordata > Actinopteri > Pleuronectiformes > Soleidae > Microchirus > Microchirus variegatus. Next base: position 20,084,921 of record NC_139813.1, read on the forward strand.
ATGAGTCATCAGACAGTGTGGATTTCAGACGGCATTGTTTAATTGTATCTTTCTTTTTTAAACACAGAACTACACATGAAGAAATGTGTGATTTCAAAGAGACTCAGGCCGATAAGCGCAGGCTTATCAAGTTCCAACCAGGTCATCTTAATCTTAAATAAAGGCTCAACATGGATGACTGCCATCCTGTATGACAACAAGAACATGCGCTAACATCACAACAAAAGAGAACGAAAGCACGGTCAGCTGCGCAGAGTATAGGTGTCCAAATGGAAGTCGCCAGGCAGCTGCCAGTATATTACAGACACTATCAGTGACTAGTGGTTAGCTTGCCACTTGCTTTTCCCGATGTCAAGGAATTCCTCCACACAGGTCTCGCGCATCTGTTTTTTGCCGGTCAAGGCAAAGGATTGCAACTTCCAGTCATTAAAGTCAGTCAGTAAATGGTGCTGCGACACCCAGGAAACTTTTGTTTTATCGATGATTCCGTCTCTCACAATCCGAAAATGAAAACTTTCCGCCCTCTCTATCTTCAGCTAGTATCTCTATCTCTCATACAAGTGATTGTTTCGCGTGGATAATTCCCGTCTTTCATGTCAGAGGTCAGCGCACACCAGAAGTAAACAAACTTGCGCATACTGTGTTGTTTGACAGCCCTATTAGTCATATAATGACAGTAAGTGTGTCTGATGACAAAACAGAGGCAGAATAATGACGTCAACAACAAAATTACCACTTACCACGCACTAGGTGGTGAACCTACATATGACCTTACAGGGACACTGAAAAAGTTTTCTCATCTGTGTTGTTATATATAGTGCAGAGTCTGTCTTCCCTCTCACATTATAATTCAGTTTCAGCCAAAATAAAAAATGCAGGAGTAAACAAAACCAGGCAAGCAAATCACATTAATGAAATGCAGAACATGAGAAGCTGATGTGCCATCACCCAAGGGAGGGACTAACAAGTCGGTGAATAATGTGGATTGGAACGTATTGTCTCTCCTTGGGAGGCAGGATTCTTACGAAATATACGGCTTATTCTGGCGGTGGCCGCGAGCCTGTTATTACACGGAGCCTCACCCATGTTGTGCTGCCACCCCTCTGAGCGCCCACTTGGCCCCTCTGTGTTGTTTTTGCATTGCTTTAGCGCAGAGACAATTGTTTTGTAGTCTCGTGGGTTACGACACACACGCAGGCTCACAAACGTGTTCCCTGTTTGTTTGTTTGGATGAGGAGGAGCAGAAATAACCGACAGCCCACACCCACACACGGCAACCCAAGACATGCCACATTAGCAGCGGGTGGGCAAACAATGCGATCGACTGTTGAGATACCATCACATGGGAGGAAAATGTCAACTTGGTAACAGACCAAAAACGTTTGACATGCAGGAAATGAAAGAATTAATAATACTTTAACAAAGGTCTTTTGTTTGTCTGCTAATTAGAATAAATAAATGGTAATTATTCTGCTCCCTCTGTTTTCCAGCTGGGTTGTGTTTGAAGAACCAGGCTTTTGTGGTGAGTCTTACATCCTGGAGAAAGGCCTGTATGGAAGCCCAGAGGACTGGGGCGCGCTGCAGTCCAGAGTTGCCTCGGCGATGCCTGTTATGCTGGTAAAAATAATGACTCAGAAAGCTTGTGATTAAAACCGTAACTGTATGTCGTGCTGTACAAGGCGCAGTGGTCAGCGTTTCCATTTTTGTCATGTTTCGCTTCGCCATGATTACTTCCTGAAGAATTCAGTGACATTAAAGGGCCGGCTGAATCCTCACTTCCCTAGATACACAACCACAGTTTGCTTGTTTTTCTGTCTTTGCATGTGACCAGTCACAATATTCATATGACCAAACGAAAAGCTATTTGGACGGATGGGGGAAACTCTTTGTCCAGTAGATTATCATTAAGACCATAAGGCCGCGCGGCAAAGCATGAGTAGATGAATCCACTGGGGATAAGAGGGGGAAAATACTTGTCACAAGACTGGAAGAGAAAACATGTTAGATAATAATGGTGGTGAGTCATCCTGAAGCTACGCTCAGAAGCAACTGTCAAGGTTTTTGCTCACACCAAAAAAAGGTAGTCCTTTTACCTAATTGTCCTCATGTTTTTTGTTTTCAGGATGATTTTGAGAGCACCGCCAAATTTAAGGTAGGATGACATCTTATCTGATGAAAGTGTGTGTGTGTGTGTGTGTGTGTGGCTCAAAGCGGATGACTCATTGCGTATTATGGTGTTCACTACAGGTGCAGCTTTTCTCCGATTCAAGCCTTCAAGGCCCCGTCGTCTCTCTGGAGGACAGTGTGGCCTGCCTGCCATATGAATTCTCTGTGGCTTCTTGTAAGGTTGTGGCCGGCAGGTGAGATGAAGATGATCACAACATTTTTTTTCACCATGCTGTACTGTGCAAAAAAAGAGCTGTGATCCGAATCGAGTTGAATTGCAAATATATATTATGCGCGGGCCTCGGGGTCTGTTTACATGGCCCTTAGCTGCTACAGTTATTATATAAAATGTCCAAGAAAGACATTCTGTGTCACACTTTTCAAAGATGGCTGATATATACTACTCACAAAAAGATAGCGATGTTTGGCTTTTGGATTAAAATTTCAGAATGCACTTAAAATGCACCATAACCTTTACAGGTGAACTTAAGTTAACCTTCTCTAGACCTTTGAATGCACATGTCCAATTGTTCAATGTTTCAGTACTTATTGAATAACATGCTGTTCTCTAACAAGGTGATTAGAGATTAGGTCGTCCTCATCATGGTGTTCAAATTTTGACATCATGAGACCAAGACAACACTTTAAAATTGATCAAGTGAGATTTCTTTTGTCTGAGATAAAGAAATAACCATTGCATCCTTCTACTTAAATGCCCTGCTTCCATGGTAGAATAGCACTGTAGCATGAACTTTTCATAGGAATATTCTTGTCAAAAATCGCTAACTTTTTGTGAGTAGTGTATAATGAGATGTCAGGGGGAGGTAAAAAAGACAGATGAACAATTAAACTGGAACTCCGGCAAAGTCTAAATCCTGTTACTGGACGCTTTTTAAGACGTGAAAATGTAATAGTCAAGTTCATAAAAGAGTTGAGAGTTGCATTAATTTAAGTCCCAATTAAGATACAGATGCTGAAACTCAGTAAGACATTAAGACAAAACACACAGCGTCTTTAAGCATTAATAATGTATAATAACTTACTGTGCGCTCGCAACAAATCTAACTGGACGTGTACATCAACAGTGTCAGTATTTAAGCAGCGTAATGATAGTTTTCAGTGGCTGTCATCTCATGTTATGCTTTCCCTGTCATGTTATTACATAAATGACTTTCAGCTGGCTGGCATTCGAGGGCGAGGACTTCACTGGCAGGATGTACGTGATCGAAGAGGGGAGCTACCCAGACCTGAGAGCAATGGGCTGCGATAATGGAAGCTCATCCATCATGTCACTACAGCCTGTTGGCTTTGTAAGTTTCTTTATTATTCTTTCTGTTTTCCCCCTGCTTAAAAATCCACTCGCGTTTTGATCCCCTTGAAATTAGACAATGAATTTGAAAGGATTTGTCACTTAACTTCACCAAACAGACTGCTTAAAAAGAGACACTTAATACGAAGCTGCTGGAACAGGTTGCATGAAATCACGGCGCGTGAAGCTGCAGAGTGTTTTTAAGGTCAGCTTTCAGCTCTTTTGTTTTGTTTTTACGGTGAAAACTCAATTGATCTGGCAACGAAAAGGCTCGGGTTATTTTTGTTGCTGCAATGAATGCTAATGCTGCTTTGTCGTCTGCTGCTTCACGAGTGCTGTTATTTGTGTTTGCTCTTCAGCCAAGGAACCACAATTGCAGATAATGTTAGCTTATGTTATATAAAAACTATCTTCCCAGTGAGTCACATGAGTGGGGACCAAGAAAACAAGCGGTTTGTTGTGGTTAGAAAAGGGCAAAATTTATGAAAGTGCGCGAGTGTTGTCCTTTTTTTTCTCCATGGGGTTCTGTATTCGCCCACTACTTCCTCTAATGTGTCATCTTTTTTTTTTTTTTTCATTCTCTCACTTGACAGGAGTTCTCGTTGCCTTCCATCACGCTTTTCGAGCGCGGTAGTCTGCGGGGGAAGAGGGTGGTTCTGACAGACGGATCAGTCAACCTTCAGCTGGCTGGAGGCTGCAGCCGAGTCCAGTCCTTGCTCGTGGAGGGAGGCATGTGAGTACATGGCAATTTGGATCTGTGGGGACATGAATCAGTGACCCCAAGTCTCCTCTCCCTGTCAGTGTGAGTTGACAGGCTCATGCATAATACTCACCTCTTTCTTTGCTGGTTCCTCTTCTCTTTTTAACTCCTTATGCCGAGTGTCAGAAACCGCACCCACTGTTGTAATCATAAGGAAGAGATGGTGGTGACAGAGCACGTTAATCTCAACAGACAAAGAAAACGATGAAAGATTCAGAGATAATAAAACAAGATGTACGTTTGAGCGAGTCGCTCGTCCTGTAGACGACAAATCAACACAAGCCCGCGTTACATATTTCTCCGGTAAAAGTTGGCACCGCCGGGTTGTTATCTGGCGTGTGACAGAGCTGACAGATGGAGCACTGATGGAAACCTGCTGCTGATGTGCGAGATTCGGGCTGCGGGTGCGAGGTCACGGCCCCGGAGGAAATAAATAAAGGGCTCACAGTCGAGCCAGAGTCGTCTCCGCAGTGGCACATTCCTACCGCGGTCGGGCCAAAGCTACTCAGCTCAAAAAACATTCAGTGTCACAGTGAATTTGGTCATTTTTGTGAAGCTCAGCACATTTTTAAAAGGCCCCTTTGGCAGACATAAAAATGCACAAAGTAAGGTTTGGACAGGGTCAAATGTGGGCTTTTGGGAATGTTCCAAATCACAGAGCTGCCTGATCAGTAACAAGCGGATGTTGTTGCTTCTAATCATTTTTGTGATTTCGGTGTATTTTTAAATCAACCTCTGTTTAATCAGGATGCTTTCCACAACCTATAATAATGCAATTACCAAAATAGCAGCATAATGACAGAGGAATCAACTGTTACATAAAGGAAGGGAACAGATTTTTTTTCTCTTTCAGACGTCGTGCTTTGCTTTCAAATGTATGCCCTCGCTGGCTGTCAAAATATAACAAACCAAAAAAGAATAATCTGCTGTTTTTATCCTCCGCTGCTTTGCATGTGTTGAATAATGTGGAGGTTGACTGTGTTGTTGTTGTCTTTCCTTTGACTGTCAGGTGGGTGTTGTACGAGGGAATCAACTACCTCGGCGCTCAGATTTTGTTGAAACCCGGCGAGATTATCGATTGGCGCAAGCTCAGCGGCTGGAATAAGATCGGGTCCCTTCGCCCTCTGACACAGGTGAAAAACCGACGCTCCACAAACGGCACATAGCAGAAACACAGATTCAATTTACTACTTAGCTGTTTTCTGAAATGATTTTGGACATTGTTGACCTTTGCAGCATTCTAACTTTTGGAGTTTTCTGTTTCACAAACCTCATTTCTTTGTTGCTTTTCCAGAAACAAGTGCACTTCTGTGTGAGGAACAGACAGTCGGGCCTGCTGATGTCAGTAACCGGTGACCTGGCTGATGTAAAATTGATGCGGATACAAGAAATGGAGGAGACAAACGGATTTGAGCAGATCTGGTTTTACCACAACGGATATCTCCACTGCAAGGTACAACTACATTTGTAAATGTAAAAAAGAACATACATACAGTATGTTTGGCAGTGGTTAGTTTTTCTAAAAGTGATCTGTGGATGTTTCTTATGAGCTCACACTACTTTCTATGTTGTTAGCATGTGGCCATTTTGTTCTCCACGGACATCACCTCCAAACCCTGCTTCTTTCTGTTGTTCACGTTATTATTCCGCGTCTGTTTGGTCCTCGCGAACACAAACATTATTTGTCTTTCGTCTGAAAACAGGCTCTGTCAAGCAATACTATCAGACCTGACTAACTCAGCAGAACAAAGGGGAGCAGGGACTAGAATTGGCTTCAGAAACTTTTCGTCATACTGCCTTGCAGCTTTGTCTCCGACTGGTTACAAAGTCACCGTTGCCTTCATCTTTCTCGACATGTGCAGCGTGGGAACGGGGCCGAGTGAAATGAGATCAAAACGCGGCTAAATTGAAGGAATACAGAGACGTGTGGAGCCGAACTGAAAAATACAGACTAGTGTGGAGCATTAGTAGACATATTTCACCGTGGTATGAATATAACAGACATTTGTTAATATTTTAAAAGCTAAGCTCAAATAGAGATTACTTTTCATCGCTCTTGAGGTTTAACTCTTACCCAATAAGAGGCAGACATTTACCTGCTTTCTCACAGAGAAGGGGAAAAAACACTCTACTCATGTGTGAGGTAATTTCCATCACTGCCGACTCCCGCTGGGTCATCTGATGTAGGAATGAATACCAATTGTTGAAGACAGAAGTGGGTGTTGGTGAAAATAATCGGCTCCTTTTCTTCTTGTTTCTAGCTGCTGGAGGAGTGCTGTTTGTGTCCTAGCGGCAGCGTAACCATGGCAGGAAGCCGCTTAGCTCTCGCCCCACTGCCAGAACAGCACATCCACCTGTGGAGCATCACCCCTGACGGCTTTATCCGCTACACCCCTTCTGCTGATCTGGTTCTGGAAGTCAAAGGTGAGAATCCGTGTCTGGCATTCGGTATCATAAGCCACATATATAGGTTCTACTACCTGCTAGGTGGGATGAGTCTGCCAGATGCATATATGGATGTAGCATTCCAGTTAAGACACCTGGGGAGTTGTAACAATAACTTCCATTTGAGTAGAAGTCATAAAATGAGCTCTTTAGTGTCATTTTCAACATTTTCCTGAGAAGAAAATGGTCTCAATCAATAGTTCAGTGTTTCTACAGTAAATGATGTTCCCATTTGAAGGAAAATAGCGGATAAAGCTTCACAAATGGGTATTGAACACCTGGTATCATGCAGTAAGTGCTTGGTTGCAACTGACTTTCCATTTTCAAACTCAAATTGTGGATCTCGAGGCTTATAAATTTGGATTTTATACAGTATACTATCACCTAATAATGTTAGAAGGCTTCTATTTTACTATGGAAGTAGTTATATAATATATACAATAACTAGAATGCAAGGTGGACACATTAATGACCAACCTTTTCACCGACCTGGCTGTAAGAAGAGTCCCTCTTGTGGTTATTCACTGTCAATTAGTGACACCTAGTGGACAAAATAAGGCTCTGGTGCAAATCATTATTCTCTCCATTCAAATGTAATGCAATACTGTAAAAAGAAGCATACAGAAAACAAGAAACAGACTTTAAACCTTTAAATTAACTACCCATGAAAGAATAATTTGAAAGAATCGTTTTTTTCTCTTTCAGGGGGTCGCCACTTTGACAAAACCCAAGTCATTCTGAACTCATTCGATCCAAACAAACCCCAACAGAGGTGGGACGTGGAGGTTCTCTGAGATTCTCCGAGCTGCTGAACAGGATCGTGATGTTATCGGAGGTACGGCTCTGCTGTGTTTTGAGGTACGCCGTAAAACGAACTGAATAATTTCCATCGCGGAGGAGGTGGCGCACATGGGAATTACGTATATACACGCGAGTACGAATGTAAGGCAATCAACTGAAATAAAATGCAACAACATTAATAACTCATATTTTCCACTTCTAGTAATATATCCAAAGGTTTGTGTGTTTTTTCCGATTATTCTTTGAATAAATCTCTCTTTTGCCTGATGTTAATTTACTTAAAAACAGTGTTACCACTTTTTTCCCCCCCATGTATTTTTTTAATGCAATGTCATGTTATTATATCATGTTAATCCAGCTGCTCGCAAAACAGGAGGAAACATTTAAGAGAGAAGTGTTTCTGTTTGAAATGTCTTTCACCAGCATTTAATCATCACTACAACACAGAAATGTATTTTGTAATGTAAACAAAATAAAAGTATTTTTGTCTATTAATGTGCTGTACATTGTACAGTAGAAGAGAGCTGCACTTGTTGGAACTAAATTAAATGTTTCGGATTTTAAAAGGCTGACTGTTGGAGCAGTGTTTTCCACTTAGAGGACAATAAAATGTATAATGAGGTGATGATGGGGAAACATGGAGAACGTACAAATGCACATTTTTTATTTGTCTTATCATATTGCTCGACCCAGTACTGGACCAGGCATAAACAATATTGACAAACATATATATATATTTTTTATCTTTGTATGATATAATCTTTGTTGTAACACGTAACTGTTGGAAATTAGAATTCGGCAACCAGAAAGACACCAGAGAGAGAGTTGTAGCTGTAATTAAAAGCAACATATTGACCTGAATGGCATAACTATGACAGCATAACTCAAAGCCCCTTAGGAAAACATGAAAACATCAACACAAAACAATACAGGAGGGTGTGAGGCACACCAACAGCCTCTGACACGCCGTCTTCCCATGTTCATTTCACACTTGCCACACGACAGCATCACCTCTGATTTGCCAGAAGCTGTCACAATACTTGTCGTCCCGAGGTGGAAAAGAATCACAGAGGCTTTATTCTCCAAAACTGAGCCACAGCTGCCTCTTTTTTCCTTTCAGTATTGCTTAGATGTCCCTTGAAAAACTCCACAGCCTCTGATCACATCCCCTGCACCAGCTCCTCTTCCAGTCTGTCGTCCTTTTCGACCACCTGCACCACCGTCTTCCCTCTGGCGTGGCCGTGCTCCAGCTTCTGAAAAGCCTGGGGCACCTGAGCGAAAGGGAACTGGGCCTCCACAACTGGCAGGATCTGTGATGACACAGCAAAAGTAAAAATACCGAGAATCTGTAGTAGAAACAATTACGAGGTCCAAAGCAAGCATTAAGCATGTCAGTGAGGATCCATTTATCTCTCCAAACGCGCAAAAATGACATAATATGCTATTCTGCTTGAGTGAGTGGCAGAAAATGAGATTATATACTCATTAGACAGCGTTATTTAGCAGGACGGCATACGTATGTGTCTAACGGTGTTGGTTAGACAGCTTTGGTATTGAAATTGGTACAAAGCAGTTCCTCTTGTACTGGTATCAAGCTTGAAATTCAAGTTTGAACAAATAAATGTCCATATACACTACCGTTCAAAAGTTTGGGGTCACCTATACAAAGTTTTCCATTAACATTCACACTTTTATTCATCAAAAGAGTTGCAACATGAATAGAAAATATAGTCAAGACGTTGACCAGATGAGAAATAATGATTTTTAGAAGCAGCAAAACTGTTTTCAGCTGTGCTAACATCATTGCACATGAGTTTTCAAGGGTTTTCTAATCATCCAATAGCCTTCTAACGCGATTAGCAAACACAATTAGCAAACACAATTTACCATTGAGTGCATTTCTGATTTATTTAATGTTAGATTCATTGAAAAAAAAGTGCTTTTCCTTCAAAAATAAGGACATTTCTAAGTGAGCCCAAACTTTAGAAACGGTAGTGTATCTACTTTTATATGCAGAAATGTCAAAAGGTGGTTCCAGAATGTGATGAGACTGAGCAATTCTGTAGCCGGGGCAGGCTTGTTATTGTGGTCAGCGTCATTAACAATGAATGGAGGGGGGGGGGAGTGCAGTGGCGTCACCCTGGAATCTCGCCACACTTATACTGACTGAGATTAGGACACAGGGTGTGAGCGTGTGCATGGTGGGGGTGTGGGTTTAGTGTTTGTCCATCAGCTTCCCGCCACTGGTCTGAGTGTCCCCGCTTGGTATAAGCCCCCAGGGACAAAAAGGGACAGAGGGTATTGCATTTGCTTTTTTTTTTTTTTTGCTCGAATGGCAGCTCAGCACTGTTTAAAAATCCATTCACCGTCTCCTGGCGCCTGGGCTTGATTGCCCGGCAGTCAGCTGTGCACACGATCGACTGGCACAGTGGAAACTCCTTAACAAAGCCACAAGCAGAGCCTTGCATACAGGCATGTGTGGTGGTTTCCATCGTATATGTTCATATATTCAGCACCACATGCGTGTCTCTCTATCCCTGCATCAATTTCAACCCTCGGGGCTGTGACTGATGTGCAAATGAGAGGATTTACATCGCCTCACTGCTCCGTTCAGCAGGAACTGAATGACAAGTATCTACAGTGTATGATATATATATAGACTGTGAGGTAATGGGGCAGTACTGTACCTTTCCCACGTCCACCAGCTTTCCGACCTGATCGAGGGCGGGGCCGTCCGGATAGTAAAACCCCCATCGGTAGAAGACGCCGTTTGAAATGACCTCCTGAGGTGAGAACAGAGGAGGAGATAAATGACAGAGAGAAATGTCCTTATTTTTTTAAAGGAAAAGCATTCTAAGAAATACACTCTATACATTGTTAATGTGGTAAACGACTATTCTAGCTGCAAACATCTGGTTTTTAATGGAATATGTACATAGGTGTATAGAGGCCCATTTCCAGTGTTCTAATAGTTCATTGTGTTTGATGATTAGAAAACCCTTGAAAACCCTTGTGCAATGATGTTCGCACAGCTGAAAACAGTTTAGCTGGTTCTAAAAATCATTATTTCCCATTATTACTATATTTTGTATTCATTTTGCAACTCTTTTGATGAATAAAAGAGTGAGTTTTAATGGAAAACAAAACAAAAATTGTATAGGTGAACCCAAACTTTTGAACTTCTAGCACGTGTAGCTAACTCTCTAGCACGTGTAGCTAACTCCGTCTTGTTTACAGCAAGTAATAAAAGTCTGTTGATTAATGTGCATCGTCCCTATCAAATAAATAAACTTAAACGGTATTGTTTTAATAGAAAACACACTAAAATTGTATAGGTGACCCCAAACTTTTGAACAGTAGTGTATATATATATATTCGTAAATGTTATCAGTTACTTAAAAAACATGAATGTTTGTCGTATATTGAGATAGAAACGGCAATGGAGGCATCTGTGATCACAGTTCATGTGGATTATGCATAATAAAACTTATGATATGGTTGTTATTAAACTAACCCACTGACCGCTACACCGATGAATATAATGAGATTTTCTTTCAGTCCATATATTATTCAGTTTGATAGATGTGTCTCACTACAATGGAAACATTCACTGCAGCCAACAGGAAAAACACAGACCAGTGACAGCTTTATCTCTCCCATTAATATTTACACAGTGAAAATAGAGTTACACTTTGATATTCAAATGCTTCATGCAAAAAGCTCTTTCCTGTTTACACCAAAGAATAGGAAAGAAACTCAACACTTCCCTATAATTGAATCATCATATATTACTATGCAGTTTTACTCTGTCATTTCTTAGGTTTCAGTAAACCTCCACCTGCTCCAACAAATGCTGCTTATTCATTGCTGCCAAGATGTTTAACACTAGAGGGCTCATTTGCACCGTGTGATCTCTCCACGGTGAACATGTCACACTGTCCAGAAAACACAGACACTCACACGCACACACACACACACACACACACTGGGGTGTGACTGTTGCTACCAAACTGACCAGCTGGTCCCTCTGCAGCCTGTGGACAAAGAGGCCCGAGGCTTGGCAAGAAAACACACAAACGCTGGTATGCGTTGGCGACGGGAGATAGTCGGAGGCCCGGCAATCTGTACAAACACCTGAATACTGCGTGTTCAGCAGCACACACACACACACACACACACACACACACACACACACCGACACTGTACGCCAGCCATGCTGTCACCACTGCTCAGGACAACTTGACTCAGTTCCTGCAAGCAACTCCACCAATTTATATTACTAATCCAATCCAATCCATTTTATTTATATAGCACATTTTAAAATTGCCAACGTGCTGTACATAGATAAAACATTTAATACACCCCCAGAGATTCAGTGTAGAGCTGCAACTAACGCTTATTTTCGCTATCGATGAATCGTTTGGTTCATAAAATGTCAGAAAAATGTTGATCAGTGTTTGTCAAACCTGGAAATGACCAAAATTATTCAGTTTTAATGATTTCTTTGTCATGTGGAGCAAAGAAACAAAGAAAATATCCACATTTAAGAAGCTAAAAAAATCAGAAATCGTGTTTTAATCATGAAAAAAGCTTCAAACAGATTAATCGATTATCAAAATAGCTGACGATTCATTTAGTTATCGATTGATAATCGAGCACAAAGTTAGAGCACAGAGTCACAGTTTTTCTCAATTGTTTACACACAAATTCTGGTACTTGAGACACAATGACCACAACAGGTAACTAATGCACCAACACCCTGAACCAACTCTACTACAACTACAAGCACAATTCCTGCTTTACACTCAAATTGCAGTTGTAAAACACACTTTTTTCAAAACACTACACACAATTCTCTGCATTTGGCACAATTTTCATGAAGATAATCTGTTGTTTACACAAGGAACGCACTGTCATTCAAAATTCTAAAGTTAATTTCCCTACTATGCAAACTGACTCATCACATGGGAAAACACCTGTCACACAATTTTACAATTTGCAGTCAGTGCGGTAGCATAAAACGGTTCTGTTTTGTATGAAGACCACATATGTGCAACTTTGTGTTGGTTGGGATGTACTGTGTGCATTGTTTTTGTGGGAAATACATAGGAATAAAATACATTTGTTACTGTGCCCTGCAGGAACGTGGAATCCCTGACGCTCAGCCACGAACCGAGGACTAAAATATTTTACACACTTATGTATGTAGTGTCTGTAGTAAGTGTAACACTAAACAGAAAAAAGGCTCAGTCATTATGATCAATGAAGAAGTGTTTTCCATTCATCATAGTGTTTTACATTGAGCACATCAGTGTTTAACTGGTTCTTATAAATGTCTATTGATATGATGGTTTGTGTGTGTCATTTAATGTCTGCCTTTAAAGCTCTTCATGATCTTGCCCCATCTTATTTATCTGAGCTTTTAACTGTTCGTGATCCAGGTAGAGCTCTGAGGTCAAACAACCAAATGTTGCTGGAAGTGCCCAGGTCAAAATATAAACACTGGGGTGATCGAGCCTTTGCTGTTGCTGCTCCCAGGCTCTGGAACAAACTCCCTGTTGAGATGCGTCTTATCTCTGACCTGGGCCTCTTCAAATCAAGGCTAAAAACCTGTTTATTTAGGATGGCTTTTAATACCGAGTAGTATGGTGACACTTTTTATCTTTTGTCTTCTTATCTTTTATCTGATTCTATCTTATTTTATTTTGCACTATTTTATTGTTTTTATTGTTTTTAATTACTTTTATGTGTTTCCTCTTTATTTATTTATTTCGTGTAAAGCACTTTGGATCACCGAAAGGATTGTTGTAAAGGGCTGTATAAATAAAGTACATTTACATTTACATTTACATTTACATTTGAAAACAAAATACCATTTTGAGAAGAAATAACATTGTTTTGAATGTAAAGTTTCATTTTGCAGGAGAATTGAGGGGTTTTGCCCATTGTGTGTGTGTGTTTTTTGGATTTGTGTGTAGAGTTGTGAGAGCATGAGGCATGCTTTCAGAAAATGTGTGTAAACAATCGAGAAAAACTGTAAAATACATAAAAAGAACTCCAACAATGACTAAAAAAACCAAAGCACTAAAAGCCTAAATGAACATTAAGACATAAAAAAAGACTAAAAGACACCAGAGACGACACACTTCTCATGCTGGGTTAAAAGCCAGGGAGTAAAAGTGAATTTTAAAAGTACTACTAATCTTACTACAAGATTATTCCCTCTAATTTTCAAGTGATTAATCTGAGTGGAAATTCCACTGGGCTTAAACTGGTGTTTACTGTTTCCACTGCGCTGAGGATCAAGTAGGAGCTGTGGGTCCACGCCCAGGCTTATGAATAGTGCCAGGGTCATAACATTCAATGAAGACATAACCAAACAGCCCGGGTAGCGATGACACTGTCAGCTGTTACATCAGTGACTGGGTGAGCGAGCGAGTGTTGAAACCAGTTTCTGTTTAGCGGCGTGTTTACCTGTAAGGCCTTGGTACACAGGGAAACGCCGGCGTTGATCGCTCCGTCCAGCAGGCCCATGGAGTCGGTGTTGAGGAGCAAAGGCGTGACCAGCGTCGTGTACTTGGCCCCCGACCAGGGCTTCAGGAGGCCCGTCGCCCACTGCTCCGTGTCTCCGCCGATGTTGTCCAAAATCACGTCAAACCTGAGCGACGTGAACGCAGACATTTTGAAATTAGCTCGACAAATTACCATCCAATTACACTACCGTTTAAGTTTATTTATTTGATAGGGACAATGCTCATTAATCAACAGACACATTACTTGATGTAAACAAGCCAGAGTTAGCTACAAGTGCTAGAGAGTTAGCTTCATTTTCATTAATGTTTCCATTAAAAGTCACACTTTTATTTATCAAAAGAGTTGCAAAATGAATAGACAATATAGTCATTAACATTGACAAGCTTAGAAATAATGATTTTTATTCAAAAAAACAATTTTGCTTTCGTCAAAGAACCAGCAAAACTGTTTTCAGCTGTGCTAACATAACATCACAAGGGTTTTCTAATCATCCAATAGCCTTCTAATGCCATTAGCAAACACAATGGGCCTCTATACACCTATGTACATATTCCATTAAAAACCAGACGTTTTCAGCTAGAATAGTCGTTTACCACATTAACAATGTATAGAGTGTATTTCTGATTTATTTAATGTTATATTCATTGAAAAAAAGTGCTTTTTCTTCAAAAATAAGGAGATTTCTAAGTGACCCCAAACTTTTGAACGGTAGTTTATCTCACATGATTAATATATGTATATATATATATATATAAAAAACATATAAAAAAATCACTGTTTTGTCTTCGAGCACAAGCTGGGATTTACTTCAGGGGGTGGGGAAAGGAAAAGGGGTCGTCTAGCATCTACTCAGGTCTTGAGCCCTGGTATCCATGGAAACTAGAAGAGAGTCAACAGGCAGTGCTGATAGGAAGATGGCTACCATCGTTGGTGTTTGAGGGAGACACTATTTTACCATGGTAGCTTTTCTTTAGGACCTTTTTTTGGACTACCATCACCAGCTTAGGGTTGGTAGAAAACATTCTGCTCTTCTGCTTTTGAAAAATAACACAATATCATCACTTTACGTACTTCTCCATCATTTCTAGTTGTTCAGCAACGTCTCCTCCCGTGTAGTCCACCACCTCATCAGCACCCAGCCCCCTCACAAGGCCCTCTGCATTCTGGGAGCAGGTAACGGTCACATGGGCCCCCCAGGCCTTCAATAACTGGTGATAACAAAGCCAGAGTGAGTGGCATTACATTCATGGAGTCACACAAACACGCGAGTACAGCTAGACCTAATCTTACCTGAATAGAAAATGTCCCGATGCCTCCCGATCCTCCAATGATCAAAACTCTGACAGAGTTAGATTACACATCAGGTTAATTTTTCAGTCTGAGTTAAAGATGTGTTTTTTATGAGCCAATTTACTACAAATTAAAATGAAGCAGGAGACAAATATCACCACTGAAATGAATGCATCACTTGACATTTCGTGAGTAAACGAGCAGAATTCACTCGAGCCTCGATGACAACAGATGACATCATCTGTGATGCATTCAGGGACTTAACGCTCTCATGTTCTGTGCGTGAGCGCTGAGACGGCAGGGGATTCAACACAAATAGCATCCAGGATCGGGCCGATCATGCTTGCCTTTTATTCGAAGAGCTATCTCTGCAAAGACCCCCCGCACAGACGAGTGCAGACAGAGCAGTGCTGGCTACGTAGGGGATCGACGCTGCCTCTGTGTGACTCACGGACTCTGGCTTATGGGAAACCTGCAAAAAAAAACAAAAAAACAAACCTTGTTCTTCATCATTTACACAAGAGCTCTGAGTGAAATATTTCCAGTTATTTATTACGATATAATATTATATAAATACATTTTCTACTGAGCGAGCAGCTCACCTCGTACTCTGTTAGAGTCACATACTGTGCCAGACTTCCTTGTTTCCATGGCGGAACAGCAGCCCACACCTGGAACATAAATATGACAGTTAACATGGCGAACACGACTCCACTTAACCGCCCACTCGTGATCCCTGAATCTGGGTAATTGCCTATTAGACTAACAGTCAGCTGCTCCCTCCCGTTCTTGGCATCATATCATTCCTGAGGATATTTTTAAACCAACGGTGAACGCGATTAAAAGAAGACCAAGTGTGCAGGTTCGTTTCATTAGATCACGTCGACTTGAAGATGAATTTGCACGATTGCAAGTCTGTCTACTGGAAGACAATAACATGAAAATGTTATTATGTCTTATGTTACCACAAGTCTTTAAGATCTTTTCTCTAAGAGAATGTTGAAATTAATGCAACAGACGCAGCTTATAATATTTACTTACTATATGACACCTATGCAAATGTGTTGATATAATAGTGTGTTTATGTCGGAGATCATAGTTCGTCATGGAGGTGCCTCGATTTGCATTATGTTGACCATTGACTCTAATATTAGATGAAGGAATAAGCTTTCATTTGTTTATGGCACTGAATAAAAGTCATATAATTTGAATGCTCGTCATCACCATGATGACTAGAGATGTCCTGAAGCTCTATGTTGGTTATTCTTCATGAGTATCTA
Organism: Microchirus variegatus; assembly: GCF_963457635.1. Classification (NCBI taxonomy): domain Eukaryota; kingdom Metazoa; phylum Chordata; class Actinopteri; order Pleuronectiformes; family Soleidae; genus Microchirus; species Microchirus variegatus. Next base: position 20,101,506 of record NC_139813.1, read on the forward strand.
TGAAAATGTTGTTGTTTATTATACTGCTTTGTATTTTACTAATGTACTGCACCCAATAAAGTGGCCATTATGTGTAGACAGACATCACTTCTACCACTTTATCCTCCACATGAGGGTTGCTGGTTCCAATCCCAGCTGACACAGGGCGAAAGGCGGGGGAAAGACCCTGAACAGGGTCACCAGGGCCACATAAAGACCAACAACCATTCACACTCACAACCACAGTCAATTTAGTGTGGTGGACAGACATTGTCGTATAAAAATGGACACTGATGGAGCTCTTACCTCATCTCCAGGAACAAACTGGGTGACCTCAGATCCACAGTCCATCACCACACCTGACACATCACGACCCAGAATCAAAGGAAACTCACTGTCCCTCCTTCTGAAGTTGAGCAGTTTTGCTCCATAACCACCTGCAGCAGTCAAGAAAGTGACCACATATTATTGTTAAGTACTATTTTAACTACTGTCAGAAGTCCAAACACTTACCCCTCATGGAGATATCCAGAGGGTTCAGACTGGCTGCGTGGACTTCAACCATCACCTCACAGGGAGAAGTCACAGTGGGCACAGTGGCTTCTTCTGTGTACCTCAACACTCCATTGCTTCCATACTCGTCAATGACCCAGGCCGACATGCAGCTCTGCTGCCTTGAAGGTGAACTGCAGACATGTCTCCTGCTGCTGCTGCTGCTGCTGCAGCCCACACGACAGCCTGTCCGGGCTAATGTTTGGCTCAAGCCTGCTGCAACTTTAGCCGTGAACGAACACAGGAGCCTGGACGACGCCATAGCATCGGACAAGAACTCGTGTGACCGCCGGCCTCCCGCGGTGCAGTGTGCGCCTACAAGGTCAGCCTTTCATGCAACATGACAACTCTGGAAGACCACTTTGTCACCAAGTTTGGTGGCTGTCAAGCTAGCTGGCTAGCTAGTCGGCTAACATTAGCATGGTCAAAGTGGTCAAAAGAACGCGCAGAAATAAATATAACAAGTAACATGAATAAACGGAAACGCCCCTGCGTACGTTAAGTGTGGTATAGAGTGTTACGTTAGCGTTAAATAACTATATAAGTCAGCAGATAACATACAGTTCTAGCTTAGTGGCTACAAAACAAGCTAAGTCTGTCTGACATGCTGTCTGACTGTACACAGCGACAGCCAATCAGCATTCAGCTTTGAGAAATTCTGTCCAATAGAGAACGAGAGTGGGCGTGAACGACCTGTGACGTGTGTAAAAACTAAGTAAAAGTCCAGATTGGGGTTTGTTTGGTTTTATAATTAAGGAATTATCCTTATTTATATGATAATCTGCATATTAGTAAAGTTTCATATCCACACATGGACACACTAAACACTTTAAACATTAAAGGTGTGAAAAAGAAAGCAATAACCCTCTTATTCTATTGTTTAGTGTGTTTTTTTTGTGTTATTCTGCCCCGAAATGGATTACAAGCATGATTTACACTGAATGTGCTCTATAATTGGATAATCTGTCATTTCTATACTGTTCATTGTACATTGCATTTGAATAAATATATATTTTGTTAAAAACAACATCATTCACATGCTTAAATTAAAACAAAGTACAGACATAGATATCAGCATAATTCACATTCATTGTTGCCATAGCCACACTTTTGTGAAAATTGTGATTTTCACAAAAAAATTGTGAATTGTGCGGTAAGAAGTGTTTGGTTAATATAATGTATCCATCCATACTATTATTATTATTATAAGTAGTAGCACCAGTAATAGTATTATTATTAGTAGTATTATTATACATTTTTGTTATTTTGATTGATTGTCCAAGAATGAATGAATAATACATAATTATTATTATTTTTATTTTTTAATGGCTCCAATTAAATGCCACTTGACTCCTCCTCCTCCTCCTCCATGTGTGGAACCCCACAGTGCTCCTCAGTTATTAAAAAGGCCAATGTTTGATTTCATTAGTTCGTTGCTACTGCAGGGAGATGGCAGCACACCGTTTGGGCTCAGTGGAAAAGAGCTTGTTCTGGGCGGCAAAAAAAAGCTCATTATATGATAAAAAAAAAAAACACACACAGGATAGCTGTGGTCTAAATTCAAATATCCATTATTAGGCATTAATAGAATAAACAAATACAAATCTACTCAACATTCTTCTGACCACTGGGTGCACAAATGGGTGGAAAACCAGTATATCAATTAGACTAATGCATGTAACAGCAGCTAATAACTAGCAAACATCCTCTGCTGATGCTTGAGTAAAACCGAGGAGCCAGTGTGTGGTTTCTGTTAGTATTTGCTTGATGATTTACAGCTATAATGTGACATTAGCTTCCCACTGCAGGGAGACAGTGTGGTTACGAACAAGAAGCCGCCACCCTCTTGATGCACAAACCACAACTTAGCATTGTGGTCTTTGGATTTGCTCAGCTACTTTAAGCCGTTTATCGTGCACAAAAGGCGAGTGGTCTTCAAGGGAACAGTTGCTTATTAATCTCGCGTTGGAGTTACGTCAATCAATCAAATCGCACGCGGCTCATGCAAATGACATAATCCGCAAATAGATTTTTTTTTTTTTCCAGAGACCAAAGGGAGAGAGGTGAGAAAAAGCAAAGAACTTGGGCATGTGTGTGATCATGATTCAGCATGAAACCAAGCAACACACAGCGCTGTCATTATGAACACTGTGTTTCCCAGTGGGGAAAAGGACGCACAGGGAATCGGGTGCTTTGTTTAGACTGGGTCACGCTGTGGGAGCAGCATCTGTCTTTAAATGTATGTTCTGACACAGCACGGTCGCTTTTTCTAGGCCTCAACCGTTTCATCTTGGGACCTGTGACCCAAAAATCACTCACGGTTGCTCTAAAAAAAAATAAAAAAATTAACAGCTTTGCTCTGATTTCATTTAATCTTCTGGGAGTCGACCGTCCGTAATCTGATGTGAAGTATTAACAAAATGTCAATCAACTGTGGATATATACATTAGATAAACACATATAAATCAAATCATTAGATGCATGAGGCTGGAGGTGAAACAATTAATCAATTACTAAATTAATCGTCAACTATTTTGATATTCGATTCATCGGTTTGAAGATTTCTGATTGTTTTAGCTTCTTAAATGTGAATATTTTCTTCATTTCTTTGCTCCACACACTCTTAGAAATAAAAGTGCTAAGTAGAACCATATAAGGTTCTTCGGCTTGTGGAGGGTTCCACCAAGAACCCTTTTAAAACCCTTTATTCAGGAAAGGGGTTTTAAAGGGTTCTCTGGATCAAAATGGTTCTTACTGGAACCATTAGTGTTACCAAGAACCCTTGAAAAACCCCTTCTTCAGGAATGGCAAATGGTTCCAGGTAGAACCTCAGCCTTTGTAGAAGAACCCCTTTGGAACCCTTATTTATAAGCGTGTATAACAAAGAAATCATTAAAACTGAATAATTTTGGTCATTGAAGTTTTAACCGAGCATCAGAATGGTTGTTGGTGCCAGATGGGCGGGTCTACTGGGATTTTCCAAAATGCCAGAGAGTTATGAGATGATTAAAAAGGCCATAATATCTCAAATAAATACTTGTTAAGGCCGATATATGCAGATGACCATCTCTGAATGCTCAACATGCTACAGCAGGAAAAGACCAGATACAGTTGTACAACATTGGTCAGTATGTCACAGATGGCATCTTATCCCTTTAAGGTACTACTCAACCATTTGGTTGACCACACTTTAAGTCACTATATCTCATTGAAAAATGCATTAAGCTGAACTCAGGGGTGTTGTTGCACCCCTGACCAATGTCATTACTGCACTAGCACAACAGGTCAAAAACCATTATTTGCTGTTGCACAACCACCAAAACATATATGTGCTGTTGCACAATCACCAAAAAGTATTTGTTAGTGAGTAATATTGGTCAAGAAATTGCACTTAATGTGACTTGTTCTGAATGTTGTACTTTATGAATCATGCACACCAGGTCTGTTATAATGAACAGACGTCTCAACCGTTTGGTAGAGGGCTGTATCTGAAATACTGTAGGGCAGGGGTTCAGAGGGCCAATTTAGGAACCCAACATTGGACTGAGGGCCGCCAAAGGCAAAAAAGACCCAGAAAGAAATCCCATTTGTAATAATTTGAATGACCAGATTACAGATTATTGGTCTGTATCCAGTAATGTCCAATAAACATTTAACAAGCTTAGTAGCTCCTGGATTAAAACTATCAACTGTAATTCATTGCGGGCCGCCATAAATGTTTCTGTGGGCCGCCATTGGCCCGCAGGCCACACTTTGAGAACCAATGCTGTAGGGTCTAATTAAAAATATATATATTGATTGTTGTTATTGTTATCATAAGTGAATAAAAAATGCAAAGGAATAGTTTCAAAAAGTCATCACATATACCATTTCGTGTGGTGTGTGTGGTGAATTTTCCTCACACTCTGTTTTCTCTCTCCTCAGTTTGCTTTCAGGGAAGTTAAACAGGCAGAAACTAAAGTGTATTTACTCAGATAAATAGTTGCTCACCTGCAACAACTCCCAGACTTTTTGTTTGGAGTAGTATTATCGTGTGACTCTCTGCTCGGGGAAAGGACTCGGCACCATTACATCACACAGAATGTACTCTTTAGTAGATTGTACGTGTTTCACAGAATGCACCGTAGCACCATCTGCTCTTGTCTCTCTGCACCGAATGTGTAAACGTATCTTATGCAGTTCACAATTATTGCACCTGATCAAACGCAATCCTCACAGCTCCCTGTGCCAGAGAACATCGCATTAACTCAAAACACTCCGGTCCAAGTCCACAGTGTCTGTCTGACGCCTAATTGGGCGGCCGTCTGAAAATGAGCCACGTTCATTATACAAATGTCAGCGCCTACTGGTGGAGTGTGGGAGGAGGAGAGGAGCTGACGGGCTGCTAATGAGAAATCATCAAGGAAGAAGAGAAAAAATCCTCCTCTGTCCTTTAAAGAGGAAACATTACTATGACATAATGAGGCACACTGTGGAATTTTAGTGTTTGCAGCCGTAAACCATTTCCACCTCTATCATTACACCTTTTCACCTGTTTATTTCCCCCAGCAGTGATATATATATATATATATATATATTATATTGCTCTCTCCAGCAGCCTGATTCCTGTTCCTTTTCATACCCAAGTTCATTCATCATCACACGGGCTGTTTACCAGGCAGCGGTGGGGCGTGGCATGCAGTTGAAAGGGTAGAAAGTGAGGTCCTTTCTCATCAGAGAAGGTTATAACTATTCTGCAAGAAAGAATAGTTCTCTTTAGCAAAAAATGTCAAATGTCAAAATAGCAGAATAGACTAGAATTTGTAAAGCTGAAGCGATTAATTGATTATTAATCGATCACTAATAACCGTCGCTAACAGCGTCAAATCTGTTGATTATTTCCTCGATGAATCGTTTGGCCTATAAAATGCTCGAAAATGTTTTTATTTAAAAAAGTTGATCATTGTTTGTCACACCTTGAATGTCTTGTTTTGTCCACAAACCAAAATGATTCAGTTTTAATGATTTTTTTGTTATGTGGAGCAAAGAAACAAAGAAAATATTTAAATTTAAGAAGCTAAAACAATCGGAAATCTTAATGAAGAAAGCTTCAAACCGATTAATCGACTGTCAAAATAGTTGACAATTAATTTAGTAATTAGCCTGGGCTAACTTGGTAATTAGTAATTAGCCTGGGCTAACTTGGTAATTAGTAATTAGCCTGGGCTAACTTGGTAATTAGTAATTAGCCACTAACGGCGCTAAAGGAGCTAACGCAGCTAGAGGAGTTGACTGATAAAACGGTGCCTGGTCTCCGGTGGTGCGTCACGTAAACATGACGTCACTCGCATCTTTTTCCTGTCAGTCGTCATGGAAACGCACCATGCGTTAACGTGCGTTAACATGCTTAAGTTACATGCGTTAAGGCTAATTACTATTTACTAAATTAGCCCAGGCTAATTACTAATTAGCCCAGCACTAATTACTATTAATTGTCAACTATTTTGATTGAAGAACAGTGTCATTTCCAGGTTTGACAAACAGTGATAAACGCTTTTTTTAAGATTTTCTGGACAAATCGATTAATCGAGAAAATAGTTGACAGATTAATCAATTACAAAAATAATCGATAGTTAGCTCTAGACATTTACAAAAGGCCCACTGGCGTCAGCTGGGATTGGCAGCAACCCTTGTGACCCTCATGTGGACAATAAAGCGGTAGAAGATGGATGGATATTTAGTAGTAAACTTCTAGTAGTAAACAAATGAAGTGAGAAGTCTTGTTAAATTCACGATTGGGAGAGCTTCAGATTTAAAATGAATTCAATTTCTGGGCTTTTCTTTTCCTCTCTTTTAAATTCTTAAAATTCCATGCAAAGTTGTGGCCGTGAACTGTGACGTTGAATCGTAAATTATCAGTAAATTCCCTCGGCTTTGGACGTTATTGTGTTACCGATTCCCTTGGCTTCCTGTAGGATGTGACTCACAGTTCACCCTGGATGTCACGCAGATAGTGTTGCAGTGTTGAGCGAGTGACTAAAAAAGCTAAAGAACAGAACGACGAGCGGCGCTGGGACTGTTGTAGCTTACGCTGAACTGGATTTGAGCTTCGAGGCAGTTTTTGAGTTCGCAGAATAATCTGTCAGAGCGTTGAGGCCGTTTTTGCCGCCGACTTTTCACACACATTGTTTCTGAGATTTAATCCACAGGGTAACGGCATAGTCTGTCATTCTCTAAAGAAATAGGACTTAGATTACATGTGTCATGACCTCCGAGTTCACCTCTTGTTCTGTGTGTCTGGTTTTCTGTCCTTGTTTTGCTCTTTTATTGAGTCGTTTGTTTTTTTTTCCGCGTGTGAACCTCATCAAGTTTCCCTTTTAATTGTCCGCCTCGGCCCTCGTGTGTTTCACCTGTGTCTTATTAGTTTCACCTTTCTTTGATTATCCCTGTCTCCTCGTAGTAATTAGTCTGCGAGCTCCCCAGTGTATATATTCTGTGCTTTGTTAGTTTCATGTCACTTTTGTGCTGTTGTTGTTTCATTGTTCACGGTCATGTCTTCCTCTCCTTGTTTGGATGTAACAACAGGAAAAATTTGGGTTATTTAGTTAACCCTTTAAGGTACGCACCAAGAAAAAAGCAAAGGAAAAATTATTTATTTGCATTTTTTTATTATTTTATACAATAAATATATATATATATATATATTTATTTATTTTTATTTTTTTTTTTTTTAATTAGACCCTATAGTATTTTAGATACAGGCACCAAACGGTTGAGATGTCTGTTCATAATAAACCTGGTTTGCAAAATTCATAGAGTACAACATTCAGAACAAGTCACATTAATTTAGTGTTAGTGAGTTCAGCCTTGATGCATTTTTCAATGAGTGACTTAAAGGTGCATTACCCTGACCTCGATCTTGTCCCCGCCCACTCCTATTATGTCAGTGTATACACAAACGGCCTGATAGTATTGCTTGACAGCATTCGAATAATGTTAAATCATTTCACGTTCACGAAAATCAAACATCAACAAAATATAAAAAAAATATTGAAATCATGTTTTTGGCATGTGGCGCCACCTACCGCCGTCTACCAATCATTGCAGTCAGTAGAGTCTCAGCTGCCGAGCAACCACGGGTTGCCAGTTACGTCAGAAAACGAAACCTAAAAGACCTCAGTATTTTGAATTTGAATGTAGTAACCGTGTTTGGCCACATTCTTACATATGGCACCTTTAAAGTGTGGTTTAAAGGCTTTTTTACCGTTGCCACATAGACCAGATGGCACAGAGACACAGACTCTCTCTTTCTTTTCACTTCCACCCCCTCCTCCCCATACATCAGTGTGTTACTATATACTGAATTTACTCTGGGCCACTGTTGTGGGGCCCTTCTCATGTAGCCTCATGTGAGTGAGGAAGCTTTTTCCCAGCAAACAGGTGCCATCGTGTGGCATCAGGTGTCTCTCTCCAACGTCGAGACGAGAGACAAAAAACGCAGACGGGAGGACGGTTTTGTCCTACATATGCAGTTGGTTGCGATGAAGGCTGCTCACAAAAGACAGTCGGAGTTTGGTTAACACCACCGCTTTGAGAGTGGAATACAACGTAATAATCTACGGCAAATCGGGTCGAGGAGACGAGGCTTTGAATGGCTGCAGAAGCGCTTGTCAACAAAGAGGATTTAATTAAATATGCAACCAAACACATAGGAAATTTGTTGTCACCAGCATTGAAAGAGGGAGCCGTGAATACTCTTAATTAGATTCTGACTCATTGTACGACACACACTGCTGTCACTCATCCTGTGTTGATCCACTATTGTGCAACAATGCCATTGTTACTCATATTAAGTGTAGTGTAAGTGCAATCGTGTACAGTGTTTACACTGTAAGAACTAAGCTAATGCTACATATATACAATCATTTTCTTTATATTCTCTATATTTTTTTCTGCTGTATTGTTCCACCATTGTGGGAATAATAAAGGACTAGCTTAGCTTATCTAAGTAACTTATGTAATAGAGTTTAAATCTAAAATCCAGATTTCAGATATTTGAGAACTTCCTCCCCAGAGATTTGACTGGGACTACATTACATACAGTTTTGGACTATTTTTTATTTCTTTTGTTGCTTTTTAAAAAAAAAAAAAAAAATCCTGAATGAAATAAAGTAAATAAGTAAAATAGTTTGAGGAACCAATCCTGCACGCACTTAAAAAGACAGACCGAAATTGAACTTATAGCTAATTCCAACAATATAGACAATATAAACCAAATTAAAATTTTAAATGACGAATCATCTATTTTCTACGCGCTTTCTTTATCGCCAACGACACACCATGGTCATTTATTTTATGATTTCATACACACATTAATTGTCCATTTACATGCGATAATGTATGCTTTAAAAAGTAGTGCTGGGCGCGTTAGCGCGTTGACGGCGTCAAAGGTAAAGTTCCGAGACGACTGACCGGAAAAAGCCACGCGTGACGTACAGAGGCACATACGCAGTACACGCTGGTTACTTGTAGCGCTGCTCTTTTCGTTTAATAAACAGACTGCTCCAGTTCGACTGTAGCAGCGCTAACGGCGCTAAAGGAGCTAACGCGGCTAACAGAGCTAACTGGCTCAACTGGCTAACTAACGTTAGCGCGTTAACATGCCCAGCACTATTAAAAAGCAACTGCATTGTTGTTTGGTTTTGGGTTTTTCTTACTAAAAGAATATATTCAAAATAATTAGTTAGTTAGTAAGTTAGTTAGCTTCTTTATTTTCTTTCAAATATCTTTATCATGTCCTATCATCGCTTCACTTGTACACTTTTCAATTTACCTCCACCCGCAATTTGCAATGGTACTGCTCTATTTTGTGTGCACAGTGATTGTAATAGCACAGAATGTGACTTGTAGAAGGCCCAGTTCAGAGTCTGCCATATTTGCATACTTTAGCCCAAGATGGACAAAATCAACATTTGGCTCAAGAGAAGCTTATTGTCGACTTACCTGTGTGGTTGAAAGAGGAGGAGGTGGAAGCAAACACTTAATCGGTTGCATAACGCCAGTGTTTCTCAATCCTCAAGTCCTCCACGGTTTCCCCAGCTCCAACACGCCCCGTTTCAAATAAACCGGTCGTTAGGAGAGCTCGGTAACGATCTTGATAACTTTTGAATCAGGTGTGTTCAAACATCCGGGATTGATAAAAAAACAGTTGGCTTATTGCAATGTCACCACTAGATGCCGCTCACTCAATCCTACACACTTGACTGATCCCTGAAAGCCTCTTCACACCCACGCGCGCGTCTTCAGTTACCTCGATTACTAGCCCTGCTCAGGTTGAAAGTGGGCGGGGCTACGGTGGGAATCGATGAAGTCTCGCCCAATGAGACGCTTTTAGTTACACCTGCACAGTCCGTGAGCTTGTTAGAAAACACCTGTGTGGCCGGCTAACGCACACGTGCACACAGGTTTACAACACTACTCTTCCTCTACTGTTGTCCAACATCTTTTCCACGGTTTCCATAGAGACCGCAGCCGCGCGGAGTCGGCAACGGAATACCCACTTATGGGATTCGCTGATGAGCCACATGTGATTAGTGAATATATAAGAGAAAGCGAGCAGGCTTGTTATTAAATGTCTTGTTTCCATTTATGCTAATGGCGCCGCCGCGTTTAGCAGTCGATGCAGAAACATGAGCCCAGCAGACCATCTGGCAGGAAGGAGCTTTCAGCTGATTTTTCAGACTTTTTTGTCCACCTTTTTCCCCTTTTCCTTCCTTTAGTTAAGGTCATCATGTTGAGAAAATGTTCCTGTTGCTCTCTCTGTGTCTTTTCTTTTTGTTCTATTTCAGCTTTTTCACAACTACTAAGGAAAACAACCTGTCTTTTTTGTCAGCTTGCAGTTGGTTTTAAGCTTTTAAAGCTATATGATTTGGTCCGCGTCACAGTTTTGAGTGATCTGTCGTTGAATCAATAAACATTCCCAGTTGAAGAGCTCGGTGACGTACGGAACGGTCGAGATGTTGCGGTGGTGAAGGAAGCGACGGGACACGCCCTGCAGCTCGGCCTCTATGCGCCATCATAAAATCCAGATAAAACATCCAGGGACTCATTTATGCATCAGCACATGCTCTGTTGCTCGCTCTTCAGCTCGAAAATCCACCAGTGGTCAGCATACGGATAGTTGTATGTTGTATGTTGTTGTGTTTTATTGGATTATTGTGGTTTAATAGTGTCATTCGTTGATCGGATTCCATTCAACCATATTTTATCGTTAAAGGGACACTGTGTAGTATTTATGTTAGTATTTATATGACCCAAAATCCACTTTTTTATACATATTATGTGCTCCTGCATTGTCTAGTCGCTGTATAATAGTTTTTGTTTCATTTTCGTAGTGTTTCAAAAAGTCATGTAAAATAACATGGTCGCGGGCCGCGGTTGCATAGCCACTGTTAGCAGCGAGACGCCATGTTTCTACCGGAGCCTGTAAGGACAAATGCGAGAGAACAAATCAAGCGTCTCTTTACTTGTAGCGGAAGTCCCGCCTCCTCTCTCTCCGCTTCTTCTGCTACGGCCGCGGTAGCTCGCCCTCTCCCTCGCCTCACGAACCTCATCTGCTGACACGGAGAAAGACGACGAGGACGTCATTTGAACGGCTGCGGATACCGTAGCGCTCAGGGAAGGGAGGGGGTGAGCAGAGGAGCAGTTCTTTGTTGTAAATTTCAGCCTCTCCTCTAGATGGCACTATAAACTACTTACTTCACCTTTAAAACAATATATGTTTTATGACAGTTTTTTACAATACAAGCACGTTATTGCTCTTACAGCACGCGTATATTGGCGTTTATTGTTCTTAACGTAGAGGTTTTGCAATACAGGTATATGGCTCTACGTAAAAACTCTCACGTTATGATGGGAAACGCAAAAGGAAAACATGTTTTAGCTTGTTTTTTTTTAATTTTGCTTTACGCTGCTGGAGTTATTCACCTGAAGGGTTCTCAAAAAAGACGCGCGTCTTTTTCCCGGGCGGTCGTCATGGAAACGTGTCATGCGCTAATGTGCGTTAACGTTGACGACGTTTGCGCGTTAACGTGCCAAGCACTATTAAAAAGCAACTGCATTGTTGTTTTGTTTTGGGTTTTTCTTACTTACTCAAAGGATATTCAAAATATTTATTACGTATATTAGTAGTTCATTGTTCTTAACATAGAGGTTTTTCAATACAGGTATATGGCTCTACGAATAAACTCTCACGTTATGATGTGAAATGTAAAAGATAAAATTTTGCTGTACGCTTCCAGAGTTCTTCACCTGAAGGGTACTTTTAAGAAAAAGCAAAGATATAGCAAGATAAAAGATAAACTCATATAACACTGTGGCAGATGGTAGACACTTTACAGCAGCAGTTTATGACGGCCTGACGCACAGTAGGAAGCTTATTATATTAAACCCTGGATATGTATTTACAAATGATGAAAGGGTTCTAAATGATGGAACAACATCGACATCGGCACATGAGGTTGCAGGGCTTTTGTTTCCTGTACGCTTTTTGATGGAGCACTTAAAAAATCCGATCAATATCCCTTTATTGACAACGAATAACCATGTTTATAAAACACAGAAAGACGGCTTACTGCTGCTGTTTTCCTGTACAAATTAAAGGCGAGTTGCCGTCGTCGTCAGCAGTTCTTGGCGACACCTTAGACCCTTAAATTCGGGGGGGACTTTCCCTCCGTGAATCACCTTGTTATGAGTTTTTGGTACGCCAGGCAACGACGGTGTGCAGGTGTGACGCTGAGCTTCCCACAAATGAGCGAGGTGTTAACTGGATTATTCATGAGCCCACAGCAAACTCCTTAACAACATATCGACCGAAACCAGCTGAGGGATATTTCATTTTAGAGTCACGTACGTCTAAATTCTACAAATTCTGTCGCCAAGGGAGCCTCTTTATTGCTCTTAAGACGAGCTTAGTTGACTCTTAGTGCAACTTGAGACGAGTCCAGAGGGCTCAGTGCGTCGTGACGGACACATGACAACAGTATCTAATATCCGTTATTACTACTGTCAACAAAAAGGTGCGTTTTTACTGCGCGATGACGGACATTAAACACACAAACACTGCTCCTTTTGTGATTCCACCGCGCAACAAAGAAGCGTATGTATGAAAGGCCCTCGGTAGACGGGGGTGACCACACACGGTAAGAGTTATGTAGAGCATTATCTGAGTGTGTGTTTGTGTGAGAGAGAGAGACATTGTCTGTGCAACACTGGGCGGCCGCCTGAATAATTCATAGAGCCAATCAATGATTAAAGGTCTGCTGGGTGTCACCCCTCACATCAGACGAGAGGTGACTGTATGTTATTCAGGTGTATGGAGACGGTATATGGTGGAGAAAGAAGGGAGAGTTTATTTGACTTTTCTAAGTAGAACCATATAAGATTCTTCGGCTTGTTCTCATTGGAGAGCCCTTAGTTAGCCCTTTATTCAGGAAAGGGGTTTTAAAGGGTTCTCTGGATCAAAATGGTTCTGGAACCATTAGTGTTACCAAGAACCCTTGAAAAAACCCTTTCTTCAGGAAAGGGTTTTCCAGAAGCAAATGGTTCCAGGTAGAACCTCAGCCCTTTTAGAAAAACCCTTTTGGAATTTCTAAGGGCTCTTTCACACCACTAGTTTGATTATTTGATCTGCACCAGGCAATACAATTGTTATTATGTAACATATGACTCCAGTGTGGTCCGCTTTCACACCAGCAAACGAACCAAAATTGGCCCTATTGACGTTTCATCAATGTGTTTATATCTTCCGGTAGAAAAGTGCCAATTTTGACTCACTATGGAGCAACACGTTCGCACATTGCTACTTGCTCTGATCTTTGTTTATTACATTCTCTGTATTGGCCATTTTTGGCAAATGTGTCGCGGCTGCGTCTGGAGAACAATCTGCTGATGCGCTGGAGTCGGCGAAGACGTATAGCGCGTCCTATCAGGCAGAGGAGAGGCGCTATTTTCATGAATGTGGTCGTGCTAACTATGAGACGAAGATTGCTCCAAAGACCTACAAGGTAGGCTATGTCCATGGCCTTTACTGCAGAATATGGTTTGCACCCGAGTTCGCGTTCTCACCAGAGGGACCGCACCAGAGTCTGACATTTGGTGCGGAGTTAAGCGGACCGAGACCACCTCTTTTTGGCGGTCTCGGTCCGCTTGATTTGGTGCGGACCCGAGTGCGATTGATGCTTTCACACCAAGGAAAACGAAACGAACTAGAGTTTTTGGTTCGAATGGATCGTTTGGTGTGAAAGCACCCTAAGAGTGCTGTTGCTGTAAGATTAGCTGTCACTTGTAGAGTCAGTCGTCTCCTCTGCTAATAGTCTTTGTCTAATGGGATTTTCCAGGAAAAAAATCTGGTTCACAGGAAGTGGTGCATGCGTGCCAATGTGCCTGGAAGCAGGAACTCTTTTTATACCAAACAGTCAGATGGGACTCCAGTGGAACTTCATCTCCTCCTCTGACTGGGGATTCATGTGAAAGTTTTCAGCCATTAGTGGAAAAAGGGGGAGGGGGGGCGAGGTGAGGGAGCAGATAAGTATTGACGTAAGAACAGCGAAAGCAAACACGAGACCGGTCTACGTAAAATAAAATGACTCAGCCAAATACTGTGCTGAGATAAGGGGGGAAAAAAACCGGATGATGGATGAATGAAAAGTGGTTATTGAGCCACTTTTTCCGTCAATCGATACATTGCCTCTGTGCATTAAATCATTAAGTCACTCCTGTTTTTCAATGTTATTCTTACATGCGGTCATTGTCACGTCCGTGGAAGAAAGTATAAGTAACTTTCTCTTTGTTGCAGACAGCATTACTCACTGGTAGTAGATTATTATCATAATAATAATAATAACACAGATAGGTGTCGTGTGTGTCTTCAACTGAACCGACCGGTCATTCTAGTCTGACATTGAAATAATATTTATTTAAAGTAAACAACTCAATCTTACTACAATTTCTTCTGCTTGAGTAGTTATTTGGCTTTGGGACGTTGACTTGAAAAGTCTCTATATACGCTGATGACACAGCTGTATATACTCTGAGACAACAATGCTTTGAAAGCATGCACATTGAAGGAATATACAGTAGTGCTTTAATGCTGTATAATGCAGCCTTGTATACAAAGTACCTATAAGGGATACTTCAGCAGAAGTACAAGTATCTTAGCAGAAGTTGGTAGAAGTTGATGTCATCTTTTTATAATATTAATTAAGTAAAAGTCTTAAAGTATATGACCTTCACTGTACTTAAGTAGTGGTAGGGCTAGTTGTCTTTCAACTGGAAGGTTGTGGGTTCAATTCCTGGCTCTGTTACTCTATATGTAACCTTTAGCAAGACACTTAACCCCATGTTGCAGAATTTGAATGAGTGAAAATAGTGTGTAAGTGTAATAGTGTAAAGCAGCTCATCAAGACTAGAAAACACTCTTCTTCTTCTGTTTTTATTTGGTAGTCACAAAGACAGTTAGGGGAAATGTAGTGGAGTCCAGATACGTGAATTTTGTACTTAAAGGCGCCATATGTAAGAATGTGGCCAAAAACGGTTACTACATTCAAATTCAAAAATACCGATGTCTTTTAGGTTTCGTTTTCTTACGCAACTGACAACCCCGTGGTTGCTCGGCAGCTGAGACTCTACTGACTGCAATGATTGGTAGACGGCGGTAGGTGGCGCCACATGCCAAAAACATGATTTAAATATTTTTTTTATATTTTGTTGATGTTTGATTTTCATTAACATGAAATGATTTAACGTTATTCGTATGCTGTCAAGCAATACTATCAGACCGTTTGTGTATACACTGACATAACAGGAGTGGGCGGGGACAAGATCGAGGTCAGGGTCAAAGGTCATTTCTATTATTATCACGTCTCCCTTGGGAAGAATTTGGCTTGGTCAATGTGGGACAATAGAGAAAACCGGAACAACAGCAGACAAACGCAATATCGTCTTACGTTCTTTTAAAAAATGAACTGAAAGAGGGATAAAAGGAGTGTTGGTCGTGTTATATTTTTTTCTCATTTCTATGTTTAAATGGTATAAACAGAAGAGTGTCTTATATCCTTTTTTTTCCTCAGTGTTTCCCAACCCTGGTCCTCAGGGAACACCTGATTCAAATGAACAGATCGTTATCAGACGATATGACCAACTTCACCGACTATATAAACACACCTGAGCACAAAGCACTCACAATGTTTGAAAAGGGGGTTGAATTTGTGAAATTTGAAGACGTCACAGTTCAAATGAACAAAAAGAAAAGAGGACTGCTTCATATCGCGACTGAAAATGAATCATAACTTTGACTTTTTTGTAAAAGCCTGAATACTTGACCTTTAAACACACACACACCCACAGGATGTCCATATAAGGAGTCGTGTATTATTCCCATGGAAATGTACCATGGATGCGTAGCGTGTGAGCACTCAGGGTTTAAGAAAGATTATTAACTGGAAAGTGGTCAAATCGACCTGTTGTTGATTTAATATAATAAATCCATTTGCACAAGCGCACTTTGCATTACCGCTGTTAGGCGGCGGTTTGTGCTGTCGGAAAATAAAACTCCAGCGGTTTCTTAAAGCTGAGAAGTTTGACGTGAAGTAATGACGTGTGGTCATTACGGCAATTTCACTCGCGCTGTTACAGGAAGCCGGAGAATCAGCGTCTTTGTCACCAGAGACGAGAGAAAAGTCGGAAAAAGTGTTTTTTGGCCTGTTTTTACACATTGAGAAACAAAGACTCAACCGTATGTTATTTTAAATGTTTTTATACTGTTGTTTGTGTACAACTACAGTGTTTTTCGTCAATTTAAATTGTAAAAACACCCTTTTTACACATTTTAACATGCAGTCAATTGTAAATAAGTGCCAGATATTGAAGGTTATTCTGGGAAAAATGGCACCAGTCGCAGGATATTTTCCTCAGGTTTTCCTCAGCTTTTAAGGTTAAAATAAGTCTTAAGAGTTCATTGTTAAAGAGTTGAGGCATAAGCAAACTGTGTCACATAGCAAACCAAGCTTGTTCCAAATCAAATATGACTTAAATGTATTCATTTTAGAGTTCAGTTCCTGGAAGAGATAAGAACACGCGTTATTGTTTGACTGTTACACTCCTTTTAGAATCAACATGAAAACCCCAAATGACCTTCTTGTCATATACTCTTGTGCACCAAAGAGCCTCGTATTGTTTATCATCTCATGGGTCGGTCAGTGCAGTCCTGGCTCTGATCCAGAGGAGATCAGCTGGGGCATCAGAGAGAGAATGCTGAGTCCATATCTGGCTTTCAGATGCCTGTCTAGACTGCCTGGCAGCTTTCGGCACTGATGAATACAACACGGCCACACCCTTTTCAATGAGAACACCCTTGTTTTTATGAATAGAAATCCATATCAATTTGCAAAGAGATGGGGAAAAACAAGTCAGTTTCTCAAAGCATGTTTTTTTTCCTCATAATTTATTGTACAACGTCATTTCTTTCATTGCCATATACCCAAACTAATAAACAGTAAAACATTTTGATTTATACAAAATATAAACTATAAGTGTGGGGTGGGGGAGGGGGGGGGGATTGGGGGGGAGAAATATAAATCTAACAGCCTCCTCCCTCCATTTTGCATCAGCGTACAGTCATACAGTCATTTCCTGGGTGGAACCTCTGGGTGAAGAGGGCAGCAGCGGGTGTGTCACTCAAAAAACCCCTCATTTTAAAACTCTTTCAATAAAAATCACACAGGCAAAAAAACTGACACAAGTGGCAACTTAACTGCTACACACACACACACGAACACACACATTTCTCTATGTGTGTGTGACAACAAAAATAAAGACTGACCGTTATGGATAAAAACTCCCAACAAAAGATGTTCTCAGTCTTTACTTTTACAGACACAAAAACCGCTCTGATGTCGACCGAGCAGTGGATCGAAGCCACCATCTACGCCCACCCCCACCCTCAAAAAAAAAAAAAAGTACACTCAAGTATAGTCCACATTTCAATCAAGACATGTGCGACACGATAAAGGCATCTGTGAGAGCATCTCCAGAGTGTGAGAAGAAGCTGATAGTGCACCGACGTTCCCTCTGATTGGTTGCAAGGGGGCTCAAAGTGTGTGTGTGTGTGTAGGGGGGGGGGGGTGTTAATGATGATCTCCAGATGAAAAGATTATTAAAAGAAAATGTCTTGGATTATACTCGATTATAACATTTATTTAAAGGAGGACAGAAGAAGGTTGTGGACATCCATCCATGTTCGTCCTGTGGTCTCTGACTGTGGTGATGATGATGAAGATGGAGTGAGTGGGAGATGATGATGATGATGAGGAGGAGGAAGAAGAAGGAGGCTGCAGGGTTGTCTGAGCTTCAGCAGTTGCGCTGCAGGAGCGTGGCTGACGTGATGAAGGGGATGAGGAAGGAGAAGGCGCCCGCGTGCAGCGAGACGCCCGCTCCGATTGGGTCGGTGGTGTTGGACGAGGTGGTGTTGGAAGAGGTGCTGTTGGCGTCTGTGGGCATGGTGGCGTTCATGGTGCTCATGGGGGTTGTGCTGTTCTGGCTGAGCACCTGTTGGTGGCAGGAGAGATGGATGAGAATGGTTCCCGAAAAAGAACAAAAAACTTTTACGCACAGTTAGACTGCGCGTAAAAGACAAAACTATCCCCCGACAACACTTTTACGCACAGTTAGACTGCGCGTAAAAGACAAACATATCCCCCCAAAAACACTTTTACGCACAGTTAGACTGCGCGTAAAAGACAAACATATCCCCCCAAAAATACTTTTACGCACAGACTGCGCGTAAAAGACAAAAATATCCCCCCCAAAACACTTTTGCGCACAGTTAGACTGCGCGTAAAGACAAACTATCCCCCGACAACACCTTTTAGGGTAATAATTGAAATTCAAGGTTTTAATTCATACCCATTGATGTTTTTTTTTCGTGTCAGTATTGTATGGAATGACTAAATTTGGTCAGTAAAACAGAAAACAAGAGACCTATGTCTCTCTGCTGCGCGCCCGTGTCGGGTTTCGTTTGGCTCACTGCACCAAAAAGAAACTTTAGATTCTCAGGTAGACAATACGCTGGATCCTACATCATTAATTCACTGCAGTGTATCTAACTATAACACACTAAAAAATATATATATGTACACGAGAAGAGAAATACTTAATATGGCTGAGGATTTGGATGTTTTCCCAAAAGAGTCTGACACGGTTATTCAGCGGATCACACACTTAAATATATATATGTATAATTAAAATCAAACAAAGCATTAACATTTAATATCTAACTGTAATAAATACGATAAGCCTCAATTTACAACACCCATAAGGAGAAGAAATGCCGTCTTACCTGTGTTGATAAACATATGGCGAACACAATCACTCCAAGTTGCCCGATCGTCATTTTAGGCATTTTTGTTTTTTTCCAAAGAATGTTTAAATATAATTATATCTGTGGAAATTTGGCCAGACGGAGTTGAAGGAGGAGTTGTAGGATGTGAGCTTTTTGTTTTCCCACAGACGCTGCGCTTCTCTCTAATGTGGACGCTGCTGCATCACTCGGGGGCTTTTATATCAGCTGCCAGGTCTGGTGACGTCACTCACCCCACCAGCTATAGGACACGGGCACTGTGTCTGTGTCTGTGCGTGTGTGTGGGTGTGTTTTTTTTTTTTTTTAACACGGAAGTCTAATGTAATGGCCTATATTTTTGACTCGCTTTAGGCTGTTTGGATAAAAACACACACACACAAAAGCACTCAGACTTAATTCCAGTTGACTTTTCCTGTGTTTAATGATCATTATCACTCTCTTTATGTAGAATATTTACCTGTGTTAGGTCAACACAAGAACGAAATAGTCATCGGAATATACACCCGGCGTTATTATGTTTCCATGGTGATCATGATAACGATCATAGAGCTGTTCGGTTTTGAGGTTTTGCCTTTGTAGATGTGTCTATAAATCCTTTGAAATTAGACAATAAAAGTATAATTTGTGTCGGTAAGTAATTAGGGGATTAAAAGAAATACAAAATGTCAAAGTGAAAAGTTGATACAACTTGTTGAGCAGTTTGTGCAGGTGGAGGTTTTATTTGTGTGGCAGCAGTGACATCTAGTGGTCAAGATGGGAACACACTAGTAAATTTGTATTGTGGTTATTTATGGTAACTTGTTTTAATCTTTAACCAAACATATAAATTAATGTAAGGTTTATTAATGTACACACAAAAACTGTAAAATTAAATCACTATATAATAAAACACAATTAAATCTTTTTTTCACAATGAATGTTTTTTTTTAATTATGATATATATATATATATATATATATATAGTTTGTTTTTGGGCCAATGGATAATATCATTATTTGAAGACTTGTATTTTTCTTACCTTTTGCCAGATTACGCATAAATCCTCATGATCCTATCCAAGCCAATCCAACTTTATTTATAAAGCACTTTAAAAGCAACAAGTGCTGTATATGGGAGATAAACAAAACTAATAACATATGAAAACATAAGACCTAATAAACAGAAGAACCAACACAAAAACATACAATAAAACAATAAAATACTGTAGAAAGTATAAAAACATGCACGAAAACCTTTTTTTTATATATATATTCTATATAAAGATAACTTTTTATTATAATAATAATAATTATTATTATTATTGTGGGAATGTCTCTCAGAGCCACTGTCTGATGATCAAATAACACAATTATCTCTGGTAATTAGTGGGTGAAGGGTCCCTTTAATAAGTTTCCCCTATCCCCAAATGTGTTAAATTAACTAAAATGAATTAAATTAAACCATGTGACTACATATTAAACTTTCATTTCCTTTTTAACCCACAGTCCACAGATCATGTGGTCAGCGCTGACTATATTTGCATGTAATCCGATGCAGGGAAAACACCCTCTTCTAAATTCACTGACACACAACCAGGCTATTCAAAAAGGTAACGGTGGTGGTGGACGTCATCGCCCCCTGATGGTGACATTACATCACTGCAGGCGGGGGGTGGGGGGGGGATCACACTGGATCTCCTGTTAATGCTGCAGACAGACAATCATCCTCTCTCTAAACTGCACCATAAGTGCCCTGTAATCATGTGACTACGGACAATAACACGAGAAATCATACACAAAGTGGCCAATTTTTTGTTTTATGATTCACTCCAGATGTGAGGGGATTGCAACACTGGTCCATTAAATGCTGCCTCTGACATTGGCGTAAGTGGACTTCTAGGGAGTCTTCTTCACCACCTCCACCTCCACCGCTCCAGAGGAACCCAAAGGGGACAGCGCTCCCTGCAGAGGCACCAGATGTGAGATGTTATGGAGAGTTCTGCACACAGAGAGAGAGAGAGAGAGAGAGAGGGGCCTTTTGTGAGGCATCAGATAAGCCCTGTTCCCAAAGCCGGCTCGGATCGAGTGTCATCAGCAGGTCTGTGAGGGGGCGAAACCCAAGCCCAGAGCCGAGGATCGGGTTTCTGTTTACACGAGCGTGGTCCCTGGATTCCTCCAACCAGAGGAGGCCGAGGAAGGCTGGAAACAGAGAGAGGAGAGAGAGGCTCTGAGGTCTGTCTGTACCTGTCTGTCTGTCTGTCTGTACCTGTCTGTCTGTCTGCAGGAGGTTCCTAGTGAAAGTCCATCAACAGAGAGACAGCAGGGTGTAGAGGGCTGTCATTAATCACAATAAGTGGGAGGAATTTAATAGAATATGACAAAATAAAAGCAGTTTTCTCATCTGCTTTTCTGAAAATTTAACTCTTCTCGCTTTTTTTTTTTCATGATTAAAACAAGATTTCTGATTGTTTTAGCTCCTTAAATGTGAATATTTTTCGGAAATCATTTTAGTTTGTGGTCCCGATTGTTAAAATGAGTCTCTAAAGTAATGCTAAACTTTAAAAACTGAGGCCCACAAAGTGCTAAGTAGAACCATATACAGTAAGGTTCTACCGGCTTGTCCTCATAGGAGAACCTGGAACCCTTTTTGGAAGAACCTTTTATAAAGGTTACACCTGGAACCCTTAGTGTTACCAAGAACCCTTTTAAAACCCTTTATTCAGGAAAGGGGTTTTAAAGGGTTCTCTGGATCAAAATGGTTCTTGCTGGAACCATTAGTGTTACCAAGAACCCTTGAAAAACCCTTTCTTCAGGAAAAGGGCGTCTTTTCCGGTCAGTGGTCATTGAAACACGTCATGCGTTAACGTGCGTCAAGGTTGACGCCATTAACGTGCCCAGCACTAATTACTAAATTAATCGTCTATTAACTATTTTGATAATTGATTAATCGGTTTGAAGGTTTTTTTCATTATTAAAACAAAGATTTCTGATTGTTTCAGCTTCTTAAATGTGAATATTTTCTTCGTTTCTTTGCTCCACATATCAAAGAAATCGTTAAAAACTGATTCATTTTGGTTAGTGGTCCCGATTGTTAAAATGAGTCTCGAAAGTAACGCTAAAAACTTTAAAAACCGAGACACACATACGCAGTAAACAGACCAGACTCCAGTTCGACCGTAGACGCGCTAGCGGCGCTAAAGGAGCTAAAGGAGCTAACGAAGCTAACTGGTAAACGGTGCTACGCCACATAAATATGACATCATGTGCATCTTTTTCCAAGAACATTGGAGAACTTCGTCATTTCCAGGTTTGACAAACACTGATCCAGTTTTTTTTTTTAAATTTACTGACATTTTACGGACCAAACGATTCATCGATTAGGAAAATAATGGTCAGTTGCAGCTCTGCTCTTTTCTAATCTTTCCATCACCAGCATAGAAACATGATATTGTAACAAATCTGCCGCGTGACCTTTAGCACCAAAGACATGCCCTGGGACAAAAGTACGAGTTAAAAGCTCACAAACAACACACCTGTGTGCTCATATGGACTTTGTTAGGTGTTTCTTTACTGTGTCTGACACACACACAAACACTCACACACACACTCACACACACACACATGCGGCGATCAAACAGATGCCATTTGAGAAAAGCCCCAAACATTCTGCCCGCGGTATCGTTTGACACACAGCGCTCTTTTCATCTCTTTATTTTAAGACAAGAGTGCAGAGACAGTGTTTGCACTGTGTCCCCGCAGATAAAACACAGTCCTTGCATTCCTTATGAAATGTATCTGTTGAGATTTGGGAGGGGTGGGCGCCAGGTTTTGGATTACACCAAATCAGAGAGGGCCCCTCCCTCCCTACACCCCCCCCCCCCCTTGAATCTGAAGAGGAGCGTTAAGTTAGGAGCGAGACTGGACAGTCAGGGGATGTGTCTTTCAGAATAAAAGCACACGTGTGCATGTGTCTTTCATTTTATTATCTTTTTATTTGTATATTTTTATCTTAATTTTTTACTTTTTTTTAATCTCATTTCTCTTTCCTTGTATGCACCATTAATCAGTTTAATATTTATTTTAATTATAGATTATGTGTACCGATTACGTTTATATGTGTGTATTTTTATGTAATGTAAAAGCACTTTGTAAAATGTTGTTTTTAAAGGTGATATACAAATAAAAGTGATTATTATTATTATTTCTATGATTTTCTTTATTTTTATTTAGACATTTCAATGTAAAGTTATGGTAAAGATTATGGTTGGATTTAGTTGGGTTCATTAGGGTTAAAGTAGTCGGTAATGACCAGTTCCACATCATTTAATGACAATTAATCCAATACGTCAAGTCATTTCAATGCAAAGTAACATTTTATGACAAAAAAATGGGCAAAACCAACAGATTGACCAATTAAACGACACCATTTTGTGGCTATAAGTAATCGCGTTGTTGTATTTTTATTTATGAACACACCAGATTTTCCTCTCAGTCTATTGGAGTCTGGAGATGGCTGCGTTTGTGCCAGTTTTGTGCTTTTCTTTTTATATTTATCTTCAGTGTCATGGGCACTTGTGTTCACATATTTGAGATTTAAATCTGTTGCTTTATGGCTTATGGCTTTAAATCACTAACAGTTAAAACAGTTTTAGTGACAACCTAGTGTTTGTCCTTTACATTCTCCCCCCCCCCCCCCCAATCGATTAGATGTGGCCCCCCAATTAATATCATGTTATAATGAAAACATGGCCCACGACCTTTGATATTAATACATTCATTTTGCCTCATAAAAGGTATTGTTAAGTATATGTGTGATATCATGATATATTGTGAATATTTTTTTTCCAGACTTTTTTTTCCCTCTTGACCATCATAGATGCGCATTGGCCCCCAGGTCATTTGAGTTTGAGACCCCTGATTTAAAGAGCTTTTACTTTGAAATTCATGACCGGAAGCCACGTGTCGACTGCCTGTAAATAAACTTGACAGCGGGGGTGCAGCGCAGAGAGGAGAGAGTGGGGATTGTTCGGCGGCAGCGGAGCCTCCAGCCTGAAGCGCACGCATGTTCAGTGGACTCGTGTGCTGCGAAGCCTCCAGATGAAGGACTCAGACGTCCGGGAATGACAGCCGCTGTCACCGGGAGTGACAGCTTTCACTCTGACCCACTCCACTACTAAAGCTGCTCCTCCAGCGGACGCCCAACGCTGATCCGGATTGGATCCAGCCAGACCAGGACTATGCCAGAGATGGAGAAAGGGAGACCACCGGAAAATAAACGCAGTAGGAAACCCGCGCACCCCGTCAAGAGGGAGATCAACCAGGAGATGAAGGTGAGAGTTTGTTGTGTGTGAGTGTGTGTTTGTGTGTGTGTGTGTGTTTGTGTGTGTCACTCCCGAACATGACTTGATACACACACACAGAGAGAGAGAAGGCTTTTTTGACCCAGTGATAACTTTTTACGCACACGTCTCGTGCTGAAACCAGCTGCGCACAAATCACTGAGGGGAACAATCTCACACATACTGTTAGTTTTTTTTAATGAATTGTCACTTTATGTCTTTATATAAGCAACATAAACACTCTCCGACACTTTAATCACGTGAATCGGAGGCTTTTATCTGAATTAAACGCTGCGTAATTGCGCGCAGCCTCTTGGAACACGCCAAAAAAAAGGTGATAATAAAGCGATAATATCAGACAAAATTGAAACTTTCTCACACAAATTCACATTTTAAGAGAATGGGGAGGATTTAATTATCGATATTTGCTGCGAAGGAAAGTAGGTTTTCCAAATGACGCCATGTCAGGCCAGCTGTGGCCGGACGCGCAAACTCTTGGATGTCCAGCGCAGATCCAGATGTGCGTCACTTCTTCCTCCCCGCTGCCCCTGCGGTGCGCACACTTGCTCGTACCGCACAGGTTTTGCCCGTGGCCTTTCCAAAAAAGAGAGAGAGGAGGCATTTATATCCTTTAAATAGGCTTCCTTTAGAAAACTCAGGAAAATATTAATGCAGCCACCAAGGTTGTTTTTTGTTTGGACGCTGGACATCACAGGAGAGTGAAAAATCCCTCATGTTCAGACTATAGAACTGTCTATAACTAATCTAATCTAATTTTCTTAGAACTATAGCTTTTGTTTAACAGGCCAATAATAAGTTAAACCACAGTCACAGACATCATTCCCTCCCACCATTATGAGCCTATTACTGCATGGAAACTAATCCACGGATTGTCTGCTTTGTTTGGGTTTGGACACTGCCTATTTGAGACTGTGACTGTGGTGGTAAAGGATATCTGAGCACTCCTTCAAGCAGGAGCTGAGAAATATAAAAAGACAAGCATTTTTTTTTTTTAAAGGGAGGGGGTGAAGAGGGGGGAGATTCTGGCCTTTTCGTGAGAGAGGAAATGTGCTCTCTCTTTTTTTTTCTCTCAAAGTGGTTTGGACTGTATCGTTTGATATCCACGAGAGGTGTAGCGTTACAACTTAACTAATTTTAATCAAAACACGTGAAACGCTATCCCCACCACCACCCACCACCCGCCCCCTCCTCTTGATGTAAGTCTGCCTGGGCCCTGAGTCTCAGGGTCGGGCCCCAGTTTTGTTGCCTTTGGCTGCAGCTCTGCCTGTGGTTTCGGGGATATGGCTTGTCACTCTCACAAAGCAGATGTTTGTCTGAACTGCCAAAAAGAAACAAAAACAACATTGTGGGAAGTGGAGGGGTGGGTGAAGAAGAAGAAGGAAGAAGAAAACCTGCCTGTCTTTGGTTAACAAGAAAACAGAAAATGACAGTGTCCATATAGGATAGATGTCATTAATTTGGAGAGTAAAATAAGATGATGATGATGATGAGAAGAGGACAAACTAGAGAAAGACAGACAGGGGAGACAAACTGATTCCTTGGTCAGCCGAGGTCCAGCCTACAGTGTTGTCTCTGTAATACATCTGTTTCAACACCACATTCGGGCCTACTCCCCATCCACGTCAGACCCCGAGCGGCCGCACCGGACACCGGATACCGAACTTTAATCATCGTTAGGCATATTTAGCTGGATACGATACTCACCCACACACACACACACACACACACACACATAGTCTCTCCCAGACGCACACGCACAGCAGAAAGTGAGCAAGAGAGATCCATTTCTCTGAGGCCCAAGTGCAGAGCAGAGGTCGAAGTGAGGAAAGCGAAGGGGGAAAGAATGTGCAGTCGCTATACTACAGCACTACAACACTACAGCAGCAGTAGAAACCACCACAGCAGACTGGCTGTGCTGGAAAAGGGTGAAACCTGAGAGGCGGCACTGTGTCGGGTGTCAGGGCTGGAAGGTGCTGGGGGTGGGGGGGGGTGGAGGGGAGGATGGTGAAGATGGGAGAGAGACAGGGGCAAAGGAGAGGGACAGGGGAAAGCTGGAAAGTGGGAGAGTGAGAGGTGGACACTGGAGAAAGAAGAAGGGAGAGGAGTGGGGCATTTCCGAGAACCGTGGGACCTCGCTGTGGTGTAGGGTGTCCCGCTCTGATTTCTGCCCGTTCCGGATCAGGTTTCTCCTCCAATCCGGTTCTCCCAAAAGCCACAGAGAAGAGGTGGGTGGATAAAGACAGAGAGAGAGAGAGAGAGAGAGAGAGAGAGAGAGAGAGAGAGAGAGAGAGAGAGAGAGAGAGAGAGAGAGACCTTTGTGTTTTGTTTTTCTTTTTTTTGTGTGTGTGTGTGTTTTTTTTTCATCTGGTGGTAATAAAAAAAAAGAAACGAAGAAGAAGAAGAAGAAGTAGGAGAAGGAGAAGGAGAGCGACCACACGTCCCATCTGTGGAGAACAGTTTTCTTTTCTCCCTCTTTTTTTCCAATTAAAATAGATAAACAAAGGATGATTCATAGATTTCACACTGGTGTTGGGTTTTCAAACCTTTCCGTCTCAGATTTAGCGAGAGTAAACAACTTAAATACATCATGGAAAAAAGCGTCATACTGTACTCTCACTGTGCCCCGTATTCATTCCCCCCCACCCCCCCCCCCTCCGACAGGGCTGGGACTGAGAAAGAATCCTTCACATTGATTCAGAGTAAGCTCTGATTATGTTTAACATAGGATAACAACAAAAAAAAGCGATGTAACTACAGTCACAGTTTCCTCACTCACCGTATCTTTTTACATACAATGTTAATCAAGGATTGTTTTATTTTTTTTTGCCTCTTTTCTCTCATCTCTCACGCAGACATTTGCAGAAAGCACCATGAACGAGCTCCTGGGATGGTACGGCTACGACAAGGTCGACCTCCGAGACTCCGAGGCCAACGAGATCAGGAACTACAGGGAGAGGCGTCAGCATGTGTCTGTGCTAAAAGGTGAGGGCAGGTTTGTTCGTTTCGCTTGGAACGGAGCCTTCTTGAGTTTACACTACGCGACAGGTTCGGCAGGTTTTTTTTTCTTCTCCTTTTGACGCAGACATTCAGTCACTGTTCAAATTTGCTCCTCGACACACTTTCCCGTAGATGCAGCGTGTTAGATTTCATTCATTCATTCAGACAGACAGACAGACAGCTCCTTTTGTTTCCTCGACAATCACTCACAGGGTTTTTAAAAGACGGTGACGGTATTGTTTTGTCATGCGTGTTGTTGTTTTTTTGTTGTTTTTTTTTGCAGAAAACTCATTGCCAAAACCTAAAAGCCTGGACACCAAGGTCGGTCATTCAGTGCTGGCCATGAAGAGCGCAGAGAGAGAGTCTTCGAGTGTCCCCTCCTCGTCGCCCTCCTCCTCGTCCACAAGTTCATCCTTGACCACCCCGAAGGCGACAAGCGCGCCCGTCATTGTTCCCCTCATAAAGCCATCAGCAGGTACAGGGGGGGAGATTTGACCTTTATATTCATATAGAGCTGCAACTAAGGATTTATTTAGTAATCGATTAATGGTTTGGTCCATAAAACGTTAAAAAACGTTGATCAGTGGTCGTCAAACCTGGGAATGACGATGATCTCCAACGTCTTGTTTTTGTCCACAAACCAAAATGATTCCGTTTTAATGATTTCTTTGTTATGCACTCTTAGAAATAAGGGTTCCAAAAGGGTTCTTCTACAAGGGCTGATGTTCTACCTGGTACCATTTGCTTCTGAAAAACCTTTTCCCGAAGAAAGGGTTTTTCAAGGGCTCTTGGTAACACTAATGGTTCCAGTAAGAACCATTTTGATCCAGAGAACCCTTTTAAACCTCTTTCCTGAATAAAGGGTTTTAAAAAGGTTCCAGGTGGAACCTTTACAAAAAGGTTCTACCTGGAGCCAAAAAGGGTTCTCCTATGAGGACAAGCCGAAAAACCTTATGGTTCTACTTAGAACTTTTATTTCTAAGAGTGTATGGAGCAAAGAAACAAAGAAAATTTTAACATTTAAGAAGCAGAAACAATCAGAAATCTTGTTTTAATCATGAAAAAAAGCTTCAAACCGATTATCGATAATCAAATTACACTCTTAGAAATAAGGGTTCCAAAAAGGGTCCTTCTACAAGGGCTGAGGTTCTACCTGGAACCATTTGCATCTGAAAAACTTTCCTGAAGAAAGGGTTTTTCAAGGGTTCTTGGTAACACTAATGGTTCCAGTAAGAACCATTTTGATCCAGAGAACCCTTTAAAACCCCTTTCCTGAATAAAGGGTTTTAAAAGGGTTCTTGGTGGAACCCTCCAAAAGGGCCTTTATAAAAAGGTTCTACCTGGAGGTCAAGCTGAAGAACCTTATGGTTCTACTTAGCACTTTTATTTCTAAGAGTGTAGTAAGCTTAAGCTCTATATTCATATCTATCAAGTCTGTCTTTTTAATTTGTAGGTGTGAAGGTATACCCTGCTTTGAGTACAACGGACAAACCTGTAAACCTCAATTTCCTTTGAGTTTGCCACAGTCCTGAGCCAAATCAATCCAAAACATGTACACAAGGGCGATCATAAGGGACAACAGGGACTCACTGGATGGATTTGTTGACTTCTCTCGAGTTGTTTTGAGTTGTTGACATCCCGACTGATTATCCTCTTATTTTCTCCCACAGTGGAGGATGTGCAGAACGTGCAGATCGTGTGCGTCTGGTGCCAGAAAGAAGGCGTCAAACGCTACTCTCTATGCATGGGCGCCGAGCTCAAGAGCTTCTGCAGCGAGAAGTGCTTCGCCGCCTGCAGACGGGCCTACTTCAAACGCAACAAGGTGAGTGAGCGACTCCCTAGTCAGTGAGATGCTCCTGGGATTTATGTGGTAATCGCTGATCTATAGAGGTGTCACATAGAAGCATGCACATACACGTACACAGGTATTCCATATGGAGCTAAGTTTTTGCGTCACTTTCCGGGCACACGAGAGCCAAGCATCGGAGTGTTTTCTGGCAGGTAAACAGACCTCCAGAAACCGATACCCCTCATCTTGTGAGGTCACAGCCCGATGCATTGATTTACAGGAATTTGAAAAAAAAGGGAGGTCTTCGAGAACACACTTTTATAGTTAGCGTGGACGACGCCAGTGCAGGAATGGTGCAACAGCAGGTCAAAGTTTGTAGAGGACACTGAGTATCAGTTTCACGTTAATGGAGGAGGGGCTGGACGTTAAGTGGCTTTGGTCTGGAGGACAGGAAGAGCCGCTCTGATGCACACGGCTATGATTTTCCAGCTTCGTTTACAACATGGATGTGCGCACTTTGGTGTCGGGTTAGCGTGCGCCTATATCACCTGTCGCGCCCTGGCTGTCATTATTTTTTTTTAACTGTGTTAGGTTTATTCACATAACAATCTGTGCGCAACAAGCAAGCCCTCCGGTTTTTTCAGAGGCGGGGAAGGGGGGGGGGGAGAAAAAAAAGCGTTGCCGTCGGCTTGTTACTGCTTGTCTGAGAGGAAGGCCAGGACGGCCTGGGGCGAGGTGTCCACTTTCAGTGCATACCTTACCTTCAGCTGCCTCATGTTTCGTAACTCAACGCGACTCGATGGGTCACGGAGATGTGGGAGCGCTCAGATCCAACAACAGATCGGCTTTCATGAATCGAGGAGGAATTTCCTCCATTAATACTGGCAAAGGCCGTTTATAATATGACAATATAGCATCACCTGCACTCGCTCTCCCTGCTCGGTTGTAGAATCGTATCTGTTTCACAACGCGGGTCATTTTGTCATTGTTGTGCTGACCCACACGGTTTGGTACAATCAGTGAAGTTCGATCTGCTTATGGATACGATGACAGCACATTTTATTTATGAGCTTTTTAAAACTTTATGTTTATGACTCCAGTAGTAACTGTAGCTACATTATTTTTGAATTGAAGGATTATTGAGAGGAACATTTCACAGCGGTTTCTCTGTGTGTGTGTGTGTGTGTGCGCCACACTGTGGTTTTCTCCTGTCAGGCCAGAGACGAGGACCTCCACGGTGAGCGATCGCCTCAGCACCCTCATCCAGAGGACTCGCCCAGACTGGTGTTGAAAATAAACAGCAATGTCAGAGTAAGAGGACTATCAAGCACTATCAATGTATCTTTTCTTTGACAGTGTAAAAGTTTGACTTTATACACTGCCGTTCAAAAGCTTGGGGTCATTTTCTATTAAAACTCACACTTTTATTCATCAAAATGTACTTAGCTGTACTAACATAATTGCACAAGGGTTTTCAAGGGTTTTCTAATCATCCAATAGCCTTCTTACACGATTAGCCAACACATTGTACCATTAGAACACTGGAGAGACCTAACCCTAACCCTAACCCCAAACCCAACCCTAACCCTAACCCCATTGCTGGAAATGGGCCTCTATACATCTATGTACATATTTCATTAAAAACCAGACATTTGCAGCTAGAATAGTCGTTTACCACATAAACGATGTATAGAGTGTATTTCTGATTCATTTAATGTTAAAAAAAAAGAAATTTTCCTTCAAAAATAAGGAAATTTTTAAGTGACCCCAAACTTTTGAACGGTAGTGTACACATGCAGCTTTCTTTACATGTGGAGGTTTTATTCACTTGCACTTAAGTGACCCCCAGTAGTCTCTCTCCCCTGTGCCACAGGTGTGTGACTGGTGCAAGCATGTCCGTCACACTAAAGAGTACCTAGACTTCGGCTCCGGCGAGGAACGGCTGCAGTTCTGCAGCACCAAGTGTCTGAATCAGTACAAAATGGACGTTTTCTACAGAGAAGCCCGCGCAGCTCTCACCACCACCAGCTCCAGCCCCAGTAGAACCAGTCAGGAGTCGAGGGCGGAGAGCAGTGTCACCGGCCAAAAGTTACTCACTCCTGAGTCTTGGAACTGCAACAACAGCACTGGGGAAGCCCGTCACAGAAATCTCTCCCCTAAAGGCTCCGTATTAATGCACGGATCAGGAGAATCCACCTCGGAAACATCCTCTTCTTCTTCTTCGTCTTCTTCCACCAAGGTCCCTGTCTCTGGGCTAAGGACCCTTGAGAGACCCATGCATCCTCCTCCACCGATGCCTGCTATGAATGTGTCGCCCCACCCTGCTCAACTCCCTCCTCCACCTCATCCTCCTCTTCGTCCCCCTCTGGAACATCAGCCCATGCCTCAAATCCAGATTCCCTTCATCAGACCGCCCCTTCATGCTCAGGGCCTGAAAAGCCCCCTCGCCAATACTCCCAGACACCCAGGCCCCGCCTCCAGTCCCATCCACAGACCTGCTCACTCTCCCCGCCTGCATCATCCGGCATCATCCTCCATGAACCCCCCCGGAATGATGCACCCTTTTCCCGGAGCCTACTTCCCTGGCTTACACTCTCCTCCTCTGAATATGATGCCAAGAGGTCCTGTCCCGATGCCTCCCATGATGAACTTTGGTATTCCTTCCTTTAGCCCTCTTCTGCCTCAGCCCACTGTCCTGGTCCCGTATCCCATCATTGTCCCCTTGCCTGTTCCCATACCCATTCCTATTCCCATTCCAATCCCGTCAAAGTCAACCCTAGAAACTCCAAGTCACAGTGGAGTCATCCAGCCTGTGCCAGAGGGGACGGACCGGAGTAGATCCAGGATTACCAAGCTGCCGTCCCCAGGGAACCCCGACGGAGACGGCAGATTGTTAAGTCACAAATTGGGTGGAATCTTGAATCAAGGTCTCGCCTCGCCAAGCGATGCTAACATCAGGGACACAGATTGGGTTAAACTAGAGCGGCCATTCCCGTCCCCGACGTCCACGCTCAACAGTGCGACGTCCTCTCCGAGAGCACAGTATCACGACTCCCTGTGCGCGACTCCAGAGTCACTGACGGACTATAAACCGCAGCAGTCAGAGCGACAGGTCATTCAGAGGGTTCTTCAGAGGACCCAGGTGAAGCTGGAGCCCACTGCCAACGGAGTGGTGGACCTATCGGGGCAGGGGGAGTCCATGACTGGGCAGGGTACCAGAATGGGGCTCCACAACATCATCAGACCAACCCCTCCGCCTCTGCCCGTGTCCCCTTCGCATGACTCTGTCTACCACCACCACCACCACCACCAGGACTCCATCCACACTCCTTCACCTTCACCCAGCCCCACAGGGAGCAGCCATCCCAATGATGTCACGTCCTCCGCCCCAAAATCTCAGGACCGCTGTTCAAATGGTACGTCCTCATCGTCCACGCCCTCCAGTCCAGACTCCTCCCCGACACAGAGAGTGCAAGCACCGCCGCCGCCGCCACCGCCGCCGCCTGACCCCACCATCAGCGAGCTGGAGGCCATCAAAGAGAACAAGTGCTCCGTCGTTGGCGCGGTGCGAGTCGAGGGCCACGTCAGTCCGTCAGAGGAGCCTTTAGCAGTAGTCGGGGAGGTCGGAGAGAACCCCCACGTTCCCGATGAGGATCACGCCTATGCTCTTCCCACAGCATCAAAGACAGGCGGGAGCACCGCCGCCCCGCTGCTCTTGCCCAAACTTAGGGACAAGGGCAGCCTGCGGAGCCCTCCTACTCTGCCCAGCACTGGAGACATGGAGCCGGCGCTGAAGAGGCGATGCCTACGCATCCGAGATCAGAATAAGTAGAGGATGGAGGTGAGTGATTCTACTGCTTTGACCTTATCTTCAAACACCTGCTGCAAAGTACATGTGGATTTTTAGTCTAAAACGAAAGCACAAGAGTCGACTTTGTTCTGTGCGACAAGCCCCGCCCGTTGCGGTGTTCCGCACAGATTCAATTATTTTTAAAACGTCACTTCACCAAAGGGCCTGGAAAATATGAGCGAAAAATGCACATTTGCACAGGGGAGAAGCTTAATCACAGGTCTCACTCAGTCAGTCAGTCAGTCAGTCAGTACGCCATGTGGTCGCTAAACAGCGGGGCGCCATAGAGAGAGAGAGAATCCCAGTAACCTGGCACTCCTCTGTGCTCTAAGGTTACAACGGGGGAGGAAGAAGAAGGTAGGGAGGGCAAACGGCAGTGAAAGGCAATCACTTCACCACAACCTGACAGTCACAATGCTTTGTTTTGCTAGGATCGGCTTTGCAACAACAACAAAAAAAAATAGGAAGAAATGTGAAGCAAGAGAGCGAGAGGAGATGTCTTGGAGAAGTCTGAGCGTGACCTTGAGGTGATGAGACGACTCTTAGAGCAAAAAAACGACTCTCAGCGAGGGCAGACGGGAGAAGTCAAACTCTATCACAGCATGAAATGTGAGGCAGCGCAGACATCTTTCAAAGAGAGAGGGGTGTCGGCTGTGACAGGGCTGCAGGACGAAACACGGGGCGAAATAACCCCCCCCCCCCCCCCAAAGAGATCCAATTACTCGTGTCATAACGAAACTCTGTCCTGGCTTCACTCTTGGTCTCTCCCATGTACAAGTTCTGTTCTCTCCTCTCCTCTTTCAATCCCCGTTTTTTTTCCCCCTTCTTATCGCCGGTGTGCGCTGCCAACCAGATGTTGTTGTTTGAGCGCAGCAGAAAACGAAACCTTTACTTTGCACCAGTCTGTATTTCGCTTCACTTCCCCCCCTTTCCATTGGTCGTCCAAACAGGCTGTAACACCGCTGGTGTCATGCCATCAAGAGATCACGTTACATTTTTCTTTTACCTCTAAGCATTGAGATTAATCTGCTGATAGTACAGCAGGGGGGGCTTGTGTTTCACCTGGTATGCTTTGGGCGAAATATTCTGCTCCAGTCTGCAAAGGTCAGGGGTCGCCTTAAAGGGGACTTTTTAATCATTTTAATACTTATATTTGTGACTCTGGAGGCCTTTGGGACTCTTTTTGTGGTCCGCCTCAGTCTAAGTACAGGAGATAAAACATGAGATGTTGACTTCCGTACTCATTGCTACGTCACAATGACACATTCCTGGAATTGTTGTCTCGCGGAGCTCCGTTTTGTTCCTAAAAAACGCAATAGTGCAGGTGAGGGTAATCAATAGTATCATAGTGCAGCACAGAGTTCTACACAGACTTCCAGCCTCAGAGGATTTACGTGTCCAGTGGGTACGTTTGTTATATGACGGCAATGTGCCGACTAGAGTCGGCGAACGATCGATTTTCCAAATGCTAACAGCTGTTAGCTGCCGGAGCCTTGCATTTAAAAGAAACATATTATGCAAAAACAACTTTTTTTTAAATAATTTTAATACTTATATTTGTGACTCTGGAGGCCCTATTAGTGTGAAAAAAGATGACTCACTCATGTTTTTGTGTTCCACAGGAGATAAAACATGCGATGTTAACTTCCGCGCTCATTGCTACGTCACAATGAGACATTCCTGGAATTGTTGTCTCGTGGAGCTCTTGGAGCGCTTTTGTCCCTAAAAAACGATAGTATCGAAAAAACGATAGTATCCGGAAGAACGGAAGTCAGTGCAACACAGAGTTCTACACAAACTTCCAGCCTCAGAGAATTTACATGTCCAGTGGATACATTTTATATATGACGGCAATGTGCCGGCTACAGTCGGCGAACGATGGCTTTTCAAAACGCTAACTGCTGTTAGCAGTGTAAAATAGTGTAAAATAAGATGACTCACTCATGTATTTGTGGTAGGCAAATGCGAGAGTGCAGGCGAGGGCAATAGTATCCGGAAGAGCGGAAGTCAGTGCAGCACAGAGTTCTACACAAACTTCCCGCCTCAGAGGATTTACATTTTATATATGACGGCAATGTGCCGGCTAGAGTCGGCGAATGATCGCATTTCCAAATGCTAACTGCTGTTAGCTGCCGCAGCCTCAGTGACGATGTTTTCCTGTGTCTCATTTGCATTTAAAGAGACAGGCACTCAAAAGCGAGCGTTCTGAACAGGGCTGTTTTGGCAGGTCGATTGAACTGCTGTGGTGCTTCATCCTTATGGTATTTTGACCAAAGCATGTCATGTTCATTAGGACACCAGGGAACTAGGTTAACTTGTAGAAATATGGTATAATATGTCTCCTTTTAAAGATAGAGAAAGTATAACTTGTAACAGTGTTACAAGATACCCCCTTTCACTAAATGAGTTCCCCTCCGCTTCCCTCTTTGTCATTTTGTTGTTGTTTTGCGCTTCCTCCCCCTCTTAGCAACCAATACATATGAAATCACGGCGTGCTGCTTGTGTTGTGCAGACGGATTTATGGCCCCAGTGTTGTGTGTGTGTGTGTGTGTGTGTGTGTGTAATGGGAGCTGGCTGCCGTATGCGGATGACTTTAGCTTGGCCACCTCTGTGCGCTGTGTGCACTCGGAGCAGAACATTTTCTGTCCTGTTCTATTGTCTAAAGCTTATTATTATTTTCAAAAAAAACGACAGAATTGGCAGCCAAGTAGAGGATTTTTACCTCCCCATTTTTTTTTTTTCTTCTTTCGTCTCAGTTTTCCTTTGCCTTTATTTGGGATATTTTATAGCCCCGTGTAATCCGATCCCACCACATGGGTATTCGCTGAGCATTTGAAACTAAAACGCAACGGGGACAGAGGGAGTCCAGAACCCTGGTTTGGCCCTTACGTATGTGTGTGTGTGTGTGTGAGTGTGAGAGAGTCTGTTTACATTTAAAATGTGTTTGAATGAGTCTAAGTGTGTGTGAGAGAAAAGGGCCAGATGTTCCCGCTCTGATTGTGCGACAGTTATTTGAGTGTTGACAGGACTAAAAGCCTCAATCTGGGGTTTACGTAGAATTTGGGTGGGGGGGTGGATTAAAGGAACCAGAGCAGGAGGGGTTGTTAGATTGAGATATGGATTTAACATCTCACACCTTCTCTCCCTCCCTCTTTCTCCCTCTAAATGAACAGGCTCCCTGTTTAACACTGTACGGCAGTGCCAGCTTCAGTGCCACGCCCTCTTGTGGACGACCTCGGCGAGAACATCCTCTCCTCGGCCTCTCCGCACCCAAACGTGTTGCTCTGCCTGTAGACCAGCAGCAGGGTTCCCCCCCCGAAAACCCCCAGGAAGAGCAGACCCAGATGGCTTTATCATCATCATCATCATCATCACCATCTCTGGAGGCAGAGGAAAAACAACACAGTCACAAACAAAAGTTTTTGTCCTGGACCAAAGAGTATTTCTGGCTCGTGTTGTGTTGTTGTGTTGCATCTCAGATCTTCTCCCTTGTCTGACCCTAATTTGTGTGTGTGTGTGTGTGTGTGTGTGTGTGTGTGTGTGTGTGTGTGTGTGTGGCTGTCCAGATGTGCTTTTCCCACCTCCTTCTCTTCTTCTTCTTTTCCTCTCGGCGCTTCACACACACACACACACACACACACACACAGCAGCAGACAGAGCTGTGATCAGCCCTTGTGTGGTCTTCTCAGATGGAACCTGAACATGATCTCTTTCCAGGGGAAACGGTTTGTTTTCTGTGCCTGGCTCTCGCACAAAGAGCCACATTGTTCCTCCTCTCCCCCCCCCCACATATCCCACGCTGACTCCCCACTCCAGGTTTTGGGTTACGTAGCTCAGACTTCAGCGTAATTTTTAATTTTTTTCTACACCACGAATATAGTATAACCTTCTCTGCTCCACCTCTAACCCCCCCCCCCACCCCCATAATCTAAATATGGTTTCTGTGAGGGTTCCTGAGCGCCTGTTGATTCCCGCTGAGATTAAAGACTTTAATCTCAGTTTTATACACCTGTGTGTGGATTGATGAGATGATCGAACGGTAGAAGACAAGGAGAGAAAAATACCGACACGCGGTTTGACCGACGGTCTGTCGCACACTTAAGTCGTCCTGATGACGCTGGTACTTTAACGTGTCACGCACAGACCTGCCCCTTTCGCTGTCACCTGATCTGCCAAAAAAAAAAAAAGTTTGAAAAAGAAGTGCCATTAACTTTCATGGCACGTGATGATTTCTTTATTATTATTATTATTATGTTTTTTTGTTTTTTTTAAATGGATGTTTAATATTACCAAATGTGGTATTATACTCAATCAACCAATGCTGTATAGTGTGCAGCGATCAGTATTACAGTTCCCACTGCTGGGAATACCTAATAGAGATTTGATCCAGCTAGATCGCATAGACAGGCTTTGTTGACCCCCCCCCACACCCCCCTCCTCCCTAACTGCAGGGTTTCAGATTCTCTAGTTGACACGGACACTATTTTGATGATATTATTAACTTATGCGTCTGTAGATTTCCACACAAAGTGCTTTATTTTCTTCATTTATTGTTTCTTATTCGTCTGATTGAGTGCTGAAGCTTGATATACCCTGTGTGTGTGTGTGTGTGTGTGTGTCCCCGGCCACTAGAGAGCAGTGTTTGCCTTTTTTTTTTTTGTAACTTTTTGCACCTGCTCTCACAAACCAAAGGACAAGAAAGGACCAGGAGGGCGTCCACATTCTAGTGCAGAACAAGCATTCGCACACAAGCAACGCCAGGGCCGTTTGAAGGAATTTGGGGGCCCCAAGGAAAATGGACTGGCTGCTGTCAGCGACAACTGAGAGGGGGCCCCCTTGAGGGGGAATCCCGATAACAGTGTCATTGCACTTTACTGCATTGACTATCAAAGGGGTGCTCACACAGTTTGTCGTTGCATTTTTATTCATAACCAGTCGTTGTCTTGGGGGGCCCCAGGCCAGCTCGGGGGCCCCAAGCAACTCGGGTGCCAATAACCGACCGAGCTTCTCCTCCCCGTTGTTTTCTGCTTCTGCTGCCATTATTTTATCCTGAAACCGGAAACCTTTGCCTATTTCAGCAGTGTCATACCAAGAGGAGACCTCCTCCTCCTTGGAGTGGTCATCATGACCTAGAATAAACCCCAAATGTGCCACCCCCACCCCCACCCTCTACTCCACCACCACCACCACCACCAACCCCCCCTTTGCCATCATTCCAAATATACATGGCTGTCAGTTTGTGTGTGTCTGTGTGTGTGTGTGTGTGTGTGTCCACCGTCGTCATGCCTTCATGTCAGTGTCATGCTTGTGTGAGTGGGTTGATGACATCACTGCGTTTTGAATAGCTGCTGTGTCAACGGGTGACGCTGGAGGCCCCCTACCCCCCTCCCCCCCAAAAAAAGACGAAAACTGCCATTTATTTGGTTTAATTGCACATTTTAATCGTTGCCATGTCTGATTGTGTGGTACAATGTGTATGTCAATGACAAAAAAAAGGCCTGAAATTCACACACACACACACACATACACATATATATATATATATTATATTTTATCACCTGCCCTGTCAAACATGTAGCCCTCTAGTCTGAATTCACAGATTGTTTGTATTTGAACACACTTTCAGTAACCAAGAGCTTTATTGGTGCAGACCTTGTTTGTAAAGTAAAAATAAATAAATAATAAAAAAGTTATTCTAAGAGCCTGAAACATTGTCTGGTGTGTTTGAAACTTTGTTTTACATCCTGTTATTAGTTGACAGGTCCCTTTTAATTATCTAGGGCTTTAAAGATAAAAGACAATTATTATGAGATTCTGGGTCGTAGATAAGGACTTTCCTCACACACACACACACAGTACTTTCCTGTCAAAGGTCTATTTTTAGTTTTCCAGCGTGTCTACTCTGCATGCAGCGCATCAGCATTCCTGAAATACTGAGAGTTGGTCGAGGCTGTGCAGTGATGGTAAAACAGATGAGTGAGATAAGAGGGCAGGAATTTGTCCGGGGCTCACTCACTTGGAGGAGGGTGAGGGGGGGGGGTTGGTGAGGGCGGTGGTTTGCTGATTTTCAGGCCGACTGTGATTACAGCAGCCCCGGTGTAACTTTACAGAAGCAGCGGCAGAGAGGACCGGGAGTTATTGAGTTGAACAGTAGGCAGGTGAAGAGGAGGAACTGTGAGGTGTATCCTTCTATCAAGTAACCCAAGGAAAACCGGAAAAACTGGCAAACCGGATGCACTTTGTTGCCTTCAAAATAAAAGCACGAACGTATATATTCTTTAATGCATTTTCTTTCTTCCTTTTTTTGAACAGTCATACCTAGAGACTGGGCTGGGACTCATATTTATATACATGCATATATGTATATGTATATGTATAAATATGTATGTATATGTATATATGTATACGTATACATATATATGTATACGTATACATATATATATATACATATATAAACATTAAATACAAATATGTGCACAAAAATGCCCCTGTCATTATTTATTATACATATCCTTTATTTATCCAGGTAAAAACCAACATTGAGATTAAAAAAAAAAAAAAAGGAATATATATCTTTGCCAAGCATGACCGTACTATAAAAACAGACATAAAACAATATCACATATCATATCAACAAATGAATTACACACAGCAGCTAACCATTAAAAATCAAAGGATCAAAGACACAATTCAAATGGTACATTTTGAAGTATTTTTTAAAATATTTTTTTCAAGTATACATATTGAAGTATAAGTTACTGTGAAACTACAGAAAGCACACGTCAGTCATGTTTTATTTATTTAATATATTTCAATTTTATTTTATGATTAAAAAAAAAATCTACATACTGTGTGCATACAAAATAAAGTGCATGTGTTAATATGGAAACATGAATAGGTTTATATACGTATTTTTTCGAGATAAATTGATGTGCGTGTTCGTAACGTAAAATTATGCAAATCAAGAAATGATAAACACCACAGACTATTGTGGCAAATATATATATTTTTTTTTGCAACGCGAAGCATTATTTTGATAGTTCCAACCGGACGTGGCTCTGCGTTGTCCTGCGTAAGCTTGACGCTGTCCACTTCTCCACAGGTTAGACACGTTGTACTCGGGCCAGCCTCGGTTCTATATCGTCGCGCTACCTTGCGAGCAGACACGGGGGCGCACCTGAGGGCGAAGTGCGCCTTCGTCCCTGCCCGGAAAAGTCACTTTAAAGCTGAATAACGAGTGAAAGAAAGCAGCGAAACAGCGGATAAATCATTAACTTGACCAGTGTGTGCGTCGTTTTCACAGAGAGGAGCCGAGGCGGCTGTGGAGTGAGCCTCGCGACACCCGGGCCCGCGCAGGTGTTTTTTTTTATCTCACCGCCACTTTTTTTTTTATTGTGTGTGTATTATTATTTATACCCGTTTTTCCGCGTCTGGAGACAGTGAAGCGTAAACCATGCTGGGAGCCGAGAGCAGAGTGGAGAGCCGGCTCAACAAGCTGGAGTCTCTGCTCAGGAACCCGCAGTCTGCGTTCAA
This sequence comes from Microchirus variegatus, assembly GCF_963457635.1. Taxonomy (NCBI): domain Eukaryota; kingdom Metazoa; phylum Chordata; class Actinopteri; order Pleuronectiformes; family Soleidae; genus Microchirus; species Microchirus variegatus. The sequence continues at coordinate 20,141,938 of NC_139813.1, forward strand.
CCTGGAGACACTGCTGGTGAGTTCACGTGCTTTCTGTTTCTGGGTCAATTTGACCGCACAGGTATATGAAAGTTGACTGAGAATGACAAAAACAAACCTCAAACACATACATTAACCTGTGACACAATCACAGTGGACACAATGAGTGAATGATTGGAGGATAAGTGCCTGTAAAATGCTCGTTCAGCACTCCTTTGTTTATTATCACTTTGGTATTTGAATTATGGAGACACTTCATCTGGACTCAGTGTGAAGTCATCAGGCAAGTAAATGGACATCTATCTATCTATCTATCTATCTATCTATAGTAGACAATGGTACATAATACTATGTTGACATGAGCTGCCAATAATAATGATAATAAAAAATATCTCTTCACAATCATCCATTTACAAGTCCCATAATTAGAGACCTCCTGTGAAAAAGTTGACATAAACATGTTATGTCTCATAGTGTGTATGCTCTCTGCGTTACCATTACATGGCTACATGTTGAAAATTACATCACGATATTATATTTTTACTGAATTATCGGGCCCTCACGTCCGACCTTAATGTGTTTTGATTTGTAATCCAGCTGTGGTTTGACTTAATCTGCCTCTGCATTGTCTCTACTAATCCACTTAACTTCAATTTATATGTGAGATGTAACATGTCAGAACAAATCCAGGGCCCCTTACAGTCCAGCTGCAGCTTCTAGGAACTGGAAAAACAGCATTGCATTGTCTTTAATCGATTATGTTCTTGTCACCGCGTCGATGAGGAATCGTTCAACCACCCCCCCCCCCACACAAAGATTACATTCACTACTGTAGAGGAAACTTGACTTGTCTTTCGTCACTTGGATTTGATTTTAGTCTTCGTCTTAATCTGATTGCTGATTACAGAAAATGGCTCTGTTCTTATTGTGTAAATTGGGTTAAACATGTAGCCTTGGTGTCACAGGCAAACACAGTGAGAGTTCATTGATTTCATTCATCTCCTCTCTCCTCACTCCATCACGTTACCTGTTGACTGTTTTTGGTGTGACCTCAGGGTGACCTGTCCCAAGAATGTTCTCTACCAACTCTGATAATTGCCCCTGCTAACTTTAAGCCCCCCAATGAGTGTTAAAAGTAAGATTTTTAGTCAGACTAAGACAATAATTTGGTTCTCTTAATGTCATGTAAACATGTAAGTCTGGCTAAAATCGAGCTAGTCTTAGTCAGACTAACATAACTGGATGATGCGATTCATAGTCCGATTACTCCAGCATTTATACATTGTATAAGTCCAATTTTAGTCAGACTAAGACCATAATTTGGTTTTCTTAATGTGATGTAAACACATGAGTTTGGCTAAAATCGTGCTAGTCTTAGTCGGACTAAGGTAACTGGATAATGCGATTCATAGTCCAATTACTCCAGCATGTATACATTGTATAAGTCCAATTTTAGTCAGACTAAGACCATAATTTGGTTCTCTTAATGTCATGTAAACACGAGTCAGACTTAAATTGATGGATAATGCGATTCATAGTCCGATTACTCCTGCAGGTATACGCTTAGTCGGACTTCCCCAGTCTTTGACTCGGGAGACGACGTATACACTGCAGTAGTGCAAGAGCGAAAGCTACGTAGAAGACCCTCTTTTGGACTCATCGAGAGACAAGATTTATGCTTAAGAACCACAGCACGATCCATCTCGCTGTTCGCTGTTTGCTTTTCTGTGACATTAAGGTCAAACAGGAAACTGGTTCAATACACATTACCTTATAGAGAGATACAGACTCGCCAATGTTGCCCGTCTTAGTCAGACTAAGGCCTTAGCTCGATTAAACCGAGTGTGACCAACATCAGACGACACATTTTCAGATTTTTACCACAGCACATGTGGTAAAATGCTGGTTTTAAGTGATGCATTTGTGCTTTTGAACATTAACATTAACTCTTAGTTCATGCTCAGTTGCTACTGTATGAAGGATGTTGTATATACTCGTCCCTACATAAACAGCCCGGTGCTTCTGTCTGCAGCGTCTATTCTCGGCGCTGATGAGTCACAAGTAAAATCCAGAGTAAAGCCTTTGCTCTTAGCTCGACAATGAGCAACTCCGACTCGGGCTGTATGAAAATGTAATCAGACAATGGCATGAAAGGCATCGCTTTAATCCCGCGTCCCATTTGAGTCACATATCCACACTTTGGCTTCCAATGGTTTGGAGCTAATGCCTGGAGCTGCCGCTGCCACAGGAAGCTGAAGTCACTTCCTGCAATTGAGATTGAGATAACTGCCCACGGTGAGCTCACGTCACTGTTTCCTGTTTGTCCACAAGGACACAAAAGAAGTTAATTGAAGCTTTTTCACTTTAAATTGGTGACACAAATGGTTTGGAACTTTTTGGGGAAAAAAAACCTTAGTGTTCAATGGAAAATGAATTAAAGCACATGCGGACCCCCAACCAATTTAATATTATATTATATTATATTTATTAATATCAAGTTATGAGTTATTTTCTAATGTTTTTTGATTCATTTTGTTTCATACATATGTTTATATTGTGAACTAGTTATCATACTTTTATTTTGAAATTATGTGAAAAATCATCAGAAATATTATCCATTTTCTTAAAAAGTTGGACTTTTTTTCATTTGAACGACCCCAAACTAGACACTCAATGGCTCCCAGGTCATTTGACTCTGAGACCCCTGAATTAAAGCTTTAAAAAAGATGAACATTTATGAACATTTAAGAAGCTGGAACCAGGAAATATTCACAATTCCTGTTTAATAAAAAGACTGGAATAAAACAACTGATTTCCTGTTCATTGACTCATCATCAAATAATCAGCTTTTTATGAGTCAAAGTGTTGGCAAATCTGTAATAATGTAAACTCCAGCTTGTTTTCATTTAATCCTACAATTGATCGATTGATTGAAACATGGCCTAATGAGCAGATTAGCACGTATAGTAGATATTAACCTTATTAAACACTGTTATGCGATAGAAAAGAAGATCACTGGTGCATTTATAGCCTTAAAGTAAAGGACATTGAACTGCTATTATTTAATATGCCAGTTATTATAAAATTCAAAGAGTTTCCCCCTCTGTCTGTGTCACTGTGAGAAACCAAGCCTTGTAATAATGACTGATGGCAAACGCACGTCACAGGAACGAGACAACTCCTCTGTCAAGAATGTACGACCTGTACAGATCAAATGTTAGTTTACAGGGAAATGCATAGTTTAGGAAGTAGGGAAGTTGAGGTGGGGGTGGGGGGTGTCCTCTTTCTCGTCAAGAACACATTTTAAAGGTATAATAAATGTGGATCTGTGATTTAGAGCAGAGTCATGCATTCAGGACACATTTGTTCTGAATGTGACGGAGGAGGTGGGAAGTGTTGTTAAAGGTGGTGAGGGAACACACACACACACACACACTCTGGTTTCCATGACTTCAGAGGACATTGCATTCCGTTTACATTCATTTCCTGGAGGCTCACTCTAACCTTAAACCTAAATACGCATACCCTTAACTTATAAAACACCTTAAAAAATGTAATCATTTACTTGACTTGATTTTTGTCTCCATAATGCGACTTTAGGTCCCCACAACATAAGGAATACCAGTTGCACACACACACACACAGAGAGAGTAACCGTGCCGACAGAGTCGTGTTCAGATTTGTCCAGATTCCAGAAAATCAGAAAGACACCACCGCACGAAACTGTCCTAAATAAATGTTGGTAGGAAACACAGAGGTTGAGAGAGAGTGAGCATGAGCGTTGTGACTAACAATAAAGGATTGTTTTTCAGTCTGATGAGTGTTTGTTGTTGACGTGAAGCTCACACTGAGAGACAGACAGACAAGACAGACTACACTGATTCATATCTGGATTCTTGTGATGAATGTAATCTACAGTCGTTCTCAGGTACTTCCTCATTCTTAGTGCGCAATATAAAACTCAGATTGTTGAATGGGTGAATTAAAGTCTCGCTGAATGGGGAAATCACTGACAACAAGGAGGAAAAGCTCTGTCAGGTATTAATTAGATTCTGTGTTAAAATATTACATTGATAGTCGAGGCTTAAAAAATGCTTTGCATCACCCTTGTCATGCGATCGGAAAAAAGAAATCACAACGCTTATTGACTGAGGAGTTGCCAAAGACGACATGTGCTTATTACGCTAATTTCACTCTGGAAGCGAGAATAAGCGTCTTTGTCACCGGAGCACATTTTTGTGTGCAAGTAAGTCTGACTAAGCGTATGTATGTAGGAGTAATCGGACTATGAATCACATTATCCAGTTATATTAGTTCCGACTAAGACTTTCTCGATTTAAGTCTAACTCATGTGTTTACACGACATTAAAGGAATCCTCCAGTTGCATCCTCCAGTTATGTTAGTCTGACTAAGGGTAGCTTGATTTAAGTCAAATTCACCGATACTGACATTAGTCCAATACAGTCATATAGAATGCCATTTTTTTACAGTCTGTGCATAGTGAGGCATGCGATATGTAGGACTTTTGGATTGGAAATTCAACATTTGAAATTAATCAAACCTTGTTTTTATTGTGATTTTTAGTGAGAAAATCCCCAAATTTTGCATCCCATGCCTCATTTACGCGTTTGACATTGAATATTGGTTGGCAACGACTGTTTTACACAACAAAAATGAGTTGGCACAGAAAGGAATATAAAGGCATATTTTGCAAATGGAGTGTTTGTTTGATCAGATATTCAATATTAAGTGGAGTAAACTGATTTCAGGTTGAAAGTTCATCATTTTATTACAGGCAAACAAGTAAAATACTTAATCATTTGTCGGCTTAAATTATAGACGATTTACATACGGGTTCACCTCTCACTCTCACGCACACACCCACACACACATACACAGTGTGTAAAGTGATCTGGACCCTGAGTCCAGACCTGTAAGCTGTTTGTCCCACAATAGCTTCTGAGCCTTTCTGGTCTTTATTTTTTTCCACTCATCAGAGTCGTTGGGGGAATCTCTCTCCTCACTGCTGCTATTTAAAATTGTTCCACACCATGTCTGCCCCCCCCCTCGAATCAACAGGCCCCACCCTTGTCGTCCTGTAGACCACCACGGACATGAATGACCCCTGTTTTTTGGGGGGGGAAAGAGAACCCCCCCCGGCCTCCTCCCCCCTCCACCACCTGCCCTGCCATCCTCGTATGTTTAGATCACAGGGACGTTTTAGTTCTTCTTGAAACTCAACACCGCTGGTTTTAAAGCTACGATGACATGTCTGATGCTGCCTCTGCTCCTCTGTACCTTGTTGTGGGTGTAGATGAAGCCGTTCATGGGCGGGTGGGGGGGGGGGAGGCTCTATCAGTGTCATGTGACTGCTTTTTTTTTTTGTTGATGTGTGACTTAGTTGAGTCTTTTCGACGGCAGCTCATTGTTCAAACCTTGGTGAAAAACTGGCACTTGAGACAGCCTCATTTTCTCTGCCACTCGTGTTTCCTTTAGGATAATAGTTCACAATCGTGTTGCTCCTTCCCCACCTTCATTCCCACCTTCATTCCCACCTTCCTTCCTTCCTTCCTTCCTTCCTTCCTTCCTTGCATCTAGGGCTGGGCAAAAATTCAACAGCAGTATAATGTTCTTCAGTATCAACAGAACAAAGGTTTAGTTTATAAAACTCACTTTATTAGAATTTTAAATCACAATTAAATGGTATCTTTAGCTTTGACCTAATATTATCTAACATTTTATCATGATAATCAGCTGATATTATGCTAATTCTGTGTAAATATCCTAGTTACTTATTCCTACGTGTTAAAAAGTTTGTTTGTCTGTCTGTCTGTTAGTGACAAACATAACTCGAAAAGTCACCGACGGATTTGGATGAAATTTTCAGGAAATGTCCGCAATGGGACCAGGAACAAGCGATTACATTTTTGGCGCGATCTGTAGACGCTGCGCGCCGGCAGGGTGTATTTTGGAGGCACTGATCTGCCTTGGCGGAGGTCTGCGCTCTTCGAGTGCTTTTCTAGTTATCTTTACTTTTTCTGTCGTTTGTTTTCTCGAGTACTTGAAAATATCAGACCAAACATGGACATGATGATGATCTCCAATGTCTTTGTTTTGTCCACAAACCAAATATGATTCAGTTTTAATGATTGCTTTTGGTTTTTTGGAGCGAAACAAACCAGAAGAATAAGATCTTCCTTTCTTTCTCTGAATCATACCAATATTCCTATTCTCGTTCCAAGTTTGCATAAACAAACAAAACCTTTTTGGACCATAATTACAATTTCTGTGACTTGCAGACAAATTTACACAAACTAAGCAATGGTATTAGTTTAGTTTATGCACCAAACTATTAGTGAAATCTACAATAAATGTTCCTTTAATTCACTATGGATGTTTTTTTCTGTTTATTCCTTATCACATAGTATTATTGATTTTTGTTTTGTTTTTAATCTGTTTTTCTCTTGTCCAGGATACCGTGAATGCGCTGGCGAACGACTTGAACTACCCTGCTCTGAGGAAAAACAAAAACATCGAAGCCTTCCTGAGCCGATGTAAGTACTTATACTGTGTGTTTATGGGCATGTACATTTATATTTATATACCTATTTTGTTTGTTGTCACTTTTTAATTATAAAGAGATCAATGTCTATCTGTGTTGGCGTGAGCAATGATGACTCTCTTGTGACTTTTCCTTGTGGCAAAATCCATCATTTATTGATGGGAGCAAACTTTTCAAGGACGTCTCCTCGTTGTAAGAATCAGGGTTTTTATCTTTATTTAACAAATCGTGTAGAAGAGGAAGGATATTTTACCCAGAAAGCGTCTGCAAAAGGTCACATAAGAGATAATAAACTGAAAAAATGTGTGACTTTTGAACAGCGTAAGTGTACTTTTTGGTCTCCTGAACTTTTATTTTGAAACTACACAGATCAGACACAGTTCTGCTGTGTTCTGACCTGACATAGTCAGTGATCTCTCACACTGATTCAACATGGTTGCACTTTGACCTTTGCGTCACCATGGTATTTTCTGTGTTTGTGTGTGTGTCTTGTAGATGAAAAGGCCGTGTGTCAGCTGCGAGAGCTCCAGGTGAAGCTTGAAGACTTTGAGAAAGTGAAGTTGATCGGCAGAGGAGCGTACGGCGAAGTGAAGCTGGTGAGATCATCGTCTCTCTGTGGCGTCACCCCTCACCTTCTTTTCATGCATCAGCAGCAGTGTTTGTGAGCTTTAGAGGCCAAAACACCACGGATATAAACCACTAGAGGGAGCAACTATTATGTGAAAGTAAAAAAAGTTATATATTTCACATACAATTAGCGTCTTTCTCCACCAGTGGAAGCGACTGTGGCTTTGAAAGCACGGATTACAGTGAAGCGATATTGACTTTTATAATAAAATATCCAGTTTTTCCACTTGTTTGTCTTGTGTGCGCCGATGGAAGCTTGTGCCTGGTTTCTGCTGAGTGTCTTGCGGGTAGAACAAGCCTGGACAAGCTCAGCAGTGTGAAGTCTGGTGTGGGGGGGGGATCGCCGTGTGTTTGTGCTTGAAATCGTGTATAAGCATGTTTCTCTCTGGGTGTGTCCTATAATTATGGATTCCCTCGCTGCCTCTGTCTCATCCCTCTCTCATTTGTCACAGTGACATTCTCACACTCTCGTTCTTATTGTCCTTGTGGTCTTATCTTATTCACACACACCCCCTCCTCCCCCCTCTCATTCCCCCCCTTCTGCTGCAGGTCCGTCACAAGGCCTCGCACAAGGTTTACGCCATGAAGCAGCTCAGCAAGTTTGAGATGATCAAGCGCTCCGACTCGGCCTTCTTCTGGGAGGAGAGGCACATCATGGCGTTTTCCAACAGCCCCTGGGTGGTTCAGGTGTGCATTACAGTCTCATCCTGTTGTCATTTTTGCGTATAACGTATGCTATCTATCACACCCCAGTCTCCTCCTACTGCAGAGTTAAATAATCCTGCAATACATTTTACTTTTTATTTGACTTCTTTATTTCCCCTGTTCAGTATAACAAAACAAAACATTCACTGCAGCACTGAAAAAAACCTCAAATAAACAATCACATAAAGCCACAAAAAACTGTACATAACTTTAAGGAAAGAAATACAGATGATATATGTGAGCTTATAGACAGTTTAATGATATTTATATGAAATAATATTAGCTTTAAAGGAGAACAACAGTTTGCTACAATAACATAATTATAATAGGATTATATTTCTGTATGAAGAAGATTTGTATGAGAGGTGTAATTGCATCGTGAATTTTGCATAAAATATATGCAGAAAAATACCCAAAAAACTAATTATTATTATAGATGGTTATTATAGATGTGTTGTGTAGAATATGGTCTGGAGCATTAAATATACAATAATGATGAAAAAAGTAACTGAAATTTAGTGTAAACGCTGGACAAAAACACACTTCGCAGCATTGAGCATGAATTATAATAATAATAATAATAATGTACTTTATTTGTATAGCACCTTCCATACAAGATCTGTAGCTCAAAGTGCTTCAAAATAAAAGGAAAATAAAATGTAAAAAGCAAATAAAACAACACAGGGTGGAATGAAAAGTAAAAAAAGTAAAAACCCTGTTTTAACTTTGAAATAAAAGATGCAAATAATACAGTAAAAATACAACACTGCGTGGAATAAATTATGTCCTTAAAGAGCTGATGTTTAAAGGTGCATTATGTAATAAATCTAAAGCAACTGGCCATAAAATCCTCCTAATATGTCACAGAGACTCAGGAATAATGTTCATATTACAAACTGAACTCACCAACAACAACAGTACAGACAAAATATTTGCATTAAAAGAAATATTTTGCAGACTGCAAATCCTGTTTTGGCATGTGGCGCCACCTACCGCCGTCTACCAATCACTGCAGTCAGTAGAGTCTCAGCTGCCGAGCAACCACGGGTTGCCAGTTACGTCAGAAAACTAAACCTAAAAGACCTCGGTATTTTGAATTTGAATGTAGTAACCGTTTTTGGCCACATTCTTACATATGGCACCTTTAACATAGATTATAATCCAGCTATTTAATATCAAATTTCTAAAAGATAAAAGGTAGGCACCCAAAATCCTAAATGTAGATCTGCTGAGTCATGTTTGGGCTGTTTATTTCTTCTTTATTCGGGAGAAAAATATTTGTTGCACAGTTTAAGAAGTATGTCTTTGAAATGACTCAGCACAAAATGTGTTTATTAACAGCTTCATACGTAATGAATGGTCTAAAATGACTGTATCAGACTATTGTCGGCATCGGTAGATAATCCATACAATAACTTCCAGGTTTATCCAATAAATATATTGCAATTCATGACTGGACTTAATGCATAAAGCTCTAAACTCTCATCCCACATAAATATCTACTAAAATAAAGTCTTAATCTTTGCTAAAGACAGATGCACGGTGTCATAAATCAAAAATATTCCCACTTATGAAGGTGCGCCCTGGTTTCATAATGCTGTCACAGAGTTGGAGATAAACATCTTGGACTCAGTTTGAACACAGATCGTGCACAGATAACTCACGCACACACTCACCTTGCAGTTAAATCTCATGTTGTTTTTGTTGTCTCCTCCCAGCTGTGCTGTGCCTTCCAAGACGACCGTCACCTCTACATGGTGATGGAGTTCATGCCCGGCGGCGACCTGGTCACGCTCACCATGAACTACGACATGCCCGAGAAGTGGGCTCGCTTTTACACGGCCGAGGTGGTGATGGCCCTGGACACCATCCACTCCATGGGCTTCATCCACCGCGACGTCAAGCCCGACAACATGCTGCTGGACCAACACGGACACCTCAAACTGGCCGACTTCGGCACGTGCATGAAGATGGACTCGGTAGGAGAAACGAACAGCGACTCCTTGATTTGAGTTTTTGTTCCTGGTTCTAGAGCACCACCCAGTGTTCAAACCCGTGAAGTGAAAGCCCCCCCACTGTCGCTCTCTTGCATCAGGTTGTTTTTTAAAAATGTGCTAAACTACCAATCAACATTCTGCTCTCGAGCCAAGGAAGTGTTTTTCCACCTTTTTTTGTTTGTACCACAGCAGTTTGAAAATAGCACTTCCAAACATTTGGTCTCTGGGTGGAGGAAAACTGTCCAGTAGACAATGTTTTGTCTCTTTGAGACACTTTATACAGGAAAGGTTAGGAAAGAAGGAGTTTTATATAAAAGTCACAACAATAAAGTGCACCACAGTGTGTTTTATTGTTGTTGCTTTTAGCTTTTAGCCGTTTTATACTCGCAAGAAATGTTATTTTACTCTTTTACACTATCCTTCAAAAGTTTGGGGTCAACTCTACAATTTTTTTGGGTGTTTTCCATTAAAAGTCACACTTTTATTTCTCGAAAGAGTTGCAAAATGAATAGAAAATATAGTCAAGACGTTGACAAGACTAGAAATAATAACTTTGCTTTCGTCAAAGAAGCAGCAAAACTGTTTTCAGGTGTGCTAGCATGTGCTCACAGCTATGCTAGCTTTTCAGCTTTGCTAATCATCCAATAGCCTCCTAACGCGATTAGCAAACACAATGTACCATTAGAACACTGGAAATGGGCCTCTATCCACCTACAGTATGTACATATTCCATTATAAATCGGATATTTGCAGCTAGAATAGTCGTTTACCACATTAACAATGTATAGAGTGTGTTTCTGATTCATTTAATGTTATATTCGTTGAGAAAAAGTGCTTTTCCTTCAAAAATAAGCACATTTCTAAGTGACCAAAACACTTTTGAACGGTAGTGTATATCCACTGTCTTTTCTACTTTATTTTAGTAGTATATCATGTGTATTTTTGTGTCTTATTGCAGACAGGAATGGTTCACTGTGACACAGCCGTCGGCACGCCAGATTACATCTCCCCAGAGGTGCTGCAGTCTCAGGGCGGCGATGGTTACTACGGCCGGGAATGCGACTGGTGGTCTGTGGGTGTATTTATCTATGAGTTATTTGTTGGTAAGTGAACCTTAATTCATGTTTACCACACTATTATATTATCTAGAATGCTGTAAAGCGTGACTCGTGTGCATCTTAAGGTGAAACTCCCTTCTACGCCGAGTCTTTGGTGGGAACCTACGGCAAGATCATGAACCACAAGAACTCCCTGGTCTTCCCCGACGACGTGGAGATGTCTCAGGACGCCCGAAACCTCACCTGTGCCTTCCTCACTGACAGGTCTGCGCTTTTTCCTTCTTCTTCTTTTTTTTTTTTTTAAAATCGCAAAATAAAAGCCAACAATTGTGGGTTTGTTTCCTCAAACGCAGGAATTTCAAGCATTTCACAGTTTTCGGCTAGAATAGAAGAACCGCGCTTTGGTCGCCGTTGTCTTTATAGCTAAACCGTACAGTTATAATTTAACTTGAACCAATTTGGCGTAATGACATTTCAAAGAAATGCAGATTAAACACATTTTTAAGTGCTTGTGTGAGTCAAAAATAAACTGCAGTGCCTCGTTCTTTAGTTCATACATCGTGCTATATTGTAAAAGTAGAGGTGTTTTATCTTCAAACTCTTAAAGGTAATTTTTTACATGATTGGGTGTAGGAATGTGGGTCACATTCTGGCCCAAGTCCCTGGAAGAAACTACTTCCTGTTTACATTGGTAGCCCCTCCTCCTCACACTCAAACACAGGCCACCCTTCTGCTTCAGTACAGAGCAGCCTTTGACTGCGTTGCTCACCGCTCATCCACCGTCTTACGCACTATTCTTAACGCCACATCGTGCCCCCGTCACTTTCACTCCTCCTCGTCATAATAACTTTCCTTCACTACTTTCCTCGTATGTTTTTCATCACTTTCCTCCCGTTCTTGTTGCCACTTTCCATTTCTCCATCCTTCCATTTCATTTCGTCTGCTGCTGTAACTCTTCTCCTTTGGGACTCAGCCTGGCTGAGTTGCATATCCAAGGTTTTTTTCTTGTTTTCTTTTTTTTTTGGTTGTTTGGTTGGTGGGGGTTTAAAAACACTCCTTTTCTCTCTCTCTCTCTCTCTCTCTGTCCTCCTCTTGGCTGAATGTGGAATGTCCCACACGTGGCAAGAGCCCTAAAGTGCCGCGCCCCTCCAGCCGTGGACCCAGTGGTGGAGGCGAGAAAGAGAAAGAAAGTGTGTCTTGAGTAGAGAAAGAAAAAGTAAAAGAGAGCAGAGGCAGCAGACGTAGGGGAAGGCAGGCAGTCAGATTTGGTGATGATGCCTCCTGGATCGAAATAATGACATGATTAGAGGAGGGTTTTTTTTAAGGCGTATCCAGTGTCCACTCGTGGTCGCTCAGTGTGGTCAGTGCGCTGTGTTTTGGGGGGATGACAGTGGGTGGAGAGGGTGGAGCGGCGGGGTTGTGTGTGTGTGTGTGTTGTGTTTTTGGCACGAGGAGTTCACCTCACAGTCTTTTTCTTGTGCTTCTGTGTGCAGGACGGTCCGCTTAGGCCGCAGCGGAGTGCAGGAGATCAAGTGTCATCCCTTCTTCAAGAACGACCAGTGGACCTTTGACAACATCCGAGAGAGTGAGTGTGTGTCCGTTTCTCTTTCCACGCTGCAGGTAGACTTTAAAAAAAAAAAAAAAAAAGTCCTTCTCTGGTAATGCGACTTCATCTTTTCTGCTTCTTATCACCGTCGGCTCCATTCCTCTGCAGATCTGTTTCATTTCAGCTTTGTTTTTCCATGCCTCCTGAGCCATGAAGGCTCCATATATGGTGCACATGCTCTCCGTGATGATGTCTATCTGCAGTGCATGAGTGGATGCTGCAACAAGAGAACGTGATCCATGAACTGTTGTAGATGAAGTATACTATAGTTAAATATGTCAATTTAGCTGCAATCAAAAACCGTAATTGTGATATTCATAATAGCTGCAAGTGTCAAATGGTCTTGTAGGATAAATGAGATTATGAAAGCAAAATTATAAATTGTACTATTGAATAATAAAGGCTGTCTAATTATAGAGTATGGATAGAAAAGAGAAACCATAGCAACAGGTATAAGAAATTAAAGATGACACGTGTGAAGTTATTTGGGTGAAATTAAGCCAAAACTGGAATATATTCATTATGTTTACAGTTAAATGTGTTGCTTTAAATCATTATAGCCCCTTATATACATCATATCTCAGATCAGACGTCTAGGTAGGAAGGAAAGATGAAGGAAAAAGGATAAAACATAGGGAGAGAGAGTGCTCTCGGCTCACAAACAGGACCTCTGTCTGTGCATAATTGCACACAGGCTCTGTTTTCTGTTGCCGCTCTGTCTCTTTCACCTGGCTCTGATTAAAACAACACACACACACACACATGATCGTCTGATCAGAGCTTGGCAGCCTCTGCAACACAAAACCACCACCAGTGCCACCGCTGTGCACGATGTCCACACACACACACACACACACAGATGCTCAAAACAGGATGCTCTTCCCATGCTGGCGTCCCCACATCCATGCATGTGTGCGTCCCATTTTTCATCTCTGCAGTGACATTACTGCGAAACAGGAAGTCAGCCTTAATACATATATAACGCTCATTAAGTGATGGGATTGTTGAGGATGGGATGGGAAGAAGCAGCAGAAGAAGCAGCAGCAGCGCCCCCCCCATAGCGGTGGGCGGGGCAGGGCAGTGCGGCCTGCGCGGATCGCTTTAATGAGAGAGGGGGCGCCCCACTTTCGGAGGCTCGCTCCCGCTCTTTCACTCTCACTGTGGCCACGGCTGCCTGTCATTAGCCGCCCGCTTATCAGAGAGCATGCTGGGAAGCCGTGCCACAAGGGGCCTCCGCGGAGCGCTCTGTGTCTCTCTGTCTCACCGCATTTTTCTTCTTCTTTTCCTTTTTTTTTAAATTCCCTCCCTCATTTGAATGTTCGCCGCCATGTTTCGAGTCACATTTTGTCACCGAGCGACCGCCGTAATAAGCTCTTTGCTCAGATCCAGAATGGCACTGGCTGCTTGGTTTTTTTTTGCGTAATTAGGACGTATTTATAGGAGACGAGGGACGTTTTTATCCGATTGGCCCGTCGACACATTCTTTAGCAGGACTTTAAAAAGTGCGTAAAAGGAAGCGGTCTCTCTCTCTCCTCTGGCCTCGTTTCTTTCTTTTTGAAAGGAACTGTGTTTTGGGGCACAATGCGAGCTCTGTGCGGGGAAAAGGAGTGGCGTTAGCCTCACGCCAACCTGCAGGCACCTCCAGAGGTTGGTTTAAAAAAAAAAAGAGAAAGAAAAAAGTACACACAGGAACATTAGTGGATGAAAAATTGATATTCACTGTTAATGGTTTAACCCTAAATACCTTCAGCACAGGTTACACAAAATGTCATCTCTCTCTTTCCTCCTCCTCCTCCTCTTCCTCCTCCTCCACTTTCACTCCATGACTCTCTCTCTCTTCTCCTTCTGTCTTCCAGCTGTGGCTCCAGTTGTGCCCGAGCTGAGCAGCGACATAGACACCACCAACTTTGACGACATCGAGGAGGATAAAGGCAATGCGGAGACCTTTCCTGCGCCCAAAGCCTTTGTGGGCAACCAGCTGCCGTTCATTGGCTTCACGTTCTTCAAGGAGGACCAGTGAGTTATTTAGTCTTGTCTTTATTAGCAGTATTTTTGGATCTTAGCTTTACCAGGGGCCTCTAGACTCAGGAAAATGAGTTAAAGGACAGCGTTTGTGCCTTTAAATCCAACACCACGTCACATCCGTACCTTTAATACAGCCGTGCAGCAGCCAGTCACACACACACACACACTGTGTCCCTGTGTTGAGTTCCACACTGCTGCCTTGTTCTGACAGGCTTCGAAGTTTCTAAGATGAGGGGAAAAAAAAAAGATCAGGATTCAGGATCTTTATATAGTGCTTCAGTCATCAGTGTTTTAACCTACAGGGGTGAGTTTACTCTCCAGGTTTAGACTAAATCCAGCTAAAGATGAATACATTATGGGGCTAGATGATCAAAAGTTTGCCCCGCAGGCTTCCTTTTTGGATTTTTACACATGCTGCATCTTTCCCGTACTAATTTAGGAATTAAGCTTTTTTTTAATAAAGCAGCTTTCATTTTCTGCCAATTTTCTGTATTTCTGTTCATAAAGGATACAAGCGGTTGTTAAAAAATGGCCTCAGATTCTGCAGTAATGTGGGGATATTCACAGATAGTTTACACAACTGGATGCAAAAGAAGAAGACCTTAAAGATCTTCTAGGTTGTGATCTGCAGAGAGGAGCTCATGTTTTTTAGTTGCTTCATAAATTGTATTGAAGCATAGGTCAAGTCTTTTCAAGTCTTTCCATTATGGCTGCAGCTATCGAATATTTTTGTAATCAAGTATTCGACCATTTATTTTTCAATGAAACAAGGACTCAAAACTATTATTATGATTTATTTATTTTTAAATCAGATTAATTAAGGAATAATCAGTAGAATACTCATTACAAAAATATTCAATAGCTGTAGCCCTAGTAAGCTACATTAAAGTACACTCTTAGAAATAAGGGTTCCAAAAGGGTTCTTCTACAAGGGCTGAGGTTCTACCTGGAACCATTTGCTTCTGAAAAACCCTTTCTGAGGAAAAGGGTTTTTCAGAAGCAAATTTTTCAAGGGTTCTTGGTAACACTAATGGTTCCAGTAAGAAACATTTTGATCCAGAGAACCCTTTAAAACCCCTTTCCTGAATAAAGGGTTTTAAAAGGGTTCTTTGGTGGAACCCTCCAAAAGGGTTCCAGGTGGAACCTTTATAAAAAGGTTCTACCTGAAGCCAAAAAGGGTTCTCCGATGAGGACATGCCAAAGAACCTTATATGGTTCTACCTAGCACTTGTATTTCTAAGGGTGTAGCCAACATCAATGTTTACGTTAGCGTGTGACGTAAGCGTTAGCAACTGGATGCTATCGGCTCAGATGGTGAATGAATACATAACCATGTGCTTAGTAAGGGCAAAAAAAGGACAAAATATTGGCTTTTGAGATATGATTATCAACATCATGGTGGCTCTTATCAGAGGAACAAATGATGGTGGACAGTAGTGACTTCTCAAAATCCTGCTCTTTACCTTTTATAAGTGTTTGTTTATTCTTTATTGGGACTAATATTTTAAAAAATATATAATTTTATTATTGTCCCTCAAAATGCCAGTTTTACTGTGATCATGAGCCTTGTGCTGTATTTCCTGTCATATCTTATCAAGAAGGAAAGATTCAGAATGTTTGCTTCATGTGTTGGGATGCTTTTTATTTTCTTATATTTGTCTAAATCTAAACCTCAGATGTAAACACCACATATCTCCTCATGTCCTCTCTCTTCTCAGGCTGCTGAAAGGAAGCAACAGCGTCTCCACGGAGGACATCGAGAACTACAAAGAGAACTGTGAGGATAAAGAGTCCTGCAGTAAGAAAGAGGTGGGCGTCTTTGTGTGAGTAAAAGTCAAGATATACGGTGATTCTTATTTGATTTTTTTTTGTCTTCTTTTTGTGTGAGCAGCTTAAGAAAAAGCTGTGTCAGCTGGAGGAGGATCTCGACCATGAGATGCAGGCCAAAGATGAGCTGGAGCACAAGTTCAAGTAAGCACACACACACACAGTGTCACTGTTAACTACACAATAATGTTCTGCTGACTTTATTGTCCTTATAAAGCACCCAAACTCTGGGTTTAACCCTTTAACACCTCAAAATGTCTGTCTGGACTTTTATTTTTTTGCTTATTTTAACCAGAAAAAGGCCAGAAAATGTTAATTTTTCCCAGAACAACATTCAATATCTGTCTGTTATTTACAATGTAAAATAGTTTATTTTGAAGAAAAAACACTGCAGTTGTACACCAACAACAGATTTTGTGTGTTAAACTTGAAATTTGAACCCTTTAACACATATTTAAAGTCCCAATGTTCAAAAAAACGGACCCTATATACAAGTGTTTTTCCAACTCTCTCCTCTCTGGCGGCAAAGATGCTGTTCAGTATTCAATAATATTGTGTATTTCAATTTCACTATCATGTGCAATATATATATATATATGTATGTGTGTATGAGTGTATATATATATATATATCGGTGTATATATATATATATATATGTAATGTATGTGTATATGTGTATATATATACATATATGTATATATACATATATATGTGTATGTATATGTATACATATGTGTATGTGTAGGTACATATGTATATATATGTATATATATGTGTATATAAATATATATATATATATATATATGTATATATATGTGTATATAAATATATATATATATATATATACACATATGTGTATATGTAATATGTGTGTGTGTATATATATACACATATATATATACACATTTAAATACATATATGTACACATATATGTATATTACATCATGTCATTCCCTTTGCACCACTATTTTGACACTTTAGTTGACACTTAATTTATATTTCACTTTTGATGTTCCTTTTGCAATCTTATCTTATTTTGTTATTTTTGTACTTTGTTATTATTATTGCAATATTGTAATGCAATTTTGGAGCAACCTGGAACAAGAATTTCCTTAGGGATTAATAAAGTTATGTCTTATCTTATCTTATCCTTAACCTAATATCTCCTGTAAAAAAATTCATTTCATTCATTTAAATGAATGAATGCACCTTTTGTGTCATTGTTAATGTCACTGAAAACAGAAACATCCACAGTGAAAGGTGACTTCCACTGTGCTGCATCAGTAAAACAATAATTTGACAAAAGCCCATTCATCATGTTCGGTTTTTGAAATTGAGTGTGTGCACATTTTGAGTAAATGTTATTTTAAATTTGCATATAAATGAAACCGAAGCCAAAGCATGATCGTGAACGCAGAAGAGTCCTCTGAATTCAGAGAACTAGGGGTGTAAATTTGAGTCTGTAATGAAACTGTTCTCTTTTTTTTTTTTTTTTTCCTCCGCAGAAATGCAAGCAACCGTTTAGACAAACTGGTCAAAGACTTGGATAAGGAGGTGAGCATTAAAGCGGAGCGAACGGAATTAAATGCGTTTCATTCATCCGGGCGAGCAGAAATGATAAATCACGTCTGGTTTCATTCTCCTCACGTTGCCTTAGATGAACAGCCGGCAGAGAGTCGAGGCCTCGCTCAGGCAGCTGGAGAGAGAGCGAGCGCTGCTGCAGCACCAGAGCGCAGAGAACCTGCGCAAGGTGGACATCGAAGCTGACAGGAAACGCAGCCTGGAGAATGAATGTAAGCACTGATATAGTGTACCTGCAATAGAGCTAATGTTTGCTTTTGAAGATTTAAAGTATAGAGACGACACGTTAGCTCAAGTGCAATTTGCATTGGCGTGATTACGTGATAGTTTGTGCCATCGGAACAATTCCAACTTTTTCTGAGAAATTGCACGTTAGAAGTCAACGTGGGGGTTATTACGGTAATTTCTCTCGCGCTGTTGCAGGAAGCTGGCGAATCAGCGTCTTTGTCGCCAGAGAGGAGAGAGTTGGAAAAAAACGCCTGTACATAGTTTCCATTCCAAGAATTCAACATAAAATGTACAATTGTGCAAGAAAATAGTGCAATAAATGAAAGAATGTCCCATAAGATCAGTTGCAATGGCTTAAAGGAGAGACTAATCTCATGAAGAGACATTGTGCATTTGTGCAAATGAAGCAGAGTCAGTTGAGTTTATTCAGTTTTTGGACATTGGGACAAAAATTCTAACAAATTTTATTTATATGTTTTATACTGTTCAAATATTCATGTACAACTGCAGTGTTTTTCTTGATAGAAACCTCATTTTAAACTGTTAATACACTATTTTCACTGCCAGATTTTGAAAGTTATTCTGGAAAAATTAGCAAAAGCGCATTTTCTGCGCAAATAAAAAAAAAAAGCTCAAAAAAAGAGTCCAGATGGACATTTTGAGGCTGAGGTGTTAAAGGTTTAAGTGTTAATATATGTCAATGTGTGTGTGACTCATGATACTTCAGGGGTGACTGAATGTGCTGTACCAGAATGCTGATTTTATTTCTTTTTATTTCTATATCAGTGAACAACCTGAGGGACCAGCTTGAAGATCTTAGGAAGAAGAACCAGAATTCCCAGATTTCCAGCGAGAAGAACATCCAGCTGCAGAAACAGGTGACTGGAAGCTTCAAGGAGCTTTTTGTCTTTCTTGTGCCGATCATTATTTCTGTGTCACAGTCTTTAATCATTCATGTTCAGTGTGGCTGCTGTTTTTATTATTCTTTTTTTCCCTCTTCCCTCATTAACTTGTCTTTAATGTTGACCCAGTTTTTCCTTCACATCTCTTTCTCGTCCGCAGCTCGAGGAGACCAACGCCGTTCTCCAGGCCGAGCAGGAGGCGGCGGCGCGGCTGAAGAGGAGTCAAGAGGAGGTGCAAAGGCAGGCGTCGAGTCTGGAGGCCGGCCTCAGGGAGATGCAGGAGAAGTGCGGCCAGTTGGAAAACGGCAAGATGGAGCTGGAGAAGCAGCTGATGGGCCTGCGGGCCGAGCTGGACCAGGAGAGGAGAGACGGCAACGTCAAGACGGAAACTATTACCGACCTGCAGGGTGAGACGAGATCCGTGTCTGTTATGACAACAGTTGTTCTTGTGGGAGAAGAGGAAAGAAAACACTGTTGTGCATTATTTTTACACACATTACTTTTTTCTTTTTTTTTAACTTTTCAGCACTCAGTTATAGCCACAGTGGGCGATGTAATAAAACTATTATATCTAAAGCCACAGTCGTCGCAAAATATAAAACTCTGATTTAGGTTGAGGTAAAAAAATACAATACGTCTTGAGCTCAGCGTGTGACCCTGGAGGTAATAATGACAGATTGATTGTTGAGCGTTATTTGCAGCAGGTCAATTTACAGCAGCACATTAAACATAATGATGTGTTTTATGTGTTTTGGGATAATGGGGGCTCCCAAGTCTCTGGACCCATTATTTTGTGGGCTGGAGCCAGAAGTTTGGGAAACTTTTGCAAGTAGTTAAGTTCTATATATATGTATATGTATGTATATGTATATATATATATGTGTATATGTATGTATGTATATGTATATATATATATATGTGTATATGTATGTATATTTATATATATATATATATATATATATATATATATATATATATACGTATGTGTATGTATATTTATATATATATATATATGTATGTATATTTATTTATATATATATATATATATGTGTATATATATGTATGCATATATATGTATGTATATATGTATGTATATATTTATATATATGTATGTATATATATATATGTATGTATATATATATATATATATGTGTGTATGTATATATATGTGTGTATGTATGTATATATATGTGTATGTATGTATATATATATGTGTATGTATGTATATATATATATGTGTATGTATGTATTTGTATATATATATATATGTGTGTATATGTATATATGTATATGTATGTATATGTGTATATGTATGTATATATATGTATATGTGTATATGTATGTATATATATGTATATGTATATGTGTATGTATATATATGTATATGTATATATGTATGTATATATATGTATATATATATATATATATATATGTATATATGTATATATATTTTTATATATATATTTATACGGCTTCATATAAAACGTGTATGACTGAATGGCAAAACTGTAGTGTAAAGCAGCTTTGAGTGGATATCCAGGCTAGAAAAGTGCTATATAAATACATTTAAATGAAGTAAACACAGAAAATACAGATTCACTTCAATAACAACCTTTATTTTTAAACGTAATTCAAGCTTGAATGTGTCTATTAAAGTGTTAAAAGCTTAAGGTTAATTCACTGCAGTGGCTGCAGATAATGAAACCAAGCTCACAGTCACTGCAGTAAACATCTCCTCCGAAGCAGAACCAGAAAGAAAAAAAGAAAAAGAAGCATTACACAACTCTGAGCCCGAGGCCGGACAGGGTATTAGATGTGAATCAGTTTCTTTGGACCAGGCCCCGGGAAATATCTGATCATAGGTGGAAACATCTGTTCAAACGGCGGAGAGCGAGAGGCTATAAAAGCTAAAAAGGTGGAGCAGAGCCAGCGTTTGTGAGTCGCTGTTAGGAAACTTTAACGTGGTCCACGAAGGGAGGTCAGAGGGGAAGCAGCGAAACAACGGCGCTGCCTGTTTGCTGCGATGCCTCACGTGTGTGTGTTTTTTTTCTCTCTCCACATGGGTGGAGTTACTCAAAGGGGAAAATAAACATGTAGTGAAATGTTTTCATGTATTTGATGGCAGCTCTGTGTCAAGTCACACATGAAAGAATGTCTCTGAAGCTTCGTTCAGGTGCATTTTCATCACATTTTCTCTCTATTTTTGTCTCATATGCTTAATTTGTCTTCTTTATTCTGTTTCCCCAGGTCGTATCTCTTGTCTGGAAGAAGACATGAAAGAGTTGAAGTCGTCCATATCCCGGGTGAAGTCTGAGAAGAAGCAGCTACAGCAGAAACTCAACGACCTCGACAAGGTTGGTTGTCGCCTCTAATCCGTAATTTCCACTTGTGAAAGTTAGAGTTGGCTCGGCGACGTGTTCTCCCCTAGAAAAGAAATTGGACATTTCTAGCTCGCGTGTTGTGCATTTTCCTCTCGCCGCTGCCATATAGTAAGTTCTGTGAATATCAACGAGGATTGTACTGTATGTGTCCAACTCTGTAGGAAAAGAGCAACCAGGAGATCGACCTGACGTTCAAGATGAAGTCGCTGCAGCAGACTCTGGAGCAGGAGGAGGCCGAGCACAAAACCACCAAAGCCAAGCTCACTGATAAGGACACGATCTACGAGTCCATCGAGGAGGCGAAGTCTGAGGCTTTGAAAGGTGAGTGAGAGGAGGCGGTGTTTGGATATGACGGAAGAGTGGATTACAGCATCAGTAAAATGATTGGTAGTTTAAATTGTTACATTTCAGTACAAAACGTAAGGGATACGTCTCCTCCTGCTCCGATTGGCCCGAGCTTTGACTAAATTTACAAAAGAAAATATGACTCCGAATGACCTCATCTCACGCTAATGCTGGGTTTCATTGAAGGCTGTGTTTCAGGATGGGTGTTGCCAGAGCAGGTTTACAGGAAGTAGGTTGGTTGGGAAGTAATTCATTGGCTCAGACATTCACTTTAACCCTTTACCAAACATCCAAAATCACGTTACCGTACGTTACCAGATCTTAGATCTTAGAAGCATGTGGATGTCGCGCAGCCAATCAGCAGAGATCCAGCTACGTCACGAGAACGCGTTAGTGTGGCCAAAACTTCAGTGCAGTTCCCCAAGGCAAAAAGGCCTGGTCTTACAATGACAATAGCGTAAAAACTACTGATGGTAAATTGATGGAATCAATCAGGTGTGTTGGAGCAGGGAAACATCTAAAACATGGAGGACCGGGGTCCCCTCGAGGATCAGGATTTGCGGGCAAGGAAGAATATATGGAACCTTCATGGACTTTTTGAAAAAAGTAACAAAAGGATAAAAAACAATTTTTTTTATATATCCTCTAATAACACTCTACTCTCAAGTTGAACTTTTGAATTTCCAAGTATTTCAGTGAGTGAGAGGGGTTAAATCATGCATCACTGTGTCTTGAGTTCAATCGTTCTCATCCACTCGTACATACTGTAGCAGACCATGGAGTCTCTTGATAATATAATAATAATAACGAGTGCTGCTTGGGCTGTTTTTAACCCACCGTGAGTAGTTACTACTACTCTTTTTTTCTTTAATTAAAATGTCAAACAATGACAATCAATAAATAAAAGGGAGAAGGAAGTTTCATCAACCATGAAAGTCAGTGAAAATGTGGAACCGGAATGAAAAATATCGATGGATTGCACCTCAGAGAGCAGGTTTTGACAGAGAGCTATAACAGACCGGCTGTGCTCTGATTGTCCGTCCTCTACACCATATTTATCAGGCCAAAAAAAATAGTTTTACCAGTATATCGTGGTCTCCGGTGCGGCGTAGATCAGCCTCTCTGATGGTTCATTCTCTTTGGTTCCAGAGGTGGAGTCCACGCTGCAGGAGGAGCGCAGCGCGAAGCTGCAGGTGGAGAGCAGACTGCTGGAGCTGGAGAAGGATTACTCCCTGCTGGACTGCGACTACAAGCAGGTGCAGCACAAGCTGGACGCTCTGCAGGCGCACAAGGAGAGGCTCTCTGAAGAGGTGTGCTTAGAACTCTACCTGTAACTATGAATTGACAAAAGAAAGAGCTCAGAATGAAGCCTGTGTTTGAGGACGGGTGTGGTCCGAGTGAGTTCACAGGAAGTAGACGCAGATCTTTAAACTCTGGCCAACACTCACATTTAAATCCTGCATCACTGTGTCATTATTTCATGTTGTTCTTGTCCACCGAGACATTGTAACTGGAACACAGCAGGCAGCCGTGAAGTCTCTTTATAATACAGTGTTTTTAACCCATTTTTAATTAAACGATGTCAATAACACATTCCATTTGGTCGTATACTGCAAAAACTTTTTTCTAACTTCTAGTCAAAATATCTCATTGGAGATCACAAAATCACCTCGAGTAAGATTTAAGTGAGATAAAGGAGCTTGTTTTTTTGAGATCTTGAATATCTTGTTAAGTGGAACAGTCTTGAAAACATCTTGTTTTGAGTCGTTTCTCAGATGAAACAAGCGTTTTTTTGACATTTTTTAAGCTGCTAGGTTATTTGTAAAAGATACGTTTCCATCAAACTATGTCCATGTGGTATGTAAAAAAAAAAAAAAAAAAGACAGACAGACAAAGGAATGCTAAATTCAAGACATTTTGTCTGACAAGTTTCTAATCTAAAAAAGTAGGTGGTGGACTAAAAATTAGTTAAATACAATAAATTGCTGATTGCTAATGCTAATTTCGAGGAGAAAATACTATTTTTGAGTATCGCAAGCATATGAGACACTGAACATCACAATACTAGTAAAATATAGCTAAAAAATAGTTCCCCAAGCTAATTTCAATATCACTGTTATCCTTTAAGGCTTAAATATAATGTCCTATTTCAAGAAATCTGACCAAGATAAATTTCACTTGCTTATTGCAAGCAAAAATGTCTTGTATTAATCTTTTTTATATCATATAAACAAAAAGGAAAAAAAAAAGTCCAGCTATTCTCATGTCCTGCTCTCTTTCAGCCGCTAAATAATCCATCCGTTTGTTGTTTTTGCGACAATGAAGTTATTGCGACAATGACGTTCTTTTATGCTAACACGTTAGCATAAATGTTAGCAGACTTAATCGTCCGTTAGCAAAGAGTACGCTAACGAGTCCACTTGCATAGCAGAAGTGAGATCTGTGTTGGTCTCTGTCTTTGTTAAGAAGTACAGCCACGATTTAGTTCTTCTGCGTTTTTTCCTTGTACATTCAATCAGCTGCATATTAAGTTTTCATTTTGAAAATAAAAAAAATCTTTGTTTACTCGGTTTGCGCTGGGCCGACTTGTTCACTCTTTTGCCGTGGTGGGCCACATGTTTGGAGTGGCCTTTTTTCCAGCGTACAGAGAGTAATCAAGGTGTCTAACTTTATATCGAGAGTAACGGTTCATTCCCTTGTGTGTGTGTGTTTGTGCAGGTGAAGAACCTGAGTTTACGTCTGGAGCAGGAGATTCACAAACGCAGCCTGAGCCAGAGCGAGCTGAAGATGCAGAACCAGCAGGTGTCGGTGCTCCGCTCCTCCGAGAAGCAGCTCAAACAGGAGGTCAACCATCTGCTGGACATCAAGCAGATCCTGGAGAAACAGAACCAGGAGCAGCGCAGGTCAGACATTACACACACACACACACAAACACACCCAGGAAGGTGTTTTTTTTTCTGCTGAATCATATTCATTATGTTTGATTTGTGCAAAGTGCTTTGGCTCGGGCTGTGTGTGCTCGCTGCCTCAGAGAGCGATGACTGACGGGTTTCTGGCGTCGTTTCAGGGAGAAGCAGGAGGCTGACAGCCAGCTGAAGGAACTAAAGGACCAACTGGAAGCAGAGCAATATTTCACAGTAATTTTTTTTTTACTCTTTGTTTTTTTCCCAAGAATTATGTCTGCAGCATAAAAAGAGATATTTAACCGACTGAATGTGTCACCCCCCTCCCTCCCTCCCTCCTTTGTCAAGACTCTGTACAAGACACAGATACGAGAGCTGAAGGAGGATTGTGATGAGAGGAATAAGATGTTCAAACAGGCGCAGCAGCGACTGGCACAATATGAGGAGGAGAGGTAACTGTGATTGTTCGTTTTTAGGGCTGGGAATCTTTTACTATCTCACGATTCAATTCCAATTTTTGGAGCAATGATTCGATTCATAATCGATTTTCAATTCAAAACGATTCGATTCATATTGATTTCTGAGACATTAAAGGGTCTTTCTCCAGATTTATTCAGTTTTAAACATTTATCAATGCTTAGATGGAATTGTTGTAACTGTTGCATAAAAGCAATATCACATAATTGCATAAGTAACAAAAATTAAAGTGTCTCTTTATAAAAATTCTGCGATTCAATCGTAGCAAATGGGAATCACGCTTCTTATGTCACGCCCCTATTAGTTTTGCTTTCACTTCCTGTCTAAATCCACTCTGGAAAACACTGAAAATGATCTGTATTGTACAGAAGTCGTAAAAAAGCAAGGTAACGTTGCGTTAACGTTGACGCGATTTAATCCAACTTGGATAAAATCACCTGTTAATGATGGGCATGTTAACGGTGGTTAACACATGGCGTGTTTCCATGACCCCTGACCGGAAAAAGAAGCATGTGACGTCATGTTTACGTGACTCCCGATTGTTAAAATTAGTCTCTAAAGTAACACTAAACGTATTTGTAGCGCTGCTCTTTTCGTTTGATGAACAGACCGCTCCAGTTCCGACTGTAGGCGCGCTAACGGCGCTAAAGGAGCTAACTGGTAAACGGTGCCGCGTCGCGGGGATTATAGCATTTGCCGCTCACGTTATGCTGTTTTGTTGAGTCAAATGTCAGTGACAGAGAGGAACAAGTCCTTGTTTTATCAGTACTTGAAACAGGCTTCCCAGATTAACGCTGTTTGGCCCCTGTGGACTCATCCCACTGCCAAAACTACAGACTATGACCTTTCACTGCACAGGAGAAGTTGAAGCAGATTAGCATCATTCCCAGATGCTGCTGCCAACACAGTTTGACTCACGCTCCACTTTGCTGTGATGGCATTCAGCTCATAAAACGGTGATATATGTCCAACAGAGTATGGGAGGTCAGGTTCTGATTGGCATTAAGGTCAGCGGGGATTTCTGTTTCACCCTCCACTCTAATGAGACGATAAAACTCCGACATCCTTTTCCGTCCCTCCGCAGGGATTCCATGACGACGCAGCTGGAGGCCAGTTTGACCAAGGCCGACTCCGAGCAGCTGGCTCGCTCCATCGCCGAGGAGCAGTACTCGGACCTGGAGAAGGAGAAGATCATGAAGGAGCTGGAGATCAAGGACATGATGGCGCGACACAAGCTGGAGCTCGCCGACAAGGAGGCCACCATCAGCTCGGTGAGTCGGTTGTGTTTTTCCTGGCTACGTGATGGTACGCTCCAAATAATTCAGTGTTTCTTACTGGAAAGTCAACAGTACAGCCAAAATATTTGCATTAAAAAAAATATTTTGCGCACAGCAAATCATGTTTATATTTTGAAATCATGTTTTGGCATGTGGCGCCACCTACCGCCGTCTACCAATCATTGCAGTCAGTAGAGTCTCAGCTGCCAAGCAACCACGGGTTGCCAGTTACGTCAGAGCTACAATGGCGGAGAAAAAGATGAAAACGAAACCTCAAAGAACTCTGTATTTTGAATTTGAGTGTAGCAACTGTTTTTGGCCACATTCTTACATATGGCGCCTTTAAATCCAAAATGTATATTATTCTTTTTTTGTTAATTTTACTAGTAAGTGTAACCATAATTTACATAAAAGGAAATCATGGTTTGTTTGAAGAAGCTCTAAAACTAGCGATTAAGAACAATGAATTGGATATATGAATTAATGAATATCTGTATTTCCGTTAACATTCACATTAAAAGTAAACATAAAGTGAAATCATTTTTACAATCATGCTAATAACTGAAAAAGGAACAGGCTGAAATATTTCAATCTGTTGAATTATTTCACATTTCAAACATTTTTCGAACCCCAAAAGAGTTTTACGCCATTCCGTAACTTTACCGCCAAAACTGATGCGCGTCTGTATTTAATAATTATTTGTTCTCACTGTGCTAGATTCAAACATAAATAATGAATGACTCAGGAGAATCAAGTTTATTGGGACTTAATCTACTGAGATTAACAGCATTTGGATCCCCATAGAAGAAAAAGAAAGCACAGCTTGATGTGAATGTGGTGTCAAGCGAGATCATAAAGTGTGTCATTGCTGCTTTATTATTATTATTATTATTATTGTTGTTGTAGTTATATTTGCTACTTCCACTCTATTTTCTGACTCTGTTTACACTCTTTTTTTTTTTCTTTGGTTTCCACTTCCCTTGAGTGTAAATCTTTTGTTTTGTGCACAAAACGACGAGCTGAGGGAGAAACCAACCATATCATTACTTTTTGTTCGCATCTGCTCGGCTTGTGTGTGTCTTTGTGTGTATTTTTGTCTTTTTTCCTTTATGCTGTTGACAATTTATTGCCACTTAGTGTAAAAGACGAGAATACGAGAAGCCACTCGGGTCAAAAAAAAAAAAGCTCCACAGGGAACCTTTTTAAAGAGGTTGATTATGAAGTAGTTTACTGTCACTGGGCTCAAGGCCCCCAGATATACATTTCAACCTGTTAAAAAGTGAGTTGTTTTTGGGGGGGATGGACGAAATCAAGTTACAGAAATAAAGTCCTTGTCTTCTCCTCTTTCAGCTGGAAGAGTCCAACCGCACTTTGACGGTGGACGTGGCCAACCTGGCCAGTGAGAAAGAGGAGCTCAACAACCAGCTGAAAGACATGCAGCAGCGTGAGTGTCGCTTTGTGTTAATGAGCACAGCAGAAGGCAGATTTTGGACAGAAATGACATTTCATTAGGCGCAGGAAGACGTGTCGAAAAAAGCTGTCTAACATCTACGTGACTCATCAGGAGAAGGCTGTTAAGAGGGAAAAAAATAAATAAAAAGATCAGTGTCTATAAATCGGTGCCAACTCTCACATTAGAGTAAAAATGTACATTTCTGCCACTTTTTTTTACAGAGCTCCAGAAAGCCAAAGAAGAGGAGAAGCACATGAACTCTCTGAAACAGTCGTACGAGAAGCAGCTGCAGAATGAAAGGACACTAAAGATTCAGGTGTGTGTCTGGGGCGCAGGTCTAAAACTGCCTCTTTATTTTTTATTGTTACATCATTTCTTCTTTTAAGAATGATTTTCAGCCCTTTGTGAAGCATCAATGTCATGGCCGTCTCGCTCTCAGGCCATCAACAAACTGGCGGAGGTGATGAACCGCAGGCCGCCCGACGCGGTGCGCGGAGGCCACCGCAGCATGGACACCGAGGTGCACAGGAAGGAGAAGGAGAACAGGAAGCTGCAGCTGCAGCTGAGAGCCGAGAAGGAGAAGCTCAACAGCACCATCATTAAATACCAGAGGGAGATGACAGATATGCAGGCGGTCAGTACCAACCCACCCACACACTGTTTAAAAAACAACACACACATTTGAATACAAATGCACTCTGTGTTTCTGTTTTTTTTTATTTATTAAAATACAGATTATGTAGCGACGTGCAGAGAGAGATGCTCTCAGATACAGATTCTCTAATAATGCTGTGTTCAATGTAAAAGACCCAAAATGTCAGGGTGTTCTGAACCACGCTACCAATGAAAACCAGATTAAATCGTTTACTAATCATCATAATTTGGTTTGTAATGACCTTATATGAACCTCTCTAACTCAGAGTCTTTAAGACTTTATCTCAGCATTAGACTTTTTTTATAATCTCAGATTTCTGACTTTAATCTCAGAATTCAGACATTTTCTTTAATCTCAGATTTCTGACTTTAATCTTAGAATCAGACATTTTCTTTAATCTCAGATTTCTGTCTTTAATCCCAGAATTCAGACTTTTTCTTTAATCTCAGAATTCTACTTTTTTTTTTTCAATCTCAGAATTCTTGACTTTTTTTCTTGGTCCGATTTTAATCTCAGAATTAATCCCTCAATTTTTTCTTTAATCTCAGAATTCACTTTTTCTTTAATCTCAGTATTCTGACTTTTTTCCCAGTCTGACTTTAATCTCAGAATTCTGACTTTAATCTCAAGTTTTTCTTTAGTCTCACATTTCTGTCTTTAATCTCAGAATTCAACTTTTTCTTTAATTTCAGAATTCTTTACTTTTTTTCTCAGTCTGACTTAAGTCTCAGAATTCTGACTTTAATCTCGACTTTTTCTTTAATCGCAACGTTTTCTTTAATCTCAGAATACTGACTTTAATCTCAACATTTTCTTTAATCTCAGAATTCTACTTTTTCTTTCATCTCAGTATTCTGACTTTAATCTCGACTTTTTCTTTAATCTCAGACTTTATGTTTAACATGAGTTTAAAGATTGTCCGTGTCCGTCCCTCAGCTCATCGCAGAGGAGAACCAGGGGCGTCTGGAGCTCCAGATGGCTCTGGACAGCAAAGACAGCGACATCGAGCAGCTCCGGTGTCAAATCACGTCCCTCAGCGTCCACTCCATGGACTCCACCAGCATCAGCAGCGGCAACGACCTGGACATGGGCGACGGATACCCAGGTACACACACTCTCTCACAACATCTCACCCTGTTCACGTACACTTCTGCATGCAGACGTCCTCTTCCTGCGTTCTTCCTGAACTCCTCCTTTGTTTTCAAGTCTCTTTGTCTTCCAGGCTGATTGTGTTTGACCTTTTTGTCCTCCCTCTTCCTTTCTCTCCCCCCTTCCTCCTCCTTCCTCCTTCATTTCTGCTCAACCTCCCTCCCCGTGGTTCCGGCACAGTGCGCATTACTCACTCTCACACTTCAGAGTCAATGTCCTTCACCTACCAGCGCACACACAAATCTGTCTGCATCGACACGCGCCCTAACCTTCACTCGACTCGTCCTCTCTTTGACTCTGACTCTGAGGATGAAGACGAGTACGACAGACACTCGGAGCAGGGCCAACGTCCGCTGGCCCTCACCTACGAGCAGGCTCCAGAGCCTGAACCTGAACCTGCAGGTGATCCTGCATGAGCTTGAAAACCATTAAAGCTGCACTTGACCCTAACAACACAAGTTCTAAAATAACTCTTTTAGCAACTCACTCCCAAAGTAACAGAGACTCCGCACGTCTGTTGTCTGTCGTTTTTGGAAAGTAGAGTTGTTTTTGTGGTCTTCATTTGAATTCTAACTTATGTTTTTTTAAGAACCGTTACAGCGAAATTAAACTGTTTCCTTTTAAGGTTGAACAATTTGCAACAATGCATTCTTTGTTCATTGTAAATCCCAAAAGATTAAATATATACATTTCATATCTTTAACATCTCATTCTTATGGACGAGTATTAGGGCAATATGTCAAAAAT
This sequence comes from Microchirus variegatus, assembly GCF_963457635.1. Classification (NCBI taxonomy): domain Eukaryota; kingdom Metazoa; phylum Chordata; class Actinopteri; order Pleuronectiformes; family Soleidae; genus Microchirus; species Microchirus variegatus. The sequence continues at coordinate 20,172,423 of NC_139813.1, forward strand.
TTCAGAAAGAAAGAAAAATAATCATACAGCATGAATTCTGAGATTAAACCTCAGAATTCTGGATTTATTCTCAGAATTCTGGCTTTATTTTTAAATTCTGACAAATCTCAGAATTCTGAATTTAATCTCAGAATGCTACATTTGCTTTAATATCAGAATTCTCTGGCTTTAATCTCAGAATACAATTTTCTTTAATCTCAGAATTCTCTGACAATAATCTCAGAATTCTTAAATTTCCTTTAAACTCAGAATGCTGACTTTAATCTAAGAGTTCACTTTTTTTCACTTATCTCAAAATTCAAATGTTTTCTTTCATCTCAGAATTCTGACTTTATAATCTCAGAATTCAAATTTCCTTCTCAGAATTCATTTTTTTTAATCTCCGCATTCTGATTATGTGTTTCATCTCAGAATTCTGACTTGTTTCTCAGTCTGACTTTATAATCTCAAAATTCTGACTTTTTCTGTAGATTTCTAACTTTTTTCTCAGAATCACTTTTTCATTTTAGAAATCCGACTTTAATCTCAGAATTCCGACTTATTCTTTAATCTCAGAATTAATGCTGTGTTTTTTTCTACTTTAATACTCTTCCATACATTCTTGCATTGTAGTAGATAATATTCTATTAATATTTGTGTCATGTGCAAATCTCACCATATTAAGTTAGAAAACTTCCTTTTGTATTATTGTACTCAAATTTTTCAGCTCATGGTAGCTTTTTCATATACACTTTTGTTTAAAAATCCATGTGACGCCTTGTTTGGTCACCCTCGCGTTTTCAACATTCATCCGTCCCTTGAATTATTATAGATTAATACTCTCGTCTGCTCCGTTTGGAAAGAAATAACCCGAGCGGTGGTTATTGGACGCTGTGAAGCTGCAGTTAATCCATGTGCTGTGTTGACTCTGTCTCTGCTGCTGCTTTAATCCTTTTCTGTGTTCGCCGGACACGAGAAACGCTCACAGCTTGGTGCCGATGCCTTTGTGTTTTTAAATAATGTATTCTGCTGTAAAAGATGTCAGACAGACAGACTGAGAGAGAGAGAAGGGCTTTTTGTGTTCACACTTATTTGCTGAGATGATTTTTCATAACCCTTTTCTGGTCCATTAGTGTTGAGAAACACAAAGAACAGAGCGTCTTTGTGTCGCCGCCTGCTTTTTAACAGGATCGTTTTTGTTCTGAGTGATGAAAATGAAATGTCAAGACTTTCCTCCTCATGATTAAAAGCTGTTTTCTCGTCTTTGTGTTGACGTCTTCCTGTTTTTTTCCCCCTTTTCTCTGTAAAACTAGACTCCAGGCTCGAGGGCTGGATCTCACTTCCTACCAAGCACACAAAGCGCTTCGGCTGGGACAAAAAAGTAAGGCGTCCGACATTTATTTGACTTTGTTTTCTTTGTAACTTCCACTTCTAATGAGTCATTTCCCCTCCTGACCTTCTGTTTTTGTTTGTGTTTGTTTTGTCTTTGACAGTTTGTGGTGGTGAGCAGTAAAAAGATCCTCTTCTATAACAGTGAGCAGGACAGAGAGCTGGCCAATCCTTTTATGACCCTGGACATTGAGTGAGTCTTTATAAAACAAGTATTACACATAATAATGATGATACAGTAGTTACAGAGTGGTTTGCCCACATTATGTGTTGAGAAACACCTGCTCATGTCTCTCATTCACCAATTTATATATAATAGTCACAGGGTGCAGTGAAAAGTCTGGAATTTTGTGTGAAAGACTTGGAAAAAAGCATTTTAATTTGCGTTTAAATGAAGAAAATGCAAATAAAAACATAATAGGATTACACTAGCAGGTCACATAAATGTGCTGGAGTGATGTACAATGGTCACTGGTCAGTCACATCGTTGCTTGAACTGGCATCTGAGGCTAGAAAGTAAACTTTCTGTGTTTATTCATTTATTTTGTAAATTAATTCCATCATTCAGTGTTAGGGGTAACCCTAGGGTTAGGGTTAGGGCTCTTATTGGAATTAACTTTTCTACGACATACAGCTGGTACAATCTCAACAAGAAAACTACACAATAAAGTATTATCTAGACCTTACATAAAGTTAAGGTCTTGGAGAATATGTTCTTCTGTTTTGAAAAGGTCTGGACATTTTCATTATTTCACTCAAATAAACTGTAAGACTTAATGTAAGAGCAAATGTACAGCAGTGTGTGATATTGTACACAATATAGACTCTCTAGTTCTATAGAAACAGAACTAGAGATTGGTAAAATAGGAGAAATTAGAATTAATCAAATCAATGGGGTCAGCACAGAAATGCTTTAATGTGATTTCACTGATTCTTCAGGGCCATTTTATTCTGTTTTCACATTTTAAAACGGTGTGTACTTAGTAGTATTGATTACACTTGTTGACCTGGGACCTCTTCATCTCCTCTCCTGTCACAGTAAGCTTTTCCACGCCCGACCTGTCACTCAAACGGACGTTTACCGAGCAGAAGCCAAAGAAATACCGAGAATATTCCAGGTAAATAATTTTACAGACATTTTGTGTGTATATTTACATATATATGTATGTATATATACGTATGTGTGTGTATATATATAAGTATATATGTATATGTGTGTGTATATATATGTTTGTATATATATATATATATATATATATATATATAGATGCATATACACACGTTTATACATGTGTGTGTATGAATATTTGTATATATGTATGTATGCATATGTGTATGTGTGTGTATGTATGGTTTTGTATATATATGTGTGTATAAAAGTAAAACGATTTAAATGATTTATTCATGATATGCTTAAATATATATACACACGCACACACACACATATATACATATATATATATATATATATATACATATCATGAATAAATCGTTCAAAGCGAAAATAATAATAAAACGCCCACGTGCGTTCTCTGCAGATCCTGTACGCCAACGAAGGCGAGATCAAGCGGGAGACGGACGTCGTCGTGGAGCCCACGCCGTTCGGCGACCGCCCGTCCTACTTCAGCCACAAGGGCCACGAGTTCATCCCGACGCTCTACCACTTCCCCTCGAGCTGCGAGGCGTGCACTCGGCCGCTGTGGCACGTCTTCAAGCCGCCGCCGGCCCTGGAGTGCCGCCGCTGCCACACCAAGTGTCACAAAGACCACCTGGACCGGAAGGAGGAAGTGATCGTGCCGTGCAAGGGTCAGTGTCCTCAGACTCGACGCTTTGTCCTTTACATCAGATTAAATGTTTGAAGTCACACAGCTCAATAAAGTTTGTTTTCCCTCGACAGTGAACTACGACATGTCCACCGCCAAGGAGCTGCTCCTGCTCACCAACTCCCAGGCGGAGCAGCAGCGCTGGGTCAGTCACCTGCTCAAGCGCATCCCGAGGAGACACCAGACCATGAGTCCTCCGTCCGCCGCGCAAAACAGCCCGCCCGACGCCACCTTGCGGTCCTCGCCGCGGATTTCGCCGCGCGCCTCGCCCAGGGGCTCGCCCCGTATGTCGGCGCACCGTGGAGCCATCAAGATCCAGCCCAGCGGCAGACAGCAGCAGTCGTCAGGGAAGACCAGGTAACACAACAGACCACACTCTTAACGTCAAACTAACAGTGACGGGGCTTGTTATTTTCAAGGTTTTTCCTTTCAAAACCACTATTGTGTTTATATTTGTTATTTTAGTTTGTTCATAGAGAAATATTAAATAAATCCTGTTAGGAAAATACTATTAAATGCTTCTAACAGAGAAAGCTACTATAAGGGACGCTTCGTCCACGTTTAAGACAAATACTTTATGCACTTTGTTCTCTGTGTTGTGAATAAATGGAGAAATTTAACTTCACGTTAACTTTTCAGTCAAACACATCACGATGTATCGTTATGTGACCGTCTTGCAATTTATTCATTATCACAGAATCGTCGCATCGCGATGTTATTGGTATCGTGGATATCGTGAGAATACAGACAGAATGTTAAAGATGTTTTCCGCACATTTCTAATTTTATTTTAATGATCTTTAATAGTTTATTTAAGCATTTTTATTATTATTAGTTAATATAAAACATTTTGCCTTTGAAAACAAAGCAAAAAAAAAGTAATTTTTCCCTAAATTACTCTTTCTCTGATCAACAAAGCAAAAGTTTGGAACACAATTATGGTGGACCAAACCTGACGTAATAATAAATAAATGCGTAAATAAATAAATGCATAAATAAATAAATGTAGGTGAACAGAAAAAAATTAATGTATCATTTATTTATTTATGCATTTATTTATTTACGCATTTATTTATTATTACGTCAAGTTTCTTTATATTGCTTGCTTTTGTCAAATACAGTATATAATCATTTTAAACAAAAAACTAAGTCATCAATTATTCAAATAAAGTTTAATATAAATCATAAAAGAAAAACACCATCTTTTGCTGTCGATATTTCAAATAAAAATGTACTATATTATAACAGCTGAGTTGTAATTTCTGACCTAATATTGAAGCACGTTCATGATGTCATATTTGCAGTCTATCTCGTTTCAGTCCTCTTATCTTTTTCTGCTCATCAGCTCAATCAGACATGACGGAGAACTTTGAACTTCTCTGTTTCATGTCCGATTGAGCTGATTTGAACTGTGGGTAACATCTAAAGCAGCTTTTTGTCCACGTGCAGCACACAGCCACGACTTTCCTCTAAAGGAAAAAAAAGGACCTGATGTCATTTGATTTATCGCCGTGCGCCTTTTTTGGCAATTTATCTGGACAGAGCGACAGATAAACTCAAAGCCAGAACTGGGCTTGAACGATGGTGTCACTCAGGACGCGGAACACTCTGTGCCAAAGCTGAGCTGAAGTGACTCGTGTCCGATGTTAACGGTGGAGTTTCGGACACAATAATAATGCAGATATTTAAATCACATCCGTGTCAAAATCAGAATCCATGTGGCTTCCAAACAGAGTTTGTCGTCATTTATCTCTAAATCTCAGCATCAAATTCCCTGTAATAGCTCATGTTTTCCTCCTGTGTGATGAATGAATGGATGAATGTACATTTAATCTGATTAATCTTCTGCTTCAGTGACATTTTAGAGAGGACAGCTGCGTGCACATGTAGGGATGGGATGTAAAATCATTCAGCAAAACCATTTTAGCTGAGTCATGTTTTTGGCTGTTCTTATTTTGGGGGGGCGAACAATATTAGTCACACAAGTCTTTGGAATGACTCAGCACTAATGTATCATCCCATCCATATTCACATGCAAGTAAATATTAATGCAAACCAACAAATCTGATCTTTAATTAATCAGATTTATGTCCGACATCAGAATCCATGTGGATTTTTTGTGTCTACGCATTAACGGCATCAAACAACAGAGTTTGTCGTCATTTTTCACTAAATCTCACCATCAGATTCCCTGCAATAACTTGTGTTTTCCTCCTGGGTGAATGAATAAATGAATGTACATTTAATCTGATTTTACCTATCGTCTGCTTCAATGACATTTTAGAGAGGACAGCAGCGTTCATGATAAAAAATCGGACACAATCCACAAATCATTCAAGCAAGACCGTTTTAGCTGAGTCATGTTTTGGCTGTTCCTTTTTTTTGGGGGGGGGGGGGGGGGAGAAAATCTTAGTCACACAGTTGGACAATCATGTCTTTGAAATGACTCAGCACACGAATGTGTTGTCGACGGCTTCATACGTTCATAAAAAACGGTCTCCGATGAGCTTTGAACCGTCAAATCCGATCTGTAATGAATCAGATTTGAATCTAATCTGGTGTAATCTTAACGTGGCTGATTCTCTACGCGGTTAAACGTGGCTTAAAGCTGCAGCCGACCCTGAATATCTTGCTTTTTTTTGTGAGTGTCTCTGTGCAGCATTAGCGCTCTAAAGTGGCTCCTCACGCACCATCGGTTGATTAGAATACAGCACTAATGTGAGTGAGTGAGTGTTACTAACAGATTCTGTGAAACAACTGTGACACTCTGCTGTCAGACTCTCTCTGTGTCTCTGAGTCACACACTCACTCTCTGATCCCCCTCAGCTCTGGCCCCATGCTCCGCATCATCCTCCACTGACTCCTGACCTTTTCCACCTCTGACCCCCCGTCCCGTCCCCCCCTGTCCCCACACACCTTTCCTAACATCTCTCATACTGGGAGTCTGTAAGTAGCAGAGCTGTGTGTGTGTGTGTGTGTTTGTGTGTGTGTGTCTCCGCCTGCTATAACACTGTTGCTGCTGCTGTGTCTGTTAAAACCTCATTTCTAACAAGCAGCGTTTATACCACATTCAGACCTGGTATTAACATCCGTGCTCGGTGATCTGATCACAGGAGACACAGTCGGAGGTGGTTTAAGCATGTGGACACAATCTGTCCTCAGAACACATTTAAATAAAAAATGGAAAATACACCTCAGCTGATTCCAGGCAGATTCACGTTTCTTTAAATCTAAGTTCTAATTAGAGTAGAAAGTAAGTAGAAATAACATAAGGGGAAAATACTATGAGATAAGGTAAAAATACTATAAGATAAAGGTAAAAAAAAAAATACTATAAGATCAGGTAAAAAAATACTATAAGATCAGGTAAAAAAATACTATAAGATAAGGAAAAATACCATAAGATTAGGTAAAAATACTATAAGATTAGGAAAAAATAATATAAGATAAGGAAAAATACCATAAGATTAGGTAAAAATACTATAAGATCAGGTAAAAAATACTATAAGATAAGGAAAACAATACTATAAGATAAGGAAGAAATACTTAAATATAAGGATAAAATACTGTAAGATAAGGAAAAATAATATAAGATAAGGTAAACATACCATAAGATAAAGGTAAAAAAAATACTATAAGATCAGGTAAAAAAAAATACTATAAGATAAGGAAAAATACCATAAGATAAGGAAGGAATACTTAAAGATAAGGAAAAATAATTTAAGATAAGAAAAAATACTCTAGAATGAGGTAAAAAAAATACTATAACAAGGTAAAATACTATAAGATAAGGTAAAAATACTATAAGATAAAGGTAAACAATAACATAATATTGACAAGACAGTGTTATAATTAGAAGTGTTGCACAGGGAATTATGACTGTTATTTCATGTTACAGCAGCTAAAGTAGAGCTCACACACAGGCATGTGTGGTTTCTGAGGTCACTGTGTGTTTTCAGTGGTTTATGGGGTCACAGGTTTTCAGTCGTTCATTAAAAACCTCTTAATATTCACGATGCATCTCGACATCCACATGGGATCAGATCACTGAGGACAGATGCTAACACCTCGGGGGTGTGAACATAGGCCTTATCAGTCGCTCATGAGTCACTACTATTCACAGCTCTGCACTGCCCCCTGGTGAGTGTGATGAGAATTTATTTGCCCCCCCTGACGTCTCAGTGACCTGCGTTACTGTTGCAGATTGCTTGAGTTTGGCCTGAAAGATTGGAGTTGGTCGCTGGACGACGTCGAGAACGACGACGACGATTTGTTCTTCTGAGGAAATGAAAGATGGTGGGGGGTGTGTGTGGGGGGGGGCGGTGGATCCTACGCTTGTGTGTGTGTGTGTGTGTGTGTGTGTGTGTGTGGTCTTGTACTTGCGGCATACTGAGGACCAGTGAGGGTTTTTGACCAACAGAGTGAGGTCATTTTTACGAAGTGAGGACATTTTGGCCGGTCCTCACTTTGTTTTCATTGAAATCATTTCCTTAGGTTGTAAACATGCTATACTCTGTTTTTAACAAAAGTCCTCAATTTGGTACAAAAACCCGTTTTCCAGCCCTGGTGTTTCACACACTTTTTGCTCTGGGGCTCCACCTGCAGACATTTTATGGTACTGCACCCAGTAGTTCTTTATGGATTTTGGAAATTGGAAATGCTGGTCCTCACTTTGTCAGCACTTTTACCCGGTCCTCAGTATGCAGCAAGTACAAGAATGTGTGTGTTTGCAGTTTTTTTAAGGGTTAATTTTAGAAGATGAAACCAGAAGCACGTTGTTTTTTTCTGTGGTTTCTAAAATGTGCAACCCGGGTGTGTGTTTTTTTGTGTTTGCCAGAATAGGTTGATGTTTTCCAAACATGTGTCCGTGTGCACTTTATTCAAGAATAAATCTTGTTCTGGATGTTTGTGAAATACTAAATACTAAAAAAACACAAAAATATACTACTTTTTTTTTACAAACATACAGAGTGATATTATTGCCTGACTGTGCTTTTTTGTTGTTGTACTCATCATGTGCATCGTGTGGAAATCTTCCTTCTGTGTGGATTCTGTGTGTGTGTGTGTGTGTGTGTGTGTGTGTGTGTGTGTGTGTGTGTGTGGGCGAGACTTTGAAGTCCTGTTGTTGTTGTTGTTGTTGTTGTTGTTGTTGTTGTTGTTGTTGTTGTTGTTGTTGTTGTTGTTGTTGTTGTTGTTGTTGTAACATCCCAGATTTTCATCTCTCTCTCTCTTTTTCACAGTTAACCCTGGCTGATGAAAGACGGACTGAAAAGACTGAAAAAATAAATAAAGCAAATAACGAGCGGACGTGGACACAAACTGGCTGTCGTCATGAGAACTGGGAAACTGTTTTTGTCACTTTGTTACCAGGAGGAAAAAAACGGAACATAATCTCATCACATGATTTAAGAAAAGAAAAAAAAAGGACTGATCTGTATGCTTGGTGATTCAAAAAAAAGAGAAAAAAAAGCCTTATTTTATAATAATTACGGCAAGTTTGTGAAGTGTGATCAGGCGTGTGTGTGTGTGTGTGTGTGTGTGTGTGTGTGTGTGCGTGGACATATGTACATATTAACAGGTCTGTGTGTGTGTGTGTGTGTAGCTCATAGTATATGATGATGATTGTTTTATTTTGATGGACGGAACTCCCGCAGCACATTTTTACAGCCTGTAAACCAATGGAAGATTTTACATCATGCTGATTTTTGATTTACATATCTAATTATTACACATAATAGATGGATCCTAACAGGACATGGCAGAATAATGTGAATTAAACAGCAATAATTGTTTGTTTTTCTTTACGTCCATGACAAATTCAAATAAAATCTGTTACCCGTGGTATTATTATAGTTTTTATTTACGCTCAAAATCCAATTAAATATACATTTGTGGTGATGTTTAGGAGTAGATTTCACCTTAAAAGATGCTTATAAGTTACTGTGCGGTAGACAAACTACATTATAAAGGTGTTATATGTTGCTATATTCTTATTTCAGGACTATATTTGGACATGCTGTAGTTATGTAGCAGAGCATGTGGAGAGGAGTGGGCATGGAGTGAAATAAATGTTTCAGAAGCGGCCTAAAGCTAACTGGCACTCATCATCCATAATGCACGGCGGTTCATCATGTCGCCCATCTGTTTAAAATCTGCTCATCCATTTTCTTCCATCAGCGAGGATGAAACCTACCGTACCGTAGTGACCGCGGCGACCTCGGGTTTCACACTTCGCGTCGCCTACTCGTCGCTGTGCATGATAAGTGATTCTTTTTTATCCCTAAAGAGTCTTTTATTATCTATTTAGACGTAGTTTCTTTCCTTCAAGTATGACATTAGTACAACATCTGACATCTGAACAGTGAGGTCTCTGATATAGTTATTAAGCCTTGAGATGGTGTATTAGGTCCAGATACCTGGCAACTTGGTATCTACGGAGGGAACCTTGACATCTTGAAAGAAGCCTAGTTTGTGTTTTATTCTACACTCTTAGAAATAAAAGTGCTAAATAGAACATATTAGGTTCTTTGGCTTTTCTTAGTAGGAGAACCCTTTTTGGCTCCAGGTAGAACCTTTTTATACCTTTTGGAGTGTTCCACCAAGAAACCTTTTAAAAACCATTTATTCAGGAAAGTGGTTTTAAAGGGTTCTCTGGATCAAAATGGTTCTTACTGGGACCATTAGTGTTACCAAGAACCCTTGAAAAACCCTTTCTTCGGGTTCCAGGTAGAACAGCCCTTGTAGAAGAACACTTTTGGAACCCTTATTTCTATGAGTGTAAATGATGTCTGTTCATATGGAACACCAGGTCTCCTTATAAGAACATGTGAGTAAGTAGAAGAGTAGTTATCTCTCGACATTGATACGCAAGTCATAATTTGATAAGACAGAATGTAGGGGGTGGGTCAAAATGACCAGTTTTGTCTTCCTCGTGCAGTACGATAATCAAGGGCAAATATCGATATTTTAATTAACAAATTAAAGCGCTCTAAAGTACAGTCCCTGCCAGTTTCGCTCAACAGGCGTCACTACTTGATGTCTCCTTGTGGTGGCGCTGTTCATAGACGTTGTGCACTTTGTTCTCCATGTTGTGAATAAATAACAGAAATCGTGCCCTTGTTTTCTTCAGTTGGACAGATATCGTGATGTATCGCCGTATGATTGTCTCGCAATATATCGATTATGACAGAATTAATTGTTGTATCGCGATGTTTTTGGTATCGCGAACCACGTATTATGTATCGTTTACCCGATACAGCCCTTTGGGCCTTTTTTCCAGGGCCCTTTTCCCCACTTATTGGTCTTGATATTCCCCAAACTTTTGTATCGTGATATTATTGGTATCGCGGATCAAGTATCGTATCGCGAGGTACAATGTGAGACTATAACAATACCAAAGGCCTTTTTTTCTAACTAATAATTGTTGACTTTTTCATGCAGGACATTTTGTTGGCTGTATTTCTAGCCAGTGAAATGTAATATTTGGATAAACACCGGGGTCATTCTCAGCCGAGGTGTTTTCTCCTGACTCCTCTGTACGTCCTGTGTGACTCACATTCCATGTAACTGGCCACTGAGTCATCTTCTCTGTGATAATAACGTTTCCAACAGCTTTGTCATGTTGGCAAACTGGTCCAACGCTTTCATGGAAAAAGGTATTTGTTTATCATGACCGATCAAGTCTTTGCAACGATAGTCATTATAGTCATTGTGCAACAGGATGAGCTGCTGTTATTGAATACACAACACTATCCTATAACGATACAATGATAAACCAAGGAATCAGTTGTACAATAGTAATAAAATTGATCAATCTTCCATATATAGTATTTTTTTTAACAATAGTGTTATGTTTTGTCATGGAGTTATATCACATTTTTGAATTATGACTTCTCCCACCACTGCTTGATGCAGCATTTTCACTTCTAGGTGCCTGTGTCCTGGAGCCGTTTTTCTCATGACAAATCACTTTTTTTTTTAGCATTTAAAAAATGCATAAAGTTACTTTTAAAACTGATGATCATGCATTTATACTTTTTTTTTTTTTTTTTTTTTTTTAATCCCCTCAGGATCTCTTCTCACCTCCCCTCCCCCTAAGAAGAAGACTCCAAAGTACAAAATGATCAAAGTTATTGATTTTCACTCAGGCAAACTTGTCCACTTTAAAATAATTATATGATAAAAATCTGTCATTTTTAAGGTGACACGTTTGATACTCGGTGATTAATCCTGTTCTTTTACCGTACGTCTTGTTCTGGCCCGGTCTGTTGTAACCGTGTGTCCTTATTAAACATTTGCATAGTGACGAGTCATGTTTACTTAATATGTAATGATTACATTTGGGAGGGGGGGGGGGGGTTCTGGGCCACAGATGACTCAAAAAGTATCTGCAAGTGAGCTTTTCTGAATCTGGAAGGAGCTACAAAAGGAAGAGAGTAAGTTTTCCCGATGTTATTGGTTTTGATTTGTGCCTCGTACGTCATATTTGAAACCCTCTTGTGTTTATTCTTTCTCGTGTCCTAGCAATGAAAGCCCGGGCCGCTCTGTCTTTCCTCACGTTGGCATGTCTCTACCGCGGATCTCTGTCCTGCCCCGCTCTCTGCAAATGCTACTCCAGACGAGCTGAGGTGGTGTGCAACGAGGTTCCCCTGACGGAGTTCCCCTCCGAGGGTCTCCCGCCGAACACCACCATGCTCACCATCCAGTACACGAACATCACCGCCATCGCCGAGAAGCATCTCAACGCCACGCCCCTGCTGCAGGGGCTCCACGTGTACAGCAACCACCTGCAGCGCCTTTCCGCCGATCTCCTCAGAGGCGTTCGTCACCTCGACACCGTGGACCTCACGGGAAACAGAATCTCTGACCTGCCCGCGGACGTCTTCAGCCACGCTCCGCTCCGCAGCTTGGTGCTGAAGAAGAACCTGATTGAGAAGGTGGACGCAGAGTGGTTGCCTGAAAACAGCACCCTCACATGGCTGGACTTATCTGGAAACCGTATCAGAAAAGCCCCGGTCGCTTTGCTCCGGAAGCTGCCGCTCCTCGAGAACCTTGACCTGTCCAACAACCGCATTGAGACCATCTCCGCAGACTCCCTGAATCGGCTCACCAAACTCGAGAGGCTGAACCTGCAGGACAACAAGCTGGACGACCTGCACGCGTCCGCGTTCCAGAGCACGCGCAACCTCACCTATCTGTTCCTGTCCCGCAACAAGCTCAGCAAACTGCCCCAGAACCTCTTCCAGAACCTGAGCGAGCTCAGAGCTCTGACGCTGGACGACAACCAGCTGAGCCACGTCCCGCCGGGTCTGCTGGACCGGCTGAGCTCGCTGGACGACGACGGACTGGACCTGACCGCCAACCCGTGGCTGTGCGACGGGAAGGTGGAGTATCTGTGGAGGTGGCTGCAGAAGAACAGCAAGAAGGCTTTCCTGCCCGCGACCATCACCTGTGCCAAACCTCAGGCCTTATCGGGACGCTCGGTGATGTCGCTGACCGAGAGTGAACTCGATCTTCAGTCTTAACGTGCGACTCTGTCCTTCCTCGTGTTGGTTTGTCTTAGATTTGGTCAATAAAAAGTGGTGAGTGAAGTACACAAGAGTTTGTCTTTGTTTGAGTTGTTGCTTTATTGCGAAAAATGACATACTTTTCTACACTACCGTTCAAAGGTTTGGGTCAAAAAGTCACACTTTTATTTATCAAAAGAGTTGCGAAATGAGTAGAAAATATAGTCAAGACATTAAAAAGATTATAAATAATAACTTTGCTTTTGTCAAAGAAGCAGCAAAACTGTTTTCTGCTGTGCTAACATCATTGCTCAAGGGTTTTCAAGGGTAAAAAAAAGTAGTTTGTTTGCTTGGGTTTTGTTTGACTTTTGCAACATTTTGTCCTGACTCATTGGTTTTGGGGAACAAATCAAACTCAACTCTGGGTTCAAAACAGAAGGAGTTCTACTTTGTCTATCAGGTAAGATTCTGCCTTCACGATCATGATTTCTTTACAGTTGAATGAGTTTATCAAGCTGTTTTTCCTCTCGACAGTGTTCAAAGATGACCTGGCGGTGGCTGCTCCTGACCTTTGCTGCTCTCGCTGAATGCAGCGCCCCCTCCTGTCCACGTCTGTGCTCCTGCTCTTTACAACACTCACAGGTCGTTTGCAGCCAAAGCTCCCTCGCCAGTTTCCCCGCGGACGGTTTGTCTCCCGACGTCACTCGACTCTCCGTCCGGTCCACAGCTCTGAGCGCCGTGACGTCCCACCATCTGAGTGCCGTGCCTCTTCTGAACGAGCTCCACCTCTATCACAACAACCTGACGAGCCTCCCCGCGGATCTTCTGCAGGGCGTTCCTCGCTTGAACACGTTGGACGTCACCGGGAACCGTCTGCTTCGTCTTCCCCCAAGCGTCTTCAGCCGCGATTCGCTCCGTAATCTGGTGCTGAAGAATAATCTGATCGAAGAACTGGACGTGGAGTGGTTTTCCGTCAACGGCAGCTTGATTTGGCTCGACCTGTCGGGGAACCGTTTGACTCGCGTCCCGTCTGGTCTCCACCTGAAGATGCCTCTTCTCCAGATCTTGGACGTGAGTGACAACAACGTTCAGGAGCTACAAGCCGACGCTCTGAAGAACCTGCACCGCCTGGAGACGCTGAACCTCGCCGGGAACAAGCTAATCTCCCTGCAACCGACGACTTTCACCCACACCCCGAAGCTCTCCGAGCTGTTCCTGCAGGAGAATCGACTCAAAGATCTGCCGTCAGACCTCCTTCAGGGTCTCCCACGCCTGGAACTCCTGCTGCTGAATCAGAATCAGCTGCAGTATCTTCCCTCGGGTTTTCTGGGCGAGACGGGTTCCTCTTTCCTGGTGAGCTTGACAGGAAACCCGTGGATGTGCGACGAGAAGATGGAGTTTCTGAAGAAGTGGCTCAGCGTCCGTTCACATAGCGTCATGTTTGTGGACGAGGTGACCTGTGCGGGACCTGAGGCTCTCAAACATCGACAACTGGCGTCCGTCACTGACGGTGAGCTTGGTCTCATCAAGTCAGACAAGTAATAGAAAGAAAAATACAGGTACACGACCGTTCAAAAGTTTGGGGTCACTTAGAAACTTCTTTATTTTTGAAGGAAAAGCCCTTTTCTTTTCATTGAATCTAACATTAAATGAATGAGAAATACACTCTATACATTGTTAATGTGGTAAACGACTATTCTAGCTGCAAACGTCTTTTAATGGAATATGTACATAGGTGTATAGAGGCCCATTTCCAGCAATGGGGTTAGGGTTAGGGTTAGGTCTCTGAAGTGTTCTAATGGTACATTGTGTTTGCTCATCGCGTTAGAAGGCTATTGGATGATTAGCAAACCCTTTAAAACCCTTGTGCAATAATGTTAGCATAGCTGAAAACAGTTTTGCTGGTTCTTTGACGAAAGGGCAAACTTATTATTTTGAATAAAAATCAACATTTCTAATCTTGTCAATGTCTTGACTATATTTTCTCTTCATTTTTCAACTCTTTTGATGTGTGACTTTTAATGGAAAACAACAAACAAATTGTATAGGTGACCCCAAACTTTTGAACGGTTCATAATTTTTCTCTGTATTTGATCCTCAAATAAACCTTTCATGAGTAAATATTCACTCTTGTGCTACTTTAATTGTTTGGACACAGTCCAGCCCACCGGGTGGCGTAAGATCCAAATAAATTTTAAACGTTCATTGAAATGACCCTAAAGATATGGAGTAGGCTCAGATCTCGGGCAAAATGTTATAAAGAGATCAATCCTGGCGTGAATTAGAGGTATAAGTGAAGGATTAGATTATGTAAATACAGTTTTGTCTATTTTCGTGTCGACGCGGTCGGATATTCCGAGATATCCTGTGAGTCTCAGACTGTAGATTTGTTTTAGCCGTGGCCTTTTGTTTGTAATGATGTTGTTGCCGTGTAGGAGTGTGTGGGCAGTGCTATGTGAGAGTCTTCCAGCTGACCTCTTCTGGATTAAAATATCTCTCTCTCTCTCTCTCTCTCTCTCTCTCTTTCCTTCTTCCTCATTCTCTACATCTCTTTCTTATACGGGCGCACATTATGTCAGCCATTCTTCACACTCCAGTCTTGATCACAGTGAGTGCAACCACCAGACTTTAATTTATCACCTTTATAAAATATAAAACCTTTTGCCGCCTCTGGAGGCTGTTACTTATGAAAATTAAATCTCTGATGAACGTCTTTGACTCGTGTCCTTGTGAGTTAGAGGTTGAGGAAATGAACAGATTGTTGCTCTTAATTCCCTCTTTATGAGAATTCCCCCCGACTGGATGAAAACACATGTTTTCACCTCTACCTTTACAACATGCTGCAGCTCCATACGGGCAAGACCTTTAATCTCCATCTGTGAATTTTCTCCCCCGCCCCCCAACCGCCGGGCTCTGATCATTATTTGGCACAGTGTTCCCTGGCTCTTCCTGCTCTGATCAGTATGTAGGAATGGGTTCGCTGCCCTCTGACACGGCGCCACACTGTGGGCTAATGATAACTGACCGTCGCTGACATCTAAAAAGGTCACGGGCGGAAAGGTTTTTCACGCGCTGCCGCCTTCTGGAGTTCGACGCGGCGCAGTAGTAACGGAGACATCGTTGGGTTTTGATGGCTTCTCATTAGCACATGATAGTGGAGTCATAACTTGACATTTTAGTCAGAAACACGTTGCACAGAGTGCTGTGTGGATTTGTGTTTTCAGTAATGAACTCGGTAAAGCGCTTTTGCTTTGTCTTCACTTAAGATCTTAATCTAATCACGGTTTTTTTTTTGAAGATATTTCATGCACTTGTTAATAAACGGCGGGAAAGTGAGTAAATATTCTTTGTTTTATGCAATTTGTGCCAAACATTCAAAATCTGAAAAACAAAAAAAACAACTTGTGAAAGCCTTCATTTTAGCAAATGAAAACATTCTTTCACCTTCAATTTAGGGTTAGGGCTAGGGCTAGGGTTAGGTTTAGGTTTAGGTTTAGGGTTGGGTTAAGGGTTAAGGGTTAGAGTTGGGTTAAGGGTTAGGGTTTGGTTAAGGGTTAGGGTTGGGTTGGGGTTAGGTCCTGCTGCTACTACTTTTAGAAAAGGAGGAATATACACTGAAAAGAATTAGGGGAAAAGCAAAAAACAGACATTTAGGGTTTTTTTTAGTGGTGTTGCCATCTTCTTTAGGAGAAGGATGCAGGACAAGGCTCTTCTTGGTTTAGTTCCCTCCTATTTTTTATGCATCTTTAGTTTAACTTGTTCCACATGGAACACTCTCTAATAACTCTACAAAACTACAAAAACTGATTTCATTTCAAGCTCTTGGCTCCGTCTTTAATGATCGACAACAGGAATCCATCAATCGGTTCTTAAAAGACGTTTGCTATACTAACCTCTTGGCCAGGTCACAGATCTCGATGGATCTTTTACCTTGTTAGATAAAGGTTGAAAAAAGAACAATTTTCTTGAATCTTAATGCTGCTAAGAGGAGGATTTGGTTGGGTTTACTCTAGAGCTGAAACAATTAATGGATGAATCGATTGTTAATCGATTACTAAATGAATCGTCAACTATTTTGATAATTGATTAATCGGTTTGAAGCTTTTTGCATGATTAAAATAAAATATCTGATGGTTTTAGCTTCTTAAATGTGAATATTTTATTTGTTTCTTTGCTCCACATAACAAAGAAATCATTAAAACTGAATCATTTTGGTTTGTGGACAAAACAAGACATAGGAGAACATCGTCATTTCCAGGTTTGACAAACACTGATCGACGTTTTTTTTAAATTTTATGACATTTTATGGACCAAACCATTCGTCGATTATGAAAATAATCGGTAGTTGCAGCTCTAGTTTACTCCAAGAAGACCCAGGTTCAAGACCCGGTCAGTTAGCATGTTCTTTGCAGATTTGGGCATTAGGTAAAATGGACACTCTAACTTGACTCTAAGAGTGAGAGTGAATGGTTGTTTGTCTCTATGTGGTCCTCATGTGGAGGATAAAGCAGTAGAAAATGGATGGATGATTAGGTTTAGGCTCCTCCTCATACTATAAATCCTTTTTTTCCCCAATACCTTATGTAGTCAAAGTAAAGATTGTGAACTCACGTGCGATTAATCAGACAAAAAACAAACTCCCAAGACGGCGTTTCCCCCTCTAACAAGGCGCACATCCATCGATAGCCACATCGGCCCTTTACGTTTGCACCTTTGCTCCTCAGACTTCATATTTCACAGGTCGCACTCACCTTTTCTTTATTCTTTTTTTTTACATTGTATTTCAAGCCCAGGCTGAAATAAAAGGAGGTTACAGGGCTCATTAAAATCTTACCTGAAGGTGGGTGAAGAGAGTCACGCTGTGGCTGCCTGCCGGAGCTTGAGGCCATTACCGTGCGAGCACTTAACGACAATAAAAACCCACCGAGCCCTTTGTGGACCATCCCACGCTTCTTTTTTTTTTTTTTTTTTTAAACTTGGAATTGACAGCATTTTTATTTAACACTTCAAACCTGACCTGTGCTCAGGACCAGAATGCATTGCAGCTCCACATCTTTCAAAAACAAACCCTAAGTATAAAGTATAGCGTGTTCATTCGTCACAGTTGTATGTTCGTTTCATTAGTCGTGTTCTGCAGCTCATAAATCATGAATGCATTCGTCGACATAAACACAGGGAAAAGGTGTGTGTGTGTGTGTGTGTGTGTTGTCGTCTCCTATAGAGCATCATCTCATTATTGGCAAAGAGGACAGATGCTGTTTCTCCCTCTGCGTAACGTCTTATAAATGACCTCCTCTGCTCTCCAGGGAAATGGGCTATTACGGCCAGCTCTTCCTCGACGGACGCGGCGTTTATACCGCCGCTACAAATCCACGCTGTGTTTACTGAGGTAATAAAGATATCGATGAAGGTTCTTTTCCATTTCTAAAAAAGATTGGAGAAAGTTTGGAAGCACGTTTTAAAACTTTCAATGGGCCGTTTATACGGGACGTCGAAAACTCTGTTAATAGATTAGAAACGGGACCAAGAAGCAAAAGTGAAAAATGGAAAGAAGCAAAAAGATGACACAACAAGTTAGTCGTGAGGAAGAATTAAAGAGCTGGTGATTGATGTTGTTGCTGCTGCTTCTCAGGCTGATGCTGTGATACAGCAGCAGAGGGAAGTTAAGCATCATTTACAACACATTTTCACCCAACTTGTACAGTTTTTTGACTGAATAACGTTTATTCAGGTTCAAAATATCCGTCAAAATAAATATCTGCATCACAATCTATAGAATTGGTGATAATATGTTGAATTAGAATGATCAGGGTTTGATATCTGAGCTAATTTGCTGTTGAGCAGATTTGCCAAATTCAAAATGGCCGACTTCCTGTTGAGTTGAGGCCGTGGTCTTCATTGACGTTTTTGTTCGTCTTGGGCTATTACAACTTCCCACCAAGTTTCGAGAAATTCGGTACAACTTGATCTCGGATTGCGCCATCCACGCTCCGCCTTAAGGGGGTGCTAAAGAGCCCTGGTGTCCGAAACCCTATGCTAATGTCGCATTTTCGCCAGACCTTCCCAGTGTGCAAAGATTCAAGACTTTTTTATGCACGTTAACCACCACAAAAATGACCGCAAACCTGGAAATGGCGATCTTGTCGAACGTCTTGTTTTGTCCACAAACCAAAATGATTCAGTTTGAATGATTTCTTTGTTATGTGGAGCAAAGAAAACAAAGAAAATATTCACATGTCAGAAGCTAAAACAATCAGAAATCTTGTTTTTATCATGACAAAAGCGTCAAACCGATCATCGATTATCAAAATAGTTGACGATTAATTTGGTAATCGATTAAAAATCGATTAATCGTTTCAGCTCTAGTTCCTCACACAAATTTGTGCCAGGAAGATGGACGGACGAACGTCACGTGACCAGAATATGAGTTATTTTAAGAGGGAAAACTGATGAACTTTGTAAAAAAAGGATTGATAACAGTATCAGAAACCAATCCCTATAGTTACCATCTTACTTTTGCTGATACACAAACTTCATGTGGATCCATATAGTTTTTTTTGTCGTGAGGAGGCCGCCTTCTGAGTCTCCCACTGACACACACACAGACACACACAGTCTCTTTAAAAACAGTACAGACGGATCATCCCATGCCATCCTCCCCCTTCTTCTTCTTCCTCCTCAGACTTGAACACATCCTCGTGCTCTAATCACTATGTAAATACTCCTCTGCAGCGACGCACCGCGTTCCACCGCCTGCAGCTTTGATCTGACGCCGCTCACGCACGGAAAAAAAAACAATCTTGCTACTACTAACATCATATCCCTGTCACCAGTCTTCCTCTACTGTGTCATATTTATTTAACTTTTTTTTTTTTTTTCTTCTACCTACAGGAGATGGATGGCAGATTGATCTCCATCCATCCGTCTGTGTTCGCTCACAGTGACCCATGCAGGGGAGGACAAACCGGGGGCTTAAGGGAGTTTAATTACCCCTGAGCACAAAAAAGACAAGGACACGGCGTTTCATCACAGTTTGTGACGTCTTCAATGTCGCGCTCGTGTGGATTATCGTCACGCTCCATCCGTCTTAAAGCTGGGGTCTGCAACCTGCGGCTCCAGGGCCGCACGTGGCTCGTCGACGCCTCTGCAGTGGCTCCCTTTAGATTTAATTTTTTCTTTCTTTTTATTATTTCTTACAAAGTGAACGCTTGTTTTTTTTTTTTCAGGATCAGGGCGATAAATGAAAGTGGTTTAATATTTCGTCCGCTAAAATGCTAGTCACACGCTACTGCCTTCGTCAAAATGTGATATTGTAAACTTCCCAGAACAAAATTAAGCACTTCAGATAATATAATATAATATAATTAGTGCGTTTAACGGCGTCAACGTTAACGCACGACCCGTTTCCATGACAACTGACCGGAAAAAGACGCGCGTGACGTCACGTTTACGTGACTCCCGATCGTTAAAATTAGTCTCTAAAATAACGCTCAACTTTAAAAACAGAGGCACACATATGCAGTTACACAGGTACGCTGGTTATTTGTAGCACTGCTCTTTTCGTTTAATAAACAGACCAGACTCCAGTTCGACTGTAGGCTAACGCTAACTGGGGCTAAAAGGAGCTAATGCAGCTAACGGAGCTAACTGGTAAACGGTGCCTGGACTCCGGTGTCGCGGCACGTAAACGTGACGTCATTAGCGTCTTTTTTTCGGGTCAGTCGTCGTGGAAACGTGTCTTGCGTTAACGCGTGTTAGCGTGCGTTAGCGCGTGTTAACCTTTTGCACAGCACTAAATATAATATAATATGATATAATACAAGATAAGATAATATTGTCCTTTATTAGTCCAACAGTGGGGAAATTTACTATAGTTTATTAATAATAATAAACATGCATTCCCAGAAAGTACAATATAGAAAGTTGTTAACAATAATACTATAAAAATTTTAAATATAATGTAAATTATAGACTTCATATTTACAGTATAAACAAAGATTGAACATGGAATATTATATGTACATTTGTGTAAAATTACAGTATATTGCATAATAGTAAAAAAAAACTTTATTTGTATAACATCTTTCGTAAGGATTGCAACTCATGGAGCTTCACAATAAAAGGGAGATAAAAGTTTAAAAAGCAAGCACAACAATAAAACACAACGATGGGGACGAAAAGGAAAAGTCTAGTGTTGAAATTAAACAAAATATGCAAATAAAACTGTAAAACTCAACACAGGGTGGAATAAAATAGGAGAAAAAAGTAAAAACCCTGTTGTTTTCACTTGAAAATAAACTAAAAAAATGCAAATAAATAAAGAGTGGAATTATATAAGGAGCTATAGTTGAAGGCTAAAGTTTGAAGTACACGTTATAGAGTCAATCTGTCCTTTTTTGGATCCACATAATTATACAAACAGGTCATAAAATGTTATTTTTGCTCATTTTTAGAATGCAACAAACTATGATTTTGTATTAAGATATAGTTTATCTATATACATATTCATTTTATGGACGTATAAATGTCTCTAAAGGTTGCAGAGCCCCGGCCTGCAGACATGCAGCACATGCCGGCACAAGGCCAAAGCCTCCGCCGTGTGTTAGTGAATGTTGAGAGAGTCGGAGACAACTGTTTGTGCGAGGGTGGACTGAAATAAAGCAGCCCAGAATAAACAGTTGTCACGAGCCGCGGCGTTTGTCTAACGCACGGATAAACAAATCAAAGACTCAGAAATGTCTCTGGACGCTGAGCTCTGACTGTTATCAGAGGAGGG
This sequence comes from Microchirus variegatus, assembly GCF_963457635.1. Taxonomy (NCBI): domain Eukaryota; kingdom Metazoa; phylum Chordata; class Actinopteri; order Pleuronectiformes; family Soleidae; genus Microchirus; species Microchirus variegatus. The sequence continues at coordinate 20,193,895 of NC_139813.1, forward strand.
GAAAACTACAGGAAGTCTGTCTGGAAGAGCCCGAAACCCTCTTAAAGTCAGTAATTAACACGTTCTATTTGTGGTTTAAAGGTGAATTATTCTTGTGTTGTCAGTGGTTTGGTTCAGTGTCTCCTCTTCAGTCTCACTGAGGGTTTGTGTTTAGTTTCGGCACAAAAATTAACCTAAATACAATTAAATTAAAGTGAATAACGACGTCTTGACTCGCTCTATAAGCTGAGGCTGATTCACTCTTAGATCTTTACTTTCTTTGATCGTATCATCACTGAATCATTTTGGCAGAGTTACATGAGGAGATAGAGACACTGTGATGGTCCATTACATTCACAGCCTCTTATCTCCTCTTGTTTATCATGTCTTTTCTTGTCTTGTCTCATGTCTTGTCTTGTTCCCATGTCTTTACTTATCTTATGTCTTGTCTTATCTTGTCTAATGTCTTGTCTTATTCCCATGTCTTGTCTTGTTCTCTTTGTCTTGTCTTCTCCTGTCTTTGCTTGTCTTGTTCCCATGTCCTCTCTTGTTTAATGTCTTGTCTTGTTCTCTTGTCTTGTCTTGTCTTGTTCCCATGTCTTGTCTTGTCTTAAGTCTTGTCTTGTTTAATGTCTTGTCTTGTTCTCTTGTCTTGTCTTCTCCTGTCTTTGCTTGTCTTCTCGTCTTATCTTATGTCTTGTCTTGCCTTGCCTTATGTCTTGTTCTCTTGTCTTGTCGTGTCTTATGTCTTACGTCTTATGTCTTGTCTCGTCTTGTCTTGTCTAATGTCTTGTCTTATTCCCATGTCTTGTCTTGTTCTCTTTTATTGTCTTCTCCTGTCTTTGCTTGTCTTATCTTATGTCCTCTATTGCCTTATGTCTTGTCTTGTTCCCATGTCTTGTCTTGTCGTGTCTTATGTCTTATGTCTTACGTCTTATGTCTTGTCTCGTCTTGTCTTCTCCTGACTTTGCTTGTCATTTCTTGTTCCCTTGTCCCTTCCCTTGTTCCCTCTTGTATTATATTGTCTTGTCTTATTATCTTGTCTTGTCTTGTCTTGTCTTGTCTTATTCCCATGTCTTGTCTTGTCTTGTCTTGTCTTGTTCTCTTGTCTTGTCTTCTCCTGTCTTAGCTTGTATTCTCTTGTCTTGTCTTGCCTTATGTCTTGTCTTGTTCTCTTGTCTTGTCTTGTTCTCTTGTCTTATTCCCATTCCTTGTCTTGTTCCCATGTCTTGTCTTGTTCCCATGTCTTGTTCTCTCGTCTTGTCTTGTTCTCTTGTCTTATCTTGTCGTGTGTAATGTCTTGTCTTATTCCCATGTCTTGTCTTGTTCTCTTGTCTTGTCTACTCCTGTCTTTGCTTGTCTTGTTCCCATGTCTTGTCTTGTCTTGTCTTACCTTAGCATCTGCACATTAATATCTTTAATATAAAAATATAAATACCTTGAGAGCTCATGACTCTAAATTGATTCATACGCTCCTTGGATCATTGGTCTTATATGATCTGAAACTTTCCCATTAGCTATAACTATAACAGACATTTACTTCGTCAAACACTGCAGCGTAGTTAAAGCACGTATAAGTCTGACGTCGTCCTTCGCTAAATATTGTTATTCTTTAACGACCTGCCGTCCTGAGTCGAGTCGGATCATCGTATGTGACGAGGCCGTTCTGCTTCGTAAAATATCATCGTCTCTGGATGAGATAATCACCGGTGGCAAGTGCATCAGCTTCCAGGTCAGACGTGCTCCTGCAACGACTTTGGTCTCTCAAGGCCAATGTCTTTAATTAGACGACCATACATTAATCAGCAACAGTGACACGAGGCGACCAGAACATGGACGACGCACTGTGAGCGGTCTTTGTGAGCCATTGTGTCGTCGTGGGTAAAAGCAGACACGGTCGTAGATTTATACGATGCTGGTTGCTGTTTATGACCTTCTAATTAAATGAATTTGCGAGAAAAACCCTCAGATTGATTTCTAAATAAACCCCCGGCTGCTTTAACAAGACTTTTTTTTTGCTTTCAACAAGTCGTTTGAAGCCGTCAAACGAGCGCAGCGGCGTTCACTGGCCGCGTTCCTTCTGGAGATCATGTGCCTGGTGGAAAAACGCGAGGCGTGTTATTTTGAGCGTCTGATCAAAGCAGTCAGACACTCGCGCTGCACCAAACACTAATTTACCATTCGCAGCAATGCTTTCCCATACATTAATGGGGGAAAACATGAATAAATAAGGGACACCAGGGACTCTGCTGAATGTTTCCAAGCTCTCACCACTCGACTGTATCAGCCTGGAAGACGGATTGTGCCATTATTAGTTTAAACAAAACCTAAGGTTAAATTTGTTGCTGCTTCACTCCACTTTTCACCTTTAAAGAAAAAAAAAAATTAAATGAAAACTTTTGCCCAGTGTTTAGAAAAAATCAATATCACTCTAAAGTCTTTACTCAGGCTTTACTGAAACTTGTTTCCCCCCCGACACATATTCATCCATCCGGCTTTATCCTCCATATCAGCGATTAATGCCGGATTTATTTGTTTTGGCTTTGATGACTCACTCATGTTTTTGTTGTCCTCCTCAGTCTAAGTACAGGAGATAAAACACGCGATGTTGTCTCCACAGTGCAGCACAGAGTTCTACGCAAACTTCCAGCCTCAGAGGATTTATCTGTCCAGTGGAAACATGTTATATATGACGGCAATGTGAGCCTGCAAATGATCACTTTTCCAAATGCTAACTGATGTTAGCTCCCAGTAGCCTCTGTGGCTGATGTAACTTCCTGTCCCTTATGTTTCGTTTTACTTTTTTTTAAGGTGGACTTTTAAGGTGGACCTAAAGAGATACTACTAATCAGAGCGTTGTGAACAGGGCTGTTTTGGCAGGGTGATTGAACTGCTGTGGTGCTTCATCCTTATGGTATTTTGACCAAAGCATGTCACAGACATGTTCATTAGGACTCCAGGGAACTAGGTTAACTTGGAGAAATAGGGTAAATAGATCGTCATTTACAACCTGGGACACCAAGGGATGTACGGGAAGTGGAAATAAATGTGGAAACTCTTCACTGTACGTGACTCTTCCTTGTCTTTGGTGATTGAGGAATTGCAACAGTACCAATGAGTCAAGGCTTTTGGACTGTGGGAGATTTTACTCCAGTAAAGTCTGTCTTTCTTGGCCAATCAATCAATAACTATTTCTTCCAGATCAGGCTTCAAAAAACAGTAAATGAACTCACTTTACTGTGAGTTCATAAACAACATTCAGTTTCTCCTCTGCTTTATCATCAGATCAAGTCAAGGTTGACCAAGTGCACAATCACATCAATAAAACAGCAAAGGCATCAAATAATACAGGAGCAGACGATAGAGATGCCATATTATATTGCGCCGCACAATACAACACACACACAGAAAAGTCTCTTAGAGTCTGGTCACATCTGATCGGAATTCCAAAGCCGAGAGGCTGCCGCCGCAAAGGCTCGGTCATGCTCACTTCTGCTATGTGAGTGGACTCGTTAGCGTTAGCATTTAAGCTAGCTGACTTTATGCTAACACATTAGCATAAACGTTGCGTTTTCATTAAAGAAGAACTAAATTGTGGCTGTTCTTCTTAACAAACACAGAGACCCGACACGAATCTCACTTCTGCTATGTGAGTGGACTCGATAGCATTAGCATTTAAGCTAATGGACTTTAGGCTAATACGTTAGCATAAACGTTGAGTTTTCATTAAAGAAGAACTAAATTGTGGCTGTACTTCTTACCAAAGACAGAGGCCAGACACAGATCTCACTTCTGCTATGTGAGTGTACTCATTAGCGTTAGCATTTAAGCTAATGGACTTAACGTTGTTCATTTTTTGTTACGTTGGTGTTCATTCAAAGTCACATACAGGGATACAAACATTTGTCTTTTAATAATCATAATAATGTTGTTGTTTTTTATTGACGGAGTTCATCTGTTGGAAGTGAAGACCAGTGAGGTGTTTTTATTAAGGCCCAAAAGTTCCTGTTCCTCCAGGACTTGACATCACTGAAGCGATCGAAACGTTAAATGGAACCGATGACTGCAAATAACCTCCTTTTCTCTCTGACTTAACTCTGATTTAACTCCTTTCTACGCACCGTTAATGCGCTTGTTCTCCAAAGCCACTGCAGAGTCCCTGAGGTCAGGTGTGTGTCATTAAACGTATTGAGAGAGGAGTCTCCGCACGTATTTTCCACACTGAGTTAAGGTCTCATCACTTCCTCGAGGCGCCGCATTAAACCGCGATGGCCCCAGAAAGCACCAGGTCTTTATTTCACCTTTTTTAAAACCTGCAGGAACCTGAAGAAATAAGGCTGTAACTTCTCTGGTTTCCAGACAAAGACGGGTAAAGGCAACACACTCTCAGGGGAATAAAAAAGTAAGGAAACAGCTGTCAGGAAACCGTAGAGTTTAATTTTACACCGAGGAGTCACCGAACATCAATCTTTATTGTCATTAAAAACAGAGAATGACACTTTATAAACTGCCGCTGTCGTGCGTTAGGATCCGCGGAGACTGATTTACACCACGATCAGTGCATCCATTTGCTACTGTACGTTCAGCACTTTCTTGCCGTTGCCTTCAAGCAGAACTTTAAGTGTTTCAAAACTCATCTAAGTCTCATTGCAGAACATTCTGCAGGATAAATGTGGAGACGATGATACATTTGGAGGGGAGGAAGGAATAAGATATAGAAATAATTAGCGCACGCAGGTTGAGTCGGCTCGGTGCGTCATCCTGTCCTGCTATTTGGTGGAAGGTCGCATTTAATCTGTGTAATTACTGTCATGCAATTTTATGCAGCTCTCTCGGCGTGAACCGGCGCAGTGACTGCTCGGCGGATGCACCTACGCAGTGTTTTAAACATCTCTATTAAAGAAGGGAATGGGAAAAAGAAGAAGAAGAAGCTCCGAACATGTTGTTTTTCCCCCCCTCCTCTTCTCTTCCTGTGAATGTGACATGAAGGAGATTACCTTTTTCCTCTCGCCCCGCAGCTGAAAATATCTCTCCAACAGAGATACAGCTCTGGGGGAAGAGAGAGGTGGGTTGTTCAACATAAACATTATGCACACACACACACACACACACACACACACACACACACACATTCAAATAATTGTCCGTTTTCCTCAAGGCAAGAATCCATTAAAGCGTCCCATTGGTTCTATTTGAGAGGAGATATAATCTGATTTTAGTGCAGTCTTGAGAACAATTTTTTATCCATGAAGTGTTTTTAAAGCTTCATGTTTATTTTTTCCTCTCTCTCTCTCTCATGTGATTTCTTTCTTTCTTTCATTTTCTTTTATTTTCTTCTGATGTTTGCTCCTCTAGGGTTTCTCTAAGGCAGTTTCCCAACCCTGGTCCTCAGGGAACGCAGCCATGCCATGTTTTAGATGTGGCCCTGCTCCAAAAACACCTGATTCAGATAAAACATTGAAAAATGTTTTGTTGAAACAAAATTTTTGATTTTTTTTTTTTTTTTTTAACAAAAGTTGAAACATTAAATTTTTGGAAAAAAATTGACAAACATTTAATTCTAACATTTTTTTAAATGAAAAATGAAAAATTGACAAAAGTTGAAACATAAATTATTTTTCTTTTTTTACAAAAGTTTAAACCTTACATTTTTGGGGAAAAAATGACAAAATTAAATCTAACAATTTTGGGAGAAAAAAAGACAAAAGTTGAAACAAAATTTTAGATTTTTTTTTAAACAAAAGTTTAAACAATTTTTTTTTTTTTTTTAACAAAAGTTGAAACATTACATTTTTGGAAAAAAATGTTTTATCTCACATTTTTTGAAAAAGAAATTGACAAAAGTTGAAACAAAATTTATTTTTTTTTAAGTTGAAGCATTACATTTTTTGGAAAAATTGACAAAAAATTAAATCTAACATTTTTTGATTTTTTTTTTTTTTAAGTTGAAATATAAATTTTCCTTGAAAAAAAAATCAAAAAAGTTGAAATATAATTTTTTTTTTTTTAAATTGACAAAAGTCGAAAGTTGAGCTTGATCACGAGCTGACAATTTATCGGTATCAGGTGTTTATCTAAAACATGGCATGGCCACGTTCCCTGAGGACCAGGGTTGGGGAACACATGCTCTAAGGTGCTAAAAACAACACACACTCACATTCAGGCTTCAAAGAAATTGGTGTTTGTTTTTGTCGACTGTCTCTTTGTCTGACACCGACTTTAGAATCCCCCTATTTATAGTGGGGAGTAAAAGACTGTTGACGTAGAGAGGAGAGAGGGGGAAACTCTGTGTTAGTCCTCAATAAAGATGCATGTAACTCAGTACTAATGTGACAATCCATCACCACCAGGGAAATCTAATCAACAGCATGGTTTACACCAGTTTAGCTTTAGTAAAATCCTGAATCACACACGCTAAAAAATCCAGAGTGAATGGACTTTACAATAGTGTGACAGCATAGGAAGTGTCTCTCATGGGGTTCAGCCCTAAATGTCACACTGGGTTTATTTTCAGCGTCAAACAAAACATGATCCATGTTTTTTATGGAACACAAACCCTAAGTAAACAGAACATGCTACAGACCTTTGTACAAACCCAGGACATTTGTAATCCTGTTCATTTGTTTAATCTGAGCAGTTTCTCTCACACTTTTGATGTGATGACCCACATTTTTAACAATCAAAATCAATAGAGACCCATTTAACAGTATATTCATCCATCTTCTACTGCTTTATCCTCTACACGAGGGTCGCTGGTGCTAATCCCAGCTGATATAAGGCCAAAGGTGGGTACATCCTGGACAGGTCCATCACACACTCTTAGAAATAAAAGTGCTAAGTAGAACCATATAAGGTTATTTGGCTTGTCCTCATAGGAGAACCCTTTTTGGCCCCTTTTCGAGGGTTCCACCAAGAACCCTTTTAAAACCCTTTATTCAGGAAAGGGGTTTTAAATGGTTCTCTGGATCAAAATGGTTCTTACTGGAACCATTAGTGTTACCAAGAACCCTTGAAAAACACGTTCTTCGGGAAAGTTTATGTTTTTGTGTTTTCGGGAAAACACAAAAACATAAACTTCTTCATGTTACCTACTGGTCCTTTAAAGGAATTTTAATTAAAAAAATCAACACTTTCTCTGAAATTATTTTAATATTTTGTGTAACAAAAAAACAATCATGTAGCAAAATAGTCTTGGAGTTTGTCTGGTGGAGCTAACCAGGAAGTAGGAATATATTGAATCGCCACCAGGGGGCAACTCTGCTGGTTGCAAGAATAACTGCATTTTGAATGGATGTCTGTGGCTAAAATGAGCATCTACTTCCTTTTTTTTGATGGACAAAGACGTTAACTATAGTGTCAGCTCTTCTTTAACGGATCATGATGTCAGTGTTTGGTCTGTGGAAGGAAACTGAAGAACCTGGAAAAATCCACACACTGCAATGCAATCCATCTTTCATCATCAATCTCTGGGATTAAATCTGTTTTGCACATATTTACCTGCATGAAGCAACTTTATATTCAAAGTTACACTTTGGGAGTCAAATGAAGTCGTCCTGTCCGCCATAAAAATATCTATATAAACAAAACATAGTTCTTAGCCATATGTATTTAATGTCGACTCTAAACTCTGTGAGAAGTCTGCACAATGACAAACACAGTTTGGTGTAAACTGCTCAGGAATACCTCTAATCTTCAACGCCCCCTGAACGCCGCGCAACGTGTGGGCGTTAAAAACCAGTGATTAGCCGTCAGATCACAGCAGGTCAGTGTGGAGTCGACCACAGATGGCTGTGGGTTTACGGGTGAAGGAGTATGTGTGTGTGTCTGTGTGTGTGCATGTAATTATTTGTATGCACTCGTAGGTGGGCGGCGGGTAGAGATGTTTGTGTTTGCCAGAGCTTGTGTGCGTGTGCCTGTAAATCTAAATCTGAACGCCAAAGGTGCACGCGTATTTGCGTGTGCGCGCAGGAATCATTGTCCCCCCCCCCCCCGTGATAACAATGCGTGCCTTTGACATTCCAACTCCACCTGTCAGTGCACACAAAGGCCGCCTTTCTGCCAGGCTTTGACATGTGTGAATCTGCTGCTGGCCGGCAGAGATAGCACACACACACACACACACACACACACACACACACACACACACACACACACACACACACACACAGAGTCCTGTGTAGGTGGACAGCCTTCAGAGTCCAAGCCTGACCTCCTTCACAAGACTGTACAACTTAAGAGCTAAAGAAGAAAAAAACCTATTCGTTATAGACACGTCATAATAAATCCAGCGTCGTCTTTGCCAAACAATGTGACATCTTGATGCAGACGAGCTGTCAGCGAGACGGTATCGCTATCACACCTCTCTCCGTCCAGAGTACATGTGACAGGTGGTGTCATCGTCATAGCACCTATATCGTTAGTGTGTATGTGTACTCTTTGCTCCCTCATCAACACAAACGCTGTTTTTATTCGGTTTAACCAGGATTTGAATGCGCATTATGTAATAAATCTAAAGCCATAAAATCCTCCTAATATGTCACAGAGACTCAGGAATAATGTTCATATAACAAACTGAACTCACCAACAACAACAGTACAGACAAAATATTTTCATTAAAAAAAATATTTTGCAGACTGCAAATCATGTTTATGTTTTGAAATCATGTTTTGAAATCATGTTTTGGCATGTGGCGCCACCTACCATGCCGTCGGCCAATCATTGCAGTCAGTAGAGTCTCAGCTGCAGAGCAACCACGGGTTGCCAGTTACATCAGAAAACGAAACCTAAAAGACCTCGGTGTTTTGAATTTGAATGTAGTAACTGTTTTTGGCCACATTCTTACCTATGGCACCTTTAACGTACATAATCTGAAGGGTCATTTTTTAGCAATCTGAACTGCAGTCAAGCCTTGAAAGTCATGATTTGTCAAATGCTACGTGGTTTTGCTACGAGAAACTCTTGCATCACAAAGTTCCCTCTAGAGAGGTAAAGTGCCCCTACACTCTTAGAAATAAGGGTTCCAAAAGGGTCCTTCTACAAGGGCTGAGGTTCTACCTGGAACCAGACCCTTTTTTCCTGAAGAAAGGATTTTTCAAAGGGTTCTTGGTAACACTAATGGTTCCATTAAGAACCAGTTTGACCCAGAGAACCCTTGAAAACCCCTTTCCTGAATAAAGGGTTTTAAAAGGATTCCAGGTGGAACCTTTATAAAAAGGTTCTACCTGGGGCCAAAAAGGGTTCTCCTATGAGGACAAGCCGAAGAACCTTATATGGTTTTACTTGGCACTTTTATTTCTAAGAGTGTACTGAATCACTTCCTTCTACATATGAAGGCCCCTAAACTGACCTGACATGACAGTGTTCCAAAGGATGTCCTTACAGGAAGTTATATTCAGTGCTGTATAGAAAATGCTCATCTCTCTGTGATTAATTTAGCAATAATGTGTGGAAGGGAATTTAGTCCCCCAAGGCCGGGCTGCATTTGACCCCAGGTCACACTTTGTGGCCCATTTTCATTTTTCCCACTGTCTGTTCATGCCACTGTGTAGGCATTCTCCTCTAAATACTTACGATAATAATATAAACTATAAATAAAAGTGACATTATGAGTGCTGAAACTATAGCAACTGAGACTATGAACTCCTCAGGTAAATGTTTACACACTTTGTTCATCAAAAATAGGGCTAATAGAGGCTAATTTTGCCACAGATTCAAATTGAGTTATTTTTGCATCCAGTAGAGTTGCCCCCTGGTGGCTATTCAATATATTTCTACTTCCGGATTAGCTCCACCGGACAAACCACATAACAATTTTGTCACCTGCCCTAAGGGGAGTGTTTTTTCATTGCTGTTAGTGTGTTTTAATACTCAAAATATTATAATACTTTGGATTTTTACTAGTGCTGTGCAATAGGTTAACGCGCGTTAACGCACAACACACGTTTCCATGACGACTGACAAGAAAAAAGATGCGACACCATAGTCCAGGCACTGTTTACCAGTTAGCTCCGTTAGCTGCATTAGCTCCTTTTAGCGCCGTTAGCGCCCCTACAGTCAAACTGGAGTCTGGTCTGTTTATTAAAGGAAAAGAGCAGTACTACAAATAACCAGCGTACCTATGTACTGCGTATGTGTGCCTCTGTTTTTTCAAGTTTAGCGTTACTTTAGAGACTAATTTTAACAATCGGGGAGTCTTTTTCCGGTCAGTCGTCATGGAAACGCATCATTCGTTAACGTTGACGCCATTAAACGCTGTTGACGCCGTTAAACGCCGTTGACGCGCCAACGTTTGACAGCATTAATTTGTACATCCTTTAAAGGGCCAGTAAGTAACATACATTTTGGCAGATATTGAGTATACTACCTTTGAGTGTATTATCACTTAAAAACAAAAACAATTCGGATTCCATAGACCTGGGTTCGTGACCCGGTCAGAACGAGGGCCTTTTCTGCATGAGGTTTGCATGTTCTCCTCAGGTTTCCCCCGGTTCTCCGGTTTCCTCCCACAGTGTAAAAACATGCAGATTTGGGGATTAGGCAAATTAGACACTCTAGATTGACACCATAGGTGTGAGAGTGGATGGTTGTTTGTCTCTATGTGGAGGATAAAGCAGTAGAAGATGGATGGATGGATGCACGTCAGGCGATGGTGCTGCTTTTAGGAATTTAAGGAGGTTTTCGGATCTACAAAAGCCACCGTAGCTCCCTGATGTGCTTGGCAAACAGAGACATCCTCCATTTGTTACAATGTGCAGTTTCTCCATTTAATCCCACTTACACTGTGGCCCTTTTACAGTGAGGCTATAACGTTATTTGGGCAGCTTTTATGAGACAGCGGCGATAATTACAGAGGTTATAGTGTGTGTGTGTGTGTAGGGAGCTCGGGCATTTTTTAATTAAAAGTAAGTAAGTCATTTGAAAGTTTGGTATAGTATATATATATAGATATATAGTATAACATTATAGTTAAAACACAAGGCACACAAACACAAGCGCGACATAAAGCACCACTCCGCGCGTGTGTGCGCTGTAAAGATCTAACACTTGACATCCGAGACGCGAGGTTTGAATGAAATGTCACATTTTAATTATAGCTCCCCCCTCCCGCTGCGCCAACTGATGCGGCTCCTATAAGGATCCCTCTATTATTGTGCAGCAGGTTTCACGTCAATCACACACACACTCACACACACACACACGGTGTAGGAGTGACCTTTCACACTGTGGGAAACTTAACCTTTAAACGCGGCAGCCATTACGGGCCCAGTTTTGGATTAAATTTGCATGGGACGCTGTCAAATGGTTGTTGTTTCGATGCATTGATTTAAAAACAATTATTTTATTTTATTTAATTCTCTGCTTTTGTCTAGTCCATTTTACCTTCACTTTTGATGTTTTCTGTTTTTTGGGATCTTATCTCATGTTGTTATTGACCTCCACCTTATTGAGGTATATGTTTTTGCCGGAGTTTGTTTGTTTGTTTGTCTGTCTGTTAGCAACATAACTCGAAAAGTCGCAGACGGATTTGGATGAAATTTTTGATCCGTAGATGCTATTTTAATCTCTATTTTGTGGGGGGGCTAACCTGCCTTAGCGGATGTCTGCGCTCTCCGAGTGCTTTTCTAGTTTTTTTGTTATTATTGTCATTTTTTGAATTTTCAAGCAACCTGGTACAAGAATTTCCTTCGGAATTAGTAAAGTTCTATCTTATCTTATCTTATCTCATCAGCAATCCTGTTTTTATTAGCCTTATGAGATAATTATCATTCTTCTTGTGATCCATGTTAGCTTTTTTTCATGTTTTCCTCATTTCCTCGTCTGTTTTACGTTTGATTTCTGTTATTCTCATGTGGTGTTGCGATGTTTGATGAGGGTTTTTTTTAATCCTTCGAAGCAATTTGAGTTGCACTGATTTGTATAAAAGATGATTTCATCCCCAAAAAACAGACTCAGAGGTTTCATAATTCAGCAAATGGGATTATTTTTTTTTGCCTGTTGCTTCATGAGGGTCAAGTTAAGTCCACTGGACCAGCTGGGACAGAGAGAGCACAGTGCTACCAGAACATTTTAAAACCCATTACAGGAACATGTTCCGCAGCCAAGGAAGCTTCTGAGGTTGGAAACACCATCCTGACACACTCGGGCCACGTTTAACATGTTCCTTCCTACACGGAGGAGTGTTTTCTTTTTAATATATGATAGAATCATACAGCGACATTTACAAAATGTACACTCAAGCAGACACTGAAACCAACAACCCAAGGATGATATGTTGCTTTTTATATTCATGCCCATGAGCTTCTCGAGTGGATTTGGTGCAACACTATCACTCACTTTTGTTGTCATTCCTGCACATTTGGGCTTATCTTCTCTTTTATAGCTATATATAAAACATGTTGATGTGTGGTATATTTATGTACATAAGAAGAAGCTACTGTGCCGTCTACAGTGTGAGTGTGAGGGAAGGTGGAGCGTTACATAAGGAGTCGACTTATAAGGAAACTGTGTGTATGTGGCTGTTCAAACACAACTCCTCCGTCTACAGGGAGTCAATATACCTCCTCACATTTGTTTGTTTGTCCCTTTTAAAAATAAAAAAAAGGGTCTTTTGAGGACATTCCTGCAGTATATTACAATGCCAAGTCACAGTTTGACCCAGAGTTGGAGGATTAAGTTTGAATACATGAAGAATCAGTTTCTGTTCATGAGAGAAAATATTCGTTGGCCTCTGCTGTGCTTTCAAAGCTCGTGTCCTTGCTGGGGGTCGCTATTCCAGCCCCCCCTCCTCCTCCTCCTCCTCCTCCACCGCCTCTGGAATCCTTCAGTAAAGGGATGTATGTGTCACTGTGGCACGAGTGCACGGCGTGGTCCCACACCCCTGCGCCACAAACGTGTCCGTGGGCGCCGGGCGCAGCCTCGGGCTCGTCGCCGGCGCCGGAGCGCAGCGCCATGAGCTCGATCTCGTGCTTGGCCGCAGTCTCCAGCACCTGTTGCTTGTTGTAGAACAGGACGAAATTGTTGATGATGGGGTGGATGGGCAGCGCGATGGCGATCACGCCGCACAGGAAGCTGATGGCCGCGTTGCACCGACCCAGAGTGGTCTTTGGGTACACGTCTCCATAGCCCACCGTGGTCATGGTGATGACGGCCCACCAGAACGACTGCGGGATGCTGGTGAACAGGGTGTCCGGGTGGTTCTGCTCCATAGTGTAGCCCAGCGCGGAGAACAGGAAAACCCCCACGCCCATGTACATGAGCAGCAGCCCGAGCTCTTTGAAGCTGCTCTTCAGCGCAGATGTGAGAGTCTGGAGTCCGGCGGAATGGCGCGCCAGCTTGAAAATGCGCGCTATGCGCATTATGCGTAAAGCCTGCACCGCCTGCTGCACGTTAGCCAGCTCCATCATCCCGGCGCCAAAGGACGTGAGAGTGAGCACCACGAAGAAGGGCATGATCGCCATGAAGTCGACGATGTTCATGAACGACAGGACGAATTTGACTTTGTTGGGGGAGGAGATGAGGCGCAGGATGTACTCCACGGTGAACCAGCAGATGCACACGGTCTCGATGACCTCCAGAGTCGGGTGCTCCGTCAGGTTCCCCTCCGAGTCCTCCACCTGCAGCTCGGGGATGGTGCCCACGCACATGACCACGGAGGACACGAGGATGAAAATGAAAGAAACGATCGCGATGATGTGCGCAGGGAGCGAGGACTCCGGCTTCTCCATCAGCCTCCACAGGCAGTTCTGGAAGCGCTGCCAGCCTCGTGCCGCCGGATCTCCTTCTCTATCCACCAGGATAGTTCTCACTTTCTCCGCGATCTCCGCGAGTTCATCCTGCACCTCACTCAGGTGGCATTTACAGCACTCGTCCAGATAATCTGCGCCGATTTTCCAGAACTCCATCTCCTTGAGGAAACAAATAGGGCAGATGCCTCTCTTCATGTGTATCTCTCCATAATAATACAGCTCAATGATGCACTTAAACGCTTCAGGGTCCCTGTCAAAATAAAACTCCCCAGTGTCGGAGTCGTAGTCGTCACACAGTGACAGGATTTCTTCCGAGGACTTTGGGGAACAGTCCACGAGCTCGGCCAGCAAAGTGTCCGGGTAGCGAGTCAACACGTCCCCGTGCAGCACCTGTTTCACTCCGCCGATGTTCACCACGATCTCTGCCTCCTCGCTGGCTTCAGAGCTGTTGCAGTCCGCATACCGAGTCCTCGGGATCCCCCACATTATGTAGACAACAGGTCCACGGAAGAAAGAAAAGTAAACGCAGTAAAAATCCACCGGCGGCGCCACTGATGCTCCTGCTGCTGCTGTGCGTAAAAGCTGCGTAATCTCCTGATTTCTCTGTGTTTTTTTTTAAATCTCGGCGTCTGTGTTTTGCGCCGCGGTGACTGCGGCGCGGAGTCTCCTCTGCGCTCGAACACAGCCGCGTTTGACAGAGAACAGTGCGCCTGTGCGCTCCCACAAAGTTTGCATGGAAGTGCGCGTAATGTCAAGTGAGAGGAAATCAAAGCGCGCACTTACTTCCGGCACTAGTTTCTCTTCCCAAAATAAAACGACCGCGATTCCAGTTCGTTTTTAGGCACTTGCTTTCTTCACAGATCAGTTATATTATTTAATAATATGAATACATTATAATTATAAGCAGTATAATGTGTGAGCCGAAGAAAACATACAATTAGATAGTTTAGAATATATTTAGAATATCAGCAAACTGTTGCTTCAAACAACAACTAAAAGTAAATCCATATATAATTTCAATCTGCAATTTATTCAATGCATAACATTTTGGAACACTGGAGTTAAGAGAGCAAAAGCAGCATTATATGACATTTTACAAATAAGGTATAAAAGTGCACTATCTGACAAAAACTACAGTCACTTTTAATCCACTCAGTTCTCCCTTTATCTTATAATATCTTATTTAATCTAATCTTATCTTCCTGACTTCCCAGAGCAAATTACCTGTATAATCCAGGAGTGTCAAACTCATCACTTACAACAATTTGATCTCAAGTGGGCCGGACCAGTAAATTAATAGCATAATAACTCCAAAATGTTCCCTTCCCAAAGCATATTATGAACAACCTGGGATTTCTTGATGAGTCCAATTTCAAACAATATTATGCATAACTTTCCCATTTACACATGTGCAACTTGGTTGAATCTACAAAGGCACGACAACATTTAATCACATGGAAAATATACTACTCCACATTATAATTAGATTGTGTTGATGTAATCACAAATCCATCCTGTGGGACGGATTGGAACCCTCAGGTGGACGGTTCTGGCCCGTGAGCCATATGTTTGACACCCCTGGTCTAATCCGTTTACTATAAAAAATAACTCATAATAGTAATAATAATAAAAAAAAATCAACACTGGAAAAAAAAACACAGGCTTTTATTTTTTAAGGCAACCGTGTTTTCCGGTGTGTGAGTGTGTGTGTGTGTGCGTGCGTGGGTGTGTGTGTGTGTGTGTGTGTGTGTGTGTGTGTGTGTGTGTGTGTGTGTATTGCAGTGCAGCCAGAGGACAAATAAATATATTGAGAGAATGTAGTAAATTGTGGGAAGGGAAATGGAAAGAGAAAAATCAAGGATTTAGTCGTCACTCCGCTGGGTTTCACAGCTTATTGAAGATCGATAATTAGTTAATGGTAATCGATTAACCGGCAACACTAAGTTCAAAGTTCAACCAAACCTCTGCGCAACAAAAGCTCCAAGAATGTTTTCACCCATTCTGTCTTAAAACTAATGTTTCTATATTATATTATATTATATTATATTATATTATATTATATTATATTATATTATGCAGTGTCCTTGTTTGAGTGGCATATCATTAACAGTACTACTTCCCCTATTGAGTGTCTCCACCTAGTGGCCACACCTCCACAGTGCATCAGTGTGAAAGCTGTGGTGCAAAGCACTGAGGGCGCAGGGGTTCCATCAATAATAAAAAATAAATAAATAAAAAAAGAACTGTAGTCGATACTGTGTTATAGACTCATGTCAAGAACAAAAAGTGAATGTGAAGTAGAAACCTGCAATGCAGTGAACTTTGAGAGTTTTTTCCCCCACTGCAGAGATTTTGACATAGAAGAAGCTCAAGTGTGAATAATAATAATTAAAAAAAGGAGGTAATGGGATTTTTATGTGGATCTGGTGATGAGATTAAATGGACCCACTGAGGTTAATCTGATCTGCTGAGCACAGGAAGAAGTGCCACATCAGCATAATGGTTACCCTCAAAGGGCCAGATGTAGCTGTCAAACAGAATAAATGTAAGCAAATATAATGTAAAATAAAGGTAACTACTCCGTAACATATTGCTAAATAACTTTCTGTATTTATTACTTATTCAAGTAACAAATATGATGCATTATAGATGATGATGATGCATGTTACAATGATACACTGCGATCTAGTGGCGGGATGCCACGGGATGTCACTTTGCGGGTAACGCTATCGCCGTGCATTGTGGGAAATGTAGTTTATGGTCAACGCATGCCTTTAAAGCAGCATAGACCTATTTTAACATAGATTTTTAAGACCAATAAATCACTCGCGGGCCACATAAAATGATGTGGCGGACCACATCTGGGCCCCGGGCCTTGAGTTTGACACGTGTGCTGTAGATAGATAGATAGATAGATAGATAGATAGATAGATAGATAGATAGATAGATAGATAGATAGATAGATAGATAGATAGATAGATAGATAGATAGATAGATAGATAGATAGATAGATGACACACGTTGTGGAAATTAACTTGTTACATCAGCTTCCTGCTGATGCAACAAGTGAGTGTCAGGGGGGTAAACAAGTGACAAGTATAGAATGGGAATAGAATAAGGAATACATTAAGTTTAAAAGATAAGGATATTGGAACAAAAAATTATAATCCAGTAAAATAATATTCTATTTTATTTATTTATGTATTTATTTTTTAAAAGGAAGAACATACATGCAAATACAAAGTAAGACTTTTTATTGTATGTTCACACAACATACACTTTTAAGTGTAAATAGAAAAACACAGGATTTGAATGAGAGCACCAGAGTAAACATGAAATGTGTATATTGACAATGATTTTTGCATTTCTACATAATAATCAGAAATGATTATGATTAAGATATGTTTTATATAATATATATTTTATACCCCTTTCACCATTGAGAGTAACCTGACAAAGTGCAGTGTCACAGCAGGGTTGTTTAGGGTTTAATAAGTGTATATTTATGATGTTTTCTCCTCCTCTTTCTTTGTGTACACTCCCTCATAACTCTTTCTTGTCGTCAGTGTGTGTGAGAAACTACACGGCGCGCTCTGATTGGCTGAGGCGCAGCGTCAGCCGCCGTGGACCAATCAGCGCGGGCCACGGTACGATATTTCGATATACTTTCTCTGCTTGAGACGCAGCGGCTCCAGCTTGTGTGTGTGTGTGTGAGTGAGTGAGTGTTGCTCTGTGACCGAGGTGGTGGTGATTATCACTTGAAAACATGAGGCTGCTATTAGTTGGTGAGTAAATAACAGCTTATTTTCACTCTTATTAAAACGTTAAGTGTGTTAGTTTATGAATAGAAGCTACGTATGCTCACGTTTTAGCATCCGCGGTTAGCTTGGATATGCTACATTAAGGTGCACAAGACAACGTCAGGCCTCTGTTATTGGAGTCTTTTTCACGTTTTAACACGTATTTTCTTTTAAAGTATATTTATTAAGGCTCTAGAGTTCTGTCAGGGATCATTTTTAATACTCTTTGTGTGTCTGTGAAGCACATTTGAGCATTTTAAACATGTTGTGTGTGTGTGTGTTCCTCCCTGTCTGTAGGAGTGTTGGGCTGCTCCCTGGTCGTGTATATCCAGGCAATGTACTCATCCAGTGATGATGTGGTGGAGCTCACTGCCTCCAACTTCAACAGAGAAGTGATCCAGAGTGACAGTCTGTGGCTGATAGAGTTTTACGCTCCCTGGTGAGTCTCTATATAACTTTAAGTCAAGCTGTGTGGCACACACACTGGGTTATAATAGTTTGACTTTGCACAGCTTTCTTCACTCAAACATCAACCTCACATTTACACAGGCTGTAGAGACTTCTCCATGAGGGTCAGGGGAGGTGCTGACATAGGACGACAATAGGCTGGGCGCACCCTGGTCAGTTCGCCAGTCCATCGCAGGGCCACATATAGAGACAAACAATCATTCAATCTCACACTCACTCACACCTACGGTCAATTTAGAGTGTTTACCTAATCCCCATATTGCATGTTTTTGGACTGTGGGAGGAAGCCATAGAACCCAGAGTAAACCCACACACACGGGAAGAACATGCAAACACCATGCAGAAAGGCCCTTGTTCGAACCGTAGCTCGAACCCCAGTCTTTTTGCTGCAAAGGCAAGAGTCCTAACCACTACGTCTTGAAATATACATAATGATAAACATACATAACAATATTACAGGAGGTAGAAAAGTCCTTCCTCATGCAATACGATAATCGATTTAGTCCATATTTTACCTGAAAACATAACTTCCATGGTGGAGGTTAACTCCTGTACACACCGATGAGATTTTATTCGTCCCACGGTTGGGAAAACGAACTGTACTGCAGCAGAAAGATGATAACTAAATAGAAACAGAAGTAAAACTAAACTATCTTGACATTTGTGGTACCAAATAGAAGATATGTAAATCTGTGTAAATATAAAGGTGGCAATTCTAGTCTGGGTGTGTCTTGGCAGGATTGAACGATCATTTCCTGATGGAACAACAATGTAGAACAACCTTTTTAAACTATCACCCATACCCCGATATCTCATTTGTTTATCATCACAGGTGCGGTCACTGTCAGAGTCTAGCTCCAGAGTGGAAGAAGGCGGCCACTGCCCTTAAGGTAAATATGTGTGTATATATATATATATATATATATATATATATATATATATATATATATATATATATATATATATATATCAATTAATTTCAACATTTGCTATTCTCCACCACTTATCTTTGTTGAAATGTTTAAAAGGTTGTAACTCCTTTATTGATGAACTCACACCGGATCTTTCTGCTTCTTTCACAGGGAATCGTTAAGGTTGGTGCCGTGGACGCCGACCAGCACAAGTCGCTGGGCGGACAGTACGGCGTCAGAGGGTTTCCCACCATCAAGATCTTCGGCGGCAATAAGAACAAGCCAGATGAATACCAAGGTACAGAAGATAGATTTTACACGGAGGCTTTTATATCTGCGCAACGCGTTTTTTTTGTCTGCGCTATCAGACGTCTTCATGTCTTTTCACTCTTCACAGGTGGACGCAGTAGCCAGGCCATTGTGGATGGAGCCATGAATGCTCTGCGCAGTCTGGTCAAAGACAGGCTGAGCGGCAAATCTGGCAGCTCTGGCAAACAGGTAAGAGTAGATCCAGCAGCTGCAGTAGCTCTTTGTTTGTTGAAGCTGTCTGCTGAATGGAAACAAAAAAGACAGCACTTTGGTGAACACAAAATGGAACATCTGAGGCACTCAAGAAGAAACATTTTTGCCCTTGACAAAAGCCTTTATGGCAGGTTTTTACTGTCGATATGATTCAGTAACTCGTCATCCTCTTGAGTGCCGTGGATGATTGTTTACTAGATCTGTGTTATGAATCACTTAAAAAGCTCTCTTCAGCTTTTCTGGTTTCTTTGCTTCACAAAACCAAAGAAATCATTCAAAGTGAATCATTTTAGTTTGTGCGCAAAATACGGCATTTGAGAACAACAAGATAAGTACTCGATTATGAAAATGATCACAGCCCTGGTGTTTTTGACGTGTTTAATTCATATTTAAACTGCCCTTTAGCAGAGTGGCGGCAGCGGCGGCGGCGGTAGCAAGGAAGATGTAGTCGAGCTCACAAACGACAACTTTGACAGACTGGTGCTGGAGAGTGGTGACGTGTGGATGGTGGAGTTCTTCGCCCCCTGGTGTGGACACTGCAAGAAGTAAGTTTGGTGCCCGACACAGTTCGTCCACAAGAGTTTAATGTGTTTTTAACTAGAGTTTGATGACGCGGTGAGGATGTGATGGCTTCATTAAAGCGATATATATGACATTAAAAGACCAGACGGTTGACTTTATAACCAATTATAGATTTGTATCTGTTAATTGTTACACCTCTGCTAGTTTAGTTATCCCACGACAGAAGAATAAGTCTTCCCTGACATCGGAGTTGTAGTTTTACTTACCTTTACAGTACATATTCTGTGGAATTACACGCACAATATGCACTTTCACGGTGGACTTTTCTCTCAACCACGTCTCTCTCTCCGCTGTTGTCAACAGCCTTGAGCCGGAGTGGGCGGCTGCAGCCTCAGCCGTGAAGGAGCAGACCAAGGGCAAAGTTCACCTCGGAGCTGTGGATGCAACCGTGCACCAGGATCTGTCCAGCCGCTACGGGGTAAGTAAGAATCAACAATTGGACAGCACTTCAACACTTAGACTTACTTCGACAATTAACAAAGTCACAAATGGTAAAAATAACTAATAACTTTGTGGACAGGTCCGTGGATTTCCCACCATCAAGATTTTCCGCAAAGGCGAGGAGCCTGAAGACTACCAGGGAGGCCGTTCCCGCGGCGAGATCATCAGTAGAGCTTTGGATCTCTACTCTGACAATTCTGCTCCTCCTGAGCTGCTGGAGGTCAGTTACAGTCGTGTGTTTCATGTGCATGTACAAAGGTTTGTTGTGTCGCTGTTTGGCTTAAAATCCCCCCCAACATTGAACAGTTGTACTTGCATTTAGACAAATATTCTGTGTGTAATGCTTTGCCAATGTTTGTCCCTCAGATCCTCAGTGAAGACGTCTTGAAGAAGACGTGTGAGGACAGTCAGTTGTGTATAATTGGCGTCCTGCCTCACATCCTGGACACAGGTGAGTCCAGACGCACCCACCAGTTTTCGAAGCAATTATGCAGTTACTAACAAAATAAAAAAAAAAAAAGAGTTAAAATTCTCAAATTACTCACATCTACGTTCCTTGTTTTCTCAACAGGCGCAGCTGGAAGAAACGGTTATCTGGAGGTGATGGCTAAAATGGCTGACAAATACAAGAAGAAGATGTGGGGGTAAGGATGAGCATTGTTAGTTGTTGTTATTGTTCTCATGACTAATTTTGACTATGACTAATGACCTGTTCTCCCTTCATCAGCTGGCTCTGGATTGAGGCAGGAGCTCAGATGGAGCTGGAGGCTTCTCTGGGCATCGGCGGCTTCGGTTACCCCGCCATGGCCGCCATCAACTCGCGCAAGATGAAATTTGCTCTGCTGAGAGGTTCCTTCAGTGAGAGTGGCATTCACGAGTTCCTCAGGTAGGGGGTGCTGTTTTTCTGGGTGTGTTTTCTTTTAGCTTGTTTTGCAGTTTAATGATGGTGTTCACCTGTATGACTCTTTCTCTCTCTCTTCAGGGAGCTCTCTGTGGGCCGTGGCTCTACCGCTACTCTGGGAGGCGGAGTCATGCCTAAGATTAACACTGTTGAACAATGGGATGGCAAAGATGGACAGGTGAGTGGGAGGATCATTGCTGTATCACAAACACAGTCGATGCTTTTACACTACATTTAGAAACTAAACATGTCTATTTTTTAATTTTACATCTCCTGCTTAGTTGGCATGTTATTATGGGACACAGAAGCCAAACTGATTCTCAGCCTACGAGCCTGATTATTATTTGTTGAGACAATTAAGCAGGCGTATTGATTTACCTTAAACGGACTCTGAAATGGCAACAGTTTTGCCAACTTTGTGTCCTCAGAGGAATTTATCAAAGCACACTTATGTAAGAGGTGGTTGGAGTGCTACCCAAAAAAGAAATAAAGTTATTTGTCTCATTTAGAAACAGTTTGGAGCAACATTTTCCGTGTTTCTTTGCGTTTTTTAACTGTATTTGTCGTCTCCAGCTTCCCGTGGAAGAGGAGTACGACCTCAGCGACATCGACCTGGACGATGACTTTGACAAAGATGAGTTATGAGCTCAAATGGGACGGGGATCTGATTCAGACTGGCTTGGTCTGGTCCAGGTCTAGGTCCTGCGCAACCCACCTCCCCTCTCCTGTGGATGAACGGGAGGCGCGGTCGCCCAGTTACTGAAAATACTCCAGGAAAAAGACCCATGAGAGACACATTGCAGTTTCTCACACCATCTTTGTCAGTCACATGGGGGCAGGGGAAGGCGGGCGGCGGGGGGGGGTGGAGGGTTTGTCGAGTCCCTGGAGTGAACTCTGAGTCATGTACCTGCTGAACAGAAGAAGCTGCATATTTATACAACCGCCACCAGCTGAGAGGAGGAATGAGGGGTTTCTGAATGTGTCGTTTCTTTGTTCAAAGTCTTTTTTCCAAACACTGCTCTTCAGACCTCTTCAAATCCCTATTTTAGGAAGTGGACCTGTCACAGTCACACTTCAGTCCAATTCGGTGTGTCTAAATATTCTTTGCCCCTTTTTCAAAAGCCAGTGAATGAGAATCTTAAGTGGGTCTGCGCCACGTCTGCTCCAGGGATACTGTGGGGGGGACTTCTTGTGTATATTTTTCTTACACGACTTTATTTCAATTGTGTGAAAACAAAATGACATTTTGTTACAAAAATAAAAAGGAATAAAAACAAAAACCGAGGCCTCCTTATTCACGTAAACTGTTACAATGTCAGAAAACGCAGGTCAACTGAGCGCATGCAAAATACCCAAGGCGTATGGAGCTTGTTCAGAACAGCAACAATAAGCCACTTTTTCAAACACAGTCAAAGTCCAATCAATGGTGTCATTAGTTTCCTCTTCGTGTAACATAATAGGAGTCGTAATACTTGCAAGCGCATAATGCAGTCAGTATAAATATACAATATGGCACAGAAAGAGCTTTGGAAGAATGCATATACACAACTGAGAAGCACGTCATAGTCCACAGAGAAGGAGCCACAGTGACAAAAAAAATAAGAAATCAATTCATGTAAACATTAAGACAGTGGAGTGTGGAGGGTGAGCAGCGACGTGATGACGACCGAACAGCGTAAACGCTGGAATGATATGAGCATGAGGAGCGTGTGTGTGTGTGTGTGTGTGTGTGTGTGTGTGTGTGTGTGTGTGTGTGTGTGTGTGTGTGTGTGTGTGTGTGTGTGTGTGTGTGTGTGTGTGTGTGTGTGTGTTATCGTCTCTGTCCTCAGAACTGACGAGAGGCTCCCTGATCCGACTGCAGCAGTCTGACGATGGACGGGTCGCTCTTGGCACCTTTGATAAATTCCTCCAATGACAATCTACCTGTGGAGCAGACGCCAGAATGAGAAAATAAATATGTCAATGCAGGTAAAAGATATACACTTTGACCTTGCACATCCAAACTTTCATATATAACTTTATTTAAATTATATTTAAAAATACATACGTCATATACGGTCCCCAACCTTTTTTTGCGTAAGAAATACAACTCACCATCCCGCTGACTTATTGGGAGCCCTGACATTGTTTTCATGTCATAGCCTCATTTGCTAGCCTTTTGCCACATATTATGCAGATCGGGCTTGGTGCTGGAGAATCACCTGCAGCGATAAACCTGTATTTTAAGTAAGAATCCTGCTATTGTCTATTAAATGCAGTTTTCTTTTACTTGGAAGTCGAAAGCTCTTCTTCTTTCTCCTCCTTAGGCCAGAAGCTCTCCAAAGACGTTTGTTTTTCACTAACTTTTGCTAGCTTGTAAGCTAAATTCTTCTTCCTTTGTCTCCTCCTTGGGCCAGAGCATTTGTTTTTTACTAACTTTTGCTAGAAGCTAAATTCTTCTTCTTCTGTCTCCTCCTTGGGCCAGAAGCTCTCCAACGACGTTTGTTTTTTACTAAATGTTGCTAGCTTGCAAGCTAAATAGCTAAATTCTTCTTCTGTCTCCTCCTTGGGCCAGAAGCTCTCCAAAGACATTTGTTGTTGTTTTTTTTTTTACTAACTTTTGCTAGCTTGTAAGATAAATTCTTCTTCTTCTGTCTCCTCCTTGGGCCAGAAGCTCTCCAAAGACATTTGTTTTTTTGCTAGCTTGTAAGCTAAATGTTTGACGTACCATATCACGTGACCGAGATGAGCGTTTTGATCTTTCAGACTCTTTTATTCAGTCTTTCTGTGGGCCCAGTACCAAAGGACCTCTGCTCTACAGTGTATGTGATATCGAAGTTTCTCCTGAGAATGAAAACCAAACATCAAACAAAGGCCTTACCATCGTTGTCAATATCCATCTGTCTGAAGATTTTATCCGTCCTTTTCTCCGGTGTCGACTCATCCTCGGGCATCTTCATCACCGACGACACCATCTTGTAAATTGCCTATAAAGAGGGGCAATGAAACATGATCTGTTTATCCGAGCGAGGCTGTTTCCAACCTGACATTTTCTACACACACACACACACACACACACACGCGGTCTGCTAGATGATGGTGTTTTGGACAAACAAAGATCACCGAATCACTGTAAGTAAGTTACTCTCAAAAGCTTTTAAAACATTCATTTGTATCCACAAACAGAGCAGACTGAGCCAATATTGATATGGCCCTGCAGGCTGCTCTGCTCACCATATTGGAACAGTAAATATAGCCACAGTGATAAGAAAAAGAGAAAGGGCAGCCTGCATGCACGATGTGGGGTTAAAATTCCACATGGATTCAGACCAAAAGCCTAAAACCAAGTAGTAGAGACTCAGCTAAACTGCTGAAATACCACATAATTATCACTATTTTTCCTCCACTGTACCAGCAATACACGTTATTTACTATTAACAAATAAATCTTAATCTTTTTTTGTAAACAAATATGAGTGAAGATGAGTCTGGAATCAGATTAGAATCAGAATCATTTTCGCAAATTGCAATTTGAAACATCGCTAATTAGTGCATCGAAAAGCAGGGGCCTCAAACTCAAAGTGAACATTAAAACCCTAGACAAGCTTTTAAATAATTAAATTTGAATTTAATTATGTGGTACATGTATTATCGTTATTATTATTTTAAAAAAAAAAGGTCACTGTTTGGGCCAGTTTTTATTATAATTTCAAAATAAAAGTTTGAGACCCCTGTCGTAAAGGCTGCATTTGAATTTCTACAAAATGAAGCGTGAACGTGGAAAACAACTAATATCTTATTAAGTACCTTTATTTAATGTGCAATTACAAAACCTAGGTATTGTAATTATGGAGGACCAAACCTGATGTAATAATAAATTAATATATAAATAAATGTAGGTGAACAAAAATGTAGAACTAAATGTAAACCATTCATTTATTTATGCATTTATTTAATTATTTATTTATTCCTGTAATTCCTGTATCAGGTTTGGTCCTCCATATGTAATTGCACATTAAAGGTAAAACTAAATTAGTTTAAGGATTCTAACATAAACTATAATAGAGATTGGTATAGAGTATGAACAGTGATGTACATTCATGAAGAACCACTGTGCCTCATAAAAAGTCCACACCTGAACGATCTCCAGCATCTCCGCTCGGCTTATGTACCCATTGCCGTCCAGGTCGTACATGCTGAAGGCCCAGCGCAGCTTCTGCTCGAGGCCGCCGCGAGACGTCACGCTCAGGGCGATGATGAACTCCCTGAAGTCGATGGTGGCGTCGCCGTTGGTGTCGAACGTGCGGAAGACGTGCTCGGCGAACTTGGAGGCGTCTCCGTAGGGGAAGAAGTTGGCGTAGATCTTCTTGAACTCCTCCACGGTGAGGTGGCCGGTGGGGCAGTCCTTGAGGAAGCCGCGGTACCACTCCTGCAGCTCGTGGTCGGTGAACTCTGTGTTTTCCCTCAGGTCGTTCAGGACCTCGGGCCTCAGCTTGCTGTTCTGTTTCCCCATGTCGCTAACTTCTGCACTCTCCCTGTGCTTTCGCTCTCCTCGTTCCTCGTCTGCTTGGCTTCTTCCGCTCCTGCAGGAGACTGACATACAACCCTGATTAATGTCATAAATGATTCACTGGTTCAGTGATTTCAGTTTTGCAGCAGTGTTTTTATCGGGGAACATGTCCTGAAACTAGAGTTCATGAGTACAAGATTACAACGCATATGACACTGCACTGTGTGATTTTGTCATAGAATATATAAAAAATGGCAGTTTTCCACTTCAGTAGGTGCACTCAGGAAGTGTGGCAGACGTGGTAATTATCCACCGCAGGGTGGTTGTAAAAAAAACGTCTGTTTGATGAAAGTCTATGGGAAAATGGCACTACGTCTTACTTGTTCATGGTAGAATGGGAAATGATGTTAGTTTTCTAAATTGTGTTCAATTTATAGAAAAAATAGATGATAAAGCACGGCACAACAAAATGGTGAAGTGCAGGTTCAACAGTGCGTGGCTACACTAGCTGGACAGCTTTTCCAGAAGTAAAATATTAGTTAAAGGTGCCATATGTAAGAATGTGGCCAAAAACGGTTACTACATTAAAATATTTTGGCTGCACTGTTGTTGTTGGTGAGTTCAGTTTGTTTTATGAACATTATTCCTGAGTCTCTGTGACATATTAGGAGGATTTTATGGCCAGTTGCTTTAGATTTATTACATAATGCACCTTTAAAAACCAGCATAAATTCACATGAGGGGATTCTTTAATGCAACAATGTTACTTGTTACTCACAGAGTTCCCTGTAGTTATGTTAATGCAAGTAATTCTGGGACTCCAAATCTGTTTGTAATTCAGTATTCTACCACTCTTTATATTAGGAATAAATAAAAAATAAATAATAAAAAATTATTTTTGACAGGAAACGCTATTTCATCATTATTCTCATTTTCATTCAATAAAACGCACTTAAAAGGATTAAAGTGTGATATTTGTGCAGCTCTGTGGGAAACGAAGATGTCTGTAGACGTGTAATAATACTTCTTCTGAAATGATGATTTTGATATTGAACATTTTGGCTTGAACAAACATTGCAAAACAAATAAGCTGTATTACGATTTCGCTAAAATTGTATATACAGTCCATGTGGTTTGTGAGGTGATTTGGTCTTGACTTCATTAAACGTCTGTCTGACATAATCATGGCGGAGATACAAGTGTCCTGTGGCACTGTCATTATTAAATTAAGTTCATCTTTAAAAGGTCAGACTGATTGCATCTCCTGTTAACTCAATAATAATAATCTCCTCCTCCGTTACGTGATAGTAGAGTATTGTAAATGTGTGTATTTTTGTCGCATTTACGTACACATTCACCAGCATATAGAGCAGCAGAGCTTGGACTAAGGATCACACCCTGACCTTTCCGACTGCATTGAGGCGAGCTGTAATTGATTTTCAGCAGGTGGCGTTCATAGACTGCTAAAAGAAACACACACACAAATGGTAAAAATAAAAATGTACCAATGCAAAAAAGAAAAAAGTGGAAAAAAAATCAGAACCACCTGGGTCTATTCACCTTTGGTTTCTGTGGTTTGTCTAAAAGCTGTTTCCATGGTTATATGTTTGCAAAAATGGGTTTATTTATGTATGCGGGAGTATTGAGGACATGAGGACGCATAACCGCAGCACATCCTGCAGCATGAAGCTGTAACGGAATAATAACAGAATCAGGCGAGACACTGATGAAGCAGACGGTTTAGGACCCAGACAGAGATTCAGATTTTTGTTTTTTGTGTGTGTGTAATTGTATGTCTGTCATCATAATCTATTAGGTCACCATATGTCCAGGGTTCAGGAAAGGGGTTTTAAAGGGTTTTCTGGATCAAAATGGTTCTTACTGGAACCGTTAGTGTTACCAAGAACCCTTGAAAATCCTTTCTTCGGGGAAAAGGGTTTTTCAGAAGCAAATGGTTCCAGGTAGAACCTCAGCTCTTGTAGAAGGACCCTTTTGGAACCCTTATTTCTAAGAGTGTAGGGCAGCCATTTATAAGGTTAAAAAAGTGCCGGAACCCAAATTAAATTCTTCACTGATGACACATGATCCTTTTTCCACCTGGATGCAATTAAAATGAATGAAATGTGTATTATTGATGTCTAAGCACATGGTTTTTGTAATTTTGTTGCATTTTATTATGCAAAATAAATCGAATCCAACAATAATCATCCTAAAAGGGGAACTAGGGCAGACATTTATAAGATAAAATAGTTCCAGAGCCCTAATTAAATTCTTCTTTTTAGATCATCAGCGCCCCACTGATGACACATTATCATTTTAACACCTGGTTGCAATGCGGGATTTTGAGCAATTTTAAGCAAAAACTATTTAGAAAAAGTACTGTTACTTTATAAATACTTTAAAAATGTTCCCCCTTTTTTTAAATGTATAAACGTTATACTGTATTATTGATGTCTACGCACACAATTTTTGCCATTTTTTTGCATTTTATTATGCAAAATAAATCAAATCAAACAATAATCATCCTAAAGGGGAAACTAGGGAAGACATTTATGAGGTGAAAAAGTGACGGAACCCAAATTAAATTTTAAATCTTCTCCATTTTCCACCTAAAAACCACCGTTCCATTATGTCTGACAATAAGAAACAAATTTAAGTTTTCCAGTGCAAATTCCTGTTATAAACCTGTTACTACACTCTTAGAAATAAGGGTTCCAAAAGGGCTCTTCTACAAGGGCTGAGGTTCTACCTGGAACCATTTGCTTCTGAAAAACCCTTTCCCGAAAAAAGGGTTTTTCAAAGGTTCTTGGTAACACTAATGGTTCCAGTAAGAACCATTTTGATCCAGAGAACCTTTTAAAACCCCTTTCCTTTCCTTCTACCTGGAGCCAAAAAGGGTTCTCCTATGAGGACAAGCCGAAGAACCTTATATGGTTCTACTTAGCACTTTTATTTCTAAGAGTGTAGGTCTACAAACTGTGCATAATGAGATCAGATAAAAAGAAGAACAACATATATTTCATATCCTACCCTAAATCTTAAAATTGATTGTAAAGTTTTGTTGGAAACTTAAATGAAAAACCTGTCACTGCCCACACTGAGCCAGTGAAAGGACGTTTCTTAACTGAACGGACGACAGAATTTAGGCACATCTTGACGAGAAATCTTCACAAGGACAAATAAATAAAGGCCAGCAGTATTTTTCTATGAGCCCCTTTGTAAAAGAAAGAAATACAAGGATATAAACACTCGATAGAATGCAGCAAAAACACGTCAGTAACGTTGCAGAGCAACAGTTCTTCTAACATCTGAGGAAGAAAATCGACCAAACCCTAAGCTAACCTTTTCTAACATGTATCTGGTTAAAAAAAAAAAAAAAAAAAAAGTGTGAGTGGGAGGGACAGAGAGGCAGAAAATGTGCGGGGGCAGTGAAGAAAGAAAGAATGGAGAAAAAAAGAAAGAAAGTATGACACACAGAAAGAAAAACTATTTCCAGCTCGACTTTGTGAGACGCTGCTAATACCAGTGGTCCAATTACATAATGATCCCTTTGAATAACACCTCGTCTCCTCTGAGTTTCCTATAATGAATTTACAGCAGGGGGAGAGAGAGAGAGAGAGAGAGAGAGAGAGAGAGAGAGAGAGAGAGAGAGAGACGTATTATCCCCCATGCTCTCTTCTTTCTTTCAATTATTGAAATCCCATCGCTCGCTCGCTCGTTATTGGCAGCAGAGTAACTCTATCTGGCGCAGAACAAAAGCAAAGCGCTGCGGTGAATTGAATTGAGACGAGGTCTGGGCTCTGTGCGCCGATGCTCTCCTTTCATAATTATTGTCATAGCGGTTATTATGATTTGCCCGCAGTTTTCACGAAATCAAAGTAACGCGGGGGGGGGAACAGAACAGTGCACACGCGGACTCTTCACGGTGTTGTTTTTCCCGCTTATTAATGTGGAAGGAATCAGCGCGTGCCAGATGCATAATACATTAATGCATTTCATTTCTCACGCTCGGATACTCTCGGGGCTTGAAAATCGCTTAAATTTGGCTCACGGTGCAACTTTTCACAGACACAAACACGACCGATACGGCTCTTTCCAAGGCCAGCGCCGATTGCCCATCTTTGGAAATCAGTGCGGCTGATTTTGTCCGACATGTAACGACGACAGTTTAATAATAGCAAATGATAAACTAACTTTGCTTCACTAAAATAAACATTTATTGTTGTACTGTAGTGCGTGACATTTATACATAAACAAAGTTGCACTACATTCTAACATTGTCAGAGGAGTTGACACACACTGCTTTTCAGGCCTAATAGCTCCACATGACTCTTTCTCTGTGTCAGAATAGCTGCATTTTCTGTGCGTCTGTGTCTGTGGAGACATTCCTGCACACACATTAATGCATTTAATGTCATGACCGAGCAAAAAGGGAAGGTCCTTAAAGGGACACTTGAGTTAAAGTACAAGTATCTTAACCAGATAATGACTTTGGTAGAAGTTGAAGTCAAACAAATGTCTTAAAGTATAAGACATTTACTGTACGTAAGTATCAAAAGTAGTACTTTTCTAGATATACTTAGTTTTTAGAAGTAAAATTGAGAAGTTAGGATTGAGCCATGATGGCTCAGTGGTAGCGCTACACATTTTGGCCAATTGAAATCCAAAAATGAAACTCCTGAAATAGAGATTTATCCAACTTTTAAGTAGAGAGTGAAGATGCTTGACTCATATCTTAGCACAATATATTTAAAATATATATATATATATATATTATGATTGTGTGCTTATCTTCTCTATAGTATAATTCCCACACTGTCCTGAGGACCTGTCTGGAGTCTTTCCGTTGTACAGGAAGTACAACAGGAAGAGGAAGTGAAGCGGCAGCACTTCCTCAGCTCTCGGTCACATGGACTTTTCCGGAACAGCTCAGTGTGCAGATAAAAATATAAATATGGCTGTTGCTATGTATTATAGTGTCTATCTATCCTCTGTTTTGTGCGTACACTTTGGATCTACATGGTTTGTGTTTTTATTGATATTATTAAGGATTCTTTCTCAGCTGATGCAGCCAAAACTATGTATTTAATGTTATTTGTAGTGCAAAAAAAAACTTCTGAGTGCAAAGCCTCATAATTGTTATTTTAATCACAAATGTATCTGTAGGGGAAAAATGGATGAATTGATCGTTTGAAAGTCTCTTACTTCACCGTGTTTGCGAATTACCTGCAGTGCGCTGACGAACGGAGCTGCATTTCCAGAAGTCGTGGGATGTTTTGTATGTTTTTACAGCTGGGGCCTTATCGTGCGAGCTATTCTGGTGCATTTTAACTTGCTACGTCCCCCGTGCTGAAAGATATTTTGGTCAGAAATAGCTTTTCGAGATATAGCTCCTGACCCTGCGCTGCCCAGAGAATCACGTATCAGCCGCTGCTTCTGCTGTCGGAGCTGCTGAATAAGTTTGATTTCTGCGTTAAAGTGTTTGCAATTCCCCCTGATTACACAGCAACAGTCTCCCTCCTTTCCCCGCCGCATACTCTGTTTGGTATGGTCCATTTTCCACTGGGTTTCCTTGCCTAATGAGACTGTTTCACACAGGCTCCAGTGTATCATCACCCTCCCCAAGGCCATATACTGTATAGTTGGGATTGTGTAAAGCTCTGACCAGGCCACTCTCTCTCTCTCTGTGTTGTTGCCCACCTCATTTCCTGGGTAATGGCTCGTCACAACAAAGAAAGCCTTTACTCCGTTTTCTTTCTTTTCAAAGACGCTCGCCTCGTTATTACATGAACGGCAAAGATGGAATTCCAAAGACAGCCGACGAGATTGAAGGTGATGCGTTTCTGATACAAAGAGCCGCACAAACGCTCATTAGATGCTTTTCGACGGCGGTGATTTAGCGAGTGGGAATCAGAAGACAAGGGTCAAAGGTTACAGCCCTGCATAAGGCGGGACGATTAATAGTTTTAATGAATGCCTGCAGGAACATTAGTTTATCATGAAAAATGGCCCCATGCTTTTATGTGTGTGGCCTTTACTTCAAACAAAATGCTTTTGTATACTTTTTGCGCTGAGTTTATCCCCAATAGAGGAAATCTGATTGAGTTTTTTATGAGACGTAGCACTCGGTCTGATGTGAAATGTGTGTTTACACAATGTTTTATTTATTTTTAAGAGAGTATACAGAAAGATAAAGGAAAATTTATTTTGGGACAACATTTAGATGCTTGTTAGAAAGCTGAAAAGTTACAGATTACACTGTTGTTGCCTGCCATTTTGAATATAAGCATTATTCTAACTGGTTGATATTTTAGGTTTGGGAAAATTGTACAGTTAAAGTAAATGCAAAGAATAATTTGAATATTTATCATTTGTATAATGAGTATTTTAAGAAGGAACAAAAAAATCTATGTAAAATCATAAATCAAGTTTGGTTTAAAGAAACAACTACTTCTTGTCAAATTAGTTCATTGATAAGATCATTTATTTAGCAAAATACAACGGTTACAGCTTCTAAATTATGATTATTAACCGCTTTAATGGTGAATTTAAAGGTGCATTATGTAATAAATCTAAAGCAACTGGCCATAAAATCCTCCTAATATGTCACGGAGACTCAGGAATAATGTTCATATAACAAACTGAACTCACCAACAACAACAGTACAGACAAAATATTTGCATTTAAAAAATATATTTTGCAGACTGCAAATCATGTTTATGTTTTGAAATCATGTTTTGGCATGTGGCGCCACCTACCGCCGTCTACCAATCATTGCAGTCAGTAGAGTCTCAGCTGCTGAGCAACCACGGGTTGCCAGTTTCGTAAGAAAACGAAACCTAAAAGACCTCGGTATTTTGAATTTGAATGTAGTAACCGTTTTTGGCCACATTCTTACATATGGCACCTTTAATCCCTTTAATAGCCGTGAATGTGGGATTCTTTATGGTTAAAATTGAGGAATGTGGGCCATTTTTTGATCAAATATTGGTTAATTTTATTAGTTTTACATAATTCTTTCACACCTGATGAGTTCAGGTATAAGTTTAGTATAATTGGCGTAGAGTTCAGGAATCCATATCAAAGTCATTTTCTTTTTTTATATAACACTGAAATGTGTTCAATCAATACCGAGCCCAAACTCTGGGACATTGTGATTAATACGTTTCATTATAAAACAGGCTAATTTATGGATGTGGGCTGAAAAACTCAACAAAAAAACAGGTAGAAGAATTCATAATAATAAATGACGCCGCCTAGCAGCTGTTGATAATTAGTTGGATCGTTCATTTTAACGTTAACAGATGTCAAAGCGGTGACGGAACATTTCTCACTGTCGGCGTCGCGTGAACGTGACAGAAAAAACCCTCTTTTCACGCCGTCCGTGTCATGCCTCTTTTCAATGGAATGTAATTTAAACAAACCAGCACGGTCGGGTGCACGGAAAGAAAGCACACTTCCCCATTTTAGTGGTGCGTGCAACCCGCTGTGCACTGGATGAGCAGTGAGTGTGTGTGAGCCTGAAAGTACTGCTGGTAACTAGAAGACTGCCTCAGGTGGGTGAGGAGTCGGTCCAGCGTGGAATAGAAGAAAATAAAAAGAGCAAATGAGCTCTGCATTTATTCTCGCTTCGAGCGATGCTTCTTCGTAGCCGTTTCCTCTGAACTAGTGTCAGGGAACATGATGCGGTGGATATGGATGAAGTCCCTCGACACGCCAGTAGTCAAGGCAACCGGAGGATAGCGCTACGCTTTATGAGAGGAAGGCAATGTTACTATAAATGTAGGGGGGGGGGGCACACAAAGGGCAGGAGATGTATCACGAGAAACAAAAGTGCTTGCCTCTGTACACGTGTGTTTTCAGTTGGTTTTTCCAGTTTGAGCTAAATAAAAACGTTGTTATTGTGTTCAGGATCAAGACGACAGCTTCTGTTTTATTATCCATTTAGAATAAATCTGACAGTGTGAGAAAAAAACAGAGCGTCAACAAAAAACGGTGGCGTTTATTATCTCCACAAAAGATTTGTATTTGTGAGCAGCATTTGCTCAGAGAGTGTAGAGGACATATTTGATTACATTTTCTGGAGATGTGGCCCAAGGAAGAAATGATTAGATTTTGGTGGTGATCCAGTGTGTATTATTGACGTTGTTGGAAACTGAGCTGCTTTGGTGGAGGTTTGAACTCTCCAGAGTGCTGTTAAGTCCAGTAAAACAGTACACAACATTTACAGTAAACCATGCTTTTTTTTAGATAAGAGCAGAGCAATAACTTCATGTTATTGATAATAAACTAAATAAAGAAGCATGTTATTGAGATTATATGGACATTTTATTACCGTTCTACAAATCCCTGCTGCTTTTAGCAGTGGCGTATGGCTGTGTGACTTACTGTAAAACTTGCAATAATACTGAAGTAATGAGTATTACTGAGTAATCCTGAAATACTTAAAGGCGCCATATGTAAGTTTGTGGCCAAAAACGGTTACTACACTCAAATTCAAAAATACAAAAGAGGTCTTTTAGGTTTCGTTTTCTCCGCCATTGTAGCTCAGACGTAACTGGCAACCCGTGGTCGCTCGGCAGATTCTACTGACTGCAATGACTGGTAGACGGCGGTAGGTGGCGCCACATGCCAAAAACATGATTTCAAAACATAAACATCATTTTTTTTATTTTTTGTACTGTTGTTGTTGTTGAGGTCAGTATGTTATATGAACATTATTCCTGAGTCTCTGTGACGTATTAGGAGGATTTTAGGGCCAGTTGCTTTAGATTTATTACATAATGCACCTTTAATAAATAAATACATTGACCTGAGAAGTGTGCACAACAATTCAGTCACACAAAACAATCACTGCACAGCCCAGAGTCACCATAGATCCATTATTATAGCAAATGAGACAATGTAAAATGTAATTTCCTACTGTAAAAGCATGTTTTTTTAATTTTCTGAAAGATTGTGGAACAAACAATTTTTTGTTGTTGCTGATATTACACAATAAATGACTCACATTAGCTAAATAAAGTTATGGGAATGATGTATGATTCACACCACGAATCACAAATGAGCTCGTTATGGCTCCCCCTTGTGGCACTGCTGCAATACATCACTAGGACTGTATGTTGGCAAGCTTTAGCCGTAATTTTCTTGCCATTAAAGTGAAATTCTAACAGTTTTAAACAATTTTCAGAGCTTTTTTTAAAATCACGATGCACAATAATATTGCAGATTTTGCCTGTTCCTTCGGGACTGAAAGCATTTTTAAATAAATGTGAGGGTTTGTACTACTGTTATCATGGATATAGGATACTATGAATAATAGTGTCTGTTTATATGACTGTGTTTACAGTATGTGTCATGAACACACCATATTTTAGGGTTGTCTTTATGGGAGTTGCCCTCATAACATAACGCACTCCTCAGCCTTTGAGTGAAAAAGCCACATCAGTACATGACAGACTCTCATTTTTGAATAGCTTTAATTGAACATTATGCTAATGTCACCGTATAATAAATGTAAACTTACCTCTTTCTCGGAGTGTCTTTGGTCGTTTGTGACAGAGTCCTCTTCTCCACCTCTTCGTCACCAAACTTCAAACCGTTAACTCACAGTATAATAAGCCTTTAACTAATTACCTCCTCCGACTGCTGTTAAAACTCTGGGAAAAACCCAACCCCAGACTGGCTTCAGACGGTCTACGGAATTAAATACAAAATATAAAAAGATAATAGGTTTAAAACAGGAGCAGCGTTTGTGTTGGTTTTCTTATTTCGTCTTTCCTGCCTCCAGTTCCCGGCGTATCATTCAGTGGAAGATGTGGCACAGAGCTCGGTTTTCATCCGACTCGACCAAGTCTCTACTACAGGTGTTTCTTTTCTCTTTTAACGCGATTATTCTACACTTTATTCGCCACATGGACAGCCATGTATGATATATTGTAAATCCTACCATCAAATATATGCACTTCCATATGTAAATCTGACTTTATAGTGACGTATGTGTTGTAGTTTGTGTTTTTCGTATTTACAACACCCCCTCCCCACTGCGCGCAGAATGGATCCGTCCACACTCGCTGCTTTTCCATCGTAGAAAAACAGTCGCAGCAGCAGCAGCGTCCTGTGGAAAATTATCACTGGAGACTATTATTAGACACGATATCTAAAATAAACTGTGCACATTTGAGAGGAAAATCTTGTTACTCACACATTTATAAACGTGCTTTTTTGACATTCATTATCAACAAAGCACATGTAGACGTGATAATGTGGAAAAACTGTATTCATTTGAAGTGAATTTGAACCTAGAGTGCAGCCTAAGAAACAAGGAACTGCTTTTATTGGTTCCGCCCTGTTGTTAAGATGTATATACACTGCTTGTCATGCTATGCATACTATAATACTATATTATTATGTACAGTATGGAATTTTTAGAGTTGTTAAATTGTTATTATTTATGTTATGTTTTTATGTTTTTGCTTGTTTTTATTCTCTAATGAGCTACTGTGACACCCCCCAAAAAGGGATTTTAACCTAAAATACAGTATGTTTTTGTGGGAGATAATGCCTCCTAAGTCTAAATTGTTTTTACTTTTAATTACAGATGTATATTCCATTGCACAAGTTCCTCTGCTGCAGTAGAAGGCAGTGATATGACATAAAACGCTGTTTAAAAGACATTTCCGTGCAGGGCCGATGATGAATGCTCGTCCATTATCAGCACTTGTCTCATTAACTTGTCTTGTGTTGGCTAAAGTGACACTGCAGGAAGGGCGGTGTGCATGTCAGCATTTCATTGAGTGGATAAATAATTAACCATCGGTGTGTTTGTGTGTGTATGTGTATGTGTGTGTGTGTGTGTGTCCTCCTGAAGCCTGACACCTGTTCTTATAAACACATGGAGTGTTTATATCTTCCTAAGAGTGACTACAATGCAGACCAGGAGGGAGGATGTGATGGCAGTGATGAGGCAGTCTGTGGTTGCTTTTGTGGCTTTTGCCAATTTGCAACTGAACACTGACACAAGTCTGTTGTTGTTTTCCAGAGAGGGAAAAAAACATGGGCTGTGAGTGAACATGTGATGTGGGAGAGCATCAGTTTGATTGGGAAGAATATGCTGCTGAACCTCCATCTCCAACTCAAACACACTGTCAAAGAAAAGCATGCAGTTGTTTCATTTATCCACCAGGGGGAGCTCATCATCTGTGTAAAAAGTGAGTTTGATAAACAGGACGAACAAAGAGCCCCAGGTATTTCATAATAAAACCCATGGGTCAATGATAACATGGATCAAATCTTGAAAAAATAAAATAAAATAACAATAATAACAATAATAATAACAATAATAATAATAATAACAATAATTTTAAAAAAGTACATGGGAAAAAAAATCGAATATATTGTCACGGCTAACATTTTTTAGTAATATTAACTTTATTTATTATTATTAATCAAATTGTATTATATGACAATCGAAATAAAAACAAGTTAATTAAAGTATAATGGCATTTGTGTTGTATTTTATACAGACTGATTGAATACTGATTGATTGATTGGTGACATATACAACACACGCGATCATCTAAACAACAACAAAAAAAAACAGACGCGAAGCGAGTGATGCACTCTACCTGAAGGAGGGAACTTTAAAAAAATAGAAAACAACCACCTGCGGCGTGACGTCAGACGCCGAAATGTTGGTCACGTGCAGCAGCTCGTGTATAAAAACGCGACAACGCGATTGGAAGTGATTAGTTTGGCCTGGTCCAGTTTGGTGACTGTCCGTAATGGTGAGTAACTTTTTACGTTAGCTTAATGGTGACTCTGTTAGCTTTATTATGTGCTCAAAATTAGCTTGAGCTAATGGCTAGCCCCGTGTTAGCCATGCTGAACCTCCATTGTAAGCTTAATTCTGCCTTAATGTTAGCTTATTTTATCGATTTCAGCTTTGGCTCAAGCCATGTCGGTTCATTTTGGCTTAATTGTTTGCTCAAAATTAGCCTTAGCTCAGTGTTGGCCATGCTGTACAGCCATTGTTCGCTTAATTCGGCCTAAATGTTAGCTTATTTGTTCAATTTCAGCTTTGGCTCAAGCCATGTATCATTGTCGGTTCATTTTTGGCTTAATGTTTAAATGTTTTGCTCTGAATTAGCCTTAGCTCAGTGTTGGCCACACCTTGCTTCATTGCCATCTTAATTGTTAGCTCAAAATTAGCCATAGCCCCATGTTAGCAATGCTGTACCACTATTGTAAGCTTAATTCTGCCTTAATGTTGGCTTATTTGTTAAATTTCACCTGTGACTCAAGCCATGCTTCATTCCCAGCTTTATTTTGGTTTAATTCTTTGCTCAAAATTAGCCATAGCTCAGTGTTGGCCACACCTTGCTTCATTGCCAGCTTAACTTAGGCCTAATTGTGTGCTCAAAATTAGCCTTAGCCCCGTGTTAGCCATGCTGTACCTCCATTGTTGGCTTAATTCTGCCTTAATGTTTGCTTATTTTCTTGATTTCAACTTTGGCTAAATGTATTCTGAGTTGTATCTCACTGTTTGCTCAATTATGGCTTGATGCTGGCTTTATTATTGACTCATTATTAGCCTTGTTTTGTTGTTAATACTTTTTACTAACATAAAGAATGATTTCAGGCAATACTGGCTGAATTATTTCTTAAAATTTGGTAAATTGTCACTCATTGCCATCTGATTTGGTGACTCTTTATCAGGTCACAGCAAATTTCATTAATCTGTGATTTAATTTCACATTTGGTACATAAAATGTGATCACAAATGTCAAGGTTTTTGTGTTTAAAACAAGTGTGGCTGTATGAGGTACTGACATTTTAATTTAACAAAATGGCTGTCATCAAAACTTAACCAGCTTTATCTTCACTTGTGATGTCAATTCCTTTACTTCACTGTTGCAGGCATGTTTCACCAGAAAGCTAAATAATTTAGACTTCTCACTCTCCTTTACCAAACTCCATATCCAACAGCCATATTTTCACTGAAAGTGAGCCTATATGTCTCAGCCTGGTTATACCCAACACGTTCTAGAACACCTGATCTAGTTATATTTTTTTCTTTCTTTTTAAGGTTGATCTTCATCAAACTCTTCAAATGGTATGTGTATCTTTATTCCCGGTGGCCGCCGTGCCCCCACGCGCTCTTTCACTTGGCCGCCGTGCCCATATCCTATCTGCAGTGTCCTTTTTGAATTTGCTGAAACTGTCTGTACGTCCGACATGGACATCTTTCTCTTCTCCTTTCCATCTGTCAAATAGCTGAGGGTTGTACATACATTAATGAGTTTGTGTTCCGTTTGTTGCTGACAATTTCCATGCAAAACTTGCTTGTTGCCTATCCCACGTTTGTTTTTTGCTCCTTCGATCCCATTCCCATGTTTGTTATTTTGCTCCTCCCACCCTATGTATTGTTGCCCCTCACATGTTTGTTGTTTTGCTCCTCCCACCCTTTGATCCCACTCCCATGTTTGTTATTTTGCTCCTCCCACCCTATGTATGGTTGCCCCTCCCATGTTTGTTGTTTTGCTCCTCCCACCCTTTGATCCCACGCCCACGTTTGTTATTTTGCTCCTCCCACCCTTTGATCCTACTCCCATGTTTGTTATTTTGCTCCTCCCACTCTTTGATCCCACTCCCATGTTTGTTATTTTGCTTCTCCCACCCTATGTATTGTTGACATTTCCATGTTTTGCTCCTCCCACCCTTTGATCCCACTCCCATGTTTGTTATTTTTGCTCCTCCCACCCTATGTATGGTTGCCCCTCCCATGTTTGTTGTTTTTATCCCACCCTTTGATCCCCCTCCCATGTTTGTTGTTTTGCTCCTCCCACTCCCACGTTTGTTATTTTGCTCCTCCCACCCTTTGCTCCCACTACCACGTTTGTTATTTTGCTCCTCCCACCCTTTGATCCCACTCCCATGTTTGTTATTTTGCTCCTCCCACCCTATGTATGGTTGCCCCTTCCATGTTTGTTGTTTTGCTCCTCCCACCCTTTGATCCCACTCCCACGTTTATTTTCCTCCTCCCAACCTTTGATCCAACTCCCATGTTTATTTTGCTCCTCCCACCCTATGTATTGTTGCTCCTCCCATGTTTGTTATTTTGCTCCTCCCACCCTTTGCTCCCATTACCACGTTTGTTATTTTGCTCCTCCCACCCTTTGATCCCACTCCCATGTTTGTTATTTTGCTCCTCCCACCCTATGTATGGTTGCCCCTTCCATGTTTGTTGTTTTGCTCCTCCCACCCTTTGATCCCACTCCCACGTTTGTTATTTTCCTCCTCCCACCCTTTGATCCAACTCCCATGTTTGTTATTTTGCTCCTCCCACCCTATGTATGGTTGCCCATCCCACATTTGTTGTTTTTATCCCACCCTTTGATCCCCCTCCCATGTTTGTTATTTTGCTCCTCCCACCCTATGTATTGTTGCCTCTCCCATGTTTGTTGTTTTGCTTCTCCCACCCTTTGATCCCACTCCCACGTTTGTTATTTTGCTCCTCCCACCCTTTAATCCCACTCCCACTTTTGTTATTTTCCTCCTCCCACCCTTTGATCCAACTCCCATGTTTGTTATTTTGCTCCTCCCACCCTATGTATGGTTGCCCATCCCACGTTTGTTGTTTTTATCCCACCCTTTGATCCCCCTCCCATGTTTGTTATTTTTCTCCTCCCACCCTATGTATTGTTGCCTCTCCCATGTTTGTTGTTTTGTTTCTCCCACCCTTTGATCCCACTCCCACGTTTGTTATTTTGCTCCTCCCACCCTATGTATGGTTGCCCATCCCACGTTTGTTGTTTTTATCCCACCCTTTGATCCCCCTCCCATGTTTGTTAGTTTTCTCCTCCCACCCTATGTATTGTTGCCTCTCCCATGTTTGTTATTTTTCTCCTCCCACCCTTTGATCCCACTCCCACGTTTGTTATTTTCCTCCTCCCACCCTTTGATCCAACTCCCATGTTTGTTATTTTGCTCCTCCCACCCTATGTATTGTTGCTCCTCCCATGTTTGTTATTTTGCTCCTCCCACCCTATGTATGGTTGCCCCTTCCATGTTTGTTGTTTTGCTCCTCCCACCCTTTGATCCCACTCCCACATTTGTTATTTTGCTCCTCCCACCCTTTGATCCCACTCCCACGTTTGTTATTTTGCTCCTCCCACCCTTTGATCACACTCCCACGTTTGTTATTTTCCTCCTCCCACCCTTTGATCCAACTCCCATGTTTGTTATTTTGCTCCTCCCACCCTATGTATGGTTGCCCATCCCACGTTTGTTGTTTTATCCCACCCTTTGATCCCCCTCCCATGTTTGTTATTTTTCTCCTCCCACCCTATGTATTGTTGCCTCTCCCATGTTTGTTATTTTGCTCCTCCCACCCTATGTATTGTTGCCTCTCCCATGTTTGTTATTTTTCTCCTCCCACCCTATGTATGGTTGCCCATCCCACGTTTGTTGTTTTATCTCACCCTTTGATCCCACTCCCACGTTTGTTATTTTCCTCCTCCCACCCTTTGATCCAACTCCCATGTTTGTTATTTTGCTCCTCCCACCCTATGTATTGTTGCCTCTCCCATGTTTGTTGTTTTTCACATCCCTTGATCCCACTCCCACGTTTGTTGTTTTCCTCCTCCCACCCTTTGATCCAACTCCCATGTTTGTTATTTTACTCCTCCCATGTTTGTTGTTTTGCTTCTCCCACCCTTTGATCCCACTCCCATGTTTGTTATTTTGCTCCTCCCACCCTTTGATCCCACTCCCACGTTTGTTATTTTGCTCCTCCCAACCTTTGATCCCACTCCCATGTTTGTTATTTTACTCCTCCCATGTTTGTTGTTTTGCTCCTCCCAGCCTTTGATTCCACTCCCACGTTTGTTATTTTGCTCCTCCCACCCTATGTATGGTTGCCCATCCCACGTTTGTTGTTTTTATCCCACCCTTTGATCCCACTCCCACGTTTGTTATTTTGCTCCTCCCACCCTATGTATTGTTGCTCCTCCCATGTTTGTTGTTTTGCTCCTCCCACCCTTTGATCCCACGCCCACATTTGTTATTTTGCTCCTCCTCCTATTTCAGCTCCCACCCTTTTTTTGTCCGTCTTAAATAATAAGATGCGTTACAATATTTTCAGTCTTTACTTACTTGGCCCCTGTCATGATTGTGCTTGGTCGCCGTGCCAGTCTATAATTTCTGATCTGTTTTTTTCCTAAATCTTCGTGGTCGCTGGATTGAGTGCATGTGCTGACTGACTTGGACGGACGTTAATCTGACCTTTTGAAACCTAGTCCAATGAAACTTTAGTTGGTTCTACTGGACCAAAATGTTGCATACAATTTATACTGGAAGATGCATGACAAATAGACTGACTTTATTCAAATATTTTTTTAAATCTTTTCCCACTAAGTATAAAGGCCTCTGATGTGCCTTTTGCAGGTTAATCTGTTAATTCATAAAATTTAAAGACATTTATATATTTGTGCAAAGACCTTCATTTACACAATGACACATTCCAAGACTCCACTCTTGGCATGCATCATTGTGTCTCCGTGTCTTCTTTGTGGGAGTTGGTCAGGGTCTCGACCTAATGGGAAGATTTAAAGTTGGTCTTGAGGCTTTTGTGATTTCTGCTGGAAGTTCTGGTACCACCTTTTCAAATTTAATTTAGTCTTGACTCTTGTATTTGGTATTTCTCAATTGGTGATTGCTTTTAATCACATTAAAACTGGCTTCTGATTCGATTATGAGGATTAACTTAAATGTTTAAGCAAATGTAGTCACATTAGATTTTCGATGTCATTCAGTCCATTGATAATGTTGTGAAATATTTTAAATGGCTAACTCCTAACACAATAGCCACTTGATTCCATTATTTAGGCTGCTTGCGCAGTCATTTGGATGATTAATTCTAATCTCTTGGCTGGTTGCATGAAAAACAGCTATCTCTCAGGTATGTTGGCCAAGTTCCTCCTGATTTTGTAGCCTTGCTGTAAAGTTTCTCTCTGCTTTAACTCTTGTTGAGCTACGCATTAAATGATTCCTCCAACTTGTCTCCAGATCTCCTTTTCTGTCCCTGCTGCCTTCCAACACCCACTGCTGTCATGACATCTGCAAGAGGGAGATGGTTTAACAGTTCAGAGCTTCTCGTGCATTTTGCACGATGTGACACTAGATTATTGACGAAGCAAATGCCTTAAAATGTGTGATCTAATTTACCCAAAAGGTTCATCAGTTTACAAGACAGAAATAATTGAATTTAACTTTTGTGGGTTCAGTAACCTGCCCTCTAAATCTTTGGGGAACCATGCAAAAGATCGCAAGCTCTTTGCACGGCCCAAGAGAATAAAACACTGAGCAACTTTTTTTGCTCAATTTATAAATCAGTCAGAATTTAATGAGCTGCTTCTCCGTCACTCGACAGAACGAGGTAAATTGAGTCGACTTGGTAAGGCCTTTGGTCCTTCCCCTCCTCTGTGTGTGTGAGGAGATCTGCCCGTGGATTCTAACTGAGGTATACCATGACTATGCAGTTTCCAAAATCAGACAAGGATCCATCTGGTTTTGTGACTCAGCCTATCATGATGTGCATTAATCTTCCTCCAAAACAAGTGTAATGAACATGCGCATGTCATGTTAATCGCTTGTAGAC
Organism: Microchirus variegatus; assembly: GCF_963457635.1. Lineage (NCBI taxonomy): Eukaryota > Metazoa > Chordata > Actinopteri > Pleuronectiformes > Soleidae > Microchirus > Microchirus variegatus. The sequence goes on from NC_139813.1 coordinate 20,237,391, forward strand.
AAAGTGAAGCATTTGGTGAAGTTGAGGTCAAGCATTTTCAAGCGTCTGTCTCATCGGTCTTCTATTGCCACATCTTGCCAACACACGAGAAGCTCGGAGTTGTTGAACCCTCTGCCTTTTGCAGATGTTATGACAGCAGTGGGTGGTGTTGGGCTCCAGGGAGAGAAAATGAGATCCGAGGACGGGGAAGTGGAATCGATTTCATGCTTGGCAAAATGAGGGTTTAAGCAGAGAAACTTTGTGGTGAGACGTCAGAATGGGAATGAACTGTCTGGGTAACTGGGAGATTTGCAGTTTTTTATTCAGCCAACCTGGACATTGGGGTTATTATTAACAAAAATGGCAAGGAAACTGAGGCACAACGTGATTGTATATCTAGCTAAGAAATTTACTGGACATAGGTCATGGTGTTCTGATATTGAATTGGGTAGTGTTAAACTTTTAGTGCAGAATGGGAAAGGCCTTTAAATTGGGGAGGGCATCCATCGGTGGGACCTGGCTGGATGTGAGAAGACCTACCACACTTGATCAGGTGAGCTACTTGAGGATTTTTGTCATTTTGTTTACCTTTTTTCCCTTGTGACTCCTCAAATTCTTCCTTGTTTTGAGAGGCAATGAAGGCTGCAGTGGATTCCTGCATTGGAAGACTCCATATTGGACACCACAACCCAGAGAAGTCCCGTCCTGGATGGCTGCGATGAGAGGACCTTGCCCAAGGTGACACGACCCTTCTGCCATGACACCCCTTTGCCACAGGATGTCTTCAGGTATGTTCCTTCAGATCCTTCACACTTTTGAATCCACATTTGCTTTATACTAAAGCTTGACAACTTTTTTCCCCAGATGTTGGACCTTAAGCATTAGAGTCGATGACAAAGTACACGTGTCTCAATGGCTGCTTCTTTCACGCTGGAGACACAGTTTTATGGACTTATGAACCACCTAAAGCCTTAGATTCATCCAACGCAGAACCTGGATGGAGGGCATCCATCGGTGGGCCCTGACTGGATGTGAGAAGACCTGTCATGCTTGACCAGGTGAGCTACCTGAGGATTTCTGTCATTTGTTTACCTTTTTATTTTCTTTTGATTCATCAAATTCTTCCTTGTTTTGAAGAGGCGATGAAGGCTGCATTGGACACCACAACCTGGAGAAGTCCCGTCCTGGATGGCCTCAATGAAGACCTTTCCCAAGATGAACCGACCCTTCTGCGATGACGCCTCTTTACCACAAGATGTCTTCAGGTATGTTCCTTCAGATCCTTCTCACGTTTGTTTAATCCACATTTACTAAAGACTGACAACTTTTTTTTTTTCCAGATGTTGGACCTTAAGGATCAGCGTCTATCACAACTACGACTTTAACACCTGAAGCCTTAAAGACTCATCCAACCCAGAACCCCCTGTCCCCACTTACAACCACAACACTGTACATGGATAACTTTATATCTGGCATCTTTTTGACATTAACTTTTCTCGGATTTGATCAGTCTTTGTAGTTTTATCCATCACCAACTAAACTGAACTTCAACATTAAGGCTGACTTGTCTCACTCTGCCAGGTTTATTTCCAACTAAAGACTCTAATTGAACCTTTCTGTGTTCATAAAACCTTTTTGCGCGTCATGTTGGGAGGCCTCCCAGCAGGGGATTTCTATATTCCCCTGCAAACCCACGCGGTACTCGTAGACATGCAGGGATATCTTGGACAGTTTAATGTATGGGATTGGTTAGGTTACAGGATTAGAGCGCGTTTCGGTTCTTTAGGAGGAAGTAAACCTGGCAGAGAGACAACTCAGATTATTTAACTGAAGGTTGCACCAAGTTTAAGAACTTTATTTTGTCATGCAGCCACCAAGACATTGGGTTAGCATCATCCCAAATGGAAAGAAGGCTGTGGCACAAAGTTATTGGATACAGATCATGGAGTTCTGATATTGAATTGTGGTTGAAAACTGTCAGCGTAGAACAGGAAAGGCCTTTAGATTGGGGAAGGCATCCTTCGGTGGGCCCTGACTGGATGTGAGAAGACCTGTCACTTGACCAGGTGAGCTACTGAAGAATTTTTGTCATTTGTTTAACTTTTTTTCTTGTGACTCATCAATTTTTCCTTGTTTTGAAGACGTGATGAAAGCTGCAGTGGATTCCTGCAGCAGAAGACTTCACGTTGGACACCACAACCCGGAGAAGTCTGACGACCTTGCCCAAGGTGAACTGACCCTTCAGCGATGACACCTCTTTACCATAGGATGTCTTCAGGTATGATCTTTCAGATGGTTCTGAATTCTGTTTAATCCACATTTACACTAAAGTGTGCCAACTTTTTTTTTTTTTTTTAAACAGATGTTTGCCTGAGACTCATCCATCCCAGAATCCTTTGTCCCCACTGACTCACAACCAACACTGTACATGGATAATGTTATGAAATACTTAATCTGGCATTTGTTGCCATGTTTTTGACATCAAGTATTCTCAGATTTTATGCACTGCCATCAGTTTTTGTAGTTTAATGCGTCACCAACTTCAACATTAAGGCTGACTTGTCTCACTCTGCCAGGTTTAGTTCTAACTAAAGACTCGAATTGAACCTTTCTGTGTTCATAAAACATTTTTTGCGCGTCATGTTGGGAGGCCTCCCAGCAGGGGATTTCTATATTCCCTTGCGAAACTATGCGATACTCGTAGAAATGCAGGGATATCTCAGACAGTTTCATATATGGTATACAGTAGGTTGCAGGATTAGAGCGCGTTTCAGTTCTTTAGGAGGAAACAAACCTGGCAGAGAGACAACTCAGATTATTTAACTTGCTAACTGCTACTTCCTTCTACTCAACAAGACATGGTCATATTTTTTTAAATGGAGTTTACCACTTCAAGTCTTAGGCTAATCCAACCCAAAAACCCCTCTCCCCATTTTTTTTTCCCATGCATATGGTGCAGCACAACACTTAAATACAGACGCTGCTGCTTTCAGCCTGAAATGATTGTCACGGAAAACCTGGATTTATTGCCCTCTTGGTGTCGGGTAAATTTTTCTTACCTTGATGGTTGACTTTTTTTTTTATGACTAAAGTTAGTTCTTTGAGCTTAAAGATGTGTAATACTTAAAAAAACAAATTACTCTTTTACTGTTTTGGGTAACGTCTACTGCACGTCTGTCCGTCCAGGGAGTGGATCCCTCACCTGTGGTTCTCCCTAAGGTTTCTACCGCTTTCTTTTTCCCTGTTACAAGGGTTTTTTTACTGGTAGTTTTTCCTTACCCTGGTCGAGGGTCTAAGGACAGAGGATGTTACCAACTGTTTTGTAACTTTGGGCTATATAAATATATTTGATTTGATTAACATGTTACTGTAGACTTCGGCACCCTTGATGCTGCTTCAATTTGTTCAAGAAAACAAAAAAATGTCAAGATTGTATTACTAACCCAGTTAATGGTAGTAAAAAAAAAAAAAGTGACCTTTGAACTCAGAATGCCACCTTGATTGTGTATTATGGGGAGAAGTTGTGTTGACCCTGAGGAGCAGATTAACGGCTTGTGTTCAAACCAAATAATCACAAATACAGTTGGTTTCTAGAGTGGTTTGTAAGTGTTGGACAAAGGTATCACATCTAATGTTAAAGTCTGGGCTACCATTTAGAATAGTTCTGGTAAATGGACATACGCTTATAAAATTACACACATTTACTTTTTATGTATTATACTGGTTAAAAAACGTTTTTTTGTGTTTTTTTTTTTATTCCATGTAAAAGAATATTAATTTCCAGCTACTCTAAATCTTTGTGACTAAGTGACTGACTTAAAATGTTTTATTTAATTATACATGTTTTCCTTTAACTGTTTATTTCATCTGGTTTATCATTTTATTTGTATTCCACTGATTTTTTTGTTTTACACTTTAAAATGTTTTATTTTTCTACTATATAAAGCACATGGGAACATTATTTTGAAAAAAATGTCATGGTTTATCATGATTAAAATATATATTTTTTTAAATAAAATCTCTAAAAGCTGGATAATCAAAGACCGTTTTGTCTCCTGCTTTAATGTTGAAGATGGTTTAAATCTTGTAATAAACAATCACTTTTTTATATATTAACTATTTTGATATTGCAGACAATGTATGTTGAACTATTACCCAACCCTAGTGAATTTGCACATTTCCATCCGTGTCCACTTGGAGGCTTTTATTATATTATCATCATCATCATTAGTGGTATTGACATTATCATTATTCTGATTATTGATACCAGTATAAATTCCTTTAAATATAGATGTATACCCAGAGTGCAGAACAATTTGGGTCACAGAAAAACCATCAAAGCCTGATCTAGTGTATGAGGCTGTAGCAGGACAAATTGTTCCAAATGTATGTAGGAAAAATACAGTTCTGCCCCACTGACATTTAGAGTTCAAGTGTGTTTGTCTTATCAGGGCATCACACAATAAATGCCCTCGCATGTACAGGGCATCAGGTTGAATGAGCACTCAAAGTGCATTATGAGACGGGGTCACAGAGCTCTACTGCATCATCTGTACGATCCATGATGATGTGAACTGCATCCCTATTAATGAATGTCAACTTCCTAAACCACAGTGAAGCAAAGCCACGGCATTTTCGTCACTGCCTTGCATTGAATGTATTAAATGTTGAATATGTTTTGAACAGAAATAGTGAAACCTATAATATTAAATATGGATGATGTTGCAACATTTAGCTGTTGCTTTGTGTTTACATTTGCAGTGAAGGCATCAGGTTCATGCTGTAATGAGTGAAGGAGCAGAGACGGAGCACAGACTGCAGTGATGAAGTCCAACTGTCTGAGATAAAACTGTCATTCAACAGAAATAATTAACCACTAGAGGGCGCTGGAAGCGATTGTGTCACTGATGGTCAGTGAATAAACTTCATCTGATCTGAGGGTCATGGGTTTATAGAGATAGTTGGATAGAAAGATATATATGTATATATATATATATATATATATACATATACATATACATATACATATATATATACATATACATATACATATATTGTGTGTGTAGATGTATATTTGTGTGTATATAATATAGACACACATATATATGTATATATGTGTCTATATTATAGTATTATATTATAGTATTGTGATTCTGATACACATACATACATAATATGTATGTGTATGTATGTGTAAGTATGTGTATCAGAATCACAATACTTTATTAATCCCCGGGGGGAATTGTTTTTGTTCCAGATGCTCGGTGCAAAGTAGGAAGAAATACAGCATATATGTATATATATGTAGGTGTATGTATGTATGTACAGTATGTATATATATGTATGTGTATATATATGTATGTATGTAAATGTATATATGTATGTGTATATATGTATGTATGTGTATATATTTATGTATGTATGTGTATATGTATGTATGTGTATATGTATGTATGTGTATATATATATGTGTATGTATGTGTATATATATGTGTGTATGTATGTGTATATATATATATATATGTATGTATGTATGTGTATATATGTATGTATGTGTATTATTATACATAAATATATGTATATGTATATATATGTATTTATGTGTATGTATAATGTATAATTGCTTAAAATATACATTTTCGTATAATTGTTTTATATACATTTTAAACGAGCTACTTTTTTGTTTTACTCTTTTACGTTACTGTATATATACACACACACGCACACATTCTATAAATTAAAAGTGTTAGATTTACTCTGAAGAATATCTGGCATATGAAAGATGCCACTTTGTGATTCAATTTTTTTTCCCCACACAGTATTCTGTGTTGTGGCGCTGACGACGACTCTTTGAGTGTGATTTCTACATGGCAACTTAAAGGACAAGATAAGGCTGCAGACAGTACATGTTATACAGTATGTGGTCACGCTGATACTGTACACTGATAAGCTGCATGTGCTGTAAAACCTACAGCTCGCTTATCGCGTCTGTCTGCACAACTTCACCCTTCAGCTGTGCTGACTTAATGCTGGCGATTCTGAGTAGATTCTCCCAGAGACGTTTCTAGAAAAAGGATTGTAAAGCGAGGGGATCTTATGTGAACACATGCACATTGAAGGCTGTCAGACTAACATCTATTAATTTTTCCCCAATCTGATTTATTTATTTAATGTGTTTTCAGGTCTAAAATGGGACATTTTTCTGTCACTTTATGTAAATATTTGCCCAACAGTTGCATCTTGCTGTCAAATCGCTGCCCTGGTTGCAGACTTGTTATCTCGAGGTCTGTTACCCTTGCCCTAAATTTAAGTCTGGAGGGGTTTTTGCCAATAAGGCTACATGCACGTGTCGGTTTCACTTTAGATGCAACACAACATTTTATAATAATATTATTATTTATTCTAATCAACTACCCTGACCAATTCGTTAAAAAATAAAAAATTTTCTTTGTAGTTTAATGTACACTATGCATGTACATAGACTGACCGACCTTTCATGCAGTGTGTGGATACATTAATGCTTCTGTGACATGGAAAAATTACAATATAACTTCCTTATTAAAAAAACTGACAAATTTGTTCCTTGAGGCAAAAAAGTGTTACTTTCCCAAAAACTGCTGTAAAAATATTTATATATAATATTTATATATCACTTTTTTTATTAACTACCTTAGCCTGAAATATACATATCAAATATTAATAATCTTTTTGACATTTTAACCCTTTACAGGCCAGTATGTTAACACAACTTCAAAAAATGTAAAGGAGAATTTGATTAAAGTTGACATTTTCTGCCACTAGAAATGTAAACATATAAAAATAAAATGTACCTAGAAGCTCTTAAGGGTTGAATTAGTTTATAACTTGGAATATAGCACAGTTAATGTTGTATTTTAGTACTAATCCACTTTGCTTATGGACATATCAGAGGATCTTGATTCTTATGTACTGCCCCCTTGTGGCAGAGTAAGAGTATGCAAGTTTTTTCAGGCGTGCCTGTTTATCATTTGTGTCATACGTGTGTGGTGGCTTCATGCAGCATGTGCATACATTTAATTCACGCTGTACTGTACGTGATAAAAAATGCGACGCTTTTATTGGGTTTATGTACTGCCCTCTAGTGGCAGAGTAAGAGTATGCAAGTTCCTGCAAGCGTGCCTGTTTATCATTTACGTCACACATGTGGTGCCTTCATGCAGCATGTGCACACATTCAGTTCACGCTGTACTGTACGTGATAAAAATGTGAAGCTTTTATTGGGTTTGGACTAAAGTTCCATGATCTTGATAAAACGTTGAGGAGGAATATGTCATTATGGTGTTTATGACACGTGGTGGTGATACCCCCCCCCCCCGCGCATGACTTCATAGTGTCTGGACTTTCAGCTTACGCCTGCACAATCAGATTAACGAATAATCCAGACTGTAGGAGAATGATTTTGATTTTAAATATGATGTATGATGCATACAGTCATTATGTGCTCAAGACTTCTGTCAGTTTATGTTAAGGTAGCCACACTACTTTTTTTTAGTTTTCATGAAAAATCCAAATTAGAAAAGCAGACCACTAAACATGATGTTGCATTTTAATTTTTGCTCCAACATAAAAAAAAAAAAAAAAATGTAATTATATAATATACACAAGCAATTATATGAACACAAAAAAGAGTAAAACCAAACAAACAATGCTAATAAAGTTGTTCTTTGTAAGTTGATCTATATTCTGTTGTTACTTTAATGTTAATAAGCCTACAATGTTATGCAGAGGTGTACTTAAAACAATTTTATAGACAAATTATGAAATGTTTTCTTCATCCTAAGGGGGCGTAACAGAAAATAATAATAATAACACAGTTAGTTCTACTGCTCAGTAAAAACCTGGTTTTTACCTGGAAAAAAATGCTGCACGTATATATATATATACATACACCCAAACGCTCCCTCAGTCAGGTCTGATAGTTTTGCTTGACAAAACACATTTTCAGTACACTGACACTGGTCAATCTGGACAGATGGACAGCCAATCACAGATTAATTAAGTCATACATTAAATTGTTTCTCCACAGAACCTAAAATTTCCAAAGATTCACGTGCGATACAGCGGCGTTTAGCGCGTGTACCCTGATCACTGAGTTCATGCAAATTCTTATCTGAATGCTGCTCAATTGTATCGAGGGTCTGTGTGGATAAACCTCTGCACCAATAGCTTATATCACCGTTTACAAGCTGACGAGAATAATTTCACACACACACACACAAAAAAAGAAAGGATTGTTCTTTGGACTGGTTTCTGTGTACACGATGGTCAGAGCAAACAGTGTCTCGGGTTAGGGTTAGGGTTAGGGTTAGGGAGATGCATGCGGATGGCGCTTTGTGTGTTGTTGCACCAGGCCGTTTCACAATGAGCACAAAGCAGGATGAGTGTGCGTGATCGGGACGTTTCTTTTTTTAATGTTTAAAATAAGAGGGTAAATATGAGGAAACGTGTGAGAACAACTCCCGGGGTCCGAATCCTACAAAATGAATCGATTCTTTGTAGTTAAAGGTTTTTGCCATCAAAGCGAGTCAAAGTTTGCAAGCATCTAATCTTATTATTCATCCAGCCCTCATATATAGTATATAAATGTGTTACTAAATGAATGAAGGACTGAAAAAAAACCAGCCTTTTTCTGCCTCCTCTGATTGATTCATTAATAAATGCTACTCTACAAGACACTTTCCAGGATTAAACCATAGAAGGGAAATGCTGCCGTTTTCTCTTTTCTTTACTTTTCTTTTCTTTTCTTTTGTCGAGGGTTAATATCATCAACGGATAAAGCCGCTGATAAGTTCGTTATCTGTCTCGCATCTGAAGGGACTTTGTGTTTTGGGATCACACCTCGATCACTCAGTGTTCGCACTAATCAGTGTCTTCTGTGTCTTTTCTGTGACCTCGTCCAGTTTCTATTTAAGATTCAGGAATTTGTCTTTAAAATGTGTACAAATAAAGAGACAAATAAGTATTTGTGCAGGTATTTTATGAATTCACAGTGAAAAAACACTGCTGCGTAACTCAATCACATGCAAATCCAGATTGATGAACACCATAAAATGTACAGTGAGCAGTGATTGCCACTATGTGAGATATCTGCACTGCATAAAAAAACAAATGACTTATCGTAGGATTAAAAGTATCTGATAAGACCGTGCCTTTATTGGGCTTTAATCACAAATATCCTCATCGTCAAAGGCAAGACACATTTCAAAGATTCACCACAAATTACGAGCTCTGCACGTTAAAAAAAACCTGCAGCGTTGGAGATACGAGTATCTTTTCAAACCTTTTGCCTTTGTCCCTCCACACAGGACAGTGGAGTGGACTTTGAGTTTTCGCGTTCAAAGCCCCACCGTCGTCTCCGTTCCCTCCCCGTTTCATCTGCTCTCGCTATAAAAGCCCCGAGCTGTGGCTGAGAAGTCAGTCTCTTCTGAGTACTCGCATCCACTAAGGAAAGAGCTTCAGCAACAAACCCACCATGGGCGACTCCAAGCTCTGCCTTTTGCTGCTTCTCAGCACATCTGCCTTGACTTGTAAGTATAGCTCTGAGGAAACAAGCTTCTCTGTTTGTTAAACTTGTTTAATCGAGTTTAAATAGAACTAGATAGAAATTTTTACTCATATAATTATCTTACTACACCAGCCATTTTCATCTGTTTGACAACTTCATTGTATGCATGTTTTTATTTAACTTAACTTAGTACAGAATACACAACTTCTACTGTTTATTTAGAATTTACAAAATGCATTTTTTTTCCTCTTCTTGTGTTTGCAAAAGTCAAAAAGTTAAAATTAGGATTCATTTAAAATTGCGAGTATAGCGATAGTTGTGCAGAAGTCGCAAAATAGACATTTTTTTATGTTATTTTTGTGCAAAAAAACGAGCCAAGCAAACTTTTAACTGCAACGTAATTGGAAAATTCACAAATTCAATCCTATATTTAAAAGAAATTTAGTATTTTTTGCTTAGTTGTGTTAATATAGTTGGTGAAAATGCACAGTAATGGGAAAAAAGTTGCAAAAGTGTAATGTAAAATTCATCTGGATCTATTCATACTTGCGTTTAAAAGCATATTCTCACCGACTTTTTGAATTGTTTCTGCTCTGTTTAAAACGAGTGGGGTTACCTCAGTGCGTTAACTGTGCTGTACAAATAAAATTCCTTTGCTAAACATTCAAGGGTTGCAACATTTATTCAAGTGACACGGAAATTATTGAAAGCCTGACCCCGTCTGACCTTTTTTTTTTTTTTTTGCTTTGCTTTGCACAGTGGCTCACAACGAAGATCTGCCAACCTGCTTGTGTAAGTCACCTAAAATTGAACGTTCATTCAACACCGATTAATGATTTCATAGATGATTTCATCTAATAATGATTGATTGTCTCCTCCAGTGGCCCAACGGTACAAGACCCTGCACAAATACGAATACCAATACGTGGCCGAATCTCTCAACGGCATCAACGGAGCTTCGGCGCTCAAGAACGGACCCAAGGCCTCTTGCAAGGTACAGGAAAACGGAAAGAGGCCGAACACTCTGAATCCTTAGTTTTCCCGCCTCAAAGACTGAAAGAAGCTGATCTTTTTTTACCTCTTCTCTCTCTCTCAGGTTGAAATCGAAGTGCCTCAGACTTGTAGCTTCATCCTCCGCACCACTGGCTGTAGCCTGAGCGAGGTGGTCGATATGGACGCGGCGGGCCACGCCGTGTTCGGACCGGCGCCGACCTCTGACACCTTCGCCGCTGAAATGGAGAGGTGCGCATCTTCACGAGCGTTCGTATAACATCGGTCTGTTTTTTGCTTTGCAATTTTGATTTAAAAATCGTCGTTTTCCCCTTCAGACATCCTCTGAGGTTTGTGGTCGAGGGCGAACACGACGTGAAACTGTACCCCGAGGAGGGCGAGACGTCCACTATCCTGAACTTGAAGAGGGGCATCATCTCCGCCCTGGCTGTGCCCGCTGTGGAAGAACAGAAGAACAAGAACATGGTAAACGTCATTGCACGCAGTTTAACGCCACTGTCGGAGCTATATTTTAAGGTATTCAGTGGTATAAAAATCCCCAAATAATGACATAATATAACGCAACCTGTCACGTCTTCATTTTTTAGCCCACCATCCACGGCTTGTGCAAGACGTCCTACACGGTCAACCACAGAGAGGATATTGCGACCGACGTCAGCCTCCGCAGGGATCTGTCCACATGTGACAAATTCTCCCCACTGAGAGGTCACACCAGCTCCCTGGCACTCATCTCTGGCATGGTGAGAGCTGCATTTAGCTACATGTGTGGTTAAAGGTGCATTATGTAATAAATCTAAAGCAACTAGACATAAAATCCTCCTAATATGTCACAGAGACTCAGGATTAATGTTCATATAACAAACTGAACTCACCAACAACAACAGTACAGACAAAATATTTGCATTAAAAAAAATATTTTGCAGTTTGGCATGTGGCGCCACCTACCGCCGTCTACCAGTCATTGCAGTCAGTAGAGTCTCAGCTCCCGAGCAACCACGGGTTGCCAGTTATGTCAGAAAACCAAACCTAAAAGACCTCTGTATTTTGAATTTGAACGTAGTAACCGTTTTTGGCCACATTCTTACATATATGGCGTCTTTAAGACTGGGAACAATGAATAAGACTCTTTTATACTCACATCATCATCATCATCATCATCATCCTTTGTTTCCAGCACTACCCTCTGGCTCAGCTGATCAGAAGCTCCCAGACCTGCCACTACAAGTTTGACAACGAGAAGAAGCACATGATCTCCGGGTCCTGCGTTGAGAACCACATCCTCATTCCCTTCTCACACAAGTAAGAGAAACTCCACGCTCCATTTTAGTATGTCCTAGCTACAAGGATGCTGTGATGTTTTTTTTAACTCCATGTTCTCTTTCTACAGGGGCGAATATGGCGTCACCAATGTCGGAAAGCAAGAGCTGACCCTGGTTCTGGTTTCTCCTCACAACGACAGAGTCTTTAACCGAGGTGAGCTGCTTGCTTATTTTTTTTTATATAGTTAAAGGTGCATTATGTAATAAATCTAAAGCAACTGGCCATAAAATCCTCCTAATATGTCACAGAGACTCAGGAATAATGTTCATATAACAAACTGAACTCACCAACAACAACAGTACAGACAAAATATTTGCATTAAAAAAAATATTTTGCATACTGCAAATCATGTTTATGTTTTGAAATCATGTTTTTGGCATGTGGCGCCACCTACCGCCGTCTACCAATCATTGCAGTCAGTAGAGTCTCAGCTGCCGAGCGACCACGGGTTGCCAGTTACGTCAGAAAACAAGACCAAAAAGACCTCTGTATTTTGAATTTGAATGTAGTAACCGTTTTTGGCCACATTCTTACATATGGCGCCTTTAACTGTTGTGAAGTGAAGTCATGATAACGACACTGTGATACCTGGATCTCGCAGGTGCTGTTGCCAAGGGTCTCCACATGGAGGCTGTTGAGGACAGGAGTATTGTGCAGGATAAAGACGCTGCTCTGCAGCTCCTGAGAGAACTGGCCCACCTGCCCGAGGCTGAAGGCGAGAGGAGGGCGCAACTCTTCCACAAGCTCGTCCACGCCGTCCGCGGGATGAAGGCCGACACCCTGAGCGCCGCCGTCACCGAGGCCATCGCCGTGTCCCGCGTGCTGACCTACCAGGTTCTGGCCCAGTGCGGAACGCCCGAGTGCAGCAGCGGCATCATGCAGATCCTCAGACAGCTGGACAGCTCCTCGGTCGAGGTCGACGCCGCCGTGTTCGCCATGGGACTCGTGTCGAACCCCTCTGCTCTCCTGATCCACGACATGCTCGAAATGGCCAAATACAAGGCCAGCAAGCCCATCATGTACGCCCTGAGCAACGTGGTCAAGAGGTGAGTGATGTGAACCGCACTGATCTGGGGGAGAAATGGTTGACTAAAATGAGTGGGTTTCGTGCTCACGATCACTTTCTCTCTCGCTCGCAGGTTTTACAAAGCCGAGGAGAAAATGATCCCTGAGATTCACTCTGTGGCTGAATTCATGGCTGCTCAGTTGGGCCACTGCTCTGGCGACGAGGACAAAACTTTCCTGACACTGAGGGTAAGGCGCCTCACTCAGCCACTGGCTCAAAAATGGAGAAGCAGTAGCACGCTCATTGAATTTATCACTGTATATAATGTACAATGAGCTCAATGTTTAAGAGTGAACTGCTTTTTTTAACTTAATCATTTAAAACTTTTCATCTTAGGTTATTGGAAACATGGCTGCAGCTGTGGTTCCTGCCAGTCCCGCACTGAAAACTGCAGTGATGCAGTGCATGAATGAACCTGCCGCTTCCCAGGCTGTCCAGCAGGCTGCCATCCAAGTATACAGACTGGCTCCCGTCCCTGAAGAGGCAAGTCAAAAAATGATGAATTTGTTCAAAAACTGTAAAAAAAAAAAAAAATGTCTCTCTCTCTTCGTTGCTGATAGGCTAATTATTTTCAATCCTCTTTTTTTTCCCCCTCATAGGCTAGAGAGATTCTCATGAATGCGTTTTTGGACCACGCCAGCCCCCTGCAGAAGCGCATCGCCGCATATCTGATTCTCATGAAAAACCCCACGCCAAGCGAGCTGGTCAAGGTGGCTGAAGCCAGACACACTGAGCAGGACAAACAAATCAAGAGCTTCGTCAACTCCCACATGGCCAACATTTTGACCTCAACAGAGCCCGAGACCCAGGAGTAAGTGGAAAGCAGTTGTTTTGAAGGATGAATGATGAACAATTTGATCACAGCTAATGGTTTAACTATTACTTATATCCACAGATTGAGAGAGAAGATCCTTGATGCCCTGCAGAACAATGGACTCGAGTCTGCAATGGACCCAACCAAGTTCTCTCGCAACTACAAGATCGGATCAGTTGAGGGCAACATGATCTTTGAAGGATCCCACTATCTGCCCAAGGAGGCCATGCTCGAGATGACCCTCAAGGCTTTTGGCTTCGACATTGACATGATGGAGGTAAATAATTTCAGCCAGGAGGAAAGATTTAGATCTGACAAGCTGTGCTAGCAAATGCTAAAAAAAAAGATAATGTGTCACCTTTACAGATTGGTATGGAGGGCACAGGATTTGAGCCAACTGTTGACGCCCTGTTTGGAAAGAATGGATTCTTCCCCGACACTGTCATGAAGTCGATCTACTTTGTCTCCGACAACATGCCACTCAGAGTCAATGAGATCATGCAGAGCTTAATGCCTGCTCTGAAGAAGGACAGGATGAAGAGACAGGTATTCATGAGCCTTTGATTTGTATGAATGTACCACATATAGCGCTAGTATTGATGGGACTGGAATTTTACAAAGTGATTGATTACGGACATTTTCCCAATGTGCAGACCACCCAGAACCTGATGAGGGAGATCGGCCACAACCTCAAGAAACTGATGAGCGACCTGGAGACCGCGCAGGCCCCTGAGGCGATGGTTTACCTGAGACTTCTGGGAAATGAGCTCGGATATCTGAAGACAAAGGAAATGGAAGAGATGGCCTACTCCGCCGTCATGATGATCGACAGCATGTTGAAGATGTTCCCCGTCGATGTAAGGAAAAGAAACGCGTTATTTGAGCACAGCTGACAGTCGCGTTTGACTTGCTTATGATTTAAATGTCCGACTTGTGTTTTCATCTGCCACAGTTGATGAAGGCTTTGATGACCAAGGCTGACAACACGATCTTCGCCCACTACATCTTCATGGACAATGAATTCTTCCTGCCCACTGTGACCGGTGTGCCTCTGAGGATTGCACTGTCTGGTACTTTCACCCCTGGAGTCAAGGGTGGACTTAAGGTTGCTCGTGACATGGTAAGAATCCCTAAATGTGAACATAATTGGATTAGGCTTGTTTTGATTGACAGCATCAACACAACATGTTTTCCTCTGTTTCCAAACAGACCGAAGTTGCCTTCATGCCATCCGCTGGAATTGAGTTTGTGACCGAGGTCGGCTGCCACATCCCTGAATATGTCGACTCTGGATTAGAGATGCACACCAACATTTTCCATGAAAGTGGACTCGATGCCAAGATCTCCATGGGACGCGACTCAATTAAGATGTCCATCCCTGCCCCAAAGAGCCCAACAAAGCTCATCAAAATGACGTAAGCCTAAGCAAAGTTTTCAGGCATTTGTGTGCAGTCCAATTTTGAATATAAGATAACAGCCAAACTCAGATTTTAACTTTCCAACGCTTCAATTTCAGAAACTCCCTGGTGGCAGTGACTGGATCAGAGAGGAGGACCATTCCCCCTATGGTGATGGACAAGGTCGATGTTAGAGAGTGCACACCTGTCTTTGCTGGAATGAAATATTGCACAGATCTGCAGTACATTGATGCTTTCTCTCAAGACACGTCCCCCTACTTCCCCTTCACCGGAGACAGCAAGTAAGCAAGATCTCCCTAAACCGACAATATAGACCATTCTTTCAAATGAAACTGTTTTATTAAGTAAGAAATATCACATTGACCTTTAATAGATTTGTTGTGGAGCTCCATCCTACTGGTGAAGTCACCGAGTACACCGCCACTGTTGCCTATGAGCTCCTCTTGGAGGGAGATGCCAAACACAAAGTTGACTCTGTGAAGTTCACTCTGAGGGCTGAAGGTAAATAACACGACGTGTGGACAATCACAATCACAATTGTGGCTTAAATGGCCCAAGATGTAATAATAATAATAATGCTTTACTTGTTTCGACAACAGCTGCAGAACCCACTGAAGCCAACGCTGTATTGAAGTACAACAGGAGGAAGCATGTCATCAGTGCTGACATCCAGATCCCCGACTACGACGTAGAGGCTGGATTCAGGCTGGGCGTTGTTGACGGAAACACTAAGGGCAAAGGAACTCATTCAATCTCTCTGGACTTCGTCAACAAGAACGTCCCTCAGCTCTCCCTGGTTGGCCGCGCCAAGTAAGACTTCAACCGCAAAGTTCTCATTCGATTCAATTCAATGAATATCACGTTGACATTACGGTGGCTAACTTAATGTTTATTTCAGTCTGAAGACCATGAATAAGGGCATGCTGCAAGTCCAGCTTCGTATCCCCTCAATCCTCACCGATGCCACTGTCACAGCTAACATGAAGCGCGGTGAAGCGTTGGAGCTGGAGCTCAAGAACGATGTCAAGTTCCTGGACTCCACAGTCGAGCAGAAAGTTGCATTGATATATGGTAAAGTAGCTTTTCCATATTTGTCCTTAAGTTCCAACTCATTCCGTAGTTACCTCTTAGATACGTATATACATATATAAATCCTCACCCGAAACCCTTGTTCCATCTGTACTTTTGCAGACGCCAGCAAGATTGAGGTCGACTTCAAGTCCGATGTGATTGCCGCGACCAGCCTGATGCCACTTGCTCCCGATATGTTTGAGAAGTACACCAACCAAATTCTGGACATACAGGTGGGACAGACTGACATGAAAGTCCGTCACATCTTCAGGAAGTTTGTGGAGGTATGAGTCTACACACCAAATTGGATGCAAACATGTGCGTAAAACTAGATATTTATGAAAGACTTCTTTTTAGGCCGCAAACAACCACATGGAGAAATACGGTGCTGACATGCCTTACATTCAGAATTTCCGACTTCCTGAGATGCCTGAAATTACCTTGCCAGAGACACTGTTCTTCAATCAGTAAGTCTTAAATACTTTACAGTTAATGTTTTAAACGAGTTGTTTATCCCCAAAACATTAACATTTTACTTTTGTCCTTTTAACAGTGAGGCAAAGGCTGTGTACTACTTCAACAACGAGCGCTTCACCATTGCCATCCCTGTTCCTCTTGGAGGGAAGTCAACAGAGGAGCTTAACTTCCCATCAGTTCTGACCACACCTCACCTGTCTCTGCCCCGGTTTGGACTGGAGATCGTTTCCATGGAGATTCCTATTCCAAATCTTGTCGTGCCCGAGAGCCTCGCTCTGTCTCTTCCTCTTTTTAACAAAGCCGAGGTTTCATCTCTGTTGAAGACCAACCTGTATGAAGCGGAGGCCTCATTTGCTGTGGGAAAAGATGTCGTAGAAACACCGAGCTACTCTGCTAAGTTCGACATTAAAGGAACCTCCCCAATTGAGATCCTGTCAATGGAAATTAAAGGTATTTCAATGTTTTACTCACATTTAAAAAAAAAAAAATTCTACTCCCACTTTTGTTTGGTATGCTCTATATGATGTATGCTCTTTTCTGTTTTATTTAGGCTCTGGAATGGTAGCAACAACTGACTCAGTTAAGGCCAATTTGAAGACCTCTTTGTCCCATAAGTTCATTGAAGCCAGCATTGACATCACTGAAGATGTAACCCTCGCTGACAAACTCACCTTGAGGTCCGACAGCAAGATCGAAGCCACAAGTACATTTGGTCTCAATTTTGACCTTGTGCATACAGGTATGGCTGGAATCAATACTGAGGAAATCTCTGGTGATGGCAACTTTGAGGGAAAGTTCAAAGCTGGACCCATGTTTGGCAAAACCATTTCCACCCAGTCCTTTACCATCTCCCCATTCAAGCCAGAAGCTAAGATTGACTCTACTCTTGAGTTTGACTCCACATTTGTCAAGGCCCGTAACACAATCGCAGCGTCCCTTGCCGATAGTGAATTCTCAGTTGTGTCTAAAACCAATGCCTTTGACGATGTCTTGACACACGTAGCTGAGCTTTCTGTGAAAGACTACAAGCTGTCCATGAAAAGTGATGCCAATGCCGTTGCTCTTGGTATGAAGATCCACAACCAGGCTGACGCTTCCGCTGGTGCTAGTGAGATTGTGTTAAGAATGGAGACAAATGCAGATCACACTGAAAACCGTGTCTACTCTTTGCTGACTGCATCTCTTGATGTCAATGGCCTGGCTGTAAACAGCGACGCCACCGTGAAACTTTTAGAGAATGAGGCCACACACAAGGCTATCCTGAGAATGAACAAGGAAGGTTTGACCACAAGTGGAACAACCACCCTGCAGAGCCCCCTGTCCCTGGAAAACACGTTCAATGCTGGACTTGACGCCTCAAGAGCTACGTTGTCCATTACCAACAAAGCTGCGATCCGTGATATCAAGTTTGACAATACCAACGCTTTCACCATGACTGTTTCTGGCCTTGACATTAACTCAAAGGTTGAAGCAACAGCTAGTGAGTATGCCTCTTACACTCATGATGTCACCGTTGACGTGAAACCCTACACTCTTTCTGCAAATGTTAATAACAAGCTGAACCTTCTGGCTGCCAACTTCCTCAATGAGGCTCATCTGCAGGCAGAGCTCTTCAAGATGGACTTGACTGGAAATATGAAAGCCATGTACGGTGAGGAAGAGATCAAACACACCTATCAGGTACATTATGCTGACATGGCTGCTAATGCTAAGTGCAACACCATTGGAAAACTCTTTGGAACGCACATGAGCCACAACACCGAGGTTGAAATCATCGGTCTTGCTGCCAGAATCACCAACGATGCTCGCTTCAACTCGCAGCCAATGCGCTTCGATCACACCATCCGCTGCAGCATCGTTCCTTTTGATTTCAACCTTGACGCCATCTTCAATGCTGATGCAGACTTCGTCATGTACGGAAAGCACAGCTCCCAGCTCTATGGAAAGTTCCTCCTTAAAGCTCAGCCCCTGGCTTTTGCTAGCACTCATGAATGCAGGGCATCAGTAACCCACAAACTAGACAATGACTTCTCCTTGGAGGCGACATTTGACAACAACATGAATACTGTTTTGCTACCCCAAGAGCAGAGAGCTAGCTTTAGGATGTCATCTAAGATGAACGAGCAGGTCTTCACTGAGGGAATAAGTCTTTACAATAGTGCAGAGAGAGCTGGAGTTGAGGTTTCTGGAACCATCCTCACAAACATGCTCAACACAGAGTCCGCAGACAATCAGGAATTCACCATCTCTGGCTTCCTTAAGTACGACAAGAACACAGACAGTCACACAATTCAGATTCCTCTCATTGAAAACCTGCCTGCTTTCCTCGAAAGCATGAAAGGCGTTGTTGTTCGTGTTGCTGAGGCACTGCAGGACTTAATCAACAATAAGGAGATGCAGGCTAAGCTTGAAGCCCTTCCCCAGCAGATGCGCGACTTTGTTTCTCAATTAAATATTGAAGCACGAGTAACTCAACTGAAGCAGTTTTTCAGCGATTTTACCCAAACTTATGCCATTTCAATGGAGGATGTGGAGGCCACTTTGACAAACCTGAAGGATAATGTTAGAAAAATGCTTGGCAATCTGACCTTTATCATTCAGAAATTTACTGCGAGGATTAAGGAGCTTATTGTTGATTTCGCCTTCCCTGAAGACATTATTCAGAAAATACAGGAGCACCTGAACGCATTC